>NC_142650.1:112673000-113291166 GCF_055504915.1 Nelumbo nucifera
AAGTCAGCTATTAACATTATTCACAATCCCGTCCAACATGACAGGACAAAGCACATTGAGATAGATAGGCATTTCATAAAGGAAAAGCTGGATAGCGGATTAATTTGCACTCCATACGTCTCAACGAATGGTCAACTGGCAGATGTGCTGACAAAAGGGCTTTGCAGTGTGGCATTCCAAGGACTTATCTCCAAGCTGGGAATGAAAGATGCATATTCACCAGCTTGAGGGGGAGTGTTGGAAAGTAGAAGATTGACTCTCTAATTGATTCTCCATAATTTTAGGTCCATCAGTTTAGGAAACTTAATTTCCTAGAATCATGGGATATCCTAGAATCATGGGATATTAATTAGAGAATCCCACTGATATAGAAATTAGTTTTTTAGGAAAAGTTAGTTTCCTATTTTATCACCCTGTAAATTAGCTCTGTAATTCTATATAAAGTTGTGTATATGCTCCTTCCAAGACAATACAATCAATTCATTTTTTCTCTCAAATTTTCACATTAAAAAATCCTTTTTTTTATCAGAAAATAATCAAGTGTAATATCTTGTTTGGTCTAGTATGGAAAATGTTGTTAATGAGTTTAAATCAATCGAAAAAGGAATTGTAGGGCTGGTGGTGTGACAGACAACAACCCTTTCTAGATTACGACCGTTAAGTTTGATGGAGCAAACCATCTTGTGTTGGCTCAATCAGCAATGATGGCCATTGGAGGAAGGGGTAAGTCAGGGTATGTAAATGGTGACACAAAGATGCTAGCCAAGCAAGACCCTTCCTATGCCAAGTGGGTTTAAGAAAATTATCTAGTTATGACTTGGCTTTGCAACTCAATACAGCCTCATATCAATAGAAACTATCTTCGGGCAAAGACTACTAAAGACATCTAGGATAATATGAAGGAAACTTACTCTCAACCTCTTGATGTAGCAAGGACCTATGAGTTAAAAACTGAAGTGACAATTCTGAAATAGGGGGAGAAGCCTGTATCGATTTATTTCTCAACTTCGAAGTCTCTATGAAATGAAATTTGTTGTTGGAGTAGATTTTATTTCTGCTATTAGAGTGTTGTCAGTCTAGGGTGCTATCAGCATGTTCTTTTCTTTGTTTAATTATTTTATGATCAGGATGTGCCGCTAGGGACATGATTGTAATTTTATTTTATTTTATTTACTTCATGTTATTATAAATAAGAAGCTAGGTGCCACCAGCCCAACCTATTTTGACTCTCAAACACTTCTCTTCCTCTCTTTTCTTTTCTTCTCTCTTCTCTCCTCCCCTCTCTCCTCTCTGAAGGGATGGGAGATCCATCATATGGATGGCCGAACCTTGTAGGAAGTTTGGGCAAAATTTCAAAAATTTCTCTCCTTCCCATTTGGGAATCGCATTCCTATTTAAGAAAACTGCATTTTCAAGGATTAGTCTTGAACCCAAAACTGGACCAGATCTAAAACCAAAAGGGAGGAGAGGAATATACCTGATACAAAGTAGCAGTAACTCCCAATGAAGGTGTTCACACCCAAGGATAAGACCAAAACCCGCTTCCATTGAATATGACACAATGTGTGATGAAATAGGATCAACAGGATGGCTCTTCGGCAAGAACCAAGATTCTTCAGCAAGAATCAAACAGGGACTGGTGACCATGACTTAAAATTGTTTATTTAGTCAAGAAACAATATCAAGAACCTTTCTTGATCAATTCCACAAGAGGAGATCGAACCGGGTAGGGATGGCAAGAATAGGAGAGAAGTCTACAGGTTGCTGTGTGTTAAAACTGAGGAATTCGCCCCCTATTTATAGTCTTCTTTGAATCAACCTCCTAATCTAATTAGGAGAGAGTTTCTTGATCCAAATCTAATATTGGATCTATACTTTTAAATGGATAAGACTTATCTTATCCTTTCAGCTAATCCTAATCAGATTATAAATCAGATCTTGCCTCCTTTTAATTAACTAATTTAAGCCTAGTTCGAATTGGGCTTTAGGCCCATTAAGCTTATGTGCTCACTTACCCCTTAATCTACTGCCCAGTTGGTTCTCTTTGTATAGTGTGGAACCCAAACAATGATCTACACATCAGCCACATGGGTTCATCCCAGTCTTTGATACAAGGCCTGGCCGAATTCACTGTAGGAGACAATAAACCCCTGAGTCCATCACCATGGGCTCTTAATGGGCCCAACATTTATATGAAATGGTCCTTGGGTCCAGCCACCTTATGAAAACCCAAGGACTGTGGGCAGATACAAGATTATCGCATCAGGTATTACCCTCAATAGTCTTACACTTACCTCTCAACCCATAATGATCAAATACTGCCCGACAAGAGAGGACCTCTCCCTCGACTGCAAGGAACAGTGCTGCACTCTTTATGCACAAGGATCCCAGGAATTAAAACCTTTTGCAAACATTTTGAAACCATAATATATATATACATATATATATATGTATGTATGTATGTATATATATGTATATCTCTATATAAATATATTTTGCAAAACAAATCTCAATGATTGAAATCAACTACTGACAGTTTAAGTTTCCATCAAAGAGTGCATTCCCCAATCATTCACCTTGTCCAACAAAGGGGCTGATCCTATCATTATGATCACTCACTCGGGTGAATTCTCGAACTGTCCCAAGATACCCAGGTTTTGACCCCCTCTAAGGATCTCATTGATTGGTACATCAAAGACAGCCTAATCCGATACCTAGTGCAATATCATAATCGAGTCTAAGGGTTAGGTGTAACATTACAGTTTTGCCCATTTGTCTCCAAGGTCTAGGGCAATACTGAAATTTGGTCCAGTTTAGGGTTTCAAGAAAATCCACACTACATGTACCTCAAGTCTCACCCTGGTAGCTTAGACAAGCCATCCCAACCAACTTGGCAGCACATTAGTATCAGCCTTGGCAAGATAAATCTCCCCAGATCTATCCAACGGTTGTGAAGATTCTAAACTAACACGAGTCTCATAAGTGTCCAGTTTAAGGGTATTACACAAAAATACACCACAATGACATGAATCAATTATGTACTTTATTCATTTACAATAAATGTTAAAAGATACATCAATCTGATTGGAGCTAAGGGGATAACCGTCTAACACACTCTCTCTTCTAGAAATAAAAGATGGTATTAGAGCACAATTATGGGCGATAGGAATCTTTTTTCTCCTTTAAATCACATTCACTCCACCCAGTTTTCTAATTTCTTAGATAATGTAGGCAAGAAGCCCTAATCGGGCTGGTCAGAACCACCGATTGTTGTTTCTTATGGGTTCTTCCTTGGTCATAGCACCAAGGTAACCCTAGTAGGAGGGGGCCAATGTTGTGGAGGCTCTTTTTCCTTTGGCTAATGCTATGAAGACTTGTTCTTTGGATTTGCACCTTCGTATAGGTGTTGTACAGGGTTGTGTGATTCTCTTTGTCGCAAGTATGTGCTATTATTGGTTGGTGTGTGTACTGTGTAGTCCAATGGTTTCTGGACTATTCCCTAGACTGTTTAATTGCTGCTAGTGGATTTCAGTAGTGGTTTTCTTTATTTTTGGATTGTTTAGTTGCTGCCATTGGATTTCAACTTTATTTCAGAAGCAGAATTTTTGGTGTTTAGTTCCTTAATTGTTATTGTGAGAGGTAGTATTTGAGTGGGGGCCATAGTTGTCAAGGCGACGCCTAGGCAACAAGGCACCCTTGGAGGCTTGCCTCGCAACAAATGTGGCAACCCAAGATACTAAGTCTGTTGGGGTGTCAACTAGTACTGCTCGAGAGCACTTCACTGGTTCTAACACCAAGGAAGATATGATAGGGCCTTGTGCCAGATGGAGAGTTCAATTACCAATACCCCTTCTACTTCATTTGTGTCCACATTAGGTAATGCAGTTGTGTCCTTCCATGTCTCTACCACTAATTCCCCCTGGATCATTAACTCAAGGACCTCTAACCACATGATTAGTAAGCCAAATCTTTTTTAGTCTTATAGCCTTTTATCAAGAAGGGATAAAGTAAGGCTTGCAAATGGATCATTCTCCTCCATTGTAGGCCAAGGATCAATATTCCTTCCTCATAGACTTAACTTGAATAATGTGTTGCATGTCCCTCAACTTCCCATCAATCTACTTTTCATTAATAGTATCACAAGCTCTTTAAACTACAACTTAACCTTTTATTCCTGGTTTATGTGTTTTTTAGGATCTAACTTCTAGGATGATGATTGGTAGAGGAAGCATAGTGGAAGGTCTCTACACTCTCAACAACAAGGCTGGTTTCTTGGTGTCATCCTCAAAGTGCATAGTTAGCCAAATAATTCGGATGGATGTGTCTAGAACAAATCACATGCCCAAAGATTCTATTATATATCAATAGTATACAAGAATGAGAAAGGGCAATTTTGCCCCTCTAAAACAAACAAATAAAATATATACACAAGAAGTGATACAAGATAAAATAGTGCTCCCAATAGGATCAGCCTGTAGTATCTCTACATGCCCCCTCAAACCAATGCCGAGGTAGAAGCATCAGTTTTTCAAATAAGAATTTGTGAAGAGGATGTATCATGGCCATTGTGGAGATGACTGCTAGCTAAAGTCCAAATGAGACATGGGGAAGAGTAATATTGCTAGCAAGGTACTAATCTCAAATGTAAAGACAATAAACCTCTATGTGTTTGGTGCATTGTGAAAAATAGGGTCAGAGGATTTTGATGTCACTAACCTAACCTGCATAGGTAGGAATAAGAGTGGAAGTTTAAATTTGATGATTGCTTAGAAGATTTTGAAGCCACACATTTTCACTACAAACAGAACACATAGCTCGATACTTTGCTTTAGCAGAGGACTTGGAAATTGTTGACAATTCCTTGCATTTCCATGAAACAAGAGAATCACCCGAGAAGATTCACCAACTTGCTATACACCTAGTATCAAGGAAACCTTGCAAATTTGCGTCATCATAAGCTACCAAGTCTAGGGATGATGTTGATGAGAAGAAAAAACCATAAGATAAAGTACCTCAAATGTACCTAATGATCCGAAGGAAAAATGACATGCGTGGCTGTTTGGGAGAAGAAACAAACTAGCTAACCACTTGATCAACATAAGAAATATCTAGCCTAATCAGCAAGGTAAATGAAACTGCCAACAAGTTGTTGATATAAGGTAGCATCAGCATAGTTTGGTCCTTTAAGCTTGTTGTTGTCAAGAAGCTTTGCAAATTATCTATTTGTCATTTTCTGATAAAAGAGAAAACATTAGTCCACAACCTAATTTGATTCATGTTCATTACATAGATATGACTTTTAATCTATGTTCCATTCCCATTTGTTCATTTCTGAGATTTCCCTCCTATCTCAGTGACGGAGACAATGATTTGTCTCTGGAAATGTGGGAAACCACATAGGGTGCATGGAGCCAACTGTTTCAGCTGCAAAACCCCACCACCTTTTTGTGAAGGATCATATCCACTCATCACATGAGCTTTCTCTTTGGCCTCTGTCAGACAAGGTTCATATCCATTTTAGATTAAACCTTTCTGTCTAGTGAGTGCTCACCCATCATATTCATGAATGCCAAGGTACCGTGAGAGAGTTCCCATTTTTCGGTGAAGCCCCTCCCACATCAGTTTGTGACGCCCCAATCATCTTAAGAAACACTCGGACAAATCCAACAGCAAATGGATAGCCCATTTTCTGGTGTGTTTCCTCATTACTGAAGAACCCATCTTCATGCTAATGATGGAAGGCCTTTAGAGAGTTCATCGTATGAATCTCCCTATCACATGCATTCATATTGCTGGAGGGAACAAAAGAATTACGCCCTAATTCAGTTTAGGTCAAAACAAAGTGGCTCCCACTGACTTTCATAAAGCCAGATTTTGGTGGGCCCTAATCGGCTAGGGTTCCGCACGGATCCTCTTCAGGAGGTGTGGGGCCCACCACTGAGGGAGATCATCCAATGATCTTTAGGGACACCATGGCAATGATGTGCCTTCAGCCACCATGTGCGCAAGATCCACTATCGTATCTGCAGGGGCCAAGTTCATATGGCCCATGAACGTTGCACATCACACATCCATACATCACATGCGGGGATAAATTGATCCAATCAATTAAATATTTGTAAAGCCCATAATTAAAGCCCATTTTAATCCATAACATTAACACTTAACATTATCTAGGTATATGGACTGAATTAGGGTTAAGCAGTTCGACCCATATAGCTTGTCTGCAATCGTGAGCTTTTAGTAGTTTTAACAATTTAAAATTGGGCCTTACAGGTTAGGCCGAATTAAACTCTTAATTAAGCATCAATCCTTAGGCTCATCAGTGGGAAATTAGGGCTGACATCAGCCTTGATCGAACCCTAGATTCGGTCCAACCAGTTTGGACCAATCTGGTTCGAATGGGTCTAGGGTTTGATCTTTAATTAAAGATTTAATCCAAGAAAATGATCTGAAATTAAATACTGATTAAAGAAAAACAAGAATCAGTCAAAGAGGGCTGTTCGCACATTCCATCCTGCAAAACAGAGGTTAGATCACAGTATGCAGTTTCATAATTTGCAAATCGTAGATAGCGATTTTCCCATCTGCAAAATCTCCTTCCTGTGCCGCCATCTTCAATCCAAAAATAATAAAATAGAAATCCTAAAATTTTCTATTAATATTACATCAGATCGAATCCTATACATTTAGTCTAAAAAATAAAAAAATATATATTTTACAGACCAAATGTAATAAATAAATCAAGAAACTGCAAATCGCAGATTGTCACGAGCCAGAAAACGATTTTGATCTCCACTTGTACGAACAGTCCATAAATCAAGAAAATTATAAAGAACAGTTCTAAATAAAATTCAGATTTATAAAATTTAATTTTAGATCATTCACCCTTTATCTGGGAAACAATTTCCCATAAAAAACCCTAATCTGCGAAAATCGGGTAGAACACCTTCTGCCCATTTGCGCAGGTTCAGATCTGGTTTAATTCGGTTCAAGACTTGAACCATGGCTCTGATACCACTGAAGGAATGAGAGATCCATCATTTGGATGGCCGAACCCTGTAGGTAGGTTGGGCGAAATTTCAAAAATTTCCTCTCCCCTCATCTGGGAATCACATTCCCTGTTTTAGAAAATCTGCATTTTCAATGATCAATCTTGAACCCTAAATCGAACCAGATCTGAAACCAAAAGCAGGAGAGGGATATAACTGATATGGAGAAATAATATCTCCCAACGAAGGTGTTCACGACCAAAGAAAGACTCCAAAGACTGCTCCCACTGAAAATGACACAGTGAATGTTGGAGCAGAATCAGCAGTGTTTGTCCAACGAACCGAACCCTTCGCAAGAATTCGCTGGAGGCTGTGATCACAACTTCAGATCAGCCTTTCTCCAAAGGCTGATATCAAGATCCGATCTTGATCGCTCCTACTTGAAAAGGAGATCGAACTGGCAGTGTGGCGGCGGCGACAAGAAGGAGGCGGCAAAGAGAAAATAGCGCAATGATGCTATGTTCTCTCTTCTATAACTCTTGATCTGAGAGTGAGGATGTGATTGTAGAGGCTGCCGTCCCCTCCTCCTTTTATAATCTTAAAGGGATCAGCTCCTAATCCCATTAGGAGTTGTTGATCCAAATCATATTTGGATCTGAATTCCCTTTAAGTGATAAGGATAAACCCTTATCTGCAGATTAGATCATCCCTCTCCTAATCTTATTAGGAGATTTCCATATCTAAATCTTATTTAGATCTAGACTCTCTGAATGGATAGGGTTAAGACCCTATCCTATTTGCTAATCTAATCTCAGATCCGCCCCTTTATTTAACTGATCAAATCAGCCTAGTTAGAATTGGGCTTTAGGCCCTTGAAGTCTTAGTACTCAGTATGCTTCCAAACTTCTGCCCAGTTGGGCTTCTTTGTATGGTGTGGGACCCAAACATTGATCTACACATCAGCCACATGGGGTCATCCCAGCCTTTGTTACAAGGTCTGGCCGAATACACTGTTATGGACAGTGCACCCCTTGAGCCCATCACATGGGCTCCTAATGGGCCCAACACTTATACTAAGCGGTCCCTGGGCCAAGCCACCATATAAAAACCCAGGGACTGTGGGCAGATGCAAGATTAGCCCATCAGGTATTACCATCAATGGTCTTACACTTAACCTCTCAGCCCATCATCAAACATTGCCCGACAAGAGAGGACCTCTCCCTCGGTTGCAAGGAACAGTGTTGCACTCTCTACTCACATGGATCCTGGGAATTAAAACCTTTTGCAAATATTTTGAAACCATAACATATATATGTATATCCGTATATAAATATATTTTGCAAAACAAATTTCAACGATTGAAATCAACTACCGGCAGAAGGGGCTGATCTTGTCACTATGATCACCCACTCAGATGAATTCTCAGACTGTCCTAACATACCCAGGTTTTGACCCCCTCTAAGGATCTCACTGATTGGCATATCAAAGACATCTCAATCTGACACGGAGTGTAGTATCATAATTGAGTTTAGGGGTCAGGTGTAACTTTCCAGTTTTTCCCATCAATCTCCAAGGTCCAGGGCAATACTGGAAATCTGGTCCGGTTCAGGGTTTCAAGTAAACCTACACTGCATGTGCCTCAGGTCTCACCCTGGCAGCTGAGACAGGCCACCCCAACATTTGGCAGCACACCAGTGTCAGCCTTGGCAGGATAAATCTCCCCAGACTTATCCAACGGCTGTGAACATTCTAAACTAATATGAGTCTCATAAGTGTCTAGTTTAAGGGTATTACACAGAAACACACCACAAGAACATGAATCAAATATGTACTTTATTCAATTACAATAAATGTCATAATGTACGTCATTCTGATTGGAGCTAAAGGCATACACTATCTAACAAATACCTCTAAGAGACGGGATCAAAGCATCGGTATCCCTTCTAAGTGGTGGAGTACCCCAAGAAGATGCAAGGAATAGCACGAGAATCCAATTTTCCGTAACTAGGTGACAGGTTTTGAATAAAATAATGACAACCAAACACACGAGTGAAAGAAGGTTCAGTCCATCATATGGATGGTCCTGCCATTCTAAATGGTGGGGTGAAATTTCAAAAAAAAAAAATCTTGCAACCATCCGAGAATTGTATTCCTAGTTTTAGAAAAAATCTACATTTTCTAAGATCGTTCTTGCACTGAAACCAGACCAGATTTGAAACCAAAAGAAAGGGAGAAGTATACCTGATACGGATTCCACAAATGTATCTCCCAAAGTTGTAGTTCACGCCCAAAAAGAGTTCCAAAACTAACTTCTACTGAAGATGGTGCAGCTTGGATTGAAGTTGGTTCAACAACAAAGTTTTCAGCAAAACTGTGATCCAACACCTTGTATCGAACAAGGGAGGTTAGCATGAATTTGTTCTAATACTTTCTTGCAAAAATTAGAAGTTAGAACTGATCAAGATCATTCCAAGAATAGTAGATTGAATTAGGGTTTCTGAGGCATCAAGAATAGAGAGAGAACTAAGAGCAGAGTAATCTGGAGTAGATTCAATCTCTTCTTTTCTTAGCCTTAAGGATCTCCACTCCTAATTAAATTAGGAGGTTCCTAATCCAAATCTTTATTTGGATTTGGACTCTCTAAGTGGATAAGACTTACCCTCTTATCCTAATGGATGATTCTGACCCATATTCACCCAAGTCACATGACTACTTAAGTCATCATGTGACCACTTGATTAATCCAATTAATCATGGGCTTTAGGCCCATTAAGCAAGTGGCTAACATCCCTAGATAGTTGTTAGCCCATTTGGTTCACTTTGTATGGCATGGGACCGCAACAATGACCCTATATAAGCCCATATGGGTTCGGCCCAGCCTATGTGAAAAGAGGCCTGGCTGAACTCACTGTCAAGCGCAGGCCTGGCTGAATTCAGTGTCAAGCACAGGACCTCTCCCCTGGCTACAAGGTGCAATGTTGCACTCTCTGCTCAGATGGGTCCTGAGAATTAAAACCTTTTGCAAACCTTTTCCTTAAAACATAATATATATTATTGTATAAATATATTTTGTAAAACAATTCTCAAACAAGATTGAAATTGACTTCCGACGGTTTTGATTTTCATTAGAGAGTGTGTAGTCTCGATCATTCACTTTGTTTGACAAAGGGGCCGATCCTGTCACTATGATCACCTACTCGAGTGAATTTTCAGATTGCCCCAACATACCCAGATTTGGACCCCCAAAGGATCTCACTGATTGACATATCAAAGACAGCCCAATCCGACACCTAGTGTAGTACCAAAATTGAGTCTAGGGGTCAGGTGTAGCATTCTAGTTTTGCACATCTGTCTCTAAGGTCTAGGGCAATACTAGAATTTGGTCTCATTCAAGGTTTCAAGAAAACCTGCACTACATGTACCTCAAGTCTCACCTTGGCAGCTGAGACAAGCCACCCCAGTTTAAGGGGATAACATAGAACTAGACCAATATAACATGAATTAATTATGCACTTTATTTATTTAAATATTTTTTAATAAGTACATCAATCTGATTGGAGCTAAGGGCATAAGTGTTTAACAGTAGCAACATTCCCTTTCGCTGCAAATACAATTGCATCCCCTCTAGAACTATTCATCAAATTTCTTCTACTTTTCTCTAACTGTACTAAAGCATAAACCTCCTAGACAGATGAAAGATCCTTTATACCTAGGATCTAGACTTTGATGGATTCATACACAGGGTTCAAGCCATGGAAAAAAACAAATACTCATTGTTGGGAAACAAGTTTCTTGCATGCTTTTGCATCTTCATCACACTTCTAGTCCACTCTCTGATAGTGATCTAACTCCTTCCGAATGGAGGTTAAGTCTAAATAGTACACAGAAAGATTCCTCTCCCCCTGTTTACAAGTGGATGATTCTTCCTATAATAGATAGTGAAAGGATGAGAGATCCATCATATGGATGGCCAAACCCTGCAGGTAGGTTGGGCGAAATTTCAAAAATTTTCCCTCTCCCATATTGGAAACACATTCCCTGTTTTAGAACATTGCATTTTCAAGGGTAAATCTTGAACCTAAACTAGACCAGATCTGAAACCATAAGGTAGGAGAGGGATATACCTGATATGGAGTAATAGTAACTCCCAACGAAGGTGTTCACGCCCAAGGAAAACGCCAAAGACTGCTCCCATTGAAGATGACACAGCAGGGTGGAGCAGAATCAGTAGGTGGTTCTTCAGCAAGAACCAAATTCTTCAGTAAGAATTCGATGAAGGGTGAGTGAGCACGACTTCATATTAGTTTTTCACTAAAAACTGATATCAAGAATGCTTCTTGATCGCTCCTACAGGTGGAGATCGAACTAGCTATGGTGGCAGCAACAAGAGGAAGCAAGAGTAGAAGATGGCGTTAGTCTAACTGGAGTTGTCTTCTTTCTTGAATCTGTAATCTGATTGGGTGCTGAAGGATTCGCCCTCCTCCTCTATTTATAGCCTTAAAGAAAGGTTCTCCTAATCCCATTAGGAGTTTCCTAATCCAAATCTTGTATTTGGATCTGGACTCTCTTTAAGAGATAAGGATAATCCCTTATCTTATCTGCAGATAAAGATCAGCCCTCCTAATCTCATTAAGAGTTTCCTAATCCAAATCTTTATTTGGATCTAGACTCTCTGAGTGGATAGGGATAACTCCCTATCCTATCCGCTGATCTAAATCCCAGAACCGCCCCTCTTTAATTAATCAAATTAAACTAGTTCGAATTGGAAATTAGGCTCATTAAGTCCATGTGCTCATTCAGCCTCCAAACTGTTGCCCAATTGGGTATCCTTGTATGGCGTGGGACCCAAGCATTGATCTATACATCAGCCACATGGGTTCAGCCCAGCCTCTATTATAAGGCCTGGCCGAATTCACTGTAAGAGACAGTGAACCCCTGAGCCCATCACCATGGGCTCTTAATGGGCCCAACAATTACATTAAATGGTCCCTATGTCAAGCCACCTTATAAAAACCCAAGGACTGTGGGCAGATGCAAGATTAGCCCATCAGGTATTACCCTTGATGGTCTTACACTTAACCTCTCAGCCCATAATGATCAAACACTGCCCGACAAGAGAGGACCTCTCCCTCGGCTGCAAGGAACAGTGTTGTACTCTCTACTCACATGGATCCCGGGAATTAAAACATTTTTGCAATCATTTTGAAACCATAATATATATATATGTATATCTCTATATAAATATATTTTGCAAAACAAATTTCAACAATTAAAATCAACTGCCGGCAGTTTAGGTTTCCATTAGAGAGAATGCATCCCCAATCATTCACTTTGTCCGACAAAGGGGTTGATCCTGTCACTATGATCACCCACTCAGATGAATTCTCGGACTGTCCCAGCATACCCAAGTTTTGACCCCCTCTAAGGATCTCACTGATTGGCATATCAAAGACAGCCCAATCCGACACCTAGTGCAGTATCATAATCGAGTCCAGGGGTTAGGTGTAAGATTCCAGTTTTTTCCATCAATCTACAAGGTCCAGGGCAATACTGAAATTCTGGTCTGGTTCAGGGTTTCAAGAAAACCCACACTACATGTACCTCAGGTCTCACCCTGGCAGCTGAGACAAGCCACCCCAACCAACTTGGCGGCACATCAGTATCAGCCTTGGCAGGATAAATCTCCCCAGATCTATCCAATGGCGGTGAAGATTCTAAATTAACACGAGTCTCATATGTGTCCAGTTTAAGGGTATTACACAGAAACACACCATAATAACATGAATCAAATATGTACTTTATTCATTTACAATAAATGTCATAATGTACATCATTATGGTTGGAGCTAAGGGCATACACTGTCTAATAGATAGATTTTTACATAGTGACATAGTTCAGAATAGGTTAACTTTTCCTATTTGTAAATCTCATAAGCCATTTTACCCCACATAAAATTCCTTCTCACCTAAGGTTGCATAGATACTAAAAGCTATGATAACTAATTCTCACCTAAGGTTTCAGCACACATAAAGATCCTTTACTACTGTCAACTGCTTAATTGAAGACTTCTCTTCACTTTCTCTATTACCGCCTTCAAGTATTGTAGCAACATTTGCATTCTTATGCTTCCTTGTTTGACCATTCTTCTTAAGATTGTTGTTATTATTGTTGTTCTGAAACCTATCTAGGAGAAGCTTTGGATGAAGTTTCCAACAAGGATCCTTAGTGTCTTTCAATTTCTTACAATATTCACATATCACTTCTTTCTTCTCAGCCAGCCCCTTTGGCTTTACCCTAGCATGTGCAAAATGCTTTGAAGGTGGTCCCTGTAATTGTACTTGTCGCCTACTTTCTTCACTACTCACTATAGAATATGCTTGAGCCAAGGTGACCTCATCCTTGGCCAAAATATTCTACCTAGTAATGTCAAATTCAGGCTTGAATCATGTAAAAACTTGAACACCCTATTTCTTTCTACCAGTTTCTCGAATGTCTTTGCATTTTTTGTGCTCTCCCACACAACTATCTCCTTAACACCAATCTCTTGCCACAGTGACTTTAACATGAAGTAGTAGATTTCCACATTCTTCTCTCCCTGTCTTAAATTGTTCACATCATTCTTTAACTTATAGGCTCTTGCAACAATTAACTTCATAGAATATGTTTCAATAACCTCCTTGGTTGAAGTTATTTAGAGGTAATGCTGACTTATGTGAGCTTGCATAAAGTTGAATAACCATTCAATCATTGTATAGTTCTCATGTATCCATTTTTCATATGTAAGACCAATCTCTTCGGGTTTCTTCTTACTTCCTGTGAAATATGAAGGGATGGGAGATCCATCATATGGATGACCGAACCATGCAGGGTGGCTGGGTGAAATTTCAAAAAATTTCTTTCTCCCAACCAAGAATCCTATTCCCTAATTTAGAAAACTAAATTTTCAAGGTTTGTTCTTGAAACTAAGTGGACCAAATCTGAAGACAAGATTAGGGAAAGGAATATGTGATATGGAATCTACGAAAAAAGCTCCTCCCAACATAGGTATTCACTCCCAAAGAGGGTGCCAAATCCTTCCTCCGCTGAAGATGGCACAACTTAGGATGAGGCAGGATCAGAAGTAGTTCTTCAAGAAAAACCTCAAATTCTTCAGCAAGAATCAAACATGGTAGTGAGCATAGCTTCAAGATTATTTCTTCTACCAAGAAACAAAATCAAGATCCAATCTTGATCACTCTAAGAGGTGGAGATCGAATAAGATAGGGCGGCAAGAATAGAGAGAGAGAGAACTTGAAGCAGAAAGCAGTAGAAGTGTGTGTCCTTTTCCAGTTCGCCCCCATCCTTTATTTATAGACAACTTAAAGAGTCAATCTCCTAATTTGGTTAGGAATTTCTTGATCCAAATCTTTATTTGGATTTGGACTCTTTAAGTGATAAGGCTTATCCCTTATCTTATCTACTGATCAGGATTAGCTTCCCCTAATACAATTAGGAGTTTCCTAATCCAAATCTTTATTTGGATCTGGACTATTTATTCGGATCCTCTTATCCTTATCTACTAATCCATACCTAGATTCGCCCCCTATTTAATTAATCCAATTAACCCAGTTCGAAATGGGCTTTAGGCCCATTATGCTATCAAGGTCACTTCCTTTTAATGTTGGCTAATTTGGCTCTCTTTGTATGACAGGGGACCCTATCATTGATCTCCACATAAGCCACATGGGTTCAGCCAAGCATCATTTACAGGGTCTGGCTGAATTCACTATTGAATATAGTAAATCCCTGAGTCCATCAGGAAGGCTAGGTGAAATTTCAAAAATTTCTTTCTCCCTTCTGGGAATCCTATTCCCAGTTTTAGAAAAATTGCATTTTTCAAGGATCGTTCTTGAAACAAACTAGACTAGATCTAAACCAAGGATTAGGGAGAGAAGTACTTGATACGGAATCCATGCAAATGCTCCTCCCAATGTAGGTGTTCACACCCAAAGAGAGTGCTAAATCCGTCATCCACTGAAGGTGACACAGCTTAGGATGAGGCAAGATCAGCAGGGAGGTTCTTCAGCAAGAACCCCAATTCTTCAACAAGAATCACGCCAAGGATGTGAGCACAACTTCAAGATTATTTCTTCGAGCAAAAAATAATATCAAGATCAAATCTTGATCAGTCCAAGATGGAGATCGAATAGGGTAGGTGGCAGCAAGAAGAGAGGGAGAAAAGGCAGAAAGAGAATGCTTTGTACTGAAGAGAATCCACCCTCCCATTTATAATCTTGTTTTCGATCAGCTTCCTAATCTAATTAGGAATGAATTCATTTGATTCAAATCTATATTTGAATCTTAACTCTTCAATGGATAAGACTTATCTTATTCATCAGCTAATACTATTCTGATTATAAACCCAATTCGCCACCGTCTTATTTAATCTAACTAAATACCCAATTCGATGTGGGCTTTTAAGGCCCATTAAGCTTTCAGACTCACTTCCTTTAACTACTGGATAACTTGGTTCTCTTTATATGTAGTGGGTGTCAAATCCAACCAAAGATAAATAGTCTTGCTCCGATTAAATAATTTGTAGATAGTGATGAGCAAGGTCGTCTCCACAGGGATTGGGTGGATTTATTTCCAAGTAATCGAAGTAGGGGGTTGTGAAGGTAAGGAAAATAAAGAAAATGACAGAAAATAATAGAAAAGCAAGAGATCAAATCGATGGGAGGTAGCTTCCAGTTGAAGGGACAAGTTCAGCTTTGATTCTTATCATTGATCATCGATGCACAGATAGATTCATATTTTTACGAATAAATTGGTTATAACTGTTAACAAGCTCTAACAGCCAACCTCTACTCGTATTATTCGACAACCAAAACAAGCTCTTTGATTGCTTCTCTTATTAATAGACAGTCCTAAACAAGCTCTTAGGATTTAATCTATTAATAGCATTAAGAGGGGAGAGACCCAATTCTGGTCAGCGATCTCACAAGCTCGGACCTCTTAAACCAGATCATACATTTTCCTAACATAGATCGAAAACTGTTTTTGCAATCAATTTCTGTTAGTTTCCACCATGATTGAACCTACCAATCATATACGAAGCTGGAGGTTCAGCCATAGATTATTTCCGTTGAATGAGCAAGGGGCCCTTCTTGCTTAATCAATAAAAATAATCATCACAATTAATCGCAGAAAACATATGAATACCCATAAACAATGATCTGAAATACAAAATCAATTAGATCTCACAATGTTTATAGAATCAAAGCTTCCCTAACCCTTCAATCAGAAACAAAGACTTATAGACACTTCATGATGAAATTGCAGCTTCCAGATGAGAGGGGGGCGAACTTTGCTTCTTCCTCCTTGGTTGCTGATATCTCTCTTTGAAGGCTGAAGCTCTCTCGGAGGATTTTTTTTTTTAGCCTTGGGTGCTGGTCCGCCCCCCTTTTTATAGTTTTAGGAGGGAGCTGTCTCTTGCTCCTCTAAGGAGTTCTTTTTCCTTTGGGAGATCAGTTCTCTAATAGATAATGCTTAGATTAGATCTAATCTATCCTTATCTCTTATCTAGTAATCCTACTCTTCTTTATCTTTCTAGAAATACAATAGAAAATTGAATCTGATAGGACTCTTTGATGTTTCTTATTGGGCTTCTCTGCAAATTGGGCTTCAGCTGCGAAATGGGCTTCAGCTGCGAACTGGGCTTCTCTATGAAATTGCTTAGACTTAGGGCCAGATTTTTACTTCGATATAGTCTGATTATATCAAAACTCAAAACACAAAAGTTGTAGAGTTTTTCCTTATCTTTCCAATGCATCTTGAATCTTCTCAATCGGAGTCCGGATGGAGGAGTTATGCCTAGATCATCTCACAGTGCCGAAACTATGTAAAATTACCCGATTAGCCTTGTTTTTCCCCTAACGCCTTCTTTCATGCCCTAAATCGAAATACAAGAATAGTGAGTCCAATTAGGTACTAATTAAGTATAAAATACTGAATATTGAGGGATAAAAATATGATAATTTTTATTCTCATCAAATCCCCCCCACACTTAAACCTTGCCCGTCCTCGGGCAAGACAAAATTCAAGCAAAAATAAAACAAGAACAAACTATCTATCCTACCAATTTTTAAACTCAACTCTCCTTCATCTTTCTCCACAAATATTCTACGTTAAATAGTGCAAACCGTTAAATCAACACAACCAAGTCATACATGACTCATTCATCAGTCAATCCAATTTTTGCTACTACAAACCAGGTAGTAAATCAGGGAAGACCTCTTTATCTTTTCTCTCTTTTTATTTTCTTTTACTCTCCTCTAAAGAAGTGAGTGCATTTTATGCTCCATCTCACTTTTGGATTACTTGGTTAGTAGGTGCATTTTATGCTCCATCCTACTGTTTGAATTGCTAGCTAGTAGGTGCATTTTATGCTCCGTCCTACTATCAGATGACTTGCCTGGTAGGGGCATTTTATGCTCCATCCTACCAATTGTAGCAATGGTAAAGTATTAGCCCAATTTACTTAAACCTGAATTTAGGACTAGCTTAAAAAGGGAGTGGCTTCAGATAGGTCGTGTACTTCTTAATTGTACCTCATTACTAGGTCCATAAGAATTTTCCCAGAGTATTGTTTCGATCAACTTCAAAAGAGTTGATTTTTTTTTGAACTGAAATAAAAAGCAATAAAAACCTATACTCCCCCCCCCCACACTTAAAACTTAAGAAAAGGTGGAAACAACCAAACGATAAATGCAAAAACAAGGAGAAAGATAAAAAAAAAAAAAAAAACTTCCGTGATGCGGTGGAAGGTGGGTGAGGAGGACAGAATTTCATGCCTTACTTTGTATAGATCGGGCTTTCAAGAGATACCTCTTCCACGTTGTATACCTGAAATCCTTCATAGAAAGGTTTTATACGATGCCCGTTTACCTTGAACCTCTTGGCTGTGGTTGGACTTTGAATCTCAACTGCCCCATAAGGTAAAACGTCAATAATAGTGAAAGGCCCAACCCACCGAGATCGCAACTTACCAGGAAAGAGTTTAAGCCTAAAATGGAAAAGAAGAACTTTCTAACCAACTGCAAAATCTTTCCTTGAAATCATTCTGTCATGGAAGGCTTTTGTCTTTTCCTTGTAGATTCGAGAGCTCTCATAAGCGTTGTTGCGAATCTCTTCTAGTTCTTGCAGCTGCAACTTCCTTTGTTCTCCTGCCTCATCCATGCGCATGTTGCATTGCTTGACCGCCCAGTATGCTTTATGTTCCAGTTCGACAGGGAGATGACATGGCTTGCCGAATACCAAGCGGTAGGGAGACATACCTATAGGACTTTTGTAGGCCATGCGATAAGCCCATAGTGCATCGTTGAGTCTCAAATTTTTCCTTCTGGGGTCAACCGTTTTTTCAAGAATGGACTTGATCTCCCTGTTGGACACCTCAGCTTGTCCACTTGTTTGCGGGTGGTATGCAGTGGAGATTTGATGGGTGATATTATATTTCTTGAATAAAGCCTCCACCACCCGGTTACAAAAACGAGTGCCTAAGTCACTTATTATCGCCCTGGGCATTCCGAACCTGGAAAAATGTGGGACTTGACAAAATCTACAACAACTTTAGCATGGTCAGTCCCGGGTAGCTTTAGCTTCTACCCATTTCGAAACATAATCCACAGCTAGTAGAATGTAAACATTACCAAAACAGGAAGGAAATGGGCCCATGAAATATATACCCCATACATCAAATATTTCACATACAAGTATAGGGGTAAGCGGCATTTGATTTTTATGACTCAAGTTACCCGTCTTTTGGCATTGTTCGCAGGCCTTGCAGAACATATAAGCATGACGAAATAGAGTAGGCCAAAATAATCCACACTCCAGTACCTTTCGTGCTGTTCTTTTTGGGCCGAAATGGCCCCCATAGGCATATGAATGGCAAAACTGAAGAATGGAGGGGATTTCGGGGTCGGGTACACACCTTCGAAGGATCTGATCAGAGCATTGTTTCCATAGGTATGGGTCATCCCAGATGTAATACTTGGCATCACTTTTTACCTTATCTCTTTGGGCTCTTGTCAATTCTCCTGGTATGGTTCTAGTAACCAAATAGTTAGCAATATTTGCATACCATGGAGTTTCTTCTTGAATTGTAAAAAGGTTCTCGTCCGAGAACTCGTCCTTCAAGGGTGTTGCCTCTTCGCTTGTAGTCAGCCTACTAAGATGGTCTGCAACCAAATTTTCTGCACCCTTCTTGTCACGGATTTCAAGGTTGAATTCTTGTAGCAGGAGAATCCAGCGGATAAGCCTCAGTTTTGCTTCTTTCTTGGCGAGCAAATATTTTAGGGCTGCATGGTCAGAATAAACAATTACTTTAGTACCCAATAAATATGAACGGAATTTCTCTAGGGCAAAAACTACAGCCAAGAGTTCCTTCTCTGTTGTTGAATAATTGCATTGGGTAGCATCAAGGGTTCTCGAAGCATAATATATCGCATGAGCGGCTCTCCCAACCCTCTCTCCAAGAACAACACCGACAGCATAATTGCTTGCATCGCACACAATTTCGAAGGGAAGACTCCAATTCGGTGGCTGAATAACTAGGGCTGAGGTCAACGATTCCTTCAACTTATCAAATGTTGCCTTGCATGCTTCATCAAAATCAAACGTCACATCTTTCTGGAGCAAATTACATAAGGGACGAGTTATCTTGGAAAAATCATTGATGAATCTTCGATAGGATGCTGCATGTCCAAGGAAAGAGCGAACATCCCGTATGTTTGTGGGATAAGGCAGGGATTTAAAAACATCTATTTTGGCTTTATCAACTTCGATTCCCTTAGAAGAGACTACATGCCCTAGAATGATGCCTTGGTCGACCATGAAATGACATTTCTCATAATTCAGCACGAGGTTCTTTTCTATACACCTTTCAAGCACTTTTATGAGGTTAGATAGGCACGAATCAAAAGAATCTCCATAAACTATAAAATCGTCCATAAATACCTCTATAATGCTTTCCACATAGTCTGAAAATATACTAACCATACATCTTTGGAATGTGGCGGGAGCATTGTAGAGACCGAATGGCATGCAGCGGTAAGCAAAGGTGCCAAAGGGGCAGGTGAAGGTAGTCTTTTCTTGGTCCTCTGGCACAACTGGAATCTGATGAAACCCTGAATAACCATCAAGGCAACAATAATGAGATTTTCCAGCTAACCTTTCAAGCATTTGATCGACAAAAGGAAGCGGGAATTGATCTTTTCGAGTTAACGAATTTAGCTTCCGGTAATCTATACACACTCGCCACCCATTTTGAATTCGGGTAGGCACTAACTCACCATCTTGATTTTTAACCACAGTTATACCTGTTTTCTTCGGAACCACCTGTACCAGGCTTACCCACTTACTGTCTGAAATTGGATAGATTATTCCGGTAAAACTTCTTTCTTCACTACCTTCATCAAAGGTGGGTTTAATCGGCGTTGGGCTCCTATTGCAGGTTTGGAGTCTTCTTCCAAAAGTATTTTGTGCATACAGGTAGATGGGCTTATTCCTTTGATATCAGTTGCAGTCCATCCAATCGCTTCCTTGTATTCCTTGAGTGCTTGAATCAGTTTCCTCTCTTCCGATGCATCGAGTTTGGAGGAAATTATTACAGGAAGTGTCTCCCCCTTGCCTAGGAACATATACTTTAGGTGCTTTGGTAATGATTTCAGTTCCAGCTGAGGTGCCTGCACAATAGATGGAAGGAGTCTTGTGTGAGCTGGAGGTAAACTAATAAAAGATGCATTATGAACAATTCCAAAAGAATCTAGTTCAGAAGTCAAATTTTGCAATTCTGATTTCAGCATAAACTTTTGCTCCGCTTGTTGCAATTGATCAGGACCATTGTTAAGTGCAACTTTTAGCATGTCTTCATCCTCTAGTTCAAAAGTTTGTTGCACTAAAGAGTCAGTAATATCTATAGAAAAAATGGAATGCGCATCATTAGGATATCTCATGGCATCATAGATATTAAATTTGATAATTTCAACATCGAATTCCATGGTATAGTGTTGCACTCTCTACTCACATGTATACTGGGAATTAAAACTTTTTGCAAACAATTTCAAACCATAATATATATATATATATATATGTGTGTGTGTGTGTGTGTGTGTGTATCTCTATATAAATATATTTTGCAAAAAAAAATTCAAACATATTTGAAATCTACTACCTGCAAATTAGGTTTCGATCAGAGTGAGTGCATTCCTCGATCATTCACTTTGTTCGACAAAGGGCCTATTCCTATCACTATGATCACCCACTCAAGTGAATTCTCGGACTGTCCCAACATACCCAAGTTTTGACCCCCTCTAAGGATCTCACTAATTGGCACATCAAAGACAGCCAAATCCGACACCTAGTGCAGTACTATAATCGAGCCTAGGGATCAAGTGTAACATTCCAGTTTTGCCCATCTATCTCCAAGGTCCATGGCAATATTGGAGTCTGGTTCGGTTCAAGGTTTCAAGAAAAACCACACTGCATATACCTCATGTCTCATCCTGGCAGCTGAGATAAGCTACCTTAACCAACTTGGTGGCACATTAGTGTTAGCCTTGGCAGGATAAACCACCCTAGATCTATCCAATGGCTGTGAAGATTTTAAACTTACGCGAGTCTCATAAGTGTCCAGTTTAAGGGTATTACATAGAAACACACTGTAATAACAAGAATCAATTTTGCACTTTATTCATCTACAGTAAATGACAATAAGTACATCGATCTGATTGGAACTAAGGGCATACACTGTCTAACAGCTCCTATTTACACTTAGCTCCAAACGGGTACAAGCAGAGTCCCATACTTTCCACATGTTTCTCAAACACTTTCTGTGTTAGTGGCCTAATCAATGGGTGTGCTACATTTTTCATTGATGCTACCTTCTGAATCAGGATGTCCCTTCTTCCAACTATCTCCCACAATACAGGGTACTTCCTCTCGATGTGCTTTGAATTCAAGTGGGCTCATGGGTCCTTAGCCTGAGTAATGACTCCAGTGTTGTCACACAATAGTTCAACGGGTGATGTGCTAGATGGAACTGCTCCTACTTCCTGAATGAACTTCTTCATCCAAACGACTTCCTTGGTGGCTTCACTTGCGGCAATGTACTCGGCCTTGGTTGTGGAATCTGTGGTGGACCCCTGTTTGCTGCTCTTCCAGCTAATTGCACACAATTCCATCATGAAGGTATAACCAGATGTAGACTTTCTATCATTTGGATCTGATTGGAAATCGGAATCAATATACCCTTGGATCCGTAGTGAACTACCATCAAATACCAAACAAACTCTTTTGTCCTTCAAAGGTATTTTAATATGTTTTTCATAGCAGTCCAGTGCTCTTGCCCTAGGTTAGATTGGTATCTACTTACCACACTCACTGCTTAAGCAATGTCAGGATGAGTGCATAGCATGGCATACATGATGCTCCATATGGCTGAGGCAAAGGAAATCTCTTTCATGCCCTCAATCTCTTCGGGAATCTTGGGAAACATTCCCTTGGAGAGAGTAACTTCATGCCTAAAAGGAACATTTCCTTTCTCAGAGTTTTCCATACTATATCTTTTGACAATTTTGTGAATGTAAGTAGACTGAGAAAATCCTATTATCCTCTTCAATCTATCTCTATAGAGTCAAAAACCCAAGATGTAGGAGGCTTCTCCAAGATCTTTCATGGAGAATTGCTGCGAAAGTCACACTTTCACCATAGTTAACATTCATACATCATTCTCAATGAGTAGAATGTCATCTATATACAGAACCAAGAACGTAATCTTATCTCTCACTATCTTCCTATAAACACGGGGCTCATCTAGATTCTGCTCAAAGTCAAACTGTTTGACTATAGAGTCAAACCAGATGTTCCAACTCTTAGAAACTTGCTTAAGTCCATATATGGATCGATTAAGTTTACATACCATGTGTTACTGACCTACAGCAATGAATCCTTATGGTTGCTGCATGTAAGTATCTTCAATAAGATCTCCATTCAGGAACGCGATTTTGACATCCATTTGCCAAATCTCGTAGTCATGGTATACTGCTATAGTTAGCAAGATTCTAATGGATTTAAGCATGGCCACAGGTGAAAAGGTTTCCTCATAGTCGATTTCCTCTTTCCAAGTGTACCCTTTTGCCATAAGACGAGCCTTGTAGGTCTCAACTTTTCCATCAGGGCCCTCCTCTTACAGATCCATTTGCAACTGATTGCTATGACCCCAGGGGGAGGATCTACTAGATTCCAAACTCCATTGGTCTCTATTGAGTCCATCTTAGCACTCATGGCACCTACCCACTTCAAGGAATCTATGTCCAACATATCTTTCGTATAACTCACAGGATCCTCCTCACTATTCATGGCTTCCATCAAGTAATTTTCTTGATCATAGCCATAACAAACTAGACGCCTGGAAACCCGGGTAGATCTTCTAGGTTGGTTAATTTCTGGAGCTTATGAGACATCTCCCACTACTCCAGGGCTCTCCTCATCAAGAAGAACATCTTGATGATGATCATCCAAGATGTAATCTTCCTCCAAGAAATGGGTATTTCGACTACAAAACACCTTTTGCTCCATAGGGTCAAAGAATAAATAACCTACAGAGCCTTTGGTGTAACCTACAAATAGGCGATGGCTGATCTTGGATTCCAATTTGTCAACACTTGTTCTTTTAACATGTGCCAGACAACCCCAAACCTTCAAGTGTCTTACACTTGGTTTCTTTATGGTTCATAGCTCATAGAGAGTCTTAGGAATGAATTTGGTTGGTACTCGGTTCAGCACGTATATCGCAGTTTCTAACGCGTACCCCCAAAAGGATGTAGACAATTCTGAGTGGATGAGAAGTGATTAGACAATATCTAATAGGGTCCAATTTCTCCTCTCTGATACATCATTTAAATGAGGTGTAGCAAGAGGAGCCAGTTGTGAAATAATACCATTGTCCTTAAGTAGTCCTTGAATTCGTCAAAGATATATTCACCTCCTCGATCTGATCGGAGGGCATTAATATTTCTCCCTAACTATTTCTCAAGCTCTTGTCTGAATTCTTTCAACTTTTCAAATGATTCAGACTTGTGTCTCATTAGGTACACGTAATCATATCGTGAATAATCATCAGTAAAAGTTATAAAATAAATGTGCTAGTTACATGTCCTAACATTCAGGGGACCACATACATCAGTATGTATAAGGTCAAGTGTGCCTATAGATCTTTCAGGCTTTTCCATAAATGGCCGTTTAGTCATCTTACCCTAAAGACAAGGTTCACAAATTGGAAGATTTTCTATAATTAGAAAATCCAAAAGACCATCCTTTGCCAATCTTATGATATGTTCAAAATTAATATAGCCAAGTCGGTAATACTACAGACACGTGAGATTAACCATTTCTCGTGTTCTTTTTTTGGGGATATTATTCAATATAATTTTAGTTAAAATTGTTTCCAGAGAAGGATGGAGTAGATAGAGGCCATTCTCAAGTTCTCCATATGTGAGGAGTATATAGAGACCATTCTTAAGTTTTGAAATAGAAATCAAATTTCTTCTCAAATTAGGTACATAAAGACAATCTTTTAATGTAATAATTCCTTCTTTGAAATACAATTCTACAGTTCCTATTGTAGCTGCAACATTTGCAGAAGTCCCCAAGTAAAGCATCACTTCCCCGTCACTCAGCCTTGTGCTTGTCTTGAACCCCTATAATGTATTACATGCATGAGTAGAAGCCCCGGAGTCAATACACTAGCAAGTAAAAGTAACCAACATATAGGTTTTTATGACAAAGGATTCGAAATTACATTGTTTCTTGGTCTCCAAATATTGATGACAATTTCTCTTCTAATGGTCAGTATGTTTGCAAAAGTGACATACATCTGATGTCTTGTCCTTCTACATTTTTAGCTTGCTAGTCTTTTTCTGAGGCTTTTGATTTTCCCACCTCTTCTTCTTACCCGAATTGCCACCTTCATCAAGCATGGCTATCTGTTTATCCTTTTTAATCATTTCTTCAGCCCTCTGCAACATTTTGTTGAGTTCCTAAAGGCTAACGTTTAGTTTATTCATGTTGTAATTCATGATAAACTAATTGAAGGAGGGAGGCAAAGAGTTTAGGATGGTATCAACATTTGTGACATGATCTAGCCCCGACCTGAGTGCCTCCAGTTCATTAATGTAACCCATCATTTTAAGACAATGGTCATGAACCATCTAGCTCTCGGTCATTTTTGTGGTCATAAACAATTTTAAGAACTTTTGCCAAGTAGAATGATTCTACTCTTCATACATGATCCTTAGACTATCTAGGATATCCTTGGACACTTCGATCTGATCGAATTGTCTCTATATTGGATGGTCGAGGGAGGCTATGATGTAGCACCGGGCAAGAGAGTTCTTCTCTTCCCATTCTTAATACTCTCTACTATGTGCCTCAGAAACCCTATCACCCAGACGATCCGGAGTAGGGTTCTTAGCAACATTGTCCAATTTCTCAGACATTAACACCAACATAAGGTTACGGAACCAGTCAGCATAGTTTGGGGCCTTAAGCTTATTATCGCCCAACAACTTGTCGAATTATCCATTTTCCTTTTTTGATAAAAGGCAAGGCAAATTATTAGTCCAAAACCTAAATTGATTCATTTTTATTACATAGATATGGCTTTTAATCCATGTTCCATTTTCACTTGTTCATCTCTGAGATTTTCCACATTTCTCAATGACAAAGACTGCAAAGTATGTCTTTGAAAATGTGGAAAATCACATACAGTGCATGGAGCCAACTGTTCTACCTGCATAACCCCACCACCTTTTGTGAAGGATCATATCCACTCATCTTATGAGCTTTTCCTTTGGCCTCTGCCAAATAGGGTTCATTGCCATTTTAGGTTAAACATTTCTGTCCAATAAGTGCTTACCCATCATATTCGTGAATACCAAGGTACCGTGAGAAAGTCTTTCATTTTAGCATAGGCTCCTCCCAAATTGGTCTATGATGCCCTTATCATCTTACAAAACAATCCAACAGATCTAACAACAAATGGATAGCCCAATTTTATGATGCATCTCCTCATTACTAAATGATCCATCTTCATGCTAATGATGGAAGGCCTTTAGAGAGTTCATCATGCACTTATATTTTATTGGAGGGAATGAATAATTATGCCCTAGTTCTTATTTAGGTCAAACCAAAGTGGCTCCCACTAACTTTCTTAAAGTCAAATTTAGATGGACCCCAAACGGCTAAGGTTCTATACAGTTCCTCTTGTGGAGGAAGCTGAAGTGGGACCCATCAAGAAGGGAGATCATCCAATGATCTTAAGGACACCATGGCAATAATGTACATTTAGCCATGGTGTGCGAAAGAGCCACTATCGAAATAACATGGGTCAATTACTTATGGCCCATTTAAATAGCACATCACATACATCACATGCATTCACAATTTAACAGCTTCCACTTGTTGTTAAATTCTCCACGGATGCTACCTTTTAACAACAATCTCCCGTAAATCCAGTGTTGTCATACAACAATGGAATGTGTGATGTGTTGAACTCCTAATTCTATAACAAACAACTTCATTCATTAGGCAGCCTCACTTGTGGCAATGTGTTTGGCTTGGGTTGTGGACTATTTTTTTTACTACTCAGGACCTCATCATAAAGATGTAACCAGATGTAGACTTTCTATCTTCTGGGTTTGACTAGAAGTTGGCATCGGTATATCCTAGGTTATGTAGTGATCTACCATCGAATACCAAATAAAATTCTTTTATCCTTTAAAGTTCTTTTAAGTATGTTTTTTATAGTAGTCCAGTGCTCCTATCCTAGGTTTGATTGGTATCTGCTTACCACACTCACGGCCTGAGCAATATCTAGTCGAGTGCACAGCCTGGCATACATGATGCTCCCTAACGCTGAGGCATAGGGGACCTCTGTCATGCCCACAATCTCCTCAAGAGTCATGGGAGACATACCCTTGGAGAGAGTGACTTCGTGCATAAAATGAACATTTCCTTTCCTGGATTTCTCCATGTTTTATCTCTTGACAATCTTGTCAATGTAAACAGATTGGGATAATCCTATTATCTTCTTCAATCTATCTCTATAGAGTCAAAGTCTCAAGATGTAAGAGATTTCTCCAAGATCTTTCATGCAGAATTGCTGTGAAAGCCACACTTTCACTGTAGTTAATATTTCTACATCATTCCCAAGGAGTACAATGTCATTTACATACAGAACCAAGAATGTAACCTTATCTCCCACTGTCTTCTTGTAAACACAGGGTTCATCCAGATTATACTCAAAGTCAAATTGTTTGATAGTAGAGTCAAATTGGATGTTCCAGCTCCTAGAAGCTTGCTTAAGTCCACATATGGATCAATTAAGTTTATACAACATGTGTTCCTGACCTACAGTAATGAATCCTTGCGATTGTTGCATGTAGATTTAGTAAGATCTCCATTCATGAACGCAATTTTGATATCCATTTGATTTCCTCTGAGTGTACCATTTCGCCACAAGATGAGCCTTATGGGTCTTAACTTTATCATTGGGGCCCTTCTTCCTTTTATAGATCCATTTGCAACCTATTGCTTTTACCCTAAAGGGTGGATCTACAAGAGTCCAGACTCCATTGTTCTTCGTTGAGTCTATCTCAACTCTCATAGCATCTACCCACTTCAAGGAATCTATGTCCAAAATAGCTTCCATATAAGTCACGAGACCTTCATTTCTGTTCATGGCTTCCATCAAGTAACTTTCTTAATCATAGCCGTAACAAACCGGAGACCTAAATAACCAGATAGATTTCCTAGGTTAGTTATTATCTAGAGTTTGTGGGACATCTCCCACTACCCCTGAGCTCTCCTCATCAAGAACGACTTCCTAATGATTGTTCAGGATGTAATCTTCTTCTAAGAAATGGGTATTTCGATTGCAAAACACCTTTTTCTCTTTTGGGTCATAGAATAAATATCCTACAAAGCCTTTGGGGTAGCCTATAAATAAGCAACGACTGGTCTTAGATTCCAATTTGTTAGTACTTATTCTTCTAACATGTACTGGACAACCCCAAATTTTCAACTGTCTCACACTTGGTACCTTACCGGTCCATAGCTCATATGGAATCTTACAAACGGATTTGGTTGGGACACAGTTCAACACAAATATCGTAATCTTTAATGCATACCCACAAAAGGATGTTGGTAGTTCTAACTATGAAACAATCCCATTATCCTGTAAAAAATCCCTGAATTCGTCGGAGAGATATTCACCTCTTTGATCTGATCGAAGGGCTTTAATTTGTCTCCTTAACTATTTCTTGACCTCTTGTCTGAACTATTTGAACATTTCAAAGGATTCAAACTTATGTCTCATTAGGTACACGTAACAATACCGTGAATGATCATCGGTAAATGTTATGAAATAAACGTGTTGGTTAGATGTCCTAACATTTAGGGGACCACATACATCAGTATGTATTAGGTCAAACGTGTTTGTAGATCTTTTAGGTTTACCTGAAAATGGTCACTTTATCATCTTACTCTGAAGGCAAGGTTCACAGGTTGGAAGATTTTCTACAGTTAGAAAATCTAAAAGACCATCCTTTACCAACCTTGTGATACGATCTATGTTAATGTAGCCAAGTCGGTAATGCCAAAGGCACGTGGGATTAACTGTTTCACGTGTTCTCTTCTTGGGGATTATTTTTTGTGTAGTTTCGACTAAGTTTGCTTCTAGAGAAGGATAGAGAACATAGAGACCATTCTCGAGTTCTCCGTAAGTGAGGAATTTGTTATTCCGTTTGATAGAATAACCATCCAAACACAACTTTGAGACAGAAATCAAATTTCTTCTTAAGTTCAGTACATAAAAACAATCTTTAAGTACAATGATTCCTTCTTTGAAAACTAATTCTATGGTTCCTATGGTTGTAACTGCAACTATTGCAGAAGTCCCCAAGTAGAGCGTACTTCTCCATTACTCAGTCTTCTGCTTGTCTTGAAACCCTGCAATGTATTATATGCATGAGTAGAAGCCCCAGAGTTAATACACCAGGAAGCAGAAGTGACAAACAAATTGGTCTCTATGACAAAAGATAAGAAATTACCTTGCTTCATGGCCCCCAGGTACTAAGGACAATTCCTTTTCTAGTGGTCAGTCTGTTTGCAGAAGTGGCAGGCATCCGATGTCTTGTCCTTCTTCTGCCTTTTAGGTTTGCTAACCTTTTTCTGAGGTTTTTTCTTTGCCTTCCTCTTCTTCTTGCCTGACTTGCCACATTCAACAAGCATGGATATGGGTTTATCCTTCTTTATCAGTTCTTCGGTCCTCTGTAACATATTGTTGAATTCCTGAAGGCTAACATTTAACTTATTCATGTTATAATTCATGATAAACTGAATGAAAGAGGGAGGCAAAGAGTTTAGGATGACATCAACTTTGGTGACATGATCAAGCCCTAATCCGAGAGCCTCTAGTTCATTAATGTAGCCCATCATCTTTAGACAATGGTCATGAACAATTTGGCTCTCAATCATTTTAGCGGTCAAAAATAGCTTTAAGACCTTTTGCCGAGTAGAACAATTCTACTCTTCGTACATCATCCTCAAACTATGTAGGATATCCTTGGACACTTCAATCTAATCAAATTGTCTCTGTATCAGATTTTCAAGGGAGGCTATGATGTAGCACCGGGCAAGAGAGTTCTTCTCTTCCCATTCTTGATATCCCTTCCTACGGGCGTAAGAAGCCCTATCACCCAGACGATCCGGAGCAGGGTTGTTAGCAACCTTGTCCAATTTCTCAGACGTTAAAACTAGCACATGGTTATAGAACCAATCAGCATAGTTTGGGCCCTTAAGCTTATTATCGTCCATCAATTTGGCAAATTGTCCGTTTGCCATTTCTGATAAAGGGCAAAGCAAATTATTAGTCCACAACCTAATTTGATTCATGTTATCTACATAGAAATGACTTTTAATCTATGTTTCATTTCCATTTATTCATCTCTGAGATTTCCCCTCCCATCTTAGTGACAGAGACGGCAGTGTGTCTTTGGAAATGTGGAAAACCACATATAATGCATGGAGCCAACTGTTTAAGCTGCATAACCCCACCACCTTTTATAAAGGATCATATACACTCATCTTATGAACTTTCCCTTTGGCCTCTGTTAGATAAGGTTCATTGCCACTTTAGGTTAAACTTTTCTATCCAGTAAGTGCTTAACCATCATATTCATGAACGCCAAGGTACCGTGATAGAGTCTTCTATTTTAGGATAGGCCCCTCCCACATCGGTCTATGACACCCCTATCATTTTATGAAACAATCCAATAGACTCAACAGCAAATGAAAAGCCCAATTTTATGGTGCATCTCCTCATTACTAATAAGCCCATCTTCATGCTAATGATGGAAGGCCTTTAGAGAGTTCATCATATGAATCTCCCTATCACATGCACTTATAGTTTGTTGGAGGGAACAAGTAATTACGCCCTAGTTCTTTATTTAGGCCAAACCAAAGTGGCTTCCACTGGCTTTCTCAAAGTTAGATTTTAATGGGCCTTAAATGGGCTAGGGTTCCACATGGTTCCTCTCGAGGAAAAAGCTAGTGTGGGGCACATCAATAAGGGAGATCATCCAATGTTCTTATGGACACTGTGGCAATGATGTGCATTTAACCATGGTGTGTGAAAGAGCCACTATCGAATTAACATGGGCTAAGTGCTTATGGTCCATCTACGTAGCATCTCACACACCATACATTACATGCATGAAAGAATCACATAATTGATCCAATTAATTAAATCATCTATAAAACCCTAAATTAATTAAATTAAATCAATAGCATCCAATTAAAGTCCATAATATTATCATATAACATTATCAGGCAGTTTGGCCCATATAGCAATTATGCTGAAAATGGGCTAATGCAGTTTTAACTTGTCAAAACTGGGTTTTACAGGGTGGGCCGAATTGCATCTTGCAATGGGCCATCAAACCCCTGGCCCAAATCAATATTTGGGGCTAAGAACAAACCCCTATTGAACCACAGGTTCTGTCCAACCAATTTGGACCAATCTTGGGTAAATTGGCCTAGGGTTTGGTGTCCATTACAAGATCCGATTCAAGATTCTGATCTGAAATTAATTACAGCCGATTGAAGACAATCAAGAATCATCAAGAACACACATCAAAGGGTTGTATGTGTGATTTCACACCTGCAAAACAAAGGGTTAATCGCAGATACTGAAATCGTTATCTGCAAATCGCATATTTTAGTTTCTCAAATTGCAAAAGGTCTTCTCTTCCTCCACGTGTTCCAATAGGTCTTCAGATGCAAAAAAAAAAAATAGAAAAGCCTAATTTTTCTGTTAATTACATCAAATTAAATCCTATACATTTTTTCTAAAAATAAAAATAAAAATTATCTACAGACCAAAATGAATAGAATGAAAAAACGTAAGGTGCGCAAATCTTGCCACCTTTAAAGAATTCGATCTCCACCATATGACAGCTCAAGAATTCAAGAAACAATTATAGAACCATTCCATAATTATTGAAGAATAATAAAGAATTAATTTCAGATCTACATGCCCATAATTGAGAACTGATTTCTCAGAAAAATTGTAAATTTGCGCAAATCAGGTAAAACAATTTCTGCCCATTTGCACAAGTTCAGATCTGGTCCAGATTTGGTTCAAGACTTGAACCTGACTTTGATACCACTGAAGGGATAGAAAATCCATCATATGGATGGGTGAACCATTTAGGGTGGCTGGGCGAAATTTCAAAAAATTTCTTTCTCCCATCCGGGAATCCTATTCCCTAATTTATAAAACTACATTTTCAAGGTTCATTTTTGAAAAAAAGCGGATCAAATCTAAAAACAAGATTATGGAGAGGAATACCTGATATGAATCCACACAAAAAGCTCCTACCAAGATAGGTGTTCACACCCAAAGAGGGTGCCAAATCTTTTCTCCACTGAAAATGACACATCTTAGACTGAGGAAGGATCAGCAAATAGTTCTTTAGCACGAACCTTAGATTCTTTAGCAAAAATAGAACAAGGTAGTGACCATAGCTTCAAGAATGTTTCTTCCACCAAGAAACAATATCAAGATCCAATCTTGCTCATTCCAAGAGGTGGAGATCAAACAAGGTAGGGTGACAAGAGCAGAGAGAGAGAACTGGAAGCAGAAAGCAGCAGAATTGTGTGTCCTTTTCCAGTTCACCTTCCTCCTTTATATATAGACCCTAAAGAGTCAATCTCCTAATCTGATTAAGAGTTTCATGATCCAAATCATTATTTGGATCTGGACTCTTTAAGTGATAAGGCTTATCCCTTATCTTATCTACAGATCAGGATTAGTTTCTCCTAATCCAATTAGAAGTTTCCTAATCCAAATCTTTATTTGGATCTAGACTCTTTAGGTGGATAAGAGTTATCCACTTATCCTTATCTGCTGATCCATACTCAAATTTGCCCCCTATTTAATTAATCTAATTGACCCCATTCGAAATGGGCTTTAGGCCATTAAGCTTTCACACTCACTTCCTTTTAATGTTGGATAGCTTGGATCTCATTGTATGGCGTGAGACCCTATCATTGATCTCCACATAAGCCACATGGGTTCAGTCTAGCCTCTATTATAAGGCCTAGACAAATTCACTACAGAATACAGTGAACCCCTGAGTCCATCAGTATGGGCTCTTAATGGGCCCAACATTTACACTAAATGGTCCTTAGGTCCAGCCATCTTATGAAGCCCCAAGGACTGTGGGCAAATGTGAGATTATCCCATCAAGTTTATTATCCCTAAATGGTCTTACACTTAACCTCTCAGCCCTCAATGATCATACACTGCCCAACAAGAGAGGACCTTTCCCTCGACTGCAAGGTATAATGTTGCACTCTTTACTCACATAGATCCTAAGAATTAAAACATTTTGTGAAACCATAATATATATATATGTATATCTCTATATAAACATATTTTGCAAAACAAATTTCAACAAGTCTAAAATCAACTACCTACAATTTAGGTTTCCATCAAAGAGTGTCCATTCCCTGATCATTCACTTTGTCCGACAAAGGGGTTGATCCTATTACTATGATCACCCACTCGGGTGAATTCTTGGACTGCCCCAACATTCCTAGGTTTTGACCCCTCTAAGGATATCACTGATTGGCATATCAAAGACAGCCCAATCCAACACCTAGGGAAGTACCATAATTGAGTCTAGGGGTTAGGTGTAAAATTCCAGTTTTTTCCATCAGTCTCAAAGGTCCAAGGAAATACTAGAATTTGGTCTGGTTCAAGGTTTCAAGAAATCCCACACTACATGTGCCTCAGGTCTCACCCTGGCAGCTGAGACAAGCCACCCCAACCCACTTGGTAGTACATCAGTGTCAGCCTTGACGGGATAAACCTCCACAGGTCTATCCAATGGCTGTGAAGATTCTAAACTAACATGAGTCTCATTAGTGTCCAGTTTAAGGGTATTACACAGAAACACACCATATAACATGAATCAAATATGTACTTTTATTCATTTACAATAAATGTCATAATATACATCAAGCTTATTGGAGCTAAGAGCATAAATTGTCTAACAAGATACCCCAGTTTACCTCTACTGCAAACATAAATCCGTATGAACTGTGCCCAAGCTAGGTGTAATCTTTCTCGATAGGGAGAAACGAGAGAGAAGAGAAGGGAGAGGAGAGGAGAAGAGGAGGGAGAGAGAGAGATTCAATTGGAAGCAAAAGACAATTGTTGGTCAGTGCCCAACTTACTATTTATATTAACTCAATATAAAGAAAAGAGAAAAATATAATTATGCCCCTAGCCACTCCCTACTAATAAACAAATAACAAGACAATAAAAGACACTGGCTAACAACATCTTAGGTTGACAACGTGCTACCAACAACTGTAAAAGAAACAAAATAAACAACTCTCACAACACTCCCCCTCAAGTTGGGTTGAATATGTCTATCATGCCCAACTTGTCACATAACTCATTGTGTTGAGAGTATGAAAGTCCTTTTGTGAGGATAACAACAAGTTATTCCTTGGACTTGACATAAGGGACGCGAATTTCACTTTTTTCCAATTTTTCCCTTATGAAGTGTTTGTCCACTTCAATGTGCTTGGTCCTCTCATATAGGACATGATTGTTGGCAATGTTTATCACTGCCTTGTTGTCACAATAAAGAGACATAGGATTATGAACAGCAACTCTAAGCTTCCCTAGAAAGTTCTTTAGCCAAAGAACTTTAGCCACCCATGTGCCATAGCTCTATATTTCACTTCGGCACTTGACCTTGCTACCACACTTTATTTCTTGCTTTTTCAGGTCACAAGATTTCCTCCCACAAAAGTGCAATACCCACATGTAGACTTTATATCATCCACAACACCTACCCAATCAACAATTGTGACGACTTCCACCTTTAGGTGATTATGTTTACTGAATAGTAGACCTGTCCTCGGATACTTGTTTAAGTATCCAAGGACTCTTTCTACTGCCTCCATGTGTGGTTTCTTAGGAAAGTGCATGAATTGGCACAAGACCCCAACTGAATAGGCAATGCCTGGACGGGTCATGGACAAATAAATCAACTTTTCCACTAACCTTTGGAACTATTTCACATCTTTTAGAGGTTCACCATCACAGTCACCCAATTTATGATCAACATCCATAAGAGTATCTATTGGCCTTGCGTCTAACTTGCCTATGTCTTGTAACAAATCAAGGGTGGACTTCCTTTGAGAAATGAAGATGCCCTTTTTTTATTTGGCAACTTCAATTCCAAGAAAATACTTTAGAGGACCTAGATATTTTACTTCAAATTTTGATGCAAGCAATTGTTTCAACTTTTGTATTTCTGAACTCCAATTTCCTGTAATGATGATATCATCCACATACACTATCAATACAGCAACCTGTTCCCGACATCTCTTCACAAAGAGTGTGTGATCAGACTAACATTGCTTGAACCCTACTTGCTGAAATACCATATGAAACTTATTGAACCAAGCCCTGGGAGATTGTTTTAAATCATAAAGAGACTTTCTTAGCTTACACACCTTATTTTCACTTCCCTTTGCATAGAATCTAGGGGGTTGAACTATGTACACTTCCTCCTCTAGGTCACCATTTAAAAAGGCATTCTTTATGTCCAGTTGATGCAATTCCTAGTCAAGGTTAGCAGCTAATGATAAGAAGAACTCGAATTGAATTCATCTTAACTACTGGAGCAAATGACTCATCATAGTCAACTCCGTACACTTGAGTGTACCCCTTGGCTACTAATCTTGCTCTGTACCTTTCAACTATCCCATCTGCTCTGTGTTTAACTGTAAACACCCACTTACACCCCATGGGGTCTTTACCCCTTCGAAGATCCACCAATTTTCAAGTTTGATTTTTATGGGTGGCATTAATCTCCTCCTTCATAGCATCTGTCCATTCAATGTATTTTAAGGCCTCTGCAACATTTTTGTATACAGGGATGCAATCAACTGTAGATAGGAAGGCTCGGTATGAGGGGATGTGATCATAAGAGACATACTTGGTAATAGGGTGTTTAGTAGTGCATGACTGTACTCCCTTTCTTAGAGCAATAGGAATGTCAAGGTCATCCACAGTAAGGGCAAGGGTATCAATAGGTGTAACAAGGTTTGGACTTAACTCCTGGGAGTCTAATAGTGTTAGTTGCCCAATGTTTGGTAGCTCCACATCTCTGTCACATTGCTGATCTCTACGGCGTATACATTAGAAGACACAAAAGAGGGTAAGGTCTGAAATAGAAGGAAGAGAGACTTGGTGGACCTGAACCTACTTCTACTATTACACTACTCTCTCCCTAAGGAGAAGCAGGGAAGAACGGTTCAGACTCAAAAAAATACACATCCATAGAGACAAAAGACTTATGACTAACAGGATCAAAGCATTGGTACCATTTTTGAGAGGCGGGATACCCTAGAAAGATACAAGGAATGAACCGAGCGTCTAACTTACCATAAGACGGAGACAAATCGTTGACAAAGGGGACTGAGGGAACAACAACTAATGAAGGGCCATATAGTTCAGCACTCTAGAGGGCATGCGGTTGATGACATAAGTAGTTGCAAGTATAGCATCCAACTAAAACCTTTTTGGAATATTCATGTGTAACATTATCCCTAGAGTTACCTCAAGGATGTGTTTGTTCTTTCTTTCTGCAACACCATTTTTTTGTGGTGTTCTAGTGTAGGAACTCCTATGAATAAATCCATGGGAGGCAAAGAACTCATTGAGCTCACCATGAATATTTTCCTTTGCATTATCTACTTGAAAAATTTGTATTTCAACATGGAACTGGGTAAACACCATCCTCTAGAAGTCTTTCACAATGTTTAGAACTTCAAAATACACAATATGAAAAGGAAAATTGGATCTTTTATTACTTAAATGAAAAGTTGTTCTACATTGTTTGCTCAACTGACACGTTTGACATTGGAAATCTGACACTGAACATGACTTAAATAAAACTGGAAATAATGACTACTATTTCAAATGAAACATGACCTAACAGACTATGCCACAAAAAAATTTGACTCTTATTTGACTGAATATATGATTTCGAGGTTGACACCGAGAAACCAGTTTTGTTATCGAGAATGTAGAGACCATCCACTAGGCTCCCTCTACTAATCGTCCTCCCAGAAGTTAGATCCTAAAAAACACATGAGCCAGGAAAGAAAGTTACACTATAGTTTAAAGAGTTTGTAATACTACTGATTGAAAGGAAATTAATAAGAAGTTGAGGGACACGCAATACACAATTCAGCTTAAGGCCATGGGGAAGGGATATTGATCATTGGTCTGCAATGGAGGACAATGATCCATCAACAAGTCTCACTTTATCCCTTCCTGACAAAAGGTTATAAGTCTGAAACAAGTTTGGCTTATCGGTCATGTGGTTAGAGGCCCCTGAGTCAATGATCCAAGGGGAGTCAATGGTAGTGGTGACATGGAATGCAAAGGCCGCATTACCTGATGTAGACACAAATGAAGTAGGAGTACCAACAACTGAACTATCCATTTCTCGTAAAGCCCTACCATATGACTCTAAGTGATCTCTGAAGGAATTCATGATACCTTCCTTAGGTTCAGAACCAGTCAAGCAGTTCTGTATAGTACCAACAAACTGAGTATCCCTCTCTCCTCTCACTAATCTTTTACTAATCAGACTTAATCAAGGTTAATTACAAGTTTGCCCTTAAGTGGGCGGCCAGCTCATCAATAACTTATAAGAAAATAAAAAGAAGCTAACAGGCCCATAAAGAAAGGCCCATTAACACATAAAAAATAAAAACACCACTACTTAACAAAAAAAAAAAAACAAACATTAGGGCCCATTTGGCCCAGTCTCTCTACAAAAGGCAAGGTATGCAAACTAAAGAAGTTACTTTATTGATTGAAGCAATCTCCACGTGCTTAGTTTAATAGGTTTAGGGCAGGTCTTGTTCAGCTTGGATACACTCAGACTCAATCTAATCATACCCTCTTTGTTAAAAGGAGAAATACTCAAGTCACACTTCTTATTGTTTATGTAGATGATATTGTTGTAACTAGCAGTGGTACACGAGAAATTAATGATCTCAAGAAGTTCCTTAGTTCTAAATTTGAGATCAAAGAGTTAGGAGAGTTGAGATATTTCTTGGTCATTGAAGTTGCTAGATCCAAAGAAGGTACCTTCGTTTTCTAGTGGAAGTATGTGTCGGATCTTCTCACTGAGACTAGGAAGCTTGGTACTAAAACTTGCCTCCCCTCCTATTAATGTGAATCATAAGCTCTCAACTAATGATAGAAATCTTTTGACTGGTGTTTCAAAGATTGTTGAGAAAACTTCTTTACTCCTGTATAACAGGTCCAGACATTTCATATAATGTGAGTGTAATCATCTAGTTCATGCATGCCCCTAGAGACATGCATATGATTGTTGCAAAAAGGGTGCTCTATTAAAATTCCAAGTTTCAGAGAGTGAACAACAACTCTCTCTTCTCCATTTGAACCTTTCTCTCTTCTTATCTTCTCTTCTCTTCTCCTTTTGTTCTTGTTTTCTTTCTCAATAAAACCTAGATATTGTAACTAAAAAACAATAGAAAATAGAATGACCTAATAGTGATCTTAACCATCAGTCTATTTCTCTCCTTGTTGTCAGTGTCAATTTGTGGTCAAGATACTTTTCATGCATTTTACTTTAGTTCCACATATTATATTGCATATGTGGTGTTATTGGCACTTGGTCGTTTAGATACTTTCATTTTATTTTACTTTAAAATGATTATTTTAACTATATCTTGTCTTGTCTCTATCTCCAAGTTACATGTTCGTGAGATATTGAAAGTGTAAATAATCAAAGCTAAGTACTTAATTGAATGTCTTATTTTTTATTATCAATTACCCTAAATTCCATTATGTGCCTACATTTTGATAAGCTACTACTGCTGCCACACTTCTTCTATTGTCTTGCAGAACTCCAGTAATGAATCTCTAATTCGAAGTTTTCAGCTTGCATTTTCCTTGCAGAGGATTTCTCTTAAAGAAGAGCGTAAGTTCTAATATCTTTGCTATGCATCATATGTATTATGCACAAATCCCCTTTCTACTTTTATTTGGAAGCCAAATTCCCCTTCCACAATCTCTTTGGAAGCCAATATCCCCTTTCATACTTGGCAACTATATAACTATTAGTTGTTTCTAATAATGGGCTTGATTGATTTGTGCATCTCATTTGTACTTTATTTACTACACATCCGTCTTTTTTTTTTCTTTTGGAAATGTTAAGGTATGATTTATTAAGAAAGAGGATTAAAGATGTATACAGGTAGTATACAGCCCTTTAAGGCCCAAGACAACTATTGAACCAATATACACCAAAAACCTCAACAGCCCAAAAATCCACAAGGGACCAGACAAGAGGCAACAAAAGTGCATCCCTCCCCCCTCACATTTAACAAAGAAAAACTCCCCAAAAAACACAAGGGAGCAAACAAGTTACCATTTACTATACAACAGTAATGGTAACTTAAACATTGGTATTAATTTTAAATCTCTTTAAGCCAATGATTTAAAAGGTGCACCTAGGGTATGTGTGTTAGTTTCAATCGAAGAATATAAGAGACAAGAGAGTCACACGAAAATGGATGGGTGTGTATTGTCCCATACACCCAGAAAAAGATATTTATATATTAATGTGAGAATGGATAGTTCTGTACTTACAAGTGTAAAATATGTACAGTAATGTACAAAGAGATATACAAAAGAGCCAAGTAAAAGAAAGTAAAATTACAAAACTACCCCTCATTCTCTCTACACTCCCCCTCAAACTAATGCTTAGGAAAGAAAGAGCATCAGTTTGTCTACAAGAAAATTGTGTTGAGTGTGTGTCCTAGCCTTAGTAAAGAGATCGGCCAGCTAAAGATTGGAAAACACATGAAGTAGTGTGATGTGAACAGTAGTGAGAAGATCTCGAATGAAATGGCAATCCACCTCTATATGCTTAGTTCGTTCATGGAAGACTGGATTTGAGGCAATTTTGATCGCACTCATGTTGTTAGCAAATAAAGGGATGGGAGCGGAGTGATCAATGGTCAAATCCTGAAGAAGAGCTTTAAGCCAGACAAGCTCACTACAAATAGAGGACATAGCATGGTGTTCAGATTCCGTAGATGAATTGGAGACTGTTTGTTGCTTCTTACACTTCCAAGAGACGAGGTAATCACCTAAGAAAACACACCAGCCAATGGTGGACCATCTGGTGTTAGAGTAACCAGCCCAATCAACATCATCATAAGCAATCAACTGAGGAGATGAGGAAGAAGATAAGAAAAGTCCATGAGATAAGGTGCCTCTAACATATCTAATAATTCGAAGCACAACAGAGAAATGAGGTTGTGAGGAGCTGATACAAACTAGCTAACTATTTGCACAGCATATGATATGTTTGGTTAATTCATAGTAAGGTAAATAAGGCTTCCAACAAGTTGACGATATAGTGTAGCATCAGGAAGGAGTTGTCCATCATCCTTATTGAGCTTAAGGTTGATTTCCAATGGGGTATCAACTTGTTTCAAGTCAAAGAAATTGGCCATCTTAATTAAGTCACTAGCATATTTGTGTTGATTAACAAAATATCCTCAAACACTTTTGGTGATCTCAAGACCAAGAAAGTAGGTCACGGGATCAAGATCCTTCATTTTGAAGGATTGACTGAAAAGTTGCTTCAATTGAGTGATCCCTTCCAAGTCATCACCAGTAATAAGTATATTGTCAACATACATTAGTAGAAGAGTCACTCCTTGGGGACGACAAATAATAAAGAGGGAATAATCTGAGGCACTCTATTGAAATCCTACTTCAATAATAACCCCTCTGAACTTCTCAAACCAGGCCCTTGGAGCTTGTTTAAGCCCATACAATGACTTCTTTAGTTTGCATACTAGAGTAGAATCATCACAGTAGCCTGGGGGAGGCTTCATATACACTCCCTCACAGAGATGCCCATGAAGAAAGGCATTCTTGACATCCATCTAGTGAACAGTCCATTGTTTAATAGCAATGATAAAAGAATAAGCTGAATAGTAGTCATCTTAGCCACCAGTGCAAATGTCTCCTCATAGTCAATGCCATGTTCTTGTTTGTATCCTTGAGAAACAAGGCAAGCGTTATATCTATCTAGGCTCCCATCAGAATCCAGTTTGACTAAGTACACCCAACGACTGCCAAGAATGGAGGCATATAGTGAAGGAGAAACAAGCTCCCAAATATCATTTTCCAATAGGGCCTGAATTTCCAAGTCTATTGCAGCTTTTCAATGCCCAATTGTTGTAGTCCATCGATAAGACTTAGGGATATTTATAGAAGACAAAATAGGAAAAAGGGAACTATGGATAGCAAAATATCTATAGCGGTCAGGAGGACGAGTAACTCTGGAAGAGCATCATAAAGGAGTGGGAGTAGGAGGTAGATGAACACTTACATGAGAAGTAGATGTGGATGGTACAGAGTCTGAGGGTGTCAAAGGAACAGGCATCAGGGTCGATGGAGGAGGAAAAGGCATAGGCATTGTTGCATCTGGATACTTCCTATGATAGACTTGAAGAGGCAAGACTGAATCACCTGCAGGAGTAAAGTTGTGTAGAATAGAGAAGGATGGTGCAAGTAATTTAACAACATATTCAAAAAATGACAAATTCTCAAGAAAGATAACATTTCTAGATATTCGGAGATGATGAACTTTAGGATCATAATAGAGAAATCCTTTATGTTTTAAATTGTACCCCATAAAGGCACACATAGCTGATTGAGCAGTAAGCTTAGTGCCCTCATGGGGAGGAAAATGTACAGGCAAATGCAACCAAAAACATGAAGTGTAGAGTAATTTGGAGAATGATGAAAAATACAATAAAAAGGTGACTAACTACCAAGAACTGAAGATGGAATGATGCTAATGAAATACACAATAGTGTTGGCCGCCTACACCCAAAAGGTAATGGGAAAATGGGAGTCAAGCAGAAGGGATCTCACCAATTCCTATGATGAGTCGGTTCTTGCATTCAACAACTCCATTTTGTTGAGGAGTTCTTGGACAAGATCTTTAGGATAGAATACCATGTTTCTTTAAATAGGTTTGAAATTCTTCATTTTCCCCATCAAAATATCCTCCCTAGTCAGAATGTAGAATGTGAATGGTGGCATTGTGTTGGGTCATTATCATGGTGTGAAAGTTTTGAAAGGTGGGAAGTACTTCTGATTTCTTCCAAATGAAATAAATCCAAGTATATCTAGTGCAATCATCAATAAATAAAACAAAGTATTTATATCCGAATCTAGATATAACAGGAGACGGCCAAACATCACTATGTATTACTTGAAAAGGAACAGTAGCATGCACAGATTTATCAATATTCTTAGAAACATAATTAATGGTAGGTAAATAAGCAGAAGAAAATAGATGATCCAAGTTCTTAGCATGTGTGTGGCCTAAACATCTATGCCATAAATGCCGCACATTATTACAACGGGAATGTAACACATCACTAGTAGTATAAAGAAAACAAGATGAGGACGAAGGTCTCTTCTCGAACTCAAGAGCAAATAGCCTTCCAAACCTACTCCCCTTCCCCTTCACCTCTCCAATGCGTTGATCCTATATGACACAACCATCATGAGAAAATAGAACCAAGTTACCATCATCAACAAGTTGACCCACATAAAGAAGATTGGTAGTTAACTGAGGAATAAAGAAGGTTTTTAGGAGATGAAAGGAAGAGGATTGAGAGGTAGAAAGAAATAAATCATCACAACCAACAATCTTTAATGACTCACCACTAGTAATAATCTGGTCATTAGAAGGGTAGGGTTTAGGAGTCTGACCAAAGGAGGCCCCAATCATATGATTTAAGGCTCTAGAATCTATATTCCACATATGGCTAGGAGAGGAGCAGGTGGTAGAAGACTTACCAAACAAGACAATAGCAGAGAAGGCAGATGAAATAGTTGAAGACACAAACTATCATACCTTATCCTCAGTCAGAGTACCAGAAGGCTCCCCCTTTGAGTCTAAGTTGGAGGGTAATATTAGATGAAGGCTCTATAACTATCTGAAGTGCCTTGTATTGACCCTTCTTGGGAGGTCGGGTATGGCATTTAGTAATGATGTGACCTCATTGTTTGCAATAGGTAAAAAAATTTTTTTTCTTACAGTGAGAGGCCACATGTCCAAACTCCTTGCACTCATAGCACTGCATCTTGGAGAAGTCCTTTTTGCCCTTTGGCTTGGTAGCTAGAAAAGCTATATTATGTCCATGTTCTTTCTTGTTGTCAAGGGAGGACTGAGTGTATAGTCTAGTCTCCTCCCTTAATAGTTCACCCAATATGGTGTCCAGGTCAGGCACATTTTCCCTACTGAGTATGCTGGACCTTATCAACTCATAGTTGGGTCCAATGTGCATAAGAAAGTGCATGATCTTCCTTTGATCGAAATGCCTTTTCACAGTTGTCACACAACAATCAGTCATTGTGGCCCCAAGATGAACAAGTTCATATTTTGTCCATAGATTAACAAAACCAGCATAATATTCATGTATTCTTCTCTCCCCCTGGGTGTATGAGAATATGTCCATTTCAATTTGATATTGTTTGGACATATTTGACTACTGATATACCTTCTCAAAGTAGTCATACATCTCCTTAGCAGTTTTCAAGCCCTTCAGAGGGATAGCTACATCAACAATGACTAAACATAATATCCTGGAAACAATTTGGGCATTACTGATTTTCCACTATTTTAGCCCTTTAGCATAAGTAGCCTTAGGAATGGTTGTGGTACCATCCAGATAGCCCCACATAACCTTCCCTTCAACAAAAAATTGGAAATAGAATTTCCATAGAGCATAGTTTGTTCCATCAATTTTCACAGATATGATGTCACTCCTTTCAGATCCCATATTCGGTCAAGAAACCAAAGAAAGACTATAGAAAAGATGATAACAATCACTAGAAGTCAAGAGGAATACTTTGAGAAAGAGATAACAATCATTAGGAACCATTAAGACCCTTTGAGTAAGAAAATGAAGTATGAAACCTCAGTCGAAAAATCAACATCCCAAAAAAGGAAATTGTAAGTAGCAGTCGCCCAAGGAAGAAGATCAAAACCCCTTTAAAACTTCACCAAATCAAGAGATATGTGTACAACAGATAGATCTGATCTAGGTGACACCAGATCTGAAGTTTGGCCCTGATCTAAAATCTTCCAAGAGAGATCTAATGAAATCTCTCCTACAGAGTTCAAACTCTATCTGTACAACAAGTAGGGTTGATCAAAAACAACACTGTACATTCCACCGGTTGAAGGGTTCATCTCAATAGAGAGATGAGATTACTACCCACAAAAAGTGATAAAGAATCAAGAATAAGATCAGAGAGCAACATGCTCTGATACCATGTCAGTTCAGTCAAAGAAGAGAAGAGACAAGATAGTCACACAAAAATGGATGGGTGTGTACTGTCCCACTTGCCTAGAAAAAGATATTTATATATTAGTGTGAGAGTGGACAGTTCTATCCTTACAAGTATTATAGTAATGTACAAAGAGATATACAAAAGAACCAAATAAAAGAAAGTAAAATTATAAAGTTACCCCTTATCCTCTCTACAATGTGCCTCTCCCAAGTCCTAGGCATACACCTGGTGCGCCTAATGCGCCTTACGACTCAGCCCAAGCATGTGCCTTTTCAAAATTTTATGCTCTTTTGCTTTTTTTTTCTGAACCTAGTGGTTGGGTTAGGGGCTCCGCATGTTGTTGATTCATTCATTCATCTTAAAAGGCTTATTGACTATCACATGTGGAGAAATCCAAGAACCCTCTATTTGCTAATGTTGTTCATTCATTCATCTTAATAAAATATCTTCTTATAAGGCAATTAAAATTATAAAATCGTTATTTTTTATGTGAGAATTAAGAATTTAAGACCCTAACATAGACTTTTTCGGGCTTGCCTCGAGGGGCGTGATACAAAGGCGACTCATAAAATAAAAAATGCAATATATTTTACATCACATTAACTACATGAAGTAATGCAATTGAGGAAAAGAAGAATCTATGGATTTTACATGCTTGAAAATGCTATATATGTTTGATTTTAATTTTAAATGTTCATTTGAATACTCTTTACATGTTACGTTTATGTATTTTAATTTTAGATAATAGGTTTTTTAAATGTTTATTTTACAATTTAAGTTTATATTTTTTATTAATGTTATGTTTAATATTTTTTTCATTTTTTTAAATTTTTGGCATTTTTTTGAATTTTCTAACATTTTTTTTATTTTTTTAGCTTCTTTTTTTGTATTTTTGCACCTTGCTTCAAAAAGCCGCACACCTCGCCTTGCGCTTTTAAAACACTACTTTAAGCTCATTGTCAAATATGGGAAAAGGTTTTTAAGATATATTAGATTAGAACACACATACTTCTAAACAAAAGTAAATAATACTTGACATGATTGGGAAATTTCTTTCACCATAATAGCTATTAAATTTTACTTGATGCCAACTGTTGTAAAGAAGTATCTCTTCAGGAAGTTATCTAAAATAATGGAAAGTTATGCTGCAAATGGAAAATTGGGTTACAACCAGTTGGAGGTTTAAATTTTCAGTGTCTCATGTACTGGCCAACTGCCAAGTGCTACTGCCACTTATTCCTTTTTTATCTTTTTGTTTTACTTGTCCAGGATTCCATGTACTGCATTTAGGCGTGGATCATAATAACACAATCCTTTAGAAAGTGGGAGAAACATAGGAAATGATCTATGTTCCCTTTATCTATCAAGTTCCAATTAAACATTTTCAACTGAAAGAAAATAATATAATCATTAGTAATCAGTGTTCCATTTCCCTTTGAAATTTGAACCATAAACGTTTTTTTATGGTGAAAAGAGTCATGAGGCAACTCCATACTACTAAGATAACACAATGATATAAATCTACAGAAAGGATTTCAATGTCCTCATTGATTCAAGGAATTCCATTGTCGTGTTCTCTTGGATTTCTGTACATTCTATTAATTAGTAGGTTGTGATAGATCTGCCTGAACTCCACCAGTGTGTGCTTGTCTTACACTGCAGTCCCAAGCCTGGATGAAGGAGGAGGGTTGCATCAGGTTGGCAGTCAAAACTAAAAATGTTCCCAAACTCTCATGGTCATAAGTATAGAGCTGCCTAAATGTCTTCAGGGCATTAATGGGATTGTATATATATATAAATAATCTGTCATTTACAACTTTTTGCAGGTCAATTGAAGCCATCACGCCGTCGATCCCTTTTTACCTTAGCAACATCTATGATTATTTTTTCAGCAAAAACTTATAATATCCTTCCTCTTGTTCCTTTTGCTAAGGCACCGCTTACAGATAAAACGGTATGTTCTTTGTTGCTTTCCATATTAAAATTTATTTAAATTGTAATTCAAGTAGTAGGAATGTATACACTTTGTATTTATGCCTGTAGTTACAATTACTTTTCCAACTTCATTCTCGTGTACATTAATGGTTGCCTCAAGCAGGCAATGGCATGTTTGTCTAAGCCACTTCTTTTAGTTTCTTTTCATCATGTATGAAAAACCATGTACTACACTATCTACGATGTTTGAGATTTCTTTGTCTCTTTGTTTTCTTGTATCAGGTTGATCCATTTCTAAAATTGATTGAGGATTGCAAACTACAGGCTGTTGACACTGCATCTACTCATCCTCCAAAACTTTATGGATCAATTGATGATGATAATGCTGCTTTGAAAGCTCTTTCTACAATAGAGGGCCAATCTAAAGAAGCCCTGGCTTCAACAATTGTGAACAGTTTGGGAAAGTTTTCAGATGTAAAAAACATGTATTTTTTTTTAGCATGATGGATTGCTATATATGATTTAAATGATAAATAGTTAAAATGACTGATGGCATATCTTTTACAGAAAGAGGCGTCAACTATTAGGAGGCAATTACTAAATGAATTTTTTCCTGATGAACTATGTCCCTTGGGAGCTCAGTTGTTCATGGAAACACCACAAATTGCCTCCTCACTTGAGTCAAAGGATGACAAATCCCTTGAAGCAAATGATGATGACATATCCACTGAAGCAAATGAAAATCAAAAAGATCCAAATTTACAGTTAGTTGAAACTTCAAATCTTTTGAGTGTCAACCAACTGCTTGACTCGGTATGTTAGTCATTTCATTAGTCTATTGCATAGTTGCATTATTTTGTAGGTTTAGGTCAGTAAATATGTGTTAGTTCTTGCAACTATCACTTAGATTATTTGGTTCAACATGAGAAATCCATAATGGAGTTGACTCGGATTCATGGAATCAACTCAAGGTGCATGAATTTAAAAATTTTATGAATTATAATCAGGTAATGCTATGTTTCAAGTTTATATTTTCTCACCTATAATCACTAATCATAGCTCTAAACACAAGTGATGTAGCACTGCCTACTCTATTACCACTTGATGTAGGATCACCTGTTTTTATATCAAATCGATGTAAGATTTTAATGATAAATTATATAACTCTAGGAGGGCTAGGATGGGCTTAAGGGTGATTTAGGACAGAAAAACAAATACCGGCTAAGTTAGAAAAGGTCTTGGAGTTTAATCACAAAAAAAAAAAAATTGTAGATTTGTCCCATTTAGGTAAACTTTGAAATAGGGAAAATAGATCTAGGATATTGAAGGTTTTGAACAAGAAGAGAAGATAGAAAGGAGAAGAGATGATAGAAGAGCATGTGACAGCTCAGTTCTTCCTAACCCCAATTGATATTTAAACTAAAGTGCAAAGAAAGATACAAGTACAAAAATACCCCTAAGAGTAACAAACAACCCAAACACCAGCCTGATATTGTCCAGAAATATGCCAAAGATCAAAAATAACAAAGTGCCAGCCTCATATTGTCCCTAAGAGTAACAAATAACCCAAACACCCAATTCTGTTTTGTTTTTTGTTTTTTTTTGTCAAATCTCTAGGATCCTTCCCTAGGCATTACAAAATCTTCAAGAGATGTCCAACAATCCTTTAAAAGAACTGTTGACTCATGTGGCACTATTCAGTTTCTCAAAACTCCAGGTGGTATGCTGACACAAAACCATGTAGGCTCCAGAACAATGGACGAAAAGAAAAAGAAAACTGGAGAAAAGTTTCTGCTCTACTATCAACTTGGTTTTTCTGATTTCATTTATTATCTATGAAGTAAATAAAAGCAAAAGCAATAAAAAAAAAAGAGAAGTAAGGAATAAAGGAGAAGATAGAACCACAATTTAGAAGAAGAGAATGGTTTTGCATCAAAGCCCTTTCTTCCACTATTTATATGTTGGTATTCAAAATAAAAAGACTGAAATACAGTTGGTCATAATATTCACTTATTTTAACATAGCTTAATCTCAATGTGCGCATTACAACATCATAAAAATCAATCCCACATAAGTTTCACTATCATTAACCGTTGTATCAAATGTGCAAAATTTTATGGGGATCACTAGTTGGTGATCAACCAGTGATTAGACCATTTTCATGCTGTCACTTTTCTTAAACTTCAATGGCGTGCCCTCTCCTTATGCCTAAGTGGGTGAAATATCTGCAGGTCGTGGAGACATCGCATCAAGTTGGAAGATTTTCAGCTTCAACTACACCTGGTGTACCATATAAGGAAATGGCCAGACATTGTGAGGCCCTTCTAATGGGAAAACAGGAAAAGATGTCAACCTTCATCAATGCTCAACAGAAACAGGAAAATTTAATAAGTTTTGACGTAGATGATCACAATGTGGATAAAATGGCATCATCTAATCCCCCTGTTGACATGGGTATCCAAATGGTACTTACCCTGCCTTATTTTATGTCATTGTACACCTAAACACATGCATGCATGCATACATGAATCATACATTCATAAAACATGCCCACTGTTCATGCATATGAACATGCTAACATGCATACTATTTGCTGCCAAGGCATCTGATACTGGGAAGAATTTAAACCTGCAGAATGGTAATCCTTTTGTTGATCATTGTTCAAGTGCTAATGGGAACAAACCATCAGTTGGCATGGGTCCAACGTTATGTGCAACTGAGTACCAAAATCATCCCAACTTCTTCACGCTGCCTGCATCAAGTCCATATGACAACTTTCTGAAGGCTGCTGGCTGTTGATATGATTTAGTAGGCATAACAAGAAACTATGACAACTTCAAATAGCCAGTTTGAGGTAAGACTTTAAAACTTTTGATTTTCTTTGAGAACTTGCCAGCCCCAAGCATCATCTGTTTTCTGTAATTTGTATTGGTGTTAGTTACCATTGCAGAGTAATGGAGTCTCGTGATTAGTGTTGGTTAAGGTGTTTAATTGTTTCATGTCTTATCAATTTTTGTTCATTCTTTTTCCCTTTTGTAATTTATAACTTCAGCTTGGGGGTGGTGAGTCCCTAATATGTTGATCCTTCTGAATAGTTTCAAAAAATGCAAAGGTGGCCAAAGTAGCCACAATATTTCCATTTATGAGCATTTTATTTATTATTTCTATTGTTGGTAAAATGAGACCCTTTAATAAAACCTCACTGTCGTATACGTGTATGTGAAACTCTGACCTTGTAAAATACAAGAAATTGTATATTCTACTAAATTTTCAGATTTTGGGTGTTTTCGTTTTGTTTCTATTGAGTTGCTTGATGCATTGTTATCATTCAGAAAATTACAGATTTTTTTCTTGGCACTTGAGAGTAACCTATGATTCATAAACAAGAACCATTGGGTTTGTACTATTTTACTTCTCTGCTTGGATAATTATACTAGTAAAAAGGGCACATAGTTTGCATGTGACAATTTCTAAATGATGATGGTAATAATAATTTAAAGAGTGGAAAAGTGTATTTTTGAAGGACAACATTGTTTGTTGGTTGTTCCATATTAACCTATCAATAATCTAAGCCAGCTTACCTCAGACACTATTAAAGCCTAAAACCAATTTCTTTTTTCATGTGGTGGCTCATGTTTGTAGTTCTTGTTTAATTTGCTTTTAACCAAAATTATCAATATGACAAAAAAAAAGGATAACTTTGCAGTTTACCATACAATTTAACAAATGTGAATATTCATGTGGGCATGATAAAGTGGTGTTAAACTTTTTAATTTAAGAAAGCATATTTGACTAACTTTAGATGCTAAAAGGTTTAATTTAAATGGCATGGTTTTAAACCATCATATTAAAATTTGCATTAACCTAAGCACATAGTACCCAAACTTCAAAACATGTCACTGCAGTACCTGAACTCTTGAAAATTGCTAGTTTAGTATCCATCGTTAGTGGTCCATCAATTACTTCTTCCTTTTAGATTAAACTAACAGCGAACAAAATCCTAAATCCATGATCGATATATATACAAATACAACCTCGATCGGTACTATTTATGCCATCTAGGGATATTGAGATTTGAAGGTGAAAATCAAAAAGAAACCGAATTAAAAGTTCTGGGTACAGATGAGTATATGGGCATATGACAAAAAGGATTTTGAATATTCGCAAAGAACACCATTAGAGAGAGATTGCAACAAAAACAGAAAAAAAAAGAGCAAAGATCAGATCATTCTAAGTTATAACCTCCAACTCTTGTAAGCACCTGCTAATTTCCAGTATTTGAAGCTGATAAGGAAACCGGCAGCATTATAGTTATGCTCTATACAAATTTCTCAATTTTGTAAGTGTTTCTCTTATCTTATACCAATTAGTGATCTACAGATTGCAAGTGCATTACCACATTCTTCTGTAGTCGAAGAATGTGGGATTACTTAAATCCTCTCAATTTTGGTTTACAATTTATGGTTTGGTTTCTAAAATTTAAGAAATGGAACTATATCATTTGGTTTTATGGTTTGGTTTCAATTTAGTTTTATGGTTTGGTTTCAATTTGGTTTTATGGTTGGAACCATATAATAATAAACACTCCTACAAATACCTAACCCAATTAACCGCCCCCAAATTCTCCCAAGATAGGGTAGTTGTGATCTCATAATCTTGGTACTTGGTATGGTGCCCCAGCCCACTCATACTTAGGGATGGCAACTTTCCCTATCCCCAATGGGGACCTGACTTCTCCTACCCGATGGGGTCAAAGTGGGGATTGTTTTGGTGGGGCGGGGATTAACAGGAATCCCTAGTCGAGGTCAGAGATGGGGATTGAGGTCCTCGCCCCGCCCCAACCCCCAATATATGTTTATGTATATCTATACTACTTATAAAAGTGCGAATGAGGAGGTATTGACTTCTGAAATTTTTCTTTATTAAAATATGCCTCATCTTGAATTTAGTTCATTTCCATTGAAATGGTAGAAAATATAATTAAAGAATACCATTAAGTACATTCAATTACCTCTCATTAAGTCTCACATTTAAGTCATTAAATAAATCACTTTCTCTCTCATTGAATCCAATAATTATACTTTTGTTTATCATCATTAAATTCCACTAATAAATCTATACACAATAATTTTTAATAGAATAAAATTTTATATTTTTTAAATAAACATAGAAATGAAATCATATTTTTCATCTAGGTGGTGGGTAAGTAATTCAACCATTTGGGTCAAATGGATAATTTCATGATGTCATAAATAAATAATACAAATTTGGAAATATAAAAATACTTTTGTTTATCGTCATTAAATTCCACTAACAAATCCATACACAATAATTATTAATAGAATAAAATTTTATATTTTTAAAAGAAACCTATAAATGAAATTATATTTTCCATCTAGGTCGTGAGTAAGTACTTCAACCATTTGGGTCAAATGGATAATTTCATTATGTCATAAATAAATATTACAAACTTATAAATATAAAAAATATAGAAAAAAAATTAAAAAAAAAATGGACACGTTTCTACTATTATATATTTGTCATATTAAAAAATAAATACAATAAAATAGACATAATTTTTTTAATGGTGGACATCAAATATACAACTTAAAACCAATTTTCCTATCTAGGGGTGGGTTAGTGGTTCAACCTTTCAGGTCAAATAGGTTAACCCATGATGTATAATTAAAAATATTTTTTTTAAATAGAATAGTACAAAAAATATGAAACAATTTTGGTTACATCTATAATATTATATACTAATAATATAAACAAAAATAAGTATGATAAATAATAATTATTTTATTAATGATATAAATGAAATGTAAAATTAAAAACCAGTTTGAAAATGAAACCATTTCCATATGTAGATGGTAGGTAGGTCAATGACCTAACATTCTGGGTCAAATGGGTCAATCTATGATGTCATAACTACATAACAAATATTATATACATACATACATACATACAATTCTATTGTTATATATTCACCATATTAAACAAAAATAAATGTGAAAATAAAAATTACTTTTATCGATGATGAAAATGGAATACATGATTTAAAATCAACCGAAAAAGAAAAATGGTTTATCCTTCCAAGTGGTGGGTTAGTGGTTCAACTATCCATATCAAATGGATGTTATTAATAAATAATAAAATATATAAAATTCTAGAAAATATAGAAATTTGTCAATAATTTTAGATACATTCTATAATATTATATATTCATCATATAAAAAATGTGTGATTAATGAGAATAATTTTCACTAATGATAGAAATGGGATAAAAATTAGGATAAAAAATAAAGAGCATTAATGTCTAATACATGACCCAACTAACCATGTCAAATGGTTCAATAATTTAATTAAATAGGTCATCTTAGACAAGTGGTTTGGTAGGGATGCAAACAAATCAGATCAGATTTGAATTAGGGTATATTCAAATATAATCAGATCCAAAGATTCGACCGGATCTCATAAATATTGATTTGAATCCGAATCTGATGAAGATGTCATAAATTAGAATCTGATATGATCCGATTTAATATAAAAGAAAGTAATAAATTGCTAAAAGAAAAAAGAAACATAATAGTTAAAATAAAAAACAAAAAATATAAGTATTTTTTCAACCATTTCCATCATATAAAAATTTTACAAAAATGCATTATAAATAACATATTTATATATAAATAATACACACACACTGTATATATATATTATACACACACACATATAAATAATTGATTTTATCACAATATTAAAAAACAATGTTCAAACAATATATTGGAATTGCATTTCCTCTTAGTAAATGAGTAATCTTTATTATCCCATAAATTAAATAATAAAAAATAAGTATAGAATTTTTTATAAATTTTATAAGAAAATTTGAACATACATTGATATTATATATTCTTCATATTAAACAAAAATATGTTTGAAAAAAATGAGAATTATTGTTGGTAAAGATAGAAATGGATAAAATACAAAGAAAAAAATTAATTAATGTCTTAATCATAGTCCAATTCTTGGTTAAATAGGTTAACGGTTCAATCAATAAGGTCCTTTGGTTATTGATTATTATCATCATCATCATTTGATACTGTCACATGTAAGAAATAAATGCAGCAATAAGAATTGCTTTTATTGATGATGAAAATGTAATATATGATTTAAAATCAACCAAAAAAATGGTTTTTCCATCCAAGTGGTGGATTATTGGTTTGACTATCCATGTCAAATGGATCAACAATGATTTTATTATTAAATAATAAAATACATAAAATTCTAGAAAATGTAGAAATTTATAGATAATTTTGGGTACATTCTATAATATTATATATTCATCATATAAAAAAAGTGTGATTAATTTTGGATACATTCTATAATTATTTTCATTGATTGGGGTAACTTTTTGAGGTCAATATTCTACATGTAATATATGCATTATTTTATATTTAATTTACATTTTAAATTATAACTTTTACTTTTAATTTATATAAATATTAAAAATTGTGAATCAGTGCCAATAAAAAGAAATTTTTTTGTGAGAATAACTAGGGAAGGCACCCATGACCCTTGTGATGCATATATTTTGAAAAGCTACCCAAATTAGAATAAAGATCACACCAATTGGACATCAAAGCACAAAATTATTCTTTTCCGGTGTTTATATTTACGATCAGAATACAACTTGTGACATGGTGACCAAGTATAATTGGCCAATGGTTTAGCCACCCGAGTCATATGATTTTTGACCAAAAGATGGGCTTTTTGAGAATCAGACTTGGAATACTAGTCGATGATGGTCTAACCAGCTAAGATCAACAACAAATTGATACAATGTGGTATATTTTATGGCTTTTATTTCCTTGTATTGACTTGCTTAATGACCCGTTCCGAATTAAGTTGAGAAAAAACAAATTGCACATTATGCTTATGGGTCGAACCCATGCTCATAAAAATCGAAAAAAACAAATCGAAACAAGCAAATCGAATAAAAAAAATGTGGTAAAGTAAAATGATCAATTCGACATTTCTAAAAAAAAGGAAGGACCAATTCGGTTTTTGGTTAACCACTAACATAGAAAAATAAAACGGTAGTTAACTGAACCGATTGATATATGTATTTATATGTATATTATATATTTTTAAATATATCTCACATATGATCTATATATTACATATATTATATATAGTTATAGTATTTATAATATAATATATTACATATATTTATTTGTAACATATGTTATAAATATAAAAAACCGAAGAGCTGAAATGGTCAAAAACCGAAATCGATCAACTGATTAATCAGTGGAATCAGTTCGGTGTTGGTTTGGGGATATGGAAAAACTAGTCGGACCGGTTCGGTAAAAAAAAATAAGACATGGTTCAATTAACTGAACTGTGAGCACCACTAAACCCGAATACAAAGAATTTTGTAGTTTTAGATTTTTTTTCTTTCATGTATATATTAATAATATAAATTAAAATATTATTAATGGTTGCGATTCAATCTTTCATTTGAGATCCAATGATAAGAAAGAAAAAAGAAAAACAAAACATATGAAACAGAGATTAGTGTTGTCAACCCATAGTTGACTCGATCGGTTGAACTATTCAAACCATCACCGGCCTAGGATTCCAAGTCCTATTTTGTTTAAACCTAGTGGATGGTCAAAAACTGTTGACTTTGTCAAAACCATCCAACCCAAATGGTTGGACCATTGACCCGTTAGACCTAGTGATCGGGTCACATGTTGCACACTAAATGTGTATGCAAACTTTGGGAGGCCATGCCTTTGCACTCCGATGTCTAATTGAGGTATTTTTCTTATTTTTATTTTGGGTAACTTTTCGAGATCTATGCTGCCTCACTATATGGCACTAGACTTGTTCATGAGCCGAATAGCCCGACAGCTCGATCTAACCAGATCTAAGTCAGTCTTGAACAGGATTTCAGGCCCACGGGCTCGGGTTTGGGCCTAAAATATTGGGCTCAAGCTTTCTCAAAAATGGCCCGTCCCGAGCCCGAGCTTGACTTGATAATGTATTATATAATAAAAATATATTTTATATAATAAAAAGTATATATACAATATTTTTTCTTTATCTTTCTTCTTTTTTTCAAGTAATAATGAGATCTTTCATTATTTTTTAGGTTTTAAGGTCTTTTAATATAAATAAAATAGTTTTTAATTGAATTAAAAAGTAAAAAGAATCCTTTTTTTCCAAATTTTTGGCTAGGGTCAAGCTCAGGCTTCAAGTTTTATATGAGGGCCAAGCTCGGATTCGGGCTCAAGACCTAGGCCTGATGGTCAGGCTGGGATCAAGGTTCGAGCTTGAACATATTCTATTAATGTAGAGGCAAAGCCCAGCCCGACCCGTGAATAGGTCTATGTGGCACAATATAACCTGTTCAACCCGAATGATCAAACTAGTGACCTGCAACCCGAAGGCAAAACTAGTTCAAACTCCGCATCAATTTTTAAAACACTCATGGGGTGCCCTCTATGGGGGGATGTGAATTCATGAAAACATGGGTCCATATTCCGAGCGCAAGAGGAAAAAGAGGGAAAATGAAGGGTCTTAGAGATGAACTCATTTTCTGCATAGCAAAGACCAAAGAGACTTCTCGCTGTCGACAATTAATCTCCTAGAGCCAGCACCGGTAGATTCTTTCCTCCTCCTCCTCTTCTTCTTCTTCTCTTTGCATATATTTTCACAACTGAACTAGTGCCTCCACCCCCTTCTCTCTATCTCTCCTCCTCCTTTTTCTTTTTCCTTCCTTTTCTTTTCTCCTTCTTATACTTTGCTAATCAACGTGTTTAACCAGTTTGATAGATTATTTCTCCAACTTCTTTTACACGGCTCAATCGATTCCCTTGCAGAAGTTGAAGCCGAAATCAGGTATTATTGTGTATACTATAAAAATGTTCTAATAAATTTATTAGGTTTTTTTCATATGCATTATTTATTTTACATTTTTTGTAAATTGATTCAATGGATAAATGTGGTATCTCTCCCAAGAACCCAGATAAGATTGTTTGTATTTCAATGATTGTGTGTATATATTGTACCTTTTTGTAGCTATCTTATTTTATCTTTAATATAAAGCTTGCAATTATTGATCCAAAAAAATATTGGATAGATTTAACCACAGCTTGACCTATCAATAGCAAGAGATGTTGGACCATCGGCCAGATGTACAATTTTTTTACGTTGTAGGTGAATTGTAAGCCATTAAACTAGAATCACTATGTCATGTCAATCCAGAGCAATTTCCTTTTTGACTTGACAATAACCCTTTGCTAAGGCTCAGTTTGGAAGGAGTACAAATACAAATATATAGAGTGCAAAACCTTGTATTTTGTATTATTTTGTATGTATTTGTTGTGTGTATATTTGTATTTGCATTCTTTCAAAACTGAGCCTAAAGAATAAATGAAGAAACTTGAATATATGAAAGAAAATCTAAAACACAAATGTTCTACTATAATATAAAGTAGCTTGGTGGTAGAAAGCAATATAAAACAATAGACCTTACACCAAAGAGTAAATAAGATTAGTGGTTAATATTATCCGACCTGCAACTGTAGTTGAAAACTGAATCTCAATTTTATCAGATGCAGGGCTCAAGTAACAAAGAGTGCAATTACTAATTGGTTCTCATGGAAGTGAGCTACTACTCAGACATTCTACAAATAAGAATGTTGAGTGGTTAGCTCAGTCTATATCCTAATGTGGGTTTGGTTGGAAAATGCAACCAAAGCAGTAAATGCAGGCTTTTCAGGGCCTCAAGAGGATTGAAGGGTCAGGTCAAATGCTAACCAGTCCTCATGCTGGGGCAATCGTAGCAGTTTTTGAAGCATACCATGTAAACGATGCCCTTGATTAAGGGTCAAGGTTGGAAAATGTGGGTTCGGTTGAAAAATGCAACCAAAGCTGTAAAAGCGGATTGAAGGGTCAGGTCAAGTGCTGACCAGTCCTCTCGCTACAACTACAAAGCTTAAATAACTCCGTTTCAAAAGCATAATAATGAGTATATAAAAGTTTCCTATTAACTTGGCAACCTCATTCCTCAAATCAAATGTCCATCGGAATGTTTTTCCTGCATTTTTAGGATGTGATGAATGATCGTTGACAAAGCAAGGCAACCATCAATAATTCTTTTTACTTTGGGAAAATTTCAATAAACCATGGAACAGTGCAAGTAAAATTGTCTGATAAGGTGCATTACACTCCTATAAACGTACCCTTTTTATTATTTTTGTTTCGTTTGAATTTTGAAGTTTTGAGTTGAGACGATGACTTTTTTCTTACCTGGGTACATTTGTTTGGTTTCTGAGGGCTGTTACTTTCCTCGATTTTAAATTGATTTAGCTGTTTTGAGTATTTTTGGGTTTTCTTATGGATCTGGGTTTCTGTCTTTCTGATTTGCTATTGGCTTTTATTTTCAGAGGTTGATAAGAATTCCGAGTGTTGGATTTTGGTGGTTTCTATGCTTTTTAGGGTTCCGTTCAAATTTCAGCTGATAGGGTTTCGGAGATATGCTGGTTCTTACCATGAATTCAAAGAGGCAGAGACGCCCAAATGTTAGATTGGGAGAAGAGATGGAAACATGAGCTGGAGAACTCTAGAAAAACTGATTTTGATCATCCCATTTGTGGATTCTCCTTGCCAAAGTCATGGGGCTTCACATTTTCGGATCCTGGTGTATCTCCGAGGGTTTCGTCTGATACGCAGCAGAATAGAGAGAATAGGAACCCTAATTCTTCGAAATTGATTTCTGAATTTGCAAGCTCGGACGAAACTAATGCAAGAAAACGAAGGTTTGATTCCGGAACTGTAACGCGGAAGGGCCGGCTCATGAAGAGGAGGGGATGGAGCACGAGAAGTAACAATGGTGGTGTTGAGCAGTGCTTGGAGTTCCAAGGTTTGTCTTGAAATTAATAATAACAATGAGAAAGAGCACAAGGGTGTTGATTTTGTTGATTCCACATCAAATCCATGCTACGACGTCTATTCTGTCGAGGGGTTCATGGATTCATCGGACCGTGATACCTCAAATACGAGCAAAGAAGCCCATGGAAGTAAGAGGTGATTCCGATGGGTTTTGGACAGAAGATGCTTATAGAGATGATGATCTGATGATGAACCCTGTATGATTCCCAAAGCAGGCCGTGTATGACAAGATAGGAACCGGTGTTACTATTGTAGATAGTGTAAGAAGGTGGTAGGAGTTGGGGTTTGGTAGGTATGATGATATATTTGAAATGTACGTGTGTTAGCATTCGTTTTTTGTTCGGTCTATCGTCTGAACTTCCAATTCGTCCCAAATTTTTGATTATACCCTTCCGATCCATCTGAAACATCTAAAATCCACCATTAAACCTATCCAATACCTATCTGATGGCCCTGATCGACTCCCATTTACACTTCAACCATTAGATTAGACACAGCCACTAGACCCAGAACCTCCTACGATACCTACCCATGAAATTTTGGCTCAAAATTCCTCTATTTACCCTTTCAGCAAACAAGGATTCTATTTCAACATCTCGCCTAAACACTCAGAACCTAGATTTCTTTGATCTTGATACATCCGAACCGATCAAATTACACCTTTAAACTCCATAAACATCAAAGCACCTGCCCATAAAGTTTTAGCCCTAGATTCCCCTATTTGTCCATCCATCAAACAAAGATTCTATTCTATCATCCTATTGACCCAAATTCCTACGACCTTGACCCTCCAAAGATAGATGAGACCTCACCATCAGATATCAGACACTCTAAATAACCTCCTATGAAATCTCAACCCAAAATACCTTCGTTCACCCATCAATTGCACCAATATTCCATTTTAAGGTCTTAAATTGATTAGATTCCAAATCCGCCCAATCCAGGTCCATTTGGCACAATCTAACCTTACCAATCACCTCAAACTACCTAGAAATCTTACCCTGTGAAATTTCATCCAAAATAGAGATGTAAATTGGGTCATGCCACCTGCGGCCCGGCAAGATGATCCGTGTCGTACTAGGTCGGGGTTCGTAGTCCACGGGCCGACACGACGTAACCCATGTGTCAACACGGCCTAGCCCGTAGCACAGCCCATCATGGGCTGACACTACACGGCTCACTGGGCTCAAAGTGGTTCACGCTTGGCCCGTTCAAAAGCCAGTTTTAGCTTTTTAGGGGTTTTTTACATAAATACCCCCCTTAACAGCTATAAACAACTATATAGAAGGGTATTTATGTATTTTGCTTATGAAGGGAAGAAAAAATGACACAAATGCCCCCCAAGAACTATATAACAACTAGTTTAGGGGGCTTTTTGGATAAAGTTATAAATAACTTTACAATGAGCAAAATACCCCTCCCAACAACTAAAATACATCTAGTTTTTAAGGTATTTTGGGCAATTGAATTATGTTCAATTCCTATAAATAGCCTTATCCTCCACCAATCTCATCACACCAATTCAACAATTGTCTTAATCTCTTCTCTCTTTCTCTCTCATACTCATACATTCTTTGCAATCTGAGTAACTCTGATTGGCTGATTGTCTGATTCTCCAATTCTTAAGTCTTAACTTTATTGAAGTTTCAACAAGAAGGCTTGCTCAAGTATCTCAAGTTAGCAATTTGGGAGGATTGGACGTTGAAAGGCCTTAACTGTTGAAATGAAGTTGGGATTCTGAACCGGCAAGCCGAGTAAATCCAATTAAATTAATCTTATCTTTTTAGAATTTAAAAAAAAAGGTCTCAACATATTCACTATTGACGATATTCAATCGCATCATGATAGTATTAGCACTGATGCTATTGATATTAATGAAAGTAGAACTTTCACCCTTGGTACTGATACTAAGGGAAAAAAAAAGAGGGCCGCTAAGTTGAATAGCCTGGTTTTTAAAGTAGATATCGAGGGAAGGGAAAAAGAGCAGTTTGCTAAAAATGTAAAAAAGACTTTAGCTATTATAGCAAGGGTGGTATTGGCCATTTGAGCAAACATTTACTCACACATGAGAAGGAAGAAAAAGAAAAAGGAGAAAAACAACACAAACACAAATTGGGTGGGGGAGTTTTGGTACATTTAAATACTCACAAGAAAAAGTGAGACAAGAATTAGCAAAATATAATGTACATGCAGAATAACCATTTATGTTAGCTGAAAATACAAAGCTTGAAAAATGGTTGCGCAATTCTATAAATCCACAATATAAAAAAGTTTCTAGGAATACTATTAAATCGGATGCTTTAAAAATTTTTTATTCATATAAACAAAATTTAATTTATTTGTTATTAAATCTTAATTCTGAAGTTGCAATTACTTTTGATGTTGGACATCTAAATTAAACATAAATTATATTTGTATTACAAGCCATTTTATTGATGAAAAATGACTTTTAAATAAAAGAATTTTAAGTTTTACTAGGCTTGAATGACCATATACTGGTCAAGCTATTGCTGCAAACATTTTAAATACTTTATATGCTTATGGTCTATTAGTTTTGATAATGCCAACAATAATGATTCTGCAATAAATATTTTAGAATTTCATTTAAAACCATGTTTAAATGGTAAATTGTTTCATATCAGATGTGCACGTCACATCTTAAATTTATGTATTCAAGATGCCTTGAATATTATTTCTACTCATATTTCAAAATAGAAATTGTATTATATATATTAAAAGTTCAAGGACAAGACAACAAAAATTTAAATATTTATGGCAAAATTATAGTTTAAAATATAAACATTTTATATTAGATGTAAAACATAGGTGGAATTCTAACTATGCTATGTTAGAAAGTTGTATTTCTCATAAACAAATTCTTATTGATTTTTATAATGCAAAAATGCCTAATGATATTATATTTGAGGAAGATTGGAAAATGGCAATTTGTATAAGAGATTTTTTAAAATGTTTTTATGATGCAACTAATGAATTATCAGATATTTATTATCCAACTAGTTGTAATTTACCTTATCAATTAATGGTAATTAGTGATTGTTTTGCAAAATATAGAAATAATCCACAATTTAAATGTATTATTGAAATAATGGAAAATAAATTTAAAAAATATTGGAAGAACATTTCTCCCCTTTATTGTTTAGTCACAATATTAGACCCTAGGATTAGGAAATATGGTTTTTTTACTTGAAACATATTGTGGAAATATGGATATTGAAATTGGAAATAAAAAAGAAAAAATTAATCTGTTATTTGAAATGTACGTTTTATATGAATCTAAAACAATAGAAAATATTCCTACAACTTGTACAACATCTTCTACTTCTGATCTTAAGCTCAGTAGTAGAAGAGAAAAACTTATTTATTTAATAAGTAGACGGCAGAAATATGCTACTTCTACAACAAATTCATTTACTAAACTTAATTTTTATTTACAAGCAAATTTTCTAGTTTAGGTGAATGAATAAATAATTTTGATATTTTAGCCTAGTGGAGTGAACATTCAAAAAATTATCCAGTTCTTGCCGCCATGGCACATGACCTCTTTGTTGTCTATAGTTTCATCGAAGTCTTGTTTTAGTGCAGGTACCAAGGTGTTAGACGACAAGAGAAATTGCATGAACAATGAAAGTATAGAGATGTGCATCTACTTTAAGGATTTGCTAGATGCAGAAGATAGATTACAAGACAAAGGAAGGCATGATACTACACCGGGTATTTCACCTGATGATGAAAGTCATGATTCATGAAGTTGACTATTTCTATAGAAATTTTTTATTTTTTAAAAATTATTGTAAATTTATTTAATTTATTTGCTATTTCTTTAACAATATAATTTTGTATTTTCAATTTGTAACTATATTGTATTTTTTATTTTTTATTAATTTATTCCATTTTCATATTTCATTCATCTAAGTATCCAATGATCCAATTATTGTATTTGTAATTTGTATCTTTCAAATTTAAATAAAATAAAATTCTTATTTTTCTTCCAATTTGTTATTCCATCATTCTTATTTGGTTAAGTGTTTTTTTTTCATTTATGTGTTACATAACTTAGATTTCTCATTTCTCATTTTTTAATTTTTCAAATAATTCTCAAAGTTCAAAGGAAAGTTAAATATTTTAGTTTTACACTTTTACTTAGAAAAGAAATCAAACATTTCAAAAAAAAAGTCAAAAAAATCAGTCTAGCCCGATTCAGCCTAGGCCCAAGGCCCACCCTGTGGCCCAGCCCGGCACAACCCAAGCTCACGGCATGGCCTGCAGCTCGGCACAGGCCTAGGCTATGGGCCATGCTGGGTCGAACCCCAAAATTTTCATCGGGGAGGGCAACATGGTCAATGACGGCCCATAGGCCACACGACACAACCCACTTTATACCTTTAATCCAAAACAGACCTTGTTTGCCCCTCGATCACACAAAGATTTCGTTTCAAGGCCCCAAATTAACCGAATCGAACCTGATGTCGTGCAATCTGCTTGCTCCCTCGTGTACTATGATTCGGACTCTGACTGGATATTAATCTAGCTGGGCCGAGTTGATGTTTGAGTGCCCGAGCTAAGTGAGTTGCAAGGGAAGAAAGGTGAGAGTGTCCAAGTAGTTTTTACCCAAGGAGAACACTCTGATGCTTAAGTCAGTAAGGAAATGTAGAGTTCTTATGAGAGTGCGAGAGAGCTTAAGAGTATCAATGCGCATACCTCCCTAGGTGAATTTGGGCTCTTTTTATAGTCACTAGGGGCTCAAGACATTTTGGTAATGTTCTTGAGCTTCTGGCAGAGTTGTTTTCGAAATATAAGGTGCATCAATGTGTTGGTTACGAGATCCATGTGGTGGTTAGAGTTTGTTCGCTTAGATTGTGGCGCACGGTACGGAGAGCTACTCCAACGATTGCGATATTGGCGCCTTCAGTAGCAGGGTGGGAGAGCGATTAGACGAGCTCACCTTATGGGTTGCCTTAGCTCACCTCAGCTCGACTGACTTCTTGGCCAAGTCGCTCGCGACTTTAGGGGTCCTGCCAACTCGCCCTTGCCAAGATCGAGATCGGTCTGTGCAAGGTGCTCCGAGCTAACCTGTCGAGTTGGTCTGCTGGCTTGGCGTTGCATTGTCAATAATAGCCACGTGTCGTCATTTGTATGGAAGGACTAAATTACCCTTTATTAGAACCCTTTCTAGATATGACCAATTCGGGCTCAGTTGGGCCAATCGGATCCTACCAATCAACCTAGAATGCCCAAAAACCTCATATTGCCAAATTTCAGCCAAAAATACCATCATTTACCCTTCCATCTAAAAAATCCCGTTTCATCAATCTCATTGGCCCACTCACACAAAACCCTTCTCAGACCCATCTCAATCAACCCTCCACTTTTTTTTTATCCGAAACCATTCACCATTGGACCAGAACCCCGGTTCAACCCCAGGACCCGGTTTGACCCAATTACAGAGAATTACTAAAATGCCCCCGAATTACTCAAAACTACGAAAATGCCCCTGATGCTCACTATAAATTCAACCTAAGCTGCGGCGGCTCCCGCTTCTGATTTCCCTCTCCGCTCTCTTCTCTTTCTCTTCCTCTCTCTTTTTTTTTTCTTCTTCTACCTCTTCTCCGTTTTTTTTCTCCTCCATCATCACTTAACCAGACCACTGTTCATCTTCTTCTCTACCGAAGGTGAACCAGCGGTGGCCGTTTTAGTTTCTCCCCCGGTGATCTCACTCCTCTCGTTCTTCCTATCTCTTTATCTCCTTGGTACCTTCTTTTCACTTTTCATTTCCTCCTCCATCAGGTTTCAGTCACGTTTCTCCACTATTCATCGCCCCTTTCGGTGAGAACAGAGGAGTTGCAGCGACGCAACTCCACCCCTATCCCCATTCAATTCTAGAAGAAACCCAACCTCTTCCGTCTTATTTCTTCCTCTCGTATTCTTTCTTTTCGCCCTACTGCCGTTCTTTCGCCATCCTAATCATCAGTAGAACTCTTGCCCCGTGATCTCTACATTGGGACTGGACAGATTACCGGGCAGTGATCGGAAAATCCACCATTGCTTAGAGAGACTGGACCTGGAAATTCGGCTCGTTATTACCAGCCTTCACGTTACCAGTCGCGGAGTCCATCCCTGTGCAAAGGCGAGCAACCCGAAGAGAGAAGTCCGTTGAAATCCCGCCTCTGTTCTCCACCTTTTCAGATCGAGATTCCCCCTGTTCGATCAATTAAACTTGAGCCAGTATCCAATCAGGCAAAAAATTCAATCCCAGCTAATCATTCTTTTCTCATCAAACTTCCGGTCTCAAGCATCAGTCGCCAACATCATACAGGGAAAGAAATCAGAAACAATAAATACTCTAGTCTTCTGTTGCTATATTTCATCGCAGGCCACATCCAATTTGGTAATGTTTTCCACCTGAAAATATTTCTGATAACGAAGATATAAGTCTCGTTTTGTTTTTGTTCTAACAATCATTGAAGGATGGGTTCTGTATAAATGATGTAACTGGTAAATCACATACTCTTGTATCTTTTCCCTGTAGTCGATTCACTATGGTATTTCTATGTCCTGTCTAGGAATTTGTCCGAAGATCGGATTTGCTGTGTTCTGTTAGTTGATGTTTATATGGAATTTTGTTTTGCTGAAGCTCCAATACTCAAATGAATGGATATGCTAGAATTGAATTGCCTATTTGAATTAGCCTCTGGATAATAATAAAGCTTATTATTATTATTGTTATTGTTATTATTGTTGTTGTTGTTGTTGTTATTATTTTTAAAAAGAATAAACATAAAAGGAGAGAAAAATAAAACAAAGATAATATAAAAAGGAAAGTATAAAAGTCTATAACATTAGATTTGTCAGATTTGAATGTTTAGTTTGATAGATGGGGAATGTTTATAGAATAGGGATTAGCCGGTAAAGAAAGTGATGACAAAGTAATAATAAAAAATATAGTACAAAAAATTTAGGATAAAACAGAATAAATAAGTGACAAATCCAATGAATAATCAATAAATAAACATAACATAAGGTTTCAAGAAAATAACTGAAAATGGCAAAAATAATTGATAAAATATAACAAGAAAATGAAATAATAAAAATAAAAATGAAAGTAAAATAAAAAGATAAATAAAATAGGGAAGATTTTCTTTGTTTTGTATTGTTCTTGTGATTTGCTTTCTTTCTTGTTGCTTTGTTTAAATAATAGTCATTTTTTGTGTTTATGCTTGTTTGGGAATTTCATGTGGGTCCCACCTATTGGATCTGGGAGAGGGGTTTCTAACCCTTTCCCTCTCCCATCCAAGTCTTACCTGGACTGGTTTAGCCGGTGCCTCGGGCTATTGGAGTCACTATTAAAACAAACGGTTTCAAAATAATTCTCAGAGGTCCCATCACCTCATTTTTGTTTACTTGATGGGTGGCAATTCCATTTCCAGCCCAAGTGAACTGTTTCCTGATGCTTACAGACTGGCGACTCCACTGGGGAGACCTACTTGGACCAATAGGTGGGGCCCGCATGGGGTACCCAAGTTGCTTATTTCTTTTTGAATAAAGTTAGCTTTGTTTTGCTAGTCTTTTACTTACATACTGTAGTTTGATTGCTTTATCTTAGTTCTCTTGTTTCTTTGTTTTTTTCTTACTATTTTGCTAACATGCTTAGCTTTAGGTTAGATCTTTTTGGATTGATATTTAGGTTTCTTGTTGTTTGCATCTTCTAGTTTGAGCATGTTTGTCTCATTGTTTGCATTTATTGGGTTGTTGAGAATTGTGGGTTTTTAGGATATTTGCTAGAATGGATGCATGCTTATTTCCCTCATACAATAGTTGTTAGTTTACTTCCTTTCCGTTCTCCTTTGCCAATAAAATCTATTTCCTCTTCATTTCTAATAATGGTTTCTTGGAGGAAATCTTAGTTAGTAGAATAAGTTGGATGAGCAAAACAATAGATTGAGATATTGGTACTTCAAACATTTCTTTCTTGTGGATCAAATCTCACATCATCCAAGGGTGCTTTCATGCCTATGCTCTTAAGATAACATGGAAAATTGCAATCTGAATGAGCTAGGAAGTGCTGAAATACATCTTAAAGACCCCATTTTGAGTTTGGTATTCTTGGATTTCTTTATTTAATGATTGTTGGAGGCTATCCAAAAGGTAAGATTCTTCCTCACACTTCATTTTCTTTGAATGCTTCACCATAAAATCAAGTGGTCACGGAATTCTGTGCACGCTGCTGCACACTGATTCTTGGTCTAATTGATCTACTAGGTGGAGCCCATGGTCAGTTTTATGCTCTTAGCAATGGACAGGTGGCAACTTAGTGGGACCCAAACTCCACTACTGGTACTGGTCTTGTACCTCCAGGGTCCAGATCCAACGTTAGCGCATTGTTTATTGCTGCAAATGTATCATTTATAGATGTTCTCTAGAAGGACCAAGATCCTATTGGCTCTTGCTCTTGCTACAACTACAAAGCTTAAATAACTCCGTTTCAAAAGCATAATAATGAGTATATAAAAGTTTCCTATTGACTTGGCAACCTCATTCCTCAAATCAAATGCCCATCTGAATCTTTTTCCTGCATTTTTAGGATGTGATGAATGATTGTTGACAAAGCAAGGCAACCATCAATAATTCTTTCTACTTTGGGAAATTTTCAATAAACCATGGAACATTGCAAGTGAAATTGTCTAATAAGGTGCATTACACTCCTATAAACGTACCCTTTTTATTATTTTTGTTTCGTTTGAATTTTGAAGTTTTGGGTTGAGAGTATGACATTGTACTTATCTGCGTACTTTTGTTTGCATTCTGAGGGCTGTTACTTTCCTCGATTTTGAATTGATTTACTTGTTTTGAGTATTTTTGGGTTTTTTTTTTTTGGATCTGGGTTTCTGTCTTTCTGATTTGCTATTGGCTTTTATTTTCAGCAGTTGATAAGAATTCCAAGTGTTGGACTTTGGTGGTTTCTATGCTTTTTAGAGTTCCATTCAGATTTCAGCTGATAAGGTTTCGGAGATATGCTGGTTCTTACCATGAATTCAAAGAGGCAGAGACGCCCAAATGTTAGATTGGGAGAGATAGGAGATGTTTCTACGACCTTTACTTGTTGTTTTTCTCAGAAAGCTAAGGAAAACTTAGAAGAGAAGACATGGAAACAAGAGCTGGAGAACTCTAGAAAAACTGATTTTGATCATCCCATTTGTGGGTTCTCCTTGCCAAGGTCATGGGGGTTCACATTTTTGGATCCTGGTGTATCTTCGAGGGTTTTGTCTGATACACAGCACAATAGAGAGAATAGGAACCCTAATTCTTCGAAATTGGTTTCTGAATTTGCAAGCTCGGATGAAACTAATGCAAGTAAACGAAGGTTTGATTTCGGAACTGTAACGCGGAAGGGCCGGCTCATGAAGAGGGGACGGAGCACGAGAGGTAACAATGGTGGTGTTAGCAGCGCTTGGAATTCCAAGGTTTGTCCTGAAATTAGTAATGACAATGAGAAAGAGTATAGGGGTGTTGATTTTGTTGATTCCACATCAAATCCATGCTATGACGTCTATTCTGTTGAGGGGTTCAAGGATTCATCGGACCGTGATACCTCAAATATGAGCAAAGAAGCCCATGGAAGTGAGTGCTTAGAACCTATTTCGGACTTGCAGGTAAGAGGTGATTCCGATGGGTTTTGGATAGAAGATGCTTGTAGAGATGATGGTACATTCTATTCTGATGATGGACCCTGTACGATTCCCAAAGCAGGCCGAGTGGATGACAAGATAGGAACCGGTGTTACTATTGTAGATAGTGTAAGAAGCTGGTTGGAGGAGTTGGGGTTTGGTAGGTATGCTGATATATTTGAAATGCATGAGGTAGATGAGGAAGTGCTGCCATTGCTTACATTTGAAGATCTCAAAGAGATGGGAATAAATGCTGTTGGACCCCGGCGAAAGATGTACACTGCAATTCAGCATTTAAGAGGAGGAATTTCTATTTGATAAACTACACCAAATGGGCAGGTGATCTTGCTCCTACCAGTTTTTTTGTAACAAAAACAACACATAAAATTAATCTTTGAACCTTGTTTTTTCATGATTTTTCTTTATTATGTTTTTATACTAGGTAATGACCACCCTGTTCTAAGTACAGGGCTATTATTTTTTTTTTGGTTAATCTGATTCGGGTTTCTTATTTAATTTAGGAAATTAAGTCATGTTTAATTTGTAATTGATGACTTATTTCGTTTCAAGGAATGGGACTTACATTATTGAAAGTCATTATAGGTGAGTCTTATTTGCATTAGGAACTGAATTAGAAAGGTTAGTATAGGTAGCTATGTCTCTAAAATGAGTACTTTTTCTTTTTTTTTTTTTTTGAGAGTGGAGTTAACTACTTTCACTTTTGTTTTTTTATTGAGAGTAAAAATAACCACTCTCGGGATACTCTTTCTTGAGGAGATAGGTAACCACTTGTTTGGAGTAGAAGCCCTCTAGCCTAAGGGCTCTTCTCTAGTCTATAGAAAAGCCCTCAGGTTAAAGGTTTTCTACCTGAGACAAATGGCTACTTGTCTTCTCAAATAAGAGTATCCATAGAGTGTCTCTATCAACTTTTGGAAAAAAGTGGGATTAGTTAACTCCACTCTCATAAAAAGTACTAACTTCAGACACGTGGTTACCTATAAAAAGAAATTACCCACTTCAAATGATGTGGGATCCATACTAACCTTTTTAATTCAGTTTCCTAATTCAAATAAAACTCACCATAAAGACTTCAAATGATATAAGTCCCATTCTTTCAAATGAAACAAGTCATCAGTCATGAATTAAACCTTTGATTTAATTTCCTTAATTAAATAAAAAACCCAGATCAGATTAATCTAAAAAAAGGTAATAGCTGCCTGTTACTTGGTACGGGGTGGTCATTACCTAGTATAGAACAAAACTTACCTGTCTTGGTATGTTATCTTTTGGTTGTAATTTTTATGCCAACTGAACAAAGACATTTAAATAATACTTGTTACTAATTACTAATTTTTTTCCTAGATATTTGCATCACACAGTTGTGAAGTGTTGATAAGTTAGCATCTTAATATTGATCAAAAGTAAAAAAAGATAAGCTAGCATCTTAAATAATGGCAATAGAGGGATCTTTTTGACCTTGTTTCCCCTTTTTTCTTGTATTTCTATACTAACGGGTTGATATTCTGTCTCCTGGCTTCTGGGTATCTAGGATTTCTTAATTTAAGCTCATAACTTTAACATGATTTCAGACATAATTCATAGGATAATACAAACTGTTTTTGATGAAAAGTTCATCTATGGTGTATAAAAAATGATAAGCTCTTTTTAAGTATCTAAAATGTATAAAAAATGCCCACATTCAATACACTGGAAAGTTTGAAGGGGGGAACTAGCTAATAATTTAGAATGCCTCTGTTCAGTCAAGTGTCTGTATTGTCCTTCATTAAAGTCAGATTTCAATGAGGTCTACTCTCCTTTGAATTCTAACTCTATTTGTGGATTCAACTGCACAATTTGCAATAATGTGCATTTTTTCATTCTTTTGCATATTAGCTTAGATAATTGAGCAGCCAGCTTCACACGGATGCCGGTCTCTCAGTCCTAATGATTAGCTTTTTAAACAGTTTTGAAAGGAAACATAATCCATGTAATATAACTAATTAAACCATTCTATATTGCCTGAGCTAACCTGCTTTTACTAGGGGAGGCTAGGGAAGGAAGTGATGGGGACCTGGGTGCTCTCCAATAATGCCTGCATCTATGCTTTGTTAAATTTATGGTTAGCAATCCTTGCTATGATCAATGCTTGGTTTCAGTATCCTCAAAGTGTTGGCTTCTATTCTAACACATTATGGATGTTCCATTTGTAAAATCATGCCTCCCTCCTCCTTTATGGAATCCAGAACAGATCCACTTTGTTTCCCACTTTAACATTAGCAAGGGTTGAGTATTGTATTCACTGAAAACACTATACAACATGGCCCAGCTGGTTATATGCTAGTACCCCCTAAAATGGGGACTACTTGGAAAAATTTGTTTAGACTTTGGAATTTGTTTTTTATTGTTAGGCCTTCTCATGATAAGTGTGATCTCCCCTAGAAATAGTTGGCAATACATAAAAACTTTATCCCTGTAACATGAGGACCACGTGAGCATCCAGACAAAATTGAATACTGGGTCTGCATGTAGGTGGGTATTTAAGAAAGCTGGTTTGTGACGCTTTTGTAGAAAATGTCATGGAAGTAAAATATTTAGTATTGAGTATTGGACCACAAGGGAAGGAATATGTGGCTTGATCAGAAGTATATTTGTTCTTCTAAGTGTTTTTTTTTTTTTTTTTTGGCAAATTGTAGAGCTAACACTATCTGGTCACAAGAGGTGCAGTCTCTCGGATGTATCTGCACTGAAGTCATGCAAAACTCTTTTGCTAGTTCTTTCTAGGGTACTGGCGTACTGCTATTGTAAAGAGCGTGTTTTCAGTTGTCAATCCTAACCATGTAAGGTGAGTCAAAACTGTTCCCATTTGATCATAAAATGAATGGCTGGGGATCATCATAGAGGGTTGGTTTCCCAGCTCTGTAATAGGAGGTTATGAGCTGAGCTAACTACGCAGCATGTTGGACTGTGTACATCACCCTTCTTTTGCACAGAGTTGTAGTCCAATGGTAAGTTAGTATCATGATTCCTGAATCATCATCAATACAGGCCTTGTTCGGCTACATGAATCCTGTTCTGTCTGTCATTCCTTTGTATGTAGTGCCATATCCATTGTTAAATTTTCGGTGCCTAAATTATTTCTTATGTCCCTTTCTGTTTGCCCCTAGCTCAACTAACCCCTTTAACATGGAACTGATCACTTTTTCAAACAGGTGCTAACATAATATGGCTTAAGCTGGGCAAGCTTTGTGTTTGTCATGATCTGGAACTCAAAAATAAAAAGTAAAATAAAATAAAAAGAAACTGTCCGGGTGAGGTGAGCTGGTTGGTCTGGACTGGTGCATGCTGTCATTTCAGTGCTGGTGCTCATTGTGTGGTCTTTGCTGTTGCTGCCCTTTGGACTTGGAGAGCCGGTGTGGAAGATATAGGAGGGCTAGTCTAAGGCAGGCTCCCTAGATATCAAATTATAGGCATTTGGAAGCTCGGAAAAATGATTGCATTTCGTCTTCCACGCTTTCTAGCCACTTAAAATTTTACATTTCATTATAATTATTCCAGAGAAATGTTAGCCTTCGGATACCAGCCTTCATTTCGTATTATCCACAAGTCAACAATTGCTATCATACACCAGATGTCTATCAGGTATGGGTCACCATCTACTATATACACCCCTCCATGTGGATCATAACTCCTTTATACAAGGTTCCATATACTTGGTTGATTGGTTCAAGGCATTGCCAGTAAATCTGACAAGTCTTCTCTTAGCATTTCAAAGCTTAGACCTGTTTTATGTACGCCAGAAAGGCAAAGACTCAGTGATATCATATTGTGGGCCACTATTCACTAAACGGATTTCAAATTCAATTTAAACCTGATTGTCTAAGGTAGACTCCCTGGATATCATATCATACTGTAGGCATTTCGAAGCCCCGAAACATTTATTTTTAGTGACCTAAAATTGTTCCAGATAAATATAGAGCAGCAGCAATGCTTTGGACCAGTTTTCATTTCGTATTGTTCACAAATCAAAAGTGCATCAAACACCGGCTCCAGCAGTCTATCAGGTCTGGGTGACTATCTACCACTCCATGTGGGTCCCTGACTACTTGGTGTATATTGCATTTGAAACTTGAAAGCATTCCGAGATGAAAGCGTGGGCCTTGGCTGCTTTTGGATGAAAGCATTCAAGAAAGGAAGTGTCATTTCAAAGTTCAAACCAATTTTAGAAGATAAAAGCGTGGGCCTTGGCTTCTTTCGGATGCTCGAAATTGGTTTAATTTCATGTAGTTATTACCAAGTAATAAAGCATTGGTATGGGGTATAGAATTGAACAATTTGGATATGGATACAGATAGGGAAATGCATGGATAATGAAAAATATAAAAATGTTTAGATATGCTAAGAAAATGAGTATAAATTAAATAATTATATTAATAATTTTAAGTTTAATATTAAAATAACTATAAATAATGTATAAATATATAGGAATTGTATATTTTAATAGTATATTTGAAAAAATATATTGCTATTGATATAATGGGATGCATAGATATTATATGATTTTATTGATAATGCATCAATTTTTATTTTTATTAAAATCCAAGGCACAAAAAATATGCAACCATTATATTTAAATTATTATATCAATTATTTTTATTTTACTATTTTCAATTTTTAACATCAACAAAAAACAACTAAAATTTAGTTTGCAAATGTTTAGTAAATAATACTTTCACTTTTGTAAACAATAAATATGTTTATATAAATGTAAATGAAATTTTGAAGGTGCATATCATGTGAAAATTCATAACTTTTAATTGCTAAAATAATTATTCATTATTAATATTTTTATTTTATGAATTTTTTGAAATAAAAAAATTAATTTTTATTTAAATGGGGATTAGTGGATTTGATAGATTTAATTTATATTATATTCTTAAATATTTTGTAAACAATATTTTATCTTTGTAATAATAAATACATTGTTATTTAATAAAATTAAAATATTAATTAATAATTTATAAAATAATTTATCAAGTCTACATAAATAATTCTAAGTATTAAAATAATTATTATATTAATAATATTTTTATTTTTATAAATTTATTGAAAATAAAAAATCAATTATATATATGTGGATTTGATAAATTATTTATTTTATTTTTATAAAATAATAATTTTAAATATTATTCTTGTTAATTTGTACTTGGAGTTATTTAATATACTATTTGTTTAGATTAAATGTAAGAATTAATTTTAATAAAAGATAATTTATTTCATTTATTATCATGAAATGAAAGGTGGTTTGATGGTTAAGATCCTTGCACTCTTAGATGTTATGCGACTTAGGTTTTAGGGATCGAATCACGTTAAAACCTTTTTTTTAGTAAAACACTTTTCTGTACGATGCATGGGTTCCCCTGTATCAATGCATATCGGCCAATACTTTGTGATGCGCGCTAGTATAGTGGCATATCGAATCAATACGCACGATTGATATGACACATTGTTAATCATGGTGTATCTCATATCCTTCACTACCTATATGGTATGTCTCGCATTGGGCATATCATGTTGATAGTTTAGTCCTTGGTTATTACTATTATACACCAAGACTTTTGGTTTGAATTATCTATTGGATTTCACACAACTACTTATTACCATGCTCTTTTTCTCATAGAGATATAACACGACTTAATTAGAAGTTGGAATCATAGAAAATAACCAATTAGGAGGGTGAGTCTAAAATTCGTCATCATTAGACATTCATGATCGACTGTATATGCCATTTATAAAATGTATATGAGATACATAGAATCAAAAATCGTGGCGCATAACTGGTCCACACCACACCTATAGAATGCCACTGTGCGTGTGGATTGGTTCAGCCCACATAGTTTGTCCACAATTCAGAACAGTTGTGGACTATGGTGTGGTGTGGACTAATCCATACTCACCAATTTCTCATCCACACTACAGAACACCCCTATATCGTGGATCGTCCTTGTCCATATTCCAAAATCTTGGCCACACATGTATCTCATGGATGTGGTCGGTCCACAATATTTTCACACTATTTTGATACAATACATCTATTCTAGCATCAACTCATGGATGAGTATATCGTGGATTGGGCCCGTCCACACTCTAATATAGCGTCAATGGGAAAAACTCGTGGATACGTCCCCTCCACGGTTTATTTTTTATTCCATGCTTCACAAGTGCTTGCAACTAGGAAGTGAGTGAGAGGGGGCGTTCTTCCGACTGTGACTCTTGTCTGATACCAAGGTTCAAAGTATCGGCATGTATCATCTCGTATCGACCGACACATCATTCCAAGACCCCTCCAATGCACCCCTATAGTGGGTGTATCGAGGGTTTGACCGGTTCAGGGAGTGGAGGAGTCCTAAATTGGCCCCCCAGAACCAGTTTTGAAAAAAAATAAAAAAAAAGTAAAAAAAATGTATCAAAATGCCCGATACGCCCCTACCGGCATATCTGGCCTATCGATATTTTGAACCTTGTTTGATACTTTAATAAAAGGTTCAGGTGATGACCGTCGACTTCAGTTTTGCTCAACCAATGGAGGAAAATAGGGGGGGTCTGTAAACAGTTGGAGGAGGGTGAGAATGGTGAAGGGAGTCAGTGTAGATGATAGAGGATGGGAGAAAAAAAATAGTGTGAAATCATAAAGAAAATGGAAGGAAGATTGGGCGGATGTTGTGGCTGTGAAGTCTCCTCTATGGTTGGAGAGTAGAGTTGGATGATGGTATGAGAGCAATGCGAAGAAGAAGAAGAAGAAGAAGAAGGAGGAGAAGAGAGAATGGGGGAGGTTTTGGTTGCCACCACCACATTGTTCTCATCTAAGGAGGAAGAAGATGAATGGTGCCTCCTTCAAATTAGGTTAAACTAGAAAGTTTGGTCAGTTTTGATAATAAGGATAAGGGTAGTTTGGTAAATTTAGAGAAGTCTAAGGGTAATTTGATAATTTTGGAAATTCGAGGGTAATTTGGTTAATTGGGGCCTAAGGGGATCAAGGTCAAGTAGGGTAATTTAATTATTTTACTATTGTTTTATTAAAAGAAATAATATTTATTGGTTAATATTAATTCATTGATGCATTTTTCAAAATATGTCATATAAAATGCAAAAATTAGATATTTATGATTAACTGTGTAAAATGTATATGAGATACATGGAGTCAAAAAAGTGTAGTGTGGACTAGTCCACACCATGCTACAAAACGCCATTGTGGGTGCGAACTGGTCCAGTCCACACAGTTTGTCCACAGTTTAGAACAACTGTGGATTGTGGTGTGGTGTGGGTTGGTCTCTGCCACACTATAGAGCACCCCCTTAATGTTTATATTTTAAAATAATATTTTTTAATATTTTATCAATAAGAAAATATTTTTTTAATTTTAATTCTAGCATAAGCCCAACGATGCTCCTCCACTCCTTTTTATTTATTTAAATATTAATATTTAATGTTTTTATCAATAAAATAATATTTAAAATATTTTTTAGTTTTAATTATTTTACTATTGTTTTTATTAAAATTAATATTTATTGGTTAATATTAATTTATTGATGTATTTTTTCATTATATTTATCACATAAAATGCAAAAATTAGACATTTATGATTGAATATATGGATCATTCATAAAATGTATATGAGATACATTGAATCAAAAAGTGTGGTGTGGACTGGTCCCCACCACGCTTATAGAACAACACTGTGGGTGTGGACTAAGACTTGTTCATGGGCCGAGTCGGGCTTTTTATATGTATTAATAGAGTACACTCAGCCTCGAGCCCAAGCCTGGCCCAACCATCGGGTCTAAGTCTTGAGCTCGAGCCCGAGCCCGAGCCCAGCCAGAAGTTTGAAAACAAATTTTTTTCTGTTTTTATTCAATAAAAAAGTATTTTATTTATATTAAAAACCTTCAAAACTCAAAAATAATAATCATATCACTATTACTTGGAAAAAAAGGAGAAGAAGAACAAAGAAAAAATATTATATATATATTATTTTTATTAAATTTGTCTTATTGTAATGTGTTTCTTTTTACATTTATTTTCAGCTTGTTGTAATTCTTTTCTTTTCATGATAATGAAATTTGTCTTTTCTCAAAATTGTGTGGACCAGTTCTCCGGTGACTAATGAGGGAGTTTGTGAGGCTGAAAGCTTTCAGATTTGAGAGCATGTGGATGGGCCATCCTAATTTTTTGAAATTCATAAAGCAGAAATGGAATCATTATCAGGTGGGAAGGTTCTACAGGTTTCAAACTGATGAAGAAGTTCAAATTTTTAAAGGAGGATTTAAAGAAATGGAGCTCTCAAGTTTTCGGGAATGTTGAAAAAAGAGAAAAGGAGGTCCTAGACAGAATGGCTAGGTTGGATAGATTGGAGGAGGAAGAGAATTAGAAAAATTAAACTTTGGAAGTAGTTTTCATTTGATGCCTGACCACAAACCCAAAATTCTTTTTTTTGTCTTTTGTTAAACTTTGAAAGTGAATCATGTGAGACACTTCATGCAATGAGAAAAAGTTTAACAGAAAACATGGCTCTTTATAAAGCGAATGGGAGTGACAAATGTAATGAGACAAACTTCAAATAGTTAGAGTTAAGGCAGAGTCGAATTGACTTGAGTTTTAGAAAGCCAAAATCATGGTTTTCAAAACCGGACCGGACCGGATGGTCAGATCGGAAAAATCGGGACTGGTTAGGTGATCGGTTTCGTTTTCCTCAAAATCATTGATTTTGGTCAGCGAACCGCTGAACTGGGCGATTAATCGTTCGAACCATTTGAATGGTTTTGACTGTTTTTTATTTTTTTGAATTTTTTTTATTTTTTGCCAGAATGAGCCGAGCGTTTGATTCGAACGATCGAATCGTTTGACCCAATAACCAGACCCCTGACCGCTTCGGTCACCGGATCGGTTTTAAAAACCATGGCCAAAATGCCAAGGTAATCAGAAGTGAATGATTTACAATGTAACAGGAGCATATTGTAACACTACTATTTTTCTTCTCATGTACAATATCTAAATCCATGGTAGAAGACCAAGTATTAAGGATGACATCTAGTATCAAACCTCATACTTCAAGTACCCCTCAAGAACATCGAGAAGTAAATGGCCACTCTCTCCATTCCTGTTAAAATCATATCCATTCTTTGCTACAAAAGTCCTTCAACTCAGCTTTCCAAAAATCCTTTTGCTGCAAGAAACAAAGAAAAAAGAATGTATAAACAAAATATAAAATGTCACATAACAATAACACGCCATCTCATGAGTTTTAAATTCAAGTTTGCTGCAGAAATGGCCAACCTGTGAACATTTTCTGTAATTTCTTAATTCAGTTACTGAAAAATGAAGCCTTTAGCTAGTGAATACACAAACTGTTTACCTCATTGGATCCATGGATTCAGCAAGCCTTGTACACCTGGAAATCTTCTTGCCTCTGTTTGATTCCCATCCCACGGCATTAGGTATAGACTGATGGTCTCTCCAACCTAAACAAATAATCCACGAATTGAAGAGTGTAGGTGATATAAGCCAATTCAAACTACACAGAAAGAGAAAATTCATTAGAAGAGAGCCATTACCCATTTTCTGCTGATCTACCTTGTGGAACTGAAAGCAAAACTTCACCGACAAGGGAGATGGCATGGGTCATAGAAACCAAAAAGAATCTGGAGGCAGCCAAGTACCAATTTACATTTCACAGTAATCTTAGACAAACCTTATAAAGACAAATTTATGGTTGCATATAACTTTGCAAGATGGGCTATTTAAATATTATTCAATATCATGAATAGTTAACATACAAATTCCAGAGAACTCTGATGGTTTCATGGACAAACCTTTTGGCCATCACCCTTGCAGGCTTCCCAATCTTTTAATGGCCTAACTGTGGCAAGTGAATTTGAAGATATAGTAACTAGAAAGAATGGTACATCTGCAGTAAAATTAGTGAGTTAACCTCCTGGAAAGAAATAGCAGAGCTAAACATTATATTGAATTAACAAAGCAGAAATAACACAACAAGCAGATCAACCTGCTGTTAGACTCGATGTACGCCATGCATTACAGACATCAAAAAGGATAAAAAAAAACAACTAAAATGACTAACTGAACCAAATCATAGAAAATATTTATCCTCTTTGGCACCTCCTCTAAACTGAAATACTGCGAAGCTGGCTGCAAATCAATCAATGTTGCTGGAGGATCAAGCACCGGGGCAGGAAAGGCAAACCAGTAATGGAATCAGCAAATGAGATGATAAGGAATCTGGATAGCACTGCACCATCCTCCTCTGCTTTTCCAGAACAGAAGTCATCCCAAATCTGATGATGAAGAAGTATTACCATTTGGGTGTTGGATTTCTAAATACATTTTGGTTGGTGAATTTTTCTTCAGTTACATTATTAAGTGATGTTGTAGTACTACATCACAAGATTGTTTGCAGAAGGCAGGCATTGCATGAAGGTTATCAATTCATACTTCCAAATAGAAATGCATAGAAATAAATAAAAACCTATACTGGAAGAGGGGTACCTTCTTTTATTTTTGTTTAAGTACTAATTGTAAGTGTGGCAGTTTAGTTTGCATAAATCGTTAGATGCCATGCTTATCTTGCAAAAATTTTTCTTATCAATTGTTTATTATTTTTAATATTTTTATCAATAAAATATTAATTATTTTATTTATTTTTTTAATTTTAATATTTTTTAAATATTTAATATTTTTTTAATTTTTTAAATTAATTTACTATTGTTTTATAAAAAATTAATATTTATTGATTAATATTAATTCATAGATACATTTTTTAAAATATTTATCATATAAAATGCAAAAATTAGATATTTATAATTAACCATGTATATCATTCATAAAATATACATGAGATACATAAAATAAAAAAAGAGCACTACCTAAGGATGTGGTGTCACCAATTTTTAGTCATAGTACACCCCCAAGTCATTTGATTGTAAGTTGAAACTATTGGGATTTTGTTCTGCATTCACATTGTAGACTATACACTCGATTTGCTTGCCGTTTGTGCCATTGACTTTACTTTTGACTTTAAGAGGGCCCTTCAATGCAGCCTTTCTTTACATTCACAAAAGGCTGGTATTGGCCGCCGAGGCCCGGACGGATATATTCCGCTGCATAATCTTACCCCGTGACACTGGCAGTCCGCGCCTAGAGTGAAGTAGTGAGCCTGTAGAGTGTGGACTCAACTTTTCAGAGAGAGAGAGATGGAGAAGTATTTTGGTAATCCATATCGTGGTGACCCGGGCGTTCCGCACACTGATCCTGAACGATTCGTGAACATATGGATTGGTTCGTTCGTGTTCTCTGCGATAACCTGGTTCCATCCATACATGTGGCAACTCTCAAATCAATACAAGTAAGCTCTTTTTTTTTTGTTTATTTTTTTCGCGATAATCTGGTTAGGGCTTTCCTTTTGGTGTTTATCTGAATCTTTATCAGGGTTTATTTGTTTGGTCGTGCTCTTTTCTAGGGTTTCATGTTGCCATAATCACGGCTCGTTTTGTTAAACTCTGAGGTTCTCACTTCTTCTGTTTCAAAAATTTGTAGGTTTTTTAAGTTCTTCTATACGCGTTTGAAATTTTATGTACATTGCTTCCCGATTCATTCTAGGCTCTGTTTATCGCTTAAAACAATCTTAATACGGAATTTTAAAGTCTGTAATATCATTTATTATCTTCTGTTTTTATTAGTAAGCGTTATTTCTCATAGTTCATATTTATCATATTATAATGATGCTACATCGTTCGCCTTCCCTTTCAAATAATTGTGTTCAGGTTGATACTGTTATTGGTGGATATTGATTGTTATAAGCATTTAGAAGTGTCATGAGCATACTGTATGAGTGCATGGTATAAAAAGTTCCAGGAAATTTGTGTTATTGTATAACTATCTTTTAAGGGTAATGGTTATGGTGCTTCCTGGTGAATGAAACTATTACTGCTTGTATAATTAGATAGTGAATGATGTTAAGTTTAAACTGTGGTTTCGAAATAGTGCAGCAATTGTAATTCATAGACGTTAGGGGCATTTGGCCATTAGGACGCAAACTCCCCTTCTGCACTTCGAAATTCAGTTCACAACTTCACATTCATTATAAAAAATGTATGCATATGAACCGATACTACTTCATTAATCCTTCAGTAACTTCTTAGCTGGCCCCTCTTTTGCTGATTCCTGTCTGTGGTGGTGGCTTTGAGATGCTTATTGTCCCCTCAGAAGTTCTGTTCTTCATGTAGACTGCCATACTTAATAAGAGGAGAGAGAGTCCTTGATTTTCTGCCCTAGCGTTCCTTCTTGTATTGAGTGTGATCTCACTTTATCTCCCTTTCTGCTTTAACTAGGTTCTTCCTAGAGATTTATCCATGCTGATCTCCCATTGGCCTTCTTGGGGCTTTGGTTCCTGTGACACCATCTCATAGGAACCTGCTGCTTTTTGTTCTTTGTTGTGGTCTGTGGGAAGTATGGAACAATTGCATCTTTGAGAATAAAAACTTTGAACAATTGCATCTCATAAGCTTTGATCTTTTGGTCGTATATCCTGAAGGCTCTTGAAGGGCTGAAAATGTAATCATTATAAGCAATAGTGGGTGCACCTAATTTTTTTTCCTCATTAACCACAGAAAGAACTTGTTTTTTTTTTTTCATTTGGGGGCGGGGTCCTTTTTGCATATAGTAACAAAATTCGCTTAGGCTCTCTATGTTTCAATATAAAAGGGATGGAATATTTTCTGACTTAAGTATTTCAGCTATATTTTTGCCCCTTTTAGGATGGAAACTTTGTTTTCCTGGCATTTACACCAAAGGAAATTAAAAGAGGCAAAACACAGTTTTTGCCTTAAAAAAGGGTTAAGAAGTTGAAACAAACAGTCTTGCCACTTTCCAGAAAGAAAGGGAAAACTCATGCATGTAATCTTTGTTTCATTTTGTTCTATTTACAATCCAATACATTTATGAAATGATTTAGTGTTTTGGTGCAAATTGGAATTTCCAAACAAATAAGGGGAAGGCGAACATGTTCAACTCAGGAAGTACGAAATTATTTACTAGTTCACTATTTAATAAAAGGTATGATCTTATCAAGCTGGATGAGTATTCATAGTTGTCAAGGTGACACCTAGGCGGCAAGGTGCCTTTGGAGGCTTGCCTCGCCTAATTGCCAAGCAGTTTTGTACGTTGTGTTGTAAAATACTTTTATATTCTTAAATTTTTGGGATTATAATTATAAAATAAACATTATTAAACTAAAATATTCATTTTTTGTGTTTATATACTAATTTCTTTTTATTATTTTTGTATTTGTTAGAGTTTAATCAACAGACATTGCTAAATGTTGTATTGAACCCTCAAAGACTTCAAAACCTGGACCAATAAGGAAGAACTTAAAATTGTCTAATCGACACGTTTTCTTCTTCCGCCTTTTCTTTCCTTCTTTTCCTATAACAAAAATAGGGTTCAGCCCCTATATTTTTTGAATTTTCTTTTATTTCTTCTTTTTCTTCTCATGAATATGTTGATTTTCTATACTTTAACATGAATTTTATACTTTTTTATGAAAATTATGGGTAATTATTTAGGAAATATGGCTATAGAACCTAGGGAACTACCTTAGGTTATATGTTTATTACTTAAAAAATCCATGGCCTAGGCGACAAGGGCAGCCCCTGTCGCCTAGCCTCACCTTGGTGCCTTGGAAACTATGGTAAGGTTCATGTATCTGACTCTCTCCCCACATGGTTAAGACATGATGATGCTTGTTTAGTAAATAGGCACTGTTTAATCATATAAATCACAGAGGCACTGATGCAAAGAATTTTTCAAGTGGCAATTTGTATTTGGTAAAGCCATCAATGGGGGCCAATCCCTGATCAGTGTTGCTGAAGCACTTGTAGCAGGGGGTGCAATTAAAGAAGCAGCTGATTGAGGCATAAGTCATCTATGGCTGGAAGAAGTCAAGAGGATTAATGCCTTAATTGGGGTTTAGATGGACACTTCTGCAGGAGATCCCAACACTGTTTGAGACATCTTGCTTCTCTCCTTGAACTATGATTGTATGATTATATTCAGATGTCTGAGAGCAGCAGTTCTGTGGTTGATTTGGAAGTAAATAGCTGCCAGAGCCTTCACTAAGAGGAGGACCTCTTGAAGAGGTTTTGATAGAACTCTTTGGGTGGTCCAACAGGTTTGCACAATAGATGAGTCCAATGACTGTAGTTTTGATGAAACTGTGAAAGGATTGGTTCATGTTGTTTCCATACATCTATCCAGAGGGATCCCTCATCAGACTTAGGCTCCACCTTCCTGGGGCTCCATGTAAATGAATTTTGATAGGTATTCATTGGGAAACCCAGGACCATCAGTGATTGTAAGTGTTTTCACTCTTTGGGAGTCGGGGGGGTGCCTGATATGGACCAGTAGTTGGGTGATTCCATTTGGGCCTAGATACAATCTCTCTTTGGTTTGTTTCATCCGTAAGATCTTAAGAGCTCACTGGATAAAACAAATTATAGGAAACTAGGTTAGAGTTTTTTGGATGTACATGTGTGTAGTTAGAGAAACAATTTATGAATTTAATTTTGTTTTTATGAACATATGGCCTAGACTTGTCTACATTCTCTTCAATTTTTTTTTCTGGTCAAATCAGCTTTTATTTTCAATGACAAATTCCTTATATTAGAATCTTACAATAATCTCTTGGATGGATATGAAGTTAAGATAGTTTGTGGTGAGAGGGCTTGTTTCTTCTGTCGTTGTATGCATTTCCATGAATGTTTTGAAACAGGAGCTATAGGTATATTGTAAAACTTCTAGTTATAGTAAATGGCACAATCAAGTTCAAGCCTTCAAGGATATGGGCGCAAGTATACAATGTACCAATATCTTATTAGAAGTAGGCTACTTTGTTCATCTTTCCTTTCCGCCTTAATGAAATACTTCCATATGCAGCTGGCATGATCGGGCAATGCTATTTGAGCAGTACCACTGGAAGAAAGCACTGAAGAAGAGGCAGCCATATAAATTCAAGGTGAGAGCTCAATTTCTTGTAACTGATAAGTCTTCATTCTCTATTTTAACAATATTTTTGCATGAAGGTTCTTATCAATTTTAGTATCTGTTTCTTGCTTCTTTTTTTCTGCTTGTATTTTTGTTTGTGTATCTTAGAGTGAGGAAATCCATTTTTTCTTATTTCATTGTGAGATCAAAGTTCTACATTCCCAAATGTTAAAGGCTATGCCATCAAGGTAGGCATAGTGTCTGTTTGCAGTCAGTTTTTAAATTTCTTTATTCTTTACGGGCAGATAGTATGTATGCCCATAGAAATGTGAAAAAGCAAATTGGAAGCATAATGCTGGGAAGCTATATTGATGCCATTGTCCCTTGCCAGCTTCTCCGATTTGGGCTGCTAATTGATGGATGCCTACCTTATACTCGTTTTTGCCAATACCAGAGTGTCATCTCTAAAAACAAGTTTAACTATGCCTCCAAAAAAAAAAAGAAATATTGGAATTGGCAGCTCATAGATGGTTATTTCTGTTCTCTTGAATGGTATTTATGTGTTCTTTTTGTGCAGTGGAACCAGTACATGAACAAGGACCTTCGGGATTCATACTATTTCAACTGGCCAGTGTACTTTCCCTAGAACATGTCCCATATGTGCCTAGGTGTGGTAGCTTTACTAATGCAGATTCTGTTCTTCTTTTCCTTTTTTTTTTCCAGTCCATATGTCGAAGGAGTGAATCATCCTAAAAAGGGATTGTTTACCTTATTCTGTGGTTCTAGATCTTTAAAGCAGCAGGTTTTCTGTTCTAGCTAGTCTCCTTGTGTTGTGATGCCTTTGGACGAAATAATTTTGTTGCCTCCAATCAGCTGTCCTGTTGAAGTATTTAGTATGCCCTCCGGGCACTTAAGAGCTTGTCTATTTTTAGAAGATCGTTGGTACCAGTAATGGCTTCATGATTTGGTAAAAGAAACTCACCATCATAGAGGTTGTAAGAAATACACGAGAAAGCTCTATATTCATGGTAACTTGGTCAATTTACCCATTAACATCAGTCTTCTTAAAGGCTGATAAAAAAAAAAACATCAGTCTTCTTAAAGAGCTGCTTCATCTCCGCATTTGAAAGTTGAACTATAAAATGAAAGTAGGCTTTTGCAGTACAAGAATACTGGATTGGCTAAGGAGGTGTGGATCCATTAATGATCCAATTATATATTTTTTTATCAATGATATTCGATCCAGTTATAAATGGATTGAATTTGGATTACTCTTAATCAGAACGAATTCAGACAAATGAGTACCATTTGCAGCCTATTCCATACCACCCAACTAATAAAGCCCATTCCCAAATAGAAAAACACTGAAATTTAAACTTTTATTAAAGTCGAACGTTGAATAAAGGATGTGTTTGTTGCATATCCATTAAGTTCATACTCAAATGCAAGGTTCAAAATATCGATATGCCCAATATGCCGGTATGGGCATATCGGGCGAATTGATACAGCTTTTGGTGCTTTTTCTTTTAATGCAACTGGTTCAGGGGAACCGGCTTAGGCCTCCTTCACACCCTGAACCGGTCACACCCCTGATACATTCACTGTAGGGGTGTATCGTAGGGGTTCCAAAATGATATGTATTGGCCGATACGTGTCGATACTTTGAACCTTGCTCAAATCTGAAGTGCTTGGGAGATGAATTGTATGTTCCCATCTGTTCTATTAGGGAACGCTTTCCAGAAGCTTTAATGGGGAGCCATGTAGATGGCTGAGGAATGGTCGAGGTGGTTTTCGGTGACTTATCCTAAAGGCTAAAGAAGTTCATCAAAGCTTCAGCCCTTCCAAACAAGCTCTCAATTTGGTTTTTCTAGATTTTTCATCAAATATTATTTGTAGACCTCATCTCACAAGGCTTGCTTAATTTTGGTTCAGCCCCCTCAGCAAAAGTTTGTATTGCCACATAAAATGACTAACCATAACCAAAATTTGACTCTGAATGTCTTTTTTTCTTTTGCCAGTTATATTGCTTATAGGCTTTCTAGACAAGCCACAAGCCCCACCCCCACCTCACAATCAAAAATTACAACATGAAAGCCCTCCGTTCCAAACGGGCACTTAAAGTTGATGTCCCCCGACTGGACTCATTGTTGATGTGGGACTGTGGATTCTACTAACCTTTTCTTTTTCTGGTAAGAGTGGACTGAAGCGAAATCTGCTATGTCCATGGCATAGTTTTGGGCTAAAAGCCTAAAACCTTAAATCATGGGCTTTGGATGTATTTTGGGGCCATTTTTATTCTTTAGTCATTTCATCCAATTCAAGGTACTACATCGAGGGATGTGATTTACAGCTTTAGCCGATTATGCCAAGGCTAGGCCACCGCCCACTGGACTAGTTTAACTAAAAAATTACTGAATTGGTCGTAGTTTCCTAAAACCCCCTGGATCTCAAATGTGTGGAATTTTTAAAATACAAATGGCAAGATTCAAACCCATTAGCCTTTTTTTCACGTATATCGTGTTGTTACCATTAATCCACCTCGTTTTTTGTATCCATAATCTTTAACGTACACATTGCATTATTTAACGTGTATTTCAAAGAAAATGTGAATTGGGACTTTGGGAGGTCTGAATTTTGTCATAATTTAAAAATTAAAGAACTAACCATCTATCAAGTATAACATTACTCTTTGTAATATATTATTTCTAGTATTTAGGTGGCTTGTCTTATATCATCACGGTTTTACCTCTAGTTGTTAGATAGTACATGCTCTTAACTTCAATCGAACTGATGCACATGAACATTTATTTGTAAATGAATAAAGTACATTGTTTCATGTTTGATATTAATATGTTTTTTATGCATTACCCTTTAAACTGAATACTTATAAGAATCACGTTAGTTTAAAATGTTCCCAACCATTGAATAGACTTGGCAAGTTTATCCTATCAAGGTTGACACTAGTGTGCTGTCATACAGTTGGAACAACTTGTCTTAGCTATTAGGGTTAGACCTCAAGCACAGGTAGTGTGTGTTTGGAAAAAACAATAAACCTGAACCAACTTCCAATTATGCCATGAATTTTGGAGATAGATGGGCAAAACTAGAAAGTTACACATAACCCTACAATTGATTATGGTACTGCACTAGGTGTTGGACCGGGTTGCCTTTGATGTGCCAATAAGTGAGATCTATCAAGGATCAACACCTAAGCATGTTGGGGCAGTTTGGGAATTCACTTAAGTGGGTGATCATAATGATAGGATATGTCCGTTTGTCGGACAAAGCAAATATCAAGGTTTACATTCTCTGATGGAAACCTAAATTGTTAGCAATGGATTTCAAATGTATTTGAAATCTATTTTTGCAAAATGTATTTATATATAATATACTGTTATTTTATGAAAAATGTTGCAAAATGTTTTAATCCCGGGATCCATTTGAGCAGAGAGTGTGGCACTGCAACTTGCAGCCAGGGGAGAGGTCATTTCCTATCAGGCAGTGTTTTAATCATTATGAGTCGAGAAGTTAAGTGTAAGAAATCATTACAGGGATGATTACCTGATAAACTTTATCTCACTTAAGTCCATTATCCATAGGTCTTCATAGGGTGGTTGAATCCAATAATCATTTAGGTGTAAATGTTGGGCCCATGCTGATTGGCTTAAGGGTTCACTACTCTGAATAGTGAACTTGGCCTAGCCTATTATAGAGGTGGGGCCGGACCCTTATGGACTTAAGAGAGACCTTTGCGAAATCCCACTCCATACAATATCAGGCCTAAACTGGCCATGCAACACCTAGGGTCATGAACCTTTGAAGAAAATGAGTCAAATGCCCAATATTAATAAGATGAACTAAGGTATCATATGTAGACCTAGCAAAAAGTTGACCCAGCTCGTGAACCTAACCCAACCCAACCCGAAAAAACAGGGTTAGGGTCTCATATTTAGTTACCTGAATGTGCAAATGACCCAACCCAAAAAAATGGGTTGGGTTGGATTGGGTCATGAGTCAACCCATTGACCCAATTGTCAAGTCTAATTTGAACTATTTATGCGTTGTTAGAAGTCTCCACTCTTAATTTTTTTTCTATTTAGTCTCTACGCTTTATTGTTTACTCTTTAAATTGTTAAATGTGCAAGTTTTTTTATTTTATATTTTGAATTTTAAGGTTAATTCCTTTAGTTTTTGCATTTTCATGTAGTTTTTCTTTATCTTTTTTTTTTAATTTCATTTATTTTTTAGGATGACCCGAATTGACCCATGGGTCAAACCTAACTCAAACATTTAGGATTAGGATCTAGCATTTGATAACCCAACCCAAAATTCAATCTGACCCAAAATCAACCCAAAGTGTCTTGACCCAACCCAAACCCGACTCACCCAACCCAATTGTCATGTGATTTGGGTCAAATATGGGTTTGGTATTGGGTATGGAGCACCTATTCTCTTAAGAGGATAAGGCTTATATCTTAATAGAGTTCATATTCAAATCAGATTTGGATAATCTCCTAATTAGATTAGGAGAGTGCTTCATAAGAAAATAAAAGAAGAGGGCGAATTAGACTTAAACACCTCTCTCTCTCTCTCTCTTGTTCTCTCTTGTCTCCCAAGAACCCTAGAACAACCTACGCTTTCAAGAACTGATTTTAATCAATTTTCTTCTTTGTTTTTGCAAGAAAAATTCAGAAGAATTTCAAACTCAATTACCCCACTTGATCCAAACAAGTTGGATAGCAGATTTGCTGAAAACAAGTGTTGTTGAATCGGTTCTCTATACACTGTGCCATCTTTAGTTAGAGAAAAATTTTCGGACTGATATTGGATGTGAACTACCACCTTGGGAGTTGCGATTTGTGGTCTCCGTATCAAGTATAATCTCTCTTCTTTTGGTTTCAAATCTGGTCCGATAAAATGTAAGAAGGATCCTAAAATTATAGATTTCAATTTATCAGGAAATCATTTCCTGAGAAAGTTAGAAAAATTTTGAAATTTCGGCAAACCATCTTGCATGTTTCGACCATCCACTTGATGGATTCTAACCCTATTCCAACACTATGAACTTCTCCCCTTTCTGGTTTTATGTCTAGTTTTGTTCTTTAAGCATTGGTGTAGATACAACCAAAATGTTGCTGGTTTTCAAGTTGAACAATTCAACCATCTAAGTCAACAACCATTTGAAAACATTGACTATAGTAGGATTTTGTAATATAACTAGTGTGGACCCGTATGATGCATGTGATTTGCCAAAGGAGAAGTAAAATGATAGAAACTAATAACTATTATAAGAAAGGAATGCAATGTTGTTTAAAATAATTAATCTTTATTTTAGTAATTTGTTACAAAAATAGTTTAGTAATTTGGATTAATTATATTAATAATTTTTAACAAAAAATAATAAATTACTAATTACTTAATAAACTAATTATTTTTCCATATTATCTCTTGGCATTCTTCTTTATTTTTTTATTTTACTTAATAATGATTAAATTTTATTTTTTTGTAAATATTACTTAAAGATTAGTAAATATATAAAACTAGGTTGTAGCCATAATCAAATTAATATAAGCTTGAGCTCGAAGTTTAAGACCTTGGGTTAGGCTTTGGTTGATCCTCAACGAGTCAACCTCCAAGTTGCACCCCTAAGAGCAATGTGATATTTGTAATTAGTCTGAACCAAACTAAGCACAACCTATGCATGCATCATTTTTGGGTTTTTAACTATTTTAGATAAAAAATATTAATATTAAAGCTAAAGGAGCTATGGGGGATGGGATACCCCCATTGTGTAGCCTACTAAACTAATAAATAAATAAAAGAGCTTGGGCTAGATTTTGATAGTGTATTAACAATTTTTAAGGAGCTTGGCCCAACCGAGCTTACACCCCAAGCATAAAAATATTTGTTATCTAAATATATATATGTGTGTATATAACTTCCAAGTCAAGCTTAGGTGTTGCTTATCTTAGGCCCTGGTCACTAAGGCTATTAATGGACTCTGAAAGTCCAATACCCATTTCAATTCCGAATCCAATTATCCTAGATTTGGATGCTAGAATGTGCATCTAATTAATAATTGAACCCTATGCGGATTTACCCTCATCGAATCCAACTAAAATCTGAGTTCAACAAAAATTATTACTTTATGTATATATGTAGTATAATTATATATACATAGATATTATATATATTATAGAATTTATAATTGATAAATTTAGAAATCACTTGGTTCGCGAGAATAGGGGTCTAGAATCAGAATTACAATGGCTCATTCCAATTCCAACTATTTGGTTGAGCGGAATCAAAACCCCATTCTTATTCCTAGTGGAATGGCATTCCCCATTCTAATTGATTTCAATCCCCATTGCAATTCTCGTATGAACCAAACAGACAATGGGAATTGACCATTCCAATTCCAATTTTGGTTCTACTTGAGAACCAAACGAGCCCTTAATATTTTATATTTATATACATTTATTATGCATATATACTTTAAAAGTAATTACTGAAAATTGGTATTTTTCTGTTTGGTAAACAAAATCTGAGAAGACCAAATGAGCATTCACAAAGTGCCTCTTTGGCATCGTTGGTTGTCGTTACTCCAGAAAATGGTGCCACATCAGCATTGCATAGGAAAAAACGGTTCTCCAGGAAACAATCATCTATTTGGAACCGTTTTTCCTAGAAAACGGTACTCTAAGCCATGCCTTGGAAATTGGGAATGCATGGTTTGGAACAATGCCAAATTTGACATTTCCTCTGCCAACAGGACAATGATGTAACACCAAATAATGGGTAGAAGTGTTGAAAACATTTCTTAGAGCATCTATACTAAATAGAAAAAGTTGATATTGCTCAAAAAAATATCCTAACTAACAGCAACTATTCCAAACAAAATGAGAAAATGGTACTTCCAACCCACACATCAACAGCACTGTTCCGCAGATGCAGGCATCATGCAAAAAATATAAAGAAGTACAAAACACCAAAAGCTTAATACGTCTTTTAAGCCATCTCGGACATTAGAAGATCTTTAAGAAAAGATAGAGACCTTCCAAACGTCACTTATTTAAGTATGCAAGTCTGATCGCAGTCCCCACTACGTTCACTTTCAGATGCTTAGATGCTACGAATTCGGGTATTCAAATAAGCCTTTTGTTTCCACTGTCAACTCTGACAAGGATCAGAAGACTTGATGACAAATGTTTATCTTTTCAAACGTCCCGCCTTCAAACTTAACACTTGAAACCAACCATGAGACAATCGGGGGGGTGGGGAAGAAGAGGCACTACTGCTGTTAAAGCTTTAAACCCTTCATAAATCTGCGTGGGCGAAGCCAAATCTCATAACTACGAGACCTATTGAGGAAAGGGTCAGATGACTCGTTAAACGGTTAAAGGGAATTTAGGCTTCGTGACTTAGGCCTGTGATGGGCCAGAGAGCGCCCTCCTTCGGTTTGTGTGGAATTGTAACTGAATCGCTCTTACTAAAGTCCATAGCATCCGTTATCTAACCAAATTTCTTTTGGGGCGTTAAGACGAACAGTTGGTGAGTGACAGTCGGTGATCCAAAACAACCCCACCCCGTTGACCAATACTAAAATTGTAGATAAATTTGATTTGAAATACACGTTTATCATTAATTCAGAGTTCCACACCATAAAATAAAATCAAATAGGGGCGTTGCGAGAATCGAACTCGCGACCTCTTGCACCCAAAGCAAGAATCATACCACTAGACCAAACGCCCAACTGACAATATATCTTTCAACTAATTTTGATCAGCAAAGAGAGCTTGACATGAGCCCAAAAATGTTTGGACGAAAGACATGATATCAGATCCAGACTAATCAATAATTTGCGCGCTTGATCAACAAATTCAGAGTTGATAAGCCTGCTGGCTGTGGTGGTTTGATTACCAAGGCTGTTTGAGCATGGACATCCAGGCACAGTAGGCACAAACAATCTTCTGGGATATGTAGATGTAAACAGCAAACGAGAAGCTCATCAACGTCACGTCCTTCCAGTCCCCCTTCTGCTTAGGACTCAAATTATCCTTCAGTCCCCTCCCTAACCTCTCTATTCCGCCGTGGAGTCTCGAAAACAAGTGCTTGTTTTCTCTCTGTTTCTCCTCCCTATTCGACTTCGGATCTGAAGAGCCAGACGGTTCACGGCCTTGGCAGGACAAGCAGAAGCGAACCTTTGAAGCAGATCTGCTGAAAAGAACTCGGGTGCTCTTGGTGTGGAAAGAACGAACAATTAACAGGGCAGCCATGGAAGGAAAGAAAGAAAGGGTGTAAGATGATGGATAATTCTCTGGTAATGATGGATTGATGAAGATGGTTTCGTTCATGAAAGGTTTTTAAGAGAGATGGAGATTCCAATTCTGACCCAATCTTGAAGGAGAAGATAGACAGGAACCCAAACAAGCGAAGAAAATATCCCCTGCTTTTGTCTAGACGTGGAGCCTGATGTTTTCCCGAGGATTGAATAGCGAGAAGGAAAGGAGGATAAGATTATGAAAAATGCTAACCATACGCTTCCTCTTCTTCTCGTATGCCTTACGAATACATCTTACGCCACCCATCTTGAATACTGTGTAGGGCCCACCTCTATTTAGTGGTTCTCCTAAATCATGCGAGAAGACAAATTAATTTGTATGATTTTACATGGGCAAAACTGTGACTTGCCACCTAATAGAGTTGGGGTTGCAATTGAGTACGTGGTTTGCCTTTTGGGCTGTTTTGTTTATTGTGCAAGTCTGAACCGGATGCAAATTTGCATCAGATTGTGTAAATTTTACATCTATTTGCTAGCTATAATTTGCACTCCTAAGTCCTAACTGATAAAAAAAATTGTTACTTTCTGTCTTGTTTGCACTCAATAGTAAACAAATAACCCTCCAATTCTATCTCATGTAAAGTGGGGGATCAGGATCACGTCATCTTGCTTCCTACCAAACAAATAACCATCCTAAATCCATTTCCTTTTGCATAAGGTAGGGATTTACATTATTTCATTTATGTAAAAAAGACATTCAAATATAAAATAAACATTAAACCAAAATTTACACTCAGCAATCAGCATATTTGCATTCCGGTGCATATTATGTAATATATACTTCAGGCTCAGTTTGAAAGGAGTACAAAATTATAAATACAAATATGTAGAGTGCAAAACCTTGTATTTTGTATTAATTTGCATGTATTTTTTCTGTATATATTTGTATGTGTACTCCGTTCAAATTGAGCAAATAGTATAAATACAAATATGTATAGTGCAAATCTTTGTATTTTTTATTATTTTATATGTATTTAATTTATACTGTACATATTTATATTTGTACTCTGTTTAAACTGAGCCTCGGGCTGTGTTTGATTGCAATGCAAATAAAATTGCATTAGTGTAAAATTATGGTAGTGCAAATGATTTGAATGCAAATTCTGCATTATTTTTGTTTCAATGTTTATTTTGTTTGTTTACAATACAAATGAAGTAAAATAATACCTGAAATAAAATAAAGTAAAACTTAATACAAAATTAAACCAGAATTTGTATTGTATTCATTTGCACTCCCATACATTAAATAAAATTGCACTGCAACCAAACGCCACCTCATTATGAATAAAATGAACAAAATAATTATTTAATAGAATATTTAAGAAGGCTAGGGTAGTTGTTTACATGCTCAACATGATGAGTTATTCAGTTCGTTCACCACTAATTCCATCCTGTTGAATTTGGAAATTTCAGATTTAATAACAAACTTTGGACATAATGATTAGCCATCAATAGGTAAGAATTAAAGAATTTTGAAAAATAACTAGATACATCATGGAGATCTTGAATTTACATTGAAATCGCCTGCTACTCCATTTTTACAAAGATCTTAAACCAGAGGGCAAATAAATTTAAATTTATCATAAAAACTTCTTTCGAGTGGCTTGGATCACACTCTATTTCTCAAATCGTGTGCTTTTTTTATTCTTTTTTATTTGATGCGTTGCCTTTTCATAATTCTTTTCAAGTTAGAAAACAGATCAGGGAATATTCGAATTGGATCATATCTAAAATCTGATCTGACATTGATGTTGGATGAGATCTGAAGATTTGGTCGGGTCTGATAGGATTCGATTTAACAGTAAGTTAGATCTTCAGATCTGATCGATCTGACTTGTTTTCTTTAAAAATTAATTAATTATAAAAATAAAATATACTAATTTAAATAAAGTAAAAAATAAAAATACAAGTTTTTTAATTATTTTCATCATCATATATATATGTTTTTATAAAAAAAAATAAATAATATAACAAATTTATAAAGATATAATATAAAAAATATATTTATAAATAAATAAATAGCATATATATATTATATATATTTATATTTATATTTATAAATATATATTATATATATTTATATTTATATTTATAAATATATATTATATATATTTATATTTATATTTATAAATATATATTATATATATTTATATTTATATTTATAAATATATATTATATATATTTATATTTATATTTATAAATATATATTATATATATTTATATTTATATTTATAAATATATAATATATCTCGGATCGGATAGGGGATGATCCGAATCTGATCTAATCCAAATATTCGAATAGGGGTGATCCGAATTCGATCAAATAGGATCGAATCTCAGATTGGATCGGATTTGCACCCCTACTCATATCCTATAATAATAAATAAAATATAGTTTGGTTTTCTAACTCAAATGAGAAACCTGAACACAAGGGTTTTTTAGACATTATATCTAAGGCCGCAAATGGATTGAATTAAACACAATTTAAATTTGAATATGATTTGTTCACGTTAGATTGGGGAGCTTTAAAAATGCGATCTATTTACCAATCAAACCAAATCCAAATATTGCTTCATTTAGGTGGTGTTCGGTAATGTGTTCATCTTGTAGATGGATCATTTTGGTCCACGTCACGGGGTGAATTCATCATTTTGTTGGTCGTGGACAGGACTGGTCCATAATATATCATGGACTGTCTCTGTCCATAGCCCAAAATCGCGACCACACTTATATCTCGTGGATGTGGCCGGTCCACAACATTTCCACATTGTATTTTGATACAATATATCTCTTCTACATACTTGTATTTCTTTTTATTTTTAAAATTTTAAAATAATATTTTTTAATATTTTATCAATAAAATAATATTTGAATGTTAATTCTAGAACAAGCCCGATGATGCTCCTTTTTTACTATTTCTTAATTTATTTAAATATTATTATTTTAAAGTTTTTATCAACAAAATAATATTTTTAAATATTTAAATTATTTTTTATTAAAATGAAAAAAATCTTAGTGTGATGAAGGGTTAATGGGAGATATCTATTGATGATGCGCAACCCAGCTGGTCCTATTTGTCAACGACCTTGCCTCTGAATGGAGCTATAGGGAGCCTGAAACAGAGAAGATGAGGAAGCTCCGGGGGGAACCCGGTACGAATGCTCCGAAGCTCAAGTTAGAATTCTTAGGCAAGATAAAACCAGATGGCGCAAAGTTCACATACCTTGTTCTTGGGGGGTAGGGAGCCTTTTATAGCCACCTCGTGCACTCACTCCTAAGCTTCTGTCAGGTCGGGTATGATTACCTCTGGGCTCTTGCTAGTTCGGGTGTCATCCCCTCTACTGGACAGAACCGCCACTGCTCCCTTTTGTCGGAGTCATCTCTGCGACTGGCGATGACGGTGGTAGGTGACGGTGGTAGGTGACCGTTGAAGTGCAGCTGTCAAGCGTCAGATCCCAAGTCAGTCAGGTGCGCCGCCCATGGATACGGACCTCCTCAGTGTCAAGTATGGTAAGTTTGTTCAGTTCGGCGTCCTGGAGGCAAAGTACTGGAGTGGCGAGCGAGGTGAAGTCTTGAATTCGGATAGAGGAGTGTCCCGAACTGCCATGAGGCGGGCCAGTTTGGATCATTGCCTTGTGTGGCTCGGGGCCTAAGGGAGAGTTCGGGCTCCTCGTAGGGAGTTTCGGGCTCCTAGTAGGGAGTTTGGGCTCCTCGTAGGGAGATCGGGCTCTTAGTAGAGAGATCGGGCTCTTAGTAGGGAGATCGGGCTCCTCGTAGGGAGTTCAAGCTCCTAGTAGGGAGTTCGGGCTCCTCGTAGGGAGTTCGGGCTCCTTGTGGGGAGTTCGAACTGTTGGTTTCCTCCCTTTGGTGCTTGCACACGCTTTATTTTTCTGAAACGCGCCGACCTGCCTACAAATACTGCCAGACGTGACAGCGCACGCTTTATTTCAAAATCAAAAAAGCGCGCCGCTGGGAGACGTGACAACAAGCGTCCTTTCAAATTTTGAAAACGTGCCGCTACCGCTTTTAATGTGAGGAGACGTGCGCTGTCGTTCTGTCAGTTTCAGAAAGACGTGCGCCAATCACATCTCGGTCTCAGGGGACGTGCGGTCAGCGCGACTGCGGGCCGTCGGATTGGCTTTGATCTGTGTTGTTGCTTCTCGGTCACTGTGGGTATAAATAGTGGGGGACCCCAGTCGCTTTGTCACTTCTGTGCTGCCTCTTGAGCTCGCGTCCAAGTTTCAGCTCGCGCCCAGGCTTTCAGTTCGCGTTTCAAGGTTTTCGCTCGTTCAAGTTCCCGTAGTCTTGTTCAAGCTTTTTTCCGGGTGAGTACCTTCTTGGAATCCACCTTCTCTCATCGATGTCTAGCTCGGAATGCTCAGACGGTTCTTCAAGTGGGTCAGATGCAGGTTCTACGAACCGAGTTGCATCCCTGATAGTCTTAGTGAGCCAGAGGTAGAGCTCGAGGAAGAGTTCAAACCCGTAGGTCGAGTCGCCTCGGGTAGTTTGGCGTCCACCTCTCGTCAGGGTCGGATGTTAGACAAGTTTGGCCCCTCGACCATGACGCCTGAGGGGCTCCAATCCCTTATTACCTATTACAATTTGCCTGGGGAGTACGCTTATTTCATACCTTCGGGTAGCTTTCCTTGGGAACACGGTCCTGATGAGATCGTGATATTCCGTGAGCAGCTCGCTGCGGGGCTGCGATTGCCTTTCCATCCCCTCCTTGTCGAGGTTTTGAATCACTTCGGCGTTACGGTCGGCCAGCTTCACCCGAACTCCATTCGTAATTTGGTGGGGACAATCTCCCTATTTAGCGAATAGGGCTTTCCTTTAGACTTGGAGATCTTCTCTTCCATCTTAATGCTTAAGAAGCAAGCGGGTCTGCTCCCCGGGCGTAGGCGGGCGTATTACCTGTCTCCTCGCCCGGGTTTTAAGCTTTTACATGATCTTCCTAACAAGGTCTCGGCGTGGAAGCGGGACTACTTTGGGGTGCGAAGTGTGCTGGGGTGGCCGTTTCAGACCGGGTGGGGGGTGGCCGCCCCTGACTCCGGTGTTACGCATGACAAAGAGACGGTGAAGGGCCTCCGACAATGGGCGCGGCTTGGGCTAAAGTGCCAACAGTATCTGACGGAGGCCAAGCTCATTGCGGCCGGCCTGAGTTCGGGTAGGTTCCTTACTTGGAGGTTCTATTTTGCTCTGTCTGGCTTTTTTTTTATGCCGAACTCTTTTTTGTAGGTGTGATGGACTCAGGAGGGACTCGTGGTGGGTGCTTGTTTCAAGGCATGGAGATAAGGAAGTGAGTCGCCAAGTGAACTCGCGCCGAGCTGCCCCGGGATGCGGAGCCCGAGGTACCGGACTACCCGTCAGGGGATCCGCCCAGGGAGCCCGAGATGGCTCCTCCAATGCAAGAAGCGGCAAGGGGCCCGTATGCTGAGACTACATACACAGGGGCTCCCACTTACTCTGGTGCTCCTGCTTACTCTGGGTTTGCTCATACGTGAGCTGGGCCCTCGGGCTCGGGGGCCCCAGGGGAATTCAGGAGTGTGTTGTCGCCGACCTACGCTCTTCAGAAGAGTAAGGAGGCCATTTTCCCCGAGGAGGTCGCGGCGTGGACTGATCACCCTCTGCACCAAGTGGCCTACCGTGCTGTTACTCATGCCATGGTGGTAAGTCAAACTTTTTATCGAGCTTTTTTGCTTTTATCCTTCTTGTTGTCGTTCTTTTGATCACTCGTTCTTTTTGGTAGGTGAACTCTTCTATCCACGCCTTGGCGGCCCAGGTGGAAAGGAGCTCGAGGCAGGCACGAGCTGTTGAAGAGGCTCTTCGTGCTGCCGAGATGACTTCCCGAGCTGCTGAGGTGGCTTCCCGAGTTGCTGAGGCGGCTGCTCGTGCTGCAAAGGCCAGGCAGGCGAGGTCTCAGAGAGATGCCGAGGCCATGGGAGTCGTAGTGAAGCACATGGCGGACCTGAGGCTGGATTTACAGCATCAGGTCGAATACCTTCAGGAGGACATTAGGGAGAGGACGCAGATCTTTTCTCAAGGTATTGAAGATGCCAAGAAAATGGCTGTCGATGAGTACATCGCCTCGCCGAGCTTTGACGACCTAATGGTGGATTCGTACCGAAGGGGTTTCAAGCTAAGCCGGTGGATGATCCGGAATACGTACCCCGAGCTCGATATTAGTGCCATATCCACTTTGCGCATAACTCAGGAGATGGCCAATGCTGTTGATGGTGAGCCAGATTTCGAGGGCGAGGCAGGGCCTTCGAGTATCGTTGAAGTGCCTTCTGATAATGAATAAGTAGCTCCGGGCCTGTAAATTTTTTTTTTTTTTAAATGTACTACCTTACTTTGAAAAATGACTTTTCTTTTGGTTAAGTGTTGGTTGTTCTTTCTCCCAAACTGAACGTATTTTCCGAACTGACCATACGTCTGATCTATTTTATGCCCGGGTTACCGCACTCGCGCAACCTGTTTTGGTGGTCTCTGAGATGCTGATGTCCCTATTAGTTCGTTGTCTCCGTTTTGCCTTTGGCTTTCTTTGCTCGCCTGTGCTGAGGTTCCTTCGTTAGCTCGACATCCTAGCCCTTAGGCTTTGGTGGCGATTTTATCCACTTCGCTTGGTGGTCTATAGGTAGTATCACCTTAAGTTGACGATGTTCCATGCTCGGGGTACTTGCTTACCCTCTAAGGTTTCGAGCTCGTATGCCCCTCCGAGTATTTTCTTTACTCTGTAGGGTCCTTCCCAATTTGGTCCGAGTTTGCCCACGCCGGGTTCGGGTACCATGATCTTACGGAGAACCAGGTCGCCGACGCGGAAGCTCCTCTTCTTTACTCTGACGTTGTAGTACCGAGCTACTTTTTGCTAGTAGGTCGTTGTTCGGATGTGCGCGAGGTCTTTTACTTCATCCAGTAGGTCGAGGTTGGTGCGTAACTCGTCTCCGTTTGTCTGATCGTCATATGCTTCTAGTTGTAGTGTAAGTATTTCGATTTCCGCCGGGATTACTGCTTCGGTGCCGTAGGTGTGGTTAAAGAATGTCTCTCCCGTGGCGGTTTTTTCCGTAGTTCGGTGAGCTCACAGAACACTTGGTAGCTCGTCCGCCCACAACCCTTTAGCTCAGTCTAGTCATGCTTTCAGTCCGCGGAGGATGGCTCTGTTCATTATTTTTGTCTGACCGTTTGCCTGCGGGTGTGCGACCGATGTGAAGTTCTGACGAATTCCCATATTTTGGCACCATTCTTGGAACTTGATATCCTCGAACTGTTTGCCGTTGTCGGAGATCAGTAACCGAGGTAGCCCGAAGCAACATACTATGTTCTTCCAAAAGAAGTTCTGTATGTTTCGGGCTGTGACTGTTGCCAGAGGTTCAACTTCTATCCACTTTGTGAAGTAATCTACAGCCACCACTAGGAACTTTCTCCCACCTGTTTGTGGCGGGAATGGCCCCAGGAGGTCGATGCCCCATTGTGCAAAGGGCCATGGACTGGTGAGGTACTTGAGGTCGGCAACCGGCTGATGGTGGATATTGGCATGCTTCTGACACTTGTCGCATTTTCTGACGAGCTCGACGGCTTCTGCCTTCATCGTTGGCCAGTAGTATCCTTGTCGAAGTGCCTTTTGGGCGAGGGCTCTGCCTCCCAAGTGTCCGCCGCACAGACCTTCATGAGTGTCACGGAGTACGAGCTCAGCTTCGGTAGGTCGCAAGCAACGCAGGTAGGGGAGCGTATAGGATCGTCGGTACAACCGTTCGTCTATTATGACGTATTTGACTGCATGGCGCTGCACCCTCTTGGTTGCATTGCGGTCCGCAGGGAGGGTTCCATCTAGCAAGAAGCTCGCGAGTGGGTCGATCCAGCTCGGCTCTGCTTCAAGGACGGGAGCGACCTCTTCTGCCCCATCGAGAATGTTGGGCCGAGGTAAGTCCTCTATGTACACGGTTCTCATGGCGTTGTGACTCGTGCTGGTTAACCGAGATAGGGCGTCGGCCTCAGTGTTCTCTGACCTCGGGATTTGCCTGATAAAGTGTGACTGGAAGTTGAGTAGATCCTCCTTTACTTTTGCCAAGTATGCAATCATAGTGAGCTCGCGTGCTTCGTATTCGCCCGTAACCTGGTTAACCACGAGCTGGGAATCACTGCAGATAACTATGTGCTTTGCTCCTACCTTGCGCTAGGTTCAGCCCGGCTATCAATGCCTCGTACTCCGCCTCGTTGTTGGAGGCCGCGAACTCAAAGCGTAGTGCATATTCCAATTTCGTTCCGCTCGGGCCGCGTAGCACTATTCCAGCTCCGCTGCTGGTTCGAGGAGTCATCTACGTGAAGGATCCATGGCTCCTCATCCCAGTTCGCGTTTGGCCTAACCAGGAGAGATGCTACACTGGCTGCTACTTCACGGGGTTCAGACTCTATTGGCTTGGGAGCTCCGAGCTCACCCGAACTGGGGATCTTGGGCTTGACCGACCCAGGGGCTTCGAGGCTAAACGTGCACTCGGCGATAAAATCTGCCAAGACTTGGGCCTTAATAGCAGTTCTTGACTTGTACTGGAGGTCGTACTCGCTGAGTTCGATGGCCCATTTCGTCAGTCGACTGGAAACCTCGAGCTTGAGTAAAACTTGTCTCAGAGGTTTGTCAGTCAGGATGATGACGGCGTGAGCCTGGAAGTACGGGCGAAGTTTCCGAGCTGCTATCACCAGTGCGTATGCTAGCTTTTCTATCTGCGGGTACCTTTTCTCTACTCCCTGCAAAATTTTACTAACATAATAGATGGGTCGTTGGACCCGGTCTACTTTTACTAGTACCGAACTGACCACCTCGTCGCTTGCCGAGAGGTACAGTTCTAAGACCTCGCCCTCCTCGGGCCGGGTTAAGGTTGACACACTAGCGATGTAGCTTTTTAGCTCGTCGAACGCGAGCTGGCAGTCTCGGGTCCACTCGAACCCTTTGCCTTTGACTGCTTTGAAGAAGGGCAGTCAGCGGTCTGCTGATTTGGACATGAAGCGGCTTAGAGCAGCTATGCGGCCGTTTAGCCTCTGAACTTCTTTTACTTTTCGGGGTGGTCTCATATCTAGGATGGCCTTTATCTTGTCCGGGTTGGCCTCAATGCCGCGCCGGTTGACAATGTACCCTAGGAACTTGCCCGATGTGACACTGAAGACACATTTCTTAGAGTTCAGTTTCATGCTAAATTGACGCAGGATTTGGAAGACAGAATCTAAGTCTTGTATTAATTCCTGTGAAAACTGCGTCTTGACGACCATGTCGTCTACATAACATTCTATCTTCGTGCAAATCAAGGGCCGAAACAGCCTATTTACAAGTCTTTGGAAGGTTGCCCCAGCATTTTTTAATCCGAAGGGCATGACCTTGTAGCAGTACAGGCCGAACTCGGTTATGAAGCTGGTTTTTTCCTCATCGGACTGGTCCATCCTGATTTGGTTGTAGCCCGAGTAGGCATCCAAGAAGCTTAGCAACTCATGTCCCGAGGTCGCGTCCACTAGGCGGTCAATCTTGGGGAGGGGGAAGCAATCTTTCGGGCAAGCTCGGTTCAAGTCGGTGTAGTCGACACACATGCGCCACTTGCCGTTTGCCTTTTTCACCAGCATTGGGTTGGCTACCCAGCTCGGGTAATGGACTTCCCTTATGAAATCTGCTGCGATGAGCTTTTCGACCTCCTCGTCAACCGCCCTCCAACGCTCTGGGGCTAAGTTGCGTTTCTTTTGTCTAACGGGTCTGACTACAGGGTCAGTATTAAGTTTGTGAGTTATCAGGTTGGGGTTAATACCGGGCATGTCGGCCGCGGACCAGGCAAAAATATCTAAATTTTGAAGTAAAAAACTCACAAGTTCGGTTCGTAGTGGTTCCTCGACGGAAGCACCGATCTGTAGTGTGCGAGCTGGGTCTGTAGCCGAAGTCGGGACTGCGACCATTTCCTCTGTGGGTGAAGCTCGTTCTTTGCCTTGCTCCAGAGGCCACTCCAGTTGTTAGACAGTTTTGTATGCCCTTAGCTTCAATCAGAATGATGTACTTTATGAGTTTATTGTAAATGAATAAAGATACATATTTGATTCATGTTCCCTTGGTATGTTTCTGTGTAATACCCTTAAACTTGACACTTAATGAGACTCGTGTTAGTTTAGAATGTTCGCAGCCAGTGGGTCGGTCTGGGGAGACCTATCCTGACAAAGCTGACACTGTGGTGCCACCAAGTCGGTTGGGGTGGCCTGTCTCAACTGCCAGGGTGAGACCCTACGCACATACAGTGTAGGATTAATTGAATCTTTGAACTGGACCAGATTTCCAGTATTGCCCTGGACCTTGGAGATTGATGGGCAAAACTGGAAAGTTACACCCGACCCCTAGACTCGATTATGATACTGCACTAGGTGTCGGATTGGGCTATCTTTGATGTGCCAATCAGTGAGATCCTTAGCGGGGGTCAAAACCTGGGTATGTTGGGACAGTCCGAGAATTCATCTGAGTGGGTGATCATAGTGACAGGATCAGCCCCTTTGTCGGACAAAGGTAATGATCGGGGATGCACTCTCACTGATGGAAACCAAGACTGCCGGCAACCGATTTCAACCGTTGACATTTGTTTTGCAAAATATATTTTATATAAGATATAAAAGTATATATATATGGTTTCTAAATTGTTTGCAAGAAGGTTTTAATTCCCGGGATCCATGTGAGTGGAGAGTGCAACACTGTTCCTTGCAGCCGAGGGAGAGGTCCTCTCTTGTCGGGCAGTGTATGATCATTATGGGCTGAGAGGTTAAGTGTAAGACCATTGAGGTTAATACCTGATGGGCTAATCTTGCATCTGCCCACAGTCCCTGGGTGTTATAAGGTGGCTTGGCCCAGGGACCTCTTAGGGTAAGTGTTGGGCCCGTAGAGCCCATTTGATGGGTTTCAGGGGGTGCACTGTCTTTAACAGTATATTCGGCCAGGTCTTGTAACAAAGGCTGGGCCGAACCCATGTGGCTGATGTGTAGATCAATGCTTAGGTCCCACGCCATACAAGGAAGCCCAACTGGGCAGCAATTATGAGGGTTAAGTGAGTACATAAGCTTAATGGGCCTAAAGCCCATTTCAAACTGGGCTATTTATTTAGTTAATAAAGGGGCGAAATCTGAAGTGGATCAGCTAATAGGATTGGGCTTAGACCCTATCCACTTAGAGAGTCCAAGATCTAAATAAGATTTAGATATGGAAACCTCCTAATCAGATTAGGAGATGGCTGATCTGATCTCCAGATAAGATAAGGATTATCCCTTATCACTTAAAGGGACTTCTAACCCAAATATGATTTGGATTAGCAACTCCTAATCTGATTAGGAACTGATCCCTTTAAGATTATAAAAGAAGAAGGGGGCGGCAGCCTAAAATCACACAAATCATCAGGTTTTCTTTAATGCTGAAATCAAGAAGAGAGAATTCAGCTCCCTGCAAATACTCTCTTGCCGCCTCCCTGTTCTTGCCGCCCTGTTTGCCAGTTCGATCTCCACTTGTGGGAGAAGTCAAGATTGGATCTTGACATCAGTCCTTTGAGAAAGGATTGAAAGGAAGCTGTGCTCATGTACCATCTTGCTGATTCTTGCGAAGGACAGAGTTCTTGGAGAAGAACACTGCTGATTCTGCTCCACCTGCACTGCGCCATCTTCAGTGGGAGCAGTCTTTGGATCCTTCCTTGGGCGTGAACACCTTCGTTGGGAGATATTATTTCTCCGTATCAGGTATAATCCTTCCCACTCTTTTTTGGTTCAGATATGGTTCAGTTTATGGTTCAGAATTAATCATTGAAAATATGATTTTCTAAATGGGGAATACGATTCCCAGTTGAAGGGAGAGAAAAATTTTTGAAATTCGCCCCTTATTCCGCAATCTTTTGGGCGTCCATAGGATGGATCTCTCATCCCTTCACCAGTTCAAGGTCATCGACCACCTTGGTTTTTCCCTTCAGGGCGGCAATATAACACTTGCGGGACTCGAGCTGGTCGCCCTGCGCTACCCCCACACCGAAGTCTGTAGGGAATTTCATTACCAAATAGTATGTGAAGACCACTGCCCGCAGGATATACGTAATTGGCCGCCCTATTATGGCATTGTATGGGGAAGGGGTCGCGACCACCAGGAAATCATGGTTGAGTCTGACCGCACAAGGCCATGTGCCGACTTCCACAGGTACTATTATTTTTCTGAGGGGTCTGACTTCCTCTCCGCTGAAACCCACCAGAGGAATGTTCGTGGGCTTTAGTTTGCTCTTCTGTAATTGTAGCTGGTCAAATGCTGACTTGAAGAGGATGTCCGCCGAGCTGCCCGAATCCACGAGTACGCGCCTGACCTCGAAGTCGCTGATCCTTTGTTTAATGACAAGCGCGTCATCGTGGGGGTAGTGGACCCCTCGCGCATCGTCTTCCGTGAATAAGATTGTCTCTTCAGTCTTTGGTCTCTTTGGGGGGTTTTGTTCCTCTTGGGCTGCTTCGCGAATTGACGTCTGGGCCGCTGCCGAAGTACACCCTGCTACCACCGAACCTTCCACAATTACATGGATGGTTCCCCGAACTGGCCTCTCTTCTGGAGGCTGTCACTGCAACGGTTTAGCTGGTCTGTTGCTAGATTTGGGGGCATCCTTTCCGTGCTCCCCTTGCCGTCCTGCCTTATTGTTATTATTATTATCATGTTGTACAAAATTCCTTAAGTATCCGCGACGGATGAGTCCCTCTATCTCATCCCGGAGATCATTACACTATTCGGTACTATGACTGTGGTCTCTATGGAAACTACAATACAAATTTTTATTTCTCTCGTTCGGATTTCCCTTTAGGCGAGGTGGTCACTTTACATATGAGCGTCCTTGATCGTCATTAAGATCTCGGTCCGCCTCGTGTTTAACGGCGTGTAATCCGTCCGAACTGCTAAGGGAGCTCGGAATGACTGGTTCGGCTTCGGCTTCGGCTCCCGGGCTGGGTTTTTTTTGTCGACTGGGTTGGAGGGCTCGCCTTCCCTCTTTCTTTTCTCGTTCCCGCTTTCAGTCCATTGGTTGATTTCTTCCTCTGTTCTCATGAACTTATCCGCGAGCTTGAGGAATTCGGCCACGGTTGTGGGCTGGTTAGCTACCATGTGCCATTTGAACTCTTTGTGTGTTACTCCTCTCTTGGCCGTCACGAGCTACACCGCGGGGTCTAACCGCGGTATCTGTAAGCACGCTTCATTGAACTGCTTGATGTAGCCCCGGATGGATTCTCCTTCTCTTTGGATTACTCCGAAGATGCTTTCCTCTGTTCTGGGGCACCACTTGCTGGTGACAAAGTGTGCGGTGAAGACCTGCACGAATTGGGCCCAGCATCTTATCGACCCGAGGGCCAGGTTCCTGTACCAAGTGCGGGCTACCCCCCTGAAGGTGGTGGTGAAGGCCACACACATGCACGATTCACTGGCCCTGGCGAGGTGCATTTGGGACTGGAAAGCATCAACGTGGTCGTTGGGGTCGAAGGACCCATCATACTTGTCCAAAGGTGGGAGCTTGAAATCTTTGGGCATGGGGACCGCCAGGAGTTCTGATGCGAGGGGGGAAGGAACTGAGAGAATCGGGGCAGCTCTTACCTCGTTCGAGCTCGTCTCTTCCTTACCTCTGAGCTCGGGCAGGACACAGGTGGCAGTTCGGCGACTTCGCCGGCGCCTTCGTTGTTGAGTGGGCCTGGTACTAGCGCTGCTGGCCTCTGTGTTGCCGAGCTCGATGGGCCCGAAATGCTGGTAGTCTGCTGCCAGGGCGCTGAATCGGTTCTCCGTGAGCAGGAACTCGGACCTGGAGTGCCAAGGTGCTGACCTTGTAGGCGAGGTTCTTGACCCTCCTGCGAGCTGCGAGGCGGGGGGTGATTTTTCTCTCTCTTCAGCCTGGGGACGAGGCCTGGCTGTTAGGGGGGTTATAGGGCCGGGAGGCTTTTCCCTGGTGGGGGCGTCCATCCTGTGGGGAGGCCTTAACTGGCTTCGGAGCAGGGTGCCGTGGTGGAAGTAGTGGTTGGTTTAGCGGCAGTTGGGGGAATTGCTGTTGATAGTGATACAGGGAGATGTTGTGCAGTACTTGGTGCTGCTGGAGCTGGTGTTGCTGGAATTGTTGCATTTGGGCTTGCATTGCCCGCATGCATTGCATCAAGTCGTCCAACCGGTTTTGGCTGGTTGCCAGGGGACGATAGTTGGTTCAGTAAGGGTTGTCTCGATAGGGAGAGGAAAGGGGATGCTCATGGCAGGAAGGTTTACGGGCGCCGCCACTGCTTGTGGCACATTCAAGCTGGGGATCCCATCCACCGAAAGGGGGATGGTGAACTGTCTGACGCACACCACGGGGACTTGAAGTTGTTCCCCGGTGGTGTTTGTCTCCGTGCCACGTCCGGCATTGCTGGAAGAAGCCATGAGTGTTGGGGTTTTTGGAGAAAAGAGGTTATGAGAGTTTAGAGGGAGGCTTTTAGAAGCGTATTCCCACAGACGGCGCCAATTGATGGTGCGTAATCCAGCTGGTCCTAGCTGTCAACGACCTTGCCTCTAAACGGAGCTACAGGGAGCCTGAAATAGAGAAGATGAGGAAGCTCCGGGGGGAACCCGATACGAATGCTCCGAAGCTCAAGTTAGAATTCTTAGGCAAGATAAAACCAGATGGCGCAAAGTTCACGTACCTTGTTCTTGGGGGGTAAGGAGCCTTTTATAGCCACCTCGTGCACTCACTCCTAAGCTTCTGTCAGGTCTTGTATGATTACCTCTGGGCTCCTTCCAGTTCGAGTGTCATCCCCTCGGGCTCCTCGTAGGGAGTTTGGGCTCTTAGTAGGGAGATCAGGCTCTTAGTAGGGAGATCGGGCTCCTCGTAGGGAGTTCAGGCTCCTAGTAGGGAGTTCGGTCTCCTCGTAGGGAGTTCGGGCTTCTTGTGGGGAGTTCGGACTGCTGGTTTCCTCCCTTTGGTGCTTGCGCCCTGGGTGCGCTGTTGTGCCGAGCTGTTTGCCTTTGCCACGTGTTGAGTGATTACGAGGTCGGGCCAAATCTTTCTTCATCATCTATGATGGAATTTTGTGGTAAGGTGTTTATAAGTATCTAGGGCTCTTTAAAAGCCATTAACTCTCTAATTTGCGATTTGGTTAAAAAATCTTGTGCTTCGCATGGGTTCTGACTAGTTTAAATGTTTAATAATAGTAATAGTTAAAATTATGTTTTTTGCCATCAGACCAAGCTCAATGAGTAAGGGTGTTTTAGTCAAATAATTCTAAAATCTATACCTCATTCACTCTTTTAATAATAGTATAGATATAAAATGTTGGATTGTGATACTTTAAAGGGAGTTTTTAATTTGTTTGTAGTCTCCTATCATGGTTGGATGAAAGTGTCCAAACACCTATTGATTTTTACATCTAAATATTAAATTTCAGGGATTTTTAGACTGCACTCCCCCTCAAAACTCTGATTTGAATTGTAAATCAAAAACAATTCAAATTTATAAACAGCTCCACCTATTACACCCATACCTGCCCATGAATTGGCATCATTTCCGAGCTGGCACCTACTCTGAATTGTACGATTGAACTAGGATTTCTAGAGTGGACTGAACAATAAAAACCCCTAAATTTTAATCCCCAAACCTTAAAACCTAAACTCTAAACCCTTAAGCCCTAAAATTTAAATGTAGAATGCATTTGGTCAAACACTATCCTCTAGCTTAGTAGGAGATAATATTTGATGGTACTTGAAAAAAGGGATAACCAATTTACTGGTTGGGATGTCAACTATCGAACTAGAAGGGGTTTGATTTAACTTGTCCTTTAAGAAACTCCGACTAGTTCAAATGCCCTCGTCAGAAAATTGGTCATCCCAACAACCTCAAAATACTTGAATGTGTGCATTAATAAAATTTCTCTAGTGTATGTTTTCATTAATGGAAATATGTTTTCAATGCATGGTTGAAAAATGTTTGTAGGTAGTTGTGAGGACCAATTTTGTGAAGAGAAATTTGGATTCATCTAGAGTCCAACACAAGATCCAGCTGACCCCACCCTTAAGGTCAATGTATTTTCATAGAAAAGGTAAATTGCTGAAACCTATCCTAAAGTTTTGATAATTGCAATCATCATCCTAAAAGAGTCAAACTTTTTGACATGGTTGTGAGTAGATGGCCTTCGTTAGAATCTTCTAAAAAGAGACGCAAATGTCTAAAATACCCATTCAATTAGAGAAGGTGATAATAAATTAACAATTATCAAACTTCAGGGAAGTTTGAGTTACCATAAAAAACCTCAGGGAGGTTTCATCAATTTATCAAAAAAAAAAAAAAAACAAATAAAAAATACCTAACCTAATCCACTGACATCCCTACAGTTGCTAACCAACCAACTTGTATTCATGAGCAATTAAAGTAAGTTGTATCCATAAAAAATCAAATTGTATTATTTATGCGAAATTAATGTGGGTTTCTGACTTTTTCAATTGACTAAGATTTTTCAGGTATTATATAAAAATTGTCATAAATATAAACAATATAAATATTGCCATAAATTAATTAAATATTTTTAATAATGTTTTAAAACTAAATACACGTATAATAAGACATATAGGATGTAGGTATATACCATGGACTGGTCACTGGTGTTATACTTGTCGTACTAAACGTGGACCACATCCACTTCTGGCGTGCCCAGAGCTAGACAACTACGCATATGTATCGTGTTCTCGCGTCTTTATATACATTCTACACATACATTGTAGCTTCAAAAGCCTGGGCCCACAAAACAGGTCATGCACGTGGTGGGCCCATTAAAACAGAGGCCTTGATTTCCAGGACAAATAAAAGAAAGATAGCCCAGGACGCAAAGTGGTAAATGCGTCCGAGTCGTCGTCTCGTCTAGTCAGAAAAGTAAAGGCGTCTCCGATAATATCTAGGTGTCAAAAGTCTGTCAGCTTAGTCAAACCGCCCTTCCCCCCTCTCCTCCAGATGCTCCACCGATTTCTATACGACTATACCATGTCAACGGCCAGAATACCTCCGAGCGCAGTACGCACGCCCGAAGTTGGCTTGACTATGGGTATTAATGTATTATGCGTATCGCGCATGCTGTGTATCGTAGATCCATCTGTCAATTCCTCACTCTTTTGTCTCATTGTCTTTCTTACGTCACCCTCTATTAATCTACGTTGACCGAAATAGTCCTTTTTTCACCTACAAATAAAATCTTCCCTTATTTTGAACATTTTTTTCTTTTCTCTTCTTTTTTTGTTTTTTCCTCTTCTAGGTTATGCTTCATCTTCTCCTCCTCCTTCTTCTTGCATGGTTAATTCCTTCTACTTATCCTTCGTTCGTTGGAAGGTTTCCACGGTTAAGCATTCTCCGGCTGCGTCCTGCGTCAAATTCGCGGAAATTTCCAGAAGGAGACTGTATATGCGTGACTGGTAACTCTTGTTCGGTTTTAGTTTCTACTGCCACGTCGTTTATTGGTGTTTCGAATTTTATATCAATGGAAAGCTAGGGTTTTTGGAAATTAGGGTTTCGGGAAACTAGGATTTCGAATTTGAGATCTAGTTTCCCGTTTTGTTAATTTTGTTTTTTGTTCTGTATATTAAGTATGAAGAGGTTGAGATCTTATGGTGATAGTCTTGATTCGGTTGGGGAAAAGGGGGTTTGTAAAGATTGGGGAAGAAGGGATCAGGATCCAGACCGCTCGTCGTCGCATCGGAGGTTTTATTCAAAAGCTGAGAATGGCGGGCTAAAGGGGTTATCGTCTTCGTCTGGGTATGATCGATCGATAGATGATGATCGGGAGAGTTCCAGATCCTTGCGTAAACGACTGGACCATGATTCTGATGGTTTTGATCGTAGGAAAAGCTTTGATCGGTACCGTGATTGCAGCGACAGGGGTATTTCAATTTCTTCGCCTCGGAACTCGTATGGGGGAGAGCGGATGCATCGATCCGAGAGCTTCTCTGGCTCTAGGCGGGAATTTCCGAAAGGGTTTAGATCAGAGAGGGATCGGTCGCGGCGAGAGGGTAGTGTATCGTCGTGGCGGAGATTTGGTGGAAGCAAAGATGTCGATGAAGATACTAGGTTTACTTCCGATTCAGGCCGAGGGAGTCGAGTTGCTTCCGAGGACAGAGGAAATGTGAGATCTCCGCAGGGGGGCTCCAAAGATGCTATCAAGTCCCCTCCTTGGTCAAAGGACTCTAGTGGAGAGCAATCGAAGAGCGTTGAGATTAAGAAGAATGAAGAAGTGCAGGTAGAGAATGGTAATAGCAGTGAGATGGAGGAAGGGGAGCTCGAACCCGAAGCTGAACCTGAAGCAGTTCGTGAACCTGAACCCACGCATGAACCTGAACCTCCTCAACCTCCTCAACCTGAACCTCCAACTGAGGTGACTACTGAGAATCATATGGAACTAGAGACTGAGCAGCAGACCGAACAAGAGATGAACTTGGAGAAAGAAGCAAAACCAGTGCCAGAGGGGAAGATAGAGCTCGGGAAGGAACATACATGTGATGAAAAACAGGAAAATGAAGTATCAGAGACATTGACTTCTTCAATAAAGGAAAATGAAGAGCTGCCAGATTTACGGGATGGTCTGGTTGATAGATTGGTTGGAAGTAAGAAAGAAGCAGCAGCAGTGGATGAAGAAGTACAGGACAGGGGTCAAGAGAAGGAAGAAAGTTGCAGGGAGGACCAAGAACATTCACCCTCCTCTGACCATAAACCAGAAGAAGAAGGTAAAGGGGAAGAAACTGTTGATGCAAATGCTGAGAAGCCATTGCATTTGAGGGAAGAACAGAAAGAAAACAAGGGCATAGATCTAGAACCTGAGGCTGAGGACCTCAATCTACCCGATTCAGATAAGGAAGTTCTTGAAAAGAATGAAACCCCTAAGGTAACCCTGGCCTTTATAACAGAAAAGCAAACCCAAAATGACAAAGATAAAGGCAAAAATCTAGCTATTGCTCTTTCTCTCTCAAATCATGCTAATCCTGTGGAAGATGGTAGCTGGATGGAAAAGGATTTGCTAACCAGAAGAGAAGATGCTATGGAAGGACCTAGCTGTAGGGGATTTGAGTTATTTTTTGGCCCCTCTGCTACAAAATCAGAGAAGGTGAGTAACTCTGGTGTTGATAAGCATAAAAATGAAAAACTGAAAATGGAACCACTTGAACTATCTCTTGGCTTGCCAAATGTTTCATTACCACATGCATCTCAAGATCCAATGCCAGCCCCTAGCTCCCCTAGTCATGTAAGAAGTGTTCAGTCTTTGCGTACCACTACCACCTTTCGTACGGCCTCTGATGGGTTCACTGCATCAATTTCATTTTCAGGTTCCCAACCTTTTGTTCACAACCCCAGTTGTTCTCTTACACAGAATTCATTTGACAATTATGAACAATCAGTTGGCAGTCATCCTATATTCCAGGGGGTTGATCAGGTTTCTCATGGAACCTGGCAAGGACAGCCTTCAAATGAGCCTAAACGCAAGGAGGTTCCTTTGTATCAGAGAATATTAATGAACGGAAATGGGTCTTTGCATGCATCTCAATCATCACAAGGTATTTTACATTCTCAAGCCATGCAAGGGCAATATCTTAAAGTTGCTGAAGGAAGCTCTGGAGCGCCTATTAGCTTTGATGGACATCCAAGTCTTTCAAGACAGATATCAGGAGCACGACCAAGGCAACATGATAAAATCAGATCCCCTACAAATAGTGTTGGATCTCATGAAATTAGATCGGAATATGATAAAGATAAGAAGCAGATAATGAGAAAGAGAAGTGGTGGTAGTATGTTTCAGAGTAATAGTCAGATGGAGATGGAACAGCTTGTGGTAGGTGGAACTGGTTTTGCTGAAAAGATCATCACCATGATAGTTTCAGAACCAATACAAGTAATGGCTAGGAGAATTCATGAAATGACAGAACAGTCCATTGCGTGTCTAAAAGAGTGTGTTTATGAGATGATAGTAAATGAAGAGAAGCATGGGCAGCTACATACATTTCAGGAGACCCTGCAAAACAGGTCTGACCTTACGGTGGAGATACTTTTAAAGTCCCATCGGGCTCAGCTGGAGATCTTGTTGTTTCTCAAGACTGGTCTTCAGGATTTTCTTAGGCGAGCTAAAAATGTTCCTTCTTCTGACTTAGTTGAAATATTTCTAAACTTAAGGTGCAGGAATCTTGAGTGTAAGAGTATTATACCTGTGGATGAATGTGATTGCAAGGTTTGCATACAGAAGAATGGCTTCTGTAGTTCTTGCATGTGCCTCATTTGCTCAAAGTTTGACATGGCATCTAATACTTGTAGTTGGGTTGGGTGTGATGTATGCCTTCATTGGTGCCACACAGATTGTGGACTACAGGAATCTTATATTAGAAATGGCCCGAGTGTCACTGGGGCTCAAGGGGCAACAGAGATGCAGTTCCACTGTCTTGCCTGTGATCATCCTTCTGAGATGTTTGGCTTTGTAAAGGAAGTTTTCAAAACTTGTGCAAAGGATTGGAAAGCTGAAACTCTTTACAAGGAACTTGAATATGTGAAGAAGATTTTTTCTGCCAGCAAGGACATGAGAGGGAAACTACTTCATGATATTGCTGATCAGATGATGACTAGATTGGAAAATAAGTCCAATCTTCCTGAGGTCTATAGTCATATAATGGGATTCTTGACCGGTAAATTTGCAGTTTCTCCTTACAAAGAACATCCTTGATTTATTTTGCTTATTCATTCCGGAGCAATTGGCATTTCTTGCATACATAGCATAGTTGATAATTTTGTGTGCTTTATTTCTTTTAGTGTTTAGTGTTTAGTAGTTGATAATTTTGAATTATATGCTGTTAGTCATGTTTCATTTGCTCTACGATTCTCAGCTTTTATATCAAATATTTAATGAATTGAATTGCTGTTATTGGCTTATGTCCCCTGTTTTCTTTGCTTGGACTTTGTGATTCTCTGAAAGTTTTATGAGTGAACTGTTGATTATGAATCTTATGATTTTTGATGCTTGGTTTGCAGCATGCATGCTTTAGACACTTCGGGTTTTGGTACTTATGTGCTTGTCCTAATCTTTGAGTCTCTCCATGATTAGGTTGTAAGAGGGCCAGACCTGAGATGATATTTTGCTTGAGTTCAAATAGACATGAGCCCACCCTAACCTAGAACCTAGATTGATAAAAAAATTATTTTTTTATTGATAAAAAATTCTACCTTGTGTGGCAGTCCACTTGCACATTGCACCTTGTCCATTTTCCTTACTAATTGTTCTTGGCATGATTTGGTCTAAGGTAGTGTAGTTAAGGTAGTAAGTTATCAACAAGGTGTTTTATCCTAGCAATGGATTCTTTGCCTAGGTGATAGAAGATCCCAAAGAAAAAATATATACATGTACATGTGTATATTGATGACAAAAGATACATATGGTATGGGGCTTGGATAGGAGATTTTTTTTTTTGATAATTAAAGAGAACTTTTATTATTCATCATCATCATCATCATCATCATCCATGCCTTATCCCAACTATATGGGGTTGGCTACATGAATCCTGTTTCGCCAATCTATTCTATTTAAAGCCATATCCACTATTAAATTATTAGTGCTTAAAGCCTTAAATCATTTCTTACTACAACACATGCCCTTTTGGTTTACTCCTAGCTTGTGCTTGTCTAACCCCTTCCACTTGTAACAAATCACTTCTAGTAACTGGAGTTATTGATGGTCTTCTATGCACGTGACCATACCATCTTAGTCTATTCCTCTCATTTTATTACCTATTGGAGCTACTCCTAGGTTCCTACGGATGACTTCATTCCTAATCCTATCCTTTTAAGTTTTTCTGCTCATCCATCTTAGCACTCACATTTTTACCAAACTTGTTTTCTCGAGGTGTTGTTTCTTGACTGCTCAACACTCAACTCAATACAATGTAGCCTTGCAACTGTTTTGTAGAATTTTATCTCCCATATTATTTGCCATTTTTGTGTTGTTAATTTACTTCCCATGGAGCTTTTTGATGGGAGATAAAATAAGAGCACAAATATTGCAAAAAAGAAGAAAAAGAAAATGAAGGGATGAAACTTCTATTGAAATAAAAACAGCTCTAGTATCAGGTGGTTATTGTAGTGATGTAGAATAGCTTAGGAAGACAGTTACTTGGTACGAGAACTCCTGAGGTTATTGCCCAAGGTGTATAATAGAAATAGGAGAACTTTGGTTCAGGGAGTTGTAGGGGTTGGGGTTAAAAAGAGTAGTTGGGGGAGGATATAAGGGAGGGAGAAGAGATGTCAGAGGGGATTGAAGGAGAGGGAGATTCAGGAAAGGAAAACATTGATGAGGGGAGGGAGGATATTGAATGGTAATGGACAGATGGTGGTTGGAAAGTCACGGGTTATTTTTCTTGGGTGGGGAGAGGGTGGCAAGAAAGGCAATCAAACACTTTGAAAGGAATAAAAAGGAAGAATATAATAAAAGGAAAGCTATTGGGGAAGGGAGTGAGGTGTGGGAGGAAGGAGAAGGGAGGGAAGAAGGAATTGCTGATGAAGAGTGAAGGGAGCTATTTGAAAATAAAAATAGGGAGGGGTGTAGGAGGCTGAAGCTGAAAAAGAAACTGATATTTTCTTGGTTCCATTTGTCATGTTCAGCACTCCCAGATTTTGGTTCTTTAACTCTCCCATTGGTATTACCCTATCTTTCCCCTTGCGGTAATGTAGAGTTTAATTCCTCTCGACCACTCTAGATAATTGGGACCATCTAGAGGGATAACATCCATGGGGAAGGTCATGTCCACACTCCCACTTAGTCCACCATGGCTGGAAGACATACCCGAGGTAGCTGTGTTCTCAGAGGACATGGTGTACTGACCAAAGAATCACTTTCCAGCTGCAAACCAGAAGTCTCAATAACACAAGAAAAATTCTGGTATAGGATAGTACTGTATTAACTTACCAGAAAGCAGTCCACACATGACACACCTGACAAGATAAGACAACACTACTAGGGGGCCAGAAACACAAAGTCACAGTGCTAGGTTATCCACCAGATGCAAACACAGATAAAAAAAGCACGCAGAACAGGCCCTACGATCAATCACAATCATTCACTCAAAAAGCCACACAATTACCACAGTCACCAAATAAGACTTACCTCTGCTGTTACAGCCACCACTGTTCATACTTGACCAATTAATACCGCCCATCTGGGTACAAGAAGGATCACATGATCCATACAGGCGTTGAACACCACTAGAAAACTTCACAGCATTCAGTCACCACGAGCAAACAGCTCTATCTTGGCACACGACCAAAGAAAAAAAGGAAATGGAAGATAGAAACTCCTCCCAGATGGGTCTAATGTGATTTCTCCTGAGATCGATCTGGAAATCAGCAAGGAAAGGGGAAAAATAGTTTGATCTGTCTTCAGGCCCACAAAACCTGCTCTGATACCATGTTTTCTTGTTAGAATAAAGAAAAATCAGAAATAGAAGAATGAAGAGTAAGAGAGAAGAGACAACACTACTAGTTTGGGCAGATTACTCCTTCGATGACTTAAGGAGAAATTGGGCTGCAGTGGCTGCTACAGTTTCTACCAAGATCAAATCACAAGCTGAATGGATTCCCCCACCGGATGGTGTGGTAAAATTGAATTTTGATGGAAGCTGCCAAAGCAGTCCAGGGCCATCGGGAATTGGTGGAATTCTGAGAGACAAAGACAGCAATATGTTGTCTCTATTTTCAGGACCAGTGGGTGAAGGTGATTCAATAAGGGCAGAGCTACTAGCAGCGGTACAAGGTATACAGATGGCTAGTCAAAGTGGTGTGACAAATCTGCTAGTAGAAGGGGATTCCAAGGTGGTAGTAGGCTGGCTAATTAGGCCAGAAACAGCTTGTTGGGGCTACAGGGATCTGTTAAAGAAAGTTAAATGGATGACAAGGAATATGACTGTCAGGTTTCAGTGGGTTAGAAGATCAGCAAATGCAATGGCTGGTTCTCTGGCCAAGCAGGGGGTGTCAAGGGGAGATCTATTTTGGGCTACTATGTAATTGTATCTCAGGCGTGGGCAGTTTTGGTGTATATGGTTCAGTCCTAGGGGGGTAACATCTCATGCCTCCTCCTAGGCTGATTGTATTTTTGTAATTTGATTTAATAAAATTACTCTCATTTATAAAAAAAAAGAGTAAGAGAGAAGAGAGAGGAGAAGAGAAGACAAGAGAAACTGAGATTGGAGAGGCAAAAATCTTGGCTGGCGGTGCCAGCTTTCTATTATATAGTAGGGTGACACATAAAACAATAATAATATGTAAAAAGACCACAGTACCCCTGCGGCCCACAATACACCAAATATTAACAGTTTGATAACACTGATCTGTGGACCCAAACTTAATCTTTTAGGGGTCTGTTTCTTGTTTTGGATTTTTAAATATTAACTACTACTGTGTTTACTTTCTAGCTATTCTGGAGAGTGTAGGATTTATTGAATATATATATATATATATATATAAGAAGCCCAAAATATCAAAACTCAACTTTTTCTTAGTTAGATTGTTGTCTGTTGAGAGTTTCTCCTGGTTCTGAAAGGGAAGTTGCTACCGTTGATAAGGAAGGTGTTACGGAGGGGGTTCAACTTGAAGGTTTTTGTGAGTGGAACACTTTCCACTGACAAGAAGTGTAGAACAGGGTTTTTTCCTGATTTGTCTTTGTTAGAGTTGGAATATGATAGACATTCCTTCTTACAAGCCACAGGTGAGAGCCTAGTTGAGGAAGGAAGTTGTGTTGAAATTTTGGTAGGTATGCTTGGGAAGGATTTTGGGAGAAGGAAGGCTGAAGCAGATAAGACAAGTTTGGTAAAAGAGACTGGAGTCCTTAGTGGAATGTCTGAGATCTCGAGAAGACTAAGGTGTTCTAGTTCTGGCTAGTTGGTACATGCAACGAAAGTTTTTTCACAGCTGAAAGAGGGGCTTTTTAGAGCTGGTCTGTGCATTAAGTATAAGAGAATGTATAAAACAAAGAAGACTTCAGCTAAATCAAGTGTAAACAAGGAAAACATGGGAGCTCCACTATAAACAGGAGATCAAGTTGGTGCAGGCGAAGGTTGCTGAGTGTTCAGAAAGGTCAGATTTGGTTCCTGATGTTGATAGAATGAAACATGTTGGAGAAGATACAGAGGTGGGGGAGAGTGAGGAAGAGCAGGTGTTAGATCAAAAGAGGCCAGTTAAGAAAAAATTGGATCTGGATAAAGTGGTCGAGACAGAAGTGTAGGTTAGCAAAATTTTAGGACCCCAATTTTTGGGAGGAGGAAAATTTGCCAGAAAATTTTTTATTGGAGGTGGAAAAGGGTGAGCAAAGATAATTAGATTTCTTTTGGCAGTGAGGGGGGTGCTTTTCTTTAAGGCATGATTTAGTTGGGAAGGTAGGGGTTCTGAATCTTGAGGTATTGTCTATGGGATGGGAAAATGTTGTTAGGATGGTTTTGTGCTTCTATCTCTTGTTTTGATTGGAAAGGCTTCCTTGTGAAGGTTTCTTTCTTGTTTTTTTGGGAGTTGGAGGGTTGGAAGGTTGAGTAGTTTTTTGCGTCTTTCTTCAGGGTGATTGCTCATCACCTGCATTTGTATCCTGCTTGCTCTTTTCTTGATAATAAATTTTATTTTTTATTTATCTTCAAAAAAAAGTCCCAGCCATATCCTGCAGCAAATGTTTCAAATGGTACTAAATTGAGTAATGGACAGTTTGTTAGTTTAGCATAAATAAGATGGATGGAGCATGTCAGAATGTTTAGTCCTTTTGTAGTAATATAATATATTAACATTAATTTTTATGTGCAATTATAGCATAGTGGTTTCAATGTTACATGTATGTATGTATAAATTATATTGTTAGTATTAGCAGTATAGCACATGGGTGTATACAAGTTTAAAACAAGAACACACTTGAGATCTTAAATCCCCAAAGTTTAGGTTGAAATGAAGCATATATATGATTAGCAACATGCAAATATACAACATTTGTGCATGCCAGGATGTTAGCAGTTAGGGACTGGTTAATGTTTTATACTCTGCATTCCTTATTTACCTAGATCTGCAACTTGAACCATGATGATGTTATTACCTCTTTTATTGCAGGAGATTCCAAGTATGGCAATACTTCCATGTTGACTTTGAATGAATTACCCCATAAGAACCTAGGAGAAGGAAGCAACGGGGTTGTTGGGCTGAGCCAAGAAAATATGTGGCTGACACCTGTTTCAACAGATAATGCTGCTATTCACATTGAAAAAACGGGTAGCGTTACTCCCAACTTGGATTGGGATCAGGGGGGTATGCGGAGAGAAGGTTCTGAGATGCAGAAAAGCAGTGAAAATAAACCAGTTATGGATGAATTAGATAGCATTGTTAGAATCAAACAGGCAGAAGCTAAAATGTTCCAAGCACGTGCTGATGACGCAAGAAGAGAGGCTGAAGGCCTAAAACGTATTGCAATTGCTAAGAATGATAAGATTGAACAAGAGTACACTAGCCGAATTGCAAAGTTACGCTTGGTTGAGGCTGAGGAAAGGCGCTGGCAAAAACTCGAAGAACTTCAGACTTTAGAGAAGGCACAACGTGAATACTTAAATATGAAGATGAGAATGGAATCTGATATTAAAGATCTATTGTTAAAAATGGAAGCCACAAAGCGGAATCTCAGTACATGATGTGGCTGACAGGGCAGATGTATGTATTCTCATGGAGATTCATAAATCTCAGGTAACTTTACACTTGTTAGGTAGAGACTTTATAAGCCAGGTTGTATTTTCAGCCTTCCTTCTCCTTTATCTTTTATGTGCTCTATGGTTTATAGGTGTACAATTAGTATTAGGTTAGTTTTTTTGTTCTCCTTGTTGTAGCTAACTGGAGCTTGTACAGAGAATGCTCCATCTTTTATGTGAAATTGGTTTCCATTTTTGGAAGCAATTTGAAAAGGAAATATAGATTCCCATCAATTCAATCATTTTCTTTTGTTTTGTGCAAAATATACAAGATCTTATTTGGCACTATGCCATTTATTCTTTTTATATGTAGAGAACACTGATATGAACCCCACTGTGTTCGTATGGCAGCATATTTCTGTTAGTTATTTCAGTGTTAGTTGATAGTTATTTCAGCTTTATTATTAGTTTATTTTCCATGTAAGCAATAAGGGCAATTCAGTCCTTTTACAATTAGTCAACATATATAAATATCAAGTGTGGGTCGGCTGATGTCAAGACCAACCCTCTCTCTTTTCAGAATTCTCTTCGTCTGTTTCTTCTCTTCTCTCCTCTCTTCTTCTTCTGTTCTTCTGTTCTTCTTCTTCTCTTCTGCAATTTCTTCATTCTTTTTCTTTTGAATTCAAGACTGATTGTAGTCTTGATCGACTACTTGGTATCAGAGCCGACGTAGGAGCTCTCTTATGTTAGTCTAATTAGATTGACTACATGAGAATCTCCTAGGTTTAGAAGTTTTTCAACAAAGAAGGAGGGTTGGCTGATTCTTGGAGGTTACTGGTAGTGTGTGGCTGCTACTAAGAAGATTGTAGAAGGCTAGGAGAGTTCCAGTAGTCAGGAAGATTCAGAAAAGGCTTCAGATCCTCAAGATTAGTGTTTTGCATCAGACAGAAGGTGGCGGCCAGAGATTTTCTTTCATAAAGTAAGCTTTTTCTTGAGAATAACTTTGAAAAAAATAATCTTGGTTTATTCTGAGAGGTGCGGCTGGAAAATCTGTCTTTTTCCTTTAGGGTTTTGAGAGAAAACCCTAAAATGCAGAACTGTTGTTGGTTTCAGATCAGATTTTGAACTGGTTTCATTCAGAGTTCTGTTTTCTTTGTTCTTTGGAAGACCTAGGCCGGCTGTTATCAGTTGTTTGGGTGCTGTTTTTCTATTTATCTAATATTTTCTTATTATTGCAAAATATGCTTGTTCTTGTCTAACCATTCTCAAGCTGTTCTTTAATTTTCCTAGTTTGTTTAGGATTTGACTTTCTCATTTGTTAATTGAGAATTGGATACAATGCCTAAAGGTTCCACAAAAAAGTGATCCATGGGCCACATAAAAACCCCAATCAAAGTACTATGATCCTTCCCCTGCTATACAATTATAAGAGAAAAGCATCTGGACTTGGTGATTATGTGACTGTGTTGGGAGATTCCGAGGCCTAGGAGAATGAGGAATTCAAACTGAACTCCAAGGATCTTGCATATCTGAGAAGACCAAGTCTCATGGCCCTCAAGGCTGAATATACATTTCTTTCTATCAAATGCCAATATGTGGAGTGCCCTTCACTAATGGTTTATGCAAAGCCGGAGGAAAACATGGTTTAAGGACTTGCAAGAGGGAAAGAATCTCAAAATTTGCGTTAAACTGGCTGCACAAATCTACTTGTTGGATGAGACTCCTAAGTGGTCATAAATTAGTTAAAAGACAAGGAAATAGGTACCTTGCACACATAGGTTTCTAGTCAGAGAAGCTAGAGCTTTGGGATGCATGGTATATTGTACTCATTCTTTTTCTTTCTAAGTATAATGAATTCTAACAATTAAAGGAGAAAAAAGAAGGTTAGCTGAACCTCTAGTTAAAACAACAGTTACAAGGGACAATCTTGTGAGGAATATTTGGGCCAGGGTTTGGTTTGTAAATTTCAGGTATTGTAACTAAAAGAGTGTGTGGTCAACATAATGCTGGGAGAGAGAATGAGAGAGGCTCAACAATTGACCCTACCATCCATTGTTTTCAACCCATGGTTGAACCAACCAATCCTGATGAAAATAAATTTATTAATTCAGAAACAGATTTAGAGTGAGTTCATACAACATGTTATGGGCCCGGGCGTAGGATCTTGTCATGGGTCGGTCCACGGGTAAAAGCTCCTATTTTCCCTTGTTCCTCCCCTTCCTAGTTGAACCTATCTTGGCGTCCTAGAGGGTGATTTTTCCAAGAGATCACCAAACTCTCCTTTTACTCTCTTTCTTGACTGGAAATTTGATATCCTCATTCAATAATGGGATCTCCTTAAATAGGAGATTACAAGAGTCCTAATCAAAGGGAGTCTCCTTGCTGAATAGGGAGACTTCCAGTTCTATCTTGCTAAGGATAAGATAAGCTAATCCTAATCTGATAAGCTACTAACAAGATAAGAGCAATAGAATAAGATAAGAACAAGCAAGATGATCTAATCTAATCTAGATAAGGCTGCTGTTGCCGAACTGGGTAGGATGAGAATCATTGAATCACTGTTGCTGCTGGCGGTGGGTCAGGTGCCTGTTGCTGCCGGTGGCGACGGTACGTCTTCCCGAGGAATGCGTCCATAATAAGAATCACAACATCCCAGGGAGAGGCGTGAGCTGCAGCCCCTCCTTGAATCTTACAAGTAAACTATGAAAGAAAAGCAAGAATCACAACTGAGCTGAAAATAATTCTTCCCTATTTACCCCTTGCTTGGCTAACACATCGACAAAGTATTTGCTGATCTCCCCACCCACCGTACAGTGACCAACATATTCCTTGTCAACCAACTAAATTTTTTCATTTCATTCTTGTAACGCCACATAGCCTCTTCAGGATTTTTCAGCCAACCCACCATCACTTTGGAATCTCCCTCAATCGTTAGGTGTTGTACCCCCAGCTGGTTTGCAAATTGCACCCCTTGTACAACAATTAAAAGTTCTGCCCTGATGGAGTCCCCAATTCCCAAGGGACCTGAGTAGAGCAACACAATTTCTCCCTTCTCATTTCTCAAAGCACCCCCATTCCGGATAATCCTGGATTACCCAAGCTACTTCCATCAAAGTTCAACTTCAGTGAGCCTTCGGATGGAGGAGACCAGCTTGTAATTGATTTGTCCTTTAGGGATGAGCACCTCGCTACTGCTGACCAATTTCTCCAAAGGTCGTCATTAAAGGAGAATTGATGAAAGATTTCCAAGGTCTTCCGCCAAGGTATTGCCCTATTTAACACATAGTCTTTCAATTCCTGATTGCTCCTTTCCTTTTCTTGAAAAATTCTAGCATTCCTTTCTTCCCAAAGAGTCCAAATCAAGGCAGCACAAGCACATCTCCACAGAATTCTCCCTATTTTTGTTGACACTTTGCTTCCATAGGTTCTGGGGCTGTCATCCGTTTAGCCCTTGAACCATTTACTAGACTTATCAAATAATTCAGCAACAATTAATCAAATAATAAATAAAAATCTGGTTTTAAAAGAAAATAATATCAAATAGAGAAGAATAAGAGAAGCAAGGAAGAGAAGAGGAGCCACTAGGAATGGCAATGGGGTGGGTTCAGGGCAGGGACCATATTCCCTATCCCTGATCCCGATTTTTAAATTAATCCTTGTCTCCGACCTTGATCCTTGTTGGGGAAAAAATTTAGCATCCATCCCCGGTCCCCAACGAAGACAGGTTTCCCAATGGAGATCTGAATCCCAAATTTTTTAATTAAAAATTTGTTTTTGGAAAAAAGATTTATTTAAAATAAAGGAAAAATTTGTTTTTGAGGGAGTGTAGAGATGATGGCCCGGATAGCTAGTTTTAGCCTACTTTTGTTTATGCTTATGTTAATGGGCCTGTTAACTTAAACTAGATTTATTTTATGTTTATTGAGGTGGAGGTTAGCAAAGTTGTGGGCTTATTCTTTATTGGGGGAGAGGAAGCCGCTGGAATATCTTTTATGGATCTGGAAGAAAATTTGGAATAAGATCATGGAAGTTTATCCTCTCCTGAATAGAGGATTGGCTCTGAAGTTGGGAAATGGGCAACGAGTATGCTTCTGAAAGGATAAGTGGTGTACCAGTAGAACTTTAGCAGAGATGTTCCCCCAGTTATTCCATCTTACAGACACTCAGGAAGCAATGGTAGCAGGCTGCTATTAAGTTTCAAACAGCAACATCACTTGGAGCCCTTCTTTCAGAAGAAACTTTTAGGATTGGGAAATCAACCAAGTGAGGAATCTGATTGGGTTGTTATCCAATCGGGCCATAAACCCGTTGGAAGAAGACAGTTAGACCTGGAACTGGAGTGCAGGTGGACTCTTTTCAGTGATTTCCTTTGCCAGTAATATGTTAGAGGGAGACAGACCTGAATTTCCTGCTGCTCTAAAGTAAATGCCTTCGTATGGGCCGTTGTCTTGGATAGATGTCTAACCAAGAAGAACTTGGTGAGAAGAGGAATTCGGATCCAAGATTTACAGTGTTCTGTGTGGCCAATTGGAGGAGGAAAACAACCACTTGTTCTTACATTGCCCTGTTTCTGTTGCAATTTGGGGGCATTTCTTAGCATCCTCAGGTTTATCTTGGGCCATGCCAAATGCCATGTTGGACCTGCTATGGTGCTGGGAGATTCAAGGCCTATCCAAGCTGGGAAAGAGTGTGTGGAGGTATGTTCCTGCAGCTGTGATCAGCACTATCTGGGCAGAAAGAAATAACAGAGTTTTCCAAAACAAAATCAAAAGATGTAGACAGTCTTATCTCTATTTCTTTTGGCAAGTTGGTGTCTTGGAATGCAGCTGTAAAAGGTCTCCAAACCGGGGTGCTTGGGGCGCAACTGACATCAAGAAGCCTTCTAGAGTTGTAATGTTCTATGGGCTTCAGGCCTTGTGTATGTCTCTTATGTGGGGCCTCTCTGTATTCTGCTTCTCTGATTATTAATAAATTTACCTTACCTTTTTTAGACAAAAGAAAATTTGGTATGCCTATGGTGCATTTGAAGGATAAAGAAAAGAATGGGTCACATTATGTGGTGATTTAAAAAAAAGAGTTTGAGAGCAGTTAGAGCTGAAGGGGCTGAGCCAAGGGATGCAAACGGATCGGATCGGATTTGAATCAGGGTATATCCGAATCCGATCCAAAACTGTTCATGGCGGATCCAATCGGATTTGAGAGGCCTCGATCTGAATTCAAATCCTATAGGCAAGTCGGATCTTTGGATCTGATTCAATCCGACTTGTTTTCTTTAAAAATTAATAAATTATTAAAAGAAAAATAAAACATACCAATTTAAATAAAGAATAGGATCAAATGGTTAAAGGAGGTGACAATAACTCAAAATTCTTCCACAATTACGCTTCAGGAAGGCATAGGAAAAACTACATCTCAAAAATTAAAGTTGACCAAAGGGAGGTAGAAGATGCAGAGGAGGTAACAGAGACTTTTCTTAACCACTTTAAAGAGGTCTATTCCAAGGAAAGTTTCAGAAAATTGACTCTAAGAAGCTGGGATGGGCCGGCCCTAACAGAAGAAAAGAGGAATTTGGCTTGAAAATGAATTTCAGGAACAAGAAATAAGGGAAGCAGTTTTTTATATGGATGGAGACAGAGCCTCCGGGCCAGATGGTTTTCCTATCTTCTTCTTTCAGACCTGTTGGGACATAATAAAAGATCTTTTGGAGGTATTTAAGGAGTTTCACTCTTTGGCTGTTGTAAATAAAGGCAACATCTCAACTTTCATTTGTCTCATTCCAAAAAAAGGAGGTGTCTTGGAAGTAAAGGATTTCAGTCCTATAAGTTTAGTAGGGAGTGTATATAAAGTCTTGGCAAAGGTGTTGGCAAAAAGGATCAGAGAAGTCCTAGGAGATTTGGTCTCACCTAATCAGTTTGCTGTTGTGAAAGATCGACAAATTGTGGACAGCATCCTAATAGCAAATGAAATTATTGAAGAGAGAAGGAAGAGTGGCAGGTCAGGTCTACTTGTCAAACTAGACCTTGAAAAGGCGTATGACAAAGTAGATTGGGATTGCCTCTTTCAAGTCTTGAACTGAGGGGTTTTGGAAATGGTTGCAGCGGATGAAATGATGCATAAGTTCAACCTGGTTTTCCATTCTATTGAATGGAGAGTCCAAAGGTTATTTCAAGGCAAGCAAGAGGTCTTCAACAAGGATGCCTCTCTCCCCCTTTCTTTTCACTCTGGTGATGGATGTTTTCAGCCACCTTGTAGACAAGGCAAAAAGTCTGAATCTAATAAAAGGTTTTGAAGTAGGAAGAGGTGCACTTAACATTTTCCACCTTCAATTTGTAGACGATATAATTCTATTCCTAGAAGCTGATCTGGAAAACATAACAAATGTGAAAAGGGTTCTAAACTGTTTCGAACTAGTCACCAGGCTGAGGGTTAACTTCACAAAGAGTAGTATAGTTTTCGGGGTGCCAAGGCGAGGCTAGGTGACAGGGGGGACGCCTTGTCGCCTAGTCGCCTAGGCGATGGATTTTTTTAAGTAAAAATCACTTATCCTAGGGTAGTTCCCTAGGTTCCATAACCAACTTTCTTTAATAACTATCCATAATTTTCATTAAAAAATTATAAACTTCATGTTTAAGTCTAGAAAATCAACATATTTATGAGAAGAAAAAGAAGAAAGGAAAGAAAATTCAAAAAATATAGGGGCTGAACCCCTATTTTTGTTATAGGAAAAGAAAAAAAGAAAATGTGGAATAAGAAATGTGTTGATTAGATAAAATTTTAAGTTCTTCCCTTCTTGGTTCAGATTTTGAAGTCATTGAGGGTTCAATACAGCAGTTAGCAATGTTTGTGTTGATTAAACCCTAACAAATAAGAAAATAATAAAAAGAAATTAGTTTATAAACACAAACAATGATTTTTTTTTAATAATACCTATTTTATAATTATAATCTCAAAAAGAATAACAATATTGGGCGAGGTGAGCCTCCAAGGGTGCCTTGTCACCTAGGCGCCCGCCTAGGCATCGCCTTGACAACTATAGTATAGTGACAATCAATTTAGTTGAAGAAGCTCTTGTGGAAAAGTTCAAGGAAATTTTGAACTGCCGAGCAGAAAACCTTTCCCTAACCTATTTAGGCTTGCCTTTGGGTGGGAACCCAAAAAGTCCAAGTTTTTTGGAGCCAGTGTTGGAAAAATGCGAAAAGAAGTTAGCCACTTGGAAACAATGTTATCCGTCGAAAGGGGGAAGGCTAACACTCATCAAGACTTCACTTGCAAATCTGCCCCACCTATTTTTTTATCAGTGTTCCATATTCCTAGCAAAATCAGAACACAGATTGAGAAACTTCAAAGAGACTTCCTGTGGGATGGTGGAGGGGAGAAAAGAAGTCATCTAGTGAGTTGGGCTCAGACTTGTAAATCAAAAGAGGTGGGAGGGCTGGAAATTGGTCACCTGAAAGAGAAGAACACTTCTCTACTTGTAAAATGGCTATGGAGATTCCCTAAAGAAACAAACTCTCTTTGGGCAGCTGTCACTACCAGTAAGTACGGGTTGGACACCAATTGTTGGGACTGCAACCTTCACTCAAACCGTGTAACTTCATCAAGCCCTTGGAAAGGTATCATCTCAACCTCTAACAAATTCTTTCCTTTCATAAGGTTTAAAGTGGGCAACGGTACTAGAATAAAATTCTGGGCTGATCTGTGGTGGGGCAATACTACTGTAGGTTTTCAAGACTGCTATTCAGTCTTGATCACTAAGAGATTTCAGGTTCGATGAGAAGAGAATGTGAAGATGATGTAGAAAAAAGAGTGATGGAAGAGCAATAGAACACAGATTTTGAGGAGAAGAACAGAATGTCAATATTCTGCCGCCGCCACTTTAAGTTAATATATATAGGTTATGCTAGCTACATGAAAGGACATATCTGCCCTTGGTGTTTACATCATAACTGCTAACAAATAACAAACAATATAAAACTGAAACTAGAAATAACAGAACAACAAAATAACCACAGTTGTGACTAGATACATTCTACCCTACGGACAGAGTGGGACCACAGTTGTGGGGCCCACATCACTGTTCTCTACACTCCCCCTCAAGTTGGGAGTATATTTTCATCATTCCCAACTTGGATAGATCCGCCTCTAGCTTCTTTCTTGATACGGCTTTAGTAAGAATGTCTGCTAGTTGCATACTGGATGTGATGTAAGGGAGGCATACTTCTTGAGATGAGACCCTCTCTCGCACAAAATAGCAGTCAACTTCAATGTGTTTGGTTCTGTCATGCTGTACTGGATTATGTGTTATATTAATGGCGGCTTGATTATCACAGTATAACATCAGGGGCTTCTCATACTCAATACCCAACTCCTCAAGTAGAGATCTTAGCAATAGGATTTCAGCCACTTCATTGGCCATGCACCTGTATTCTGCTTCAGCACTTGACCGGGAGACAACACTTTGTTTCTTACTTCTTCAGGAGACAAGGTTTCCTCCCACAAGGGCACAATATCCCGAGGTAGATCTTCTGTCATCAACACTCCCAGCCCAATCTGCATCAGTATAAACCTCCACCTTCATGTGATTGTTGTTCTTGAAAAGTATACCCCTACCTGGGCATCGCTTCAAGTAAGCTAAGATTCTTTTTGCCGCAAGAAGATGTGTGGCTCTAGGAGAATGCATGTACTGGTTGACAACACTAACAGCGTAAGTAATATCTGGCCGAGTGAGGCAGAGATATAGGAGCTTTCCTACCAGTTGCTGGAACATAACTTTGTCTTCAAGAAGCTCCCCACTCTCGGCACTAATCCTATGATTCTGTTCAATTGGTGTATCTGCAGGCTTGACACCTAACTTTCCAGTTTCTGCCAACAGGTCTAGGACATATTTCCTCTGAGATATAAAGATCCCCTGTTTGGATCTAGCAACCTCAATATCCGAAAAATACCAGAGTACACCAAGGTCCTTCACCTCAAATTCTTGGTGAAGAAGCTGTTTAAGAGACTCAATCTCATGGCTATCATTCCTTGTGACCACAATATCATCAACATATACTGCCAACAGTGTCAAAGAGGACTCTATCCTCTTGATGAATAGGGTATGATCTGACTGGGCCTGTACATATCCAAACTTCACAAGTGCTAGTCTGAATCAATCGAACCAAGCCCTAGGTGATTGTTTCAAACCATACAAAGCCTTGTTGAGCGGCATACCTTCTTACCTACTTCTGCATCATAGAATCCAGGAGGCAAACACATGTAAACTTTTTCCTGCAGATCTCCATTCAGAAAGGCATTTTTCACGTCCATTTGGTATAAAGGCCAGGTGTGACTTGCTGCAAGGGACAAGAGAACTCGAATAGTAGTCATCTTGGCTACCGGTGCAAATGTCTCCAAGTAATCTATGCCATAAGTCTGTGTAAACCCTCTTGCAACTAACCGAGCTTTATACCTCTCAATAGAACCATCTGCATTATGCTTCACCGTAAATACCCATTTGCATCCAACTGGTTTCTTTCCTTTTGGCAAATCAATTACCTCCCAGGTGTTGTTCTTCAACAGAGCATCCATCTCAACTTGCATTGCATCTTTCCATTCAGGGACGGATAGGGCTTCTTGCACTGTTCTTGGAATAGGGACATTGGAAATGGAGCTAAGGTAGGACCTGTAGGTAGGAGATATGCGATCATAGGATAAAAAATGGGAAATACAGTGGGTAGTGGATGTGGTACAATGTCGTTTCCCTTTACGGACTGTAATTGGAAGGTCAAGGTCATCTGTAGGGGAAGTCTCTGTGGGCTTTGGGACTGAAGTATTTGGACCTGGAGCTGTAGATGACATTGGAGCTGGTCTGGACTGTTGATGATCAGGATCAACCTGCCTGCACCGCCTATGATAAACCCTCAACTCCTGATCCCTCTGACCACCCTCACCATTGCAGTTCTCGTCACCCAATGGAATAGGTAAAGGAACTGCCCCACTCTCACTGCTCTCCCCCTGAAGACAAGAACTCAAACCCCCACTCTCACTACTCTCCCCCTGAGGGGCAACCCGAGGATAATAGGGTGTCCCCTCAAAGAAAGTGACATCCATGGAGACAAACTTCCTCCCGGAGACAGGATCATAACAACTACAACCCTTTTGAGTTTGTGCATAACCAAGGAAGATGCATTTGGAGGCTTTGGGTTCGAACTTGGAGGGATGGGGTCCGAGAAGCTGAACAAAGCAAGTGCAACCGTAAGGGGAATAGAAAACAAGTCCTCACGTGGGTGTAGAAGCGAAAAAGGAGATCGCATATCAAGGACCCTGGAAGGGACCCGATTAATAAAGTATACCGCCGTGAGGATAGCATCCCCCCAGAAGCGAATAGGGACATTGGAAGTAAACATGAGGCTTCTAGCCACTTCCAAAATGTGCCTATTCTTCCTCTCGGCAACTCCATTCTACTGAGGTGTATGAGGGCAAGAGCTCTGGTGGATAACCCCATGATGAAGAAGATAAGATGTCAATGATTTAGCAAAGTATTCCTTTGTGTTATCAGATCGGAGAACTTTGATCTTGGCATCAAACTGGGTTAGGATCATTTGGTGAAAATTTTGGGTCTGGGAAGGTACCTCATCTCGTGAACGCATGAGATAAACCCAAGAAAAGCGGGTATGGTCATCAACAAATAACAAAAAATATTTGTACCCACCCATGGAAGGGATAAGGCCCCCAAACGTCAGTATGCACAATATCAAAAGAATTATCACTCTTTTTTTTACTCAATAAATAAGGCTTTCTACAATGCTTAGCAAACTCACAACTTTCACATTGTAGTTGAGACAACTCAATAGACTCAAATAAAGTAGGAAACAGACTCTGTAAAGATCGAAAAGACAAATGACCTAATCGGTTATGCCAAAGCATAATCGAACTCACACTCTGAGAAACAAAAGACAACTTCTCTACTGACTCTCCTTGACGGAACCGCTCCCCGAGCAGATAGATCCCATTCGTCTCACGACCAGTCCCAATCTCCTTCTGCGTCTCCAAGTCATGAAAAACACATCGGTCAGGGAAGAAGGTTACTGAGCAGTTCATATGCTTGGTAATACTACTGACTGAAAGAAGGTTAGTATCAAGCTTAGGCACATGCAAAACAGATGATAGGGACATAGTACCCTTCCCAGAAATAGGAACCAGGGAGCCATCAACAATAGATACCTTATCTCTACCATAAAACAAATGGTAAGTAGTAAACAGTGAAGGCAAGTTAGTCATGTGATCAGATGCACCTGAGTCCATTACCCAACAAGGCTCAGTAGTACCTGGAGCTGAGGCATGATAGGCTGAAGCTCGAGTACCTGAATGGGCGAAGGCAAATGTGACTGGGGCTGATTGAGGCTGCGGTGGCTGAGCTGAATTTCCAACCTCCTTTTCTAGCTGTATTAGGGCAGCCCGAACTGCAGCTAAGGTCTCCAAAGATGTTCCTTTTGTGCCAGATGAGGATGCTGAATCAGTGTTCATGGCTACATGAGCAGTGCTCGTCTTGTTTCTTAACTTCGCAGGAACCAAGTGGGGATGCAGTTTCCAACATGTCTCTTTTGTATGTTTGGGTTTTTTACAATGTTCACATACTACATCCTTCTTGTCTTCCTTCCTCTTGTCCTTCTCTGAATCACCCTCTGATTTGGGTGTAGCCGCTACAAAGGCTGATACGGGTTGCATCATAACCTTCCTACTGGTTTCTTCATTGTGTACAAATGAGTAAGCCTGAGAGAGAGTCACACTATCTCTAGTCAAAATCTGCTGCCTCACAATATCATATTCTGGGTTCAGTCCCGCCAGGAACTCAAACACTCTGTTTGTCTTGATGTGCTTTCTATGGGTCTGAGCATCTTTGGGACTCTCCCACTCAAGAGTCTCCAAGTGATCAATCTCATGCCATAGGGACTTCAAGGTAGAGAAGTAGACTGATATCGGTTTCTCTCCTTGTTTAAGGGTGTTCACTTCACATTTCAATTCATATGCTCTGGCAACATTAAGGGGTTGGGAGTAAGTTTCTTTCATAACATCCCATATCTCCTTAGCTATCTTTGCCCACAAATAGTTCCGGCTAATATGAGGCTGCATAGAATTACACAGCCATGTCATAACCAAGTAGTTTTCTTGCATCCACTTGGTATGTCGGGTCTCCCTTGGAAGGTTCTTTCATATCTCCCAGGAGGTACCCTAATTTACCTCTTCCACCAATAGCCATCATGGCTGATTGGGCCCATTCCAAATAGTTTGATCCATCAAACTTTACGGTCGTAATCTAACCACCCATCTCAGAAATACCACCATAACTGATGTTCCCAAGATTGCCTTTTGCCTGAATTTTAGACTCCATTTCTGTCAAGTCTCAAAACAGTACTTGAATCACCAATCACAATCAAAACAGTATAGGCCTGATCTGTATTCACAGTGTATGTGCACAAAACCGAAGTAATTCTGATCTGAAACCAACTAGCCAACACAGCAGTAGCTGTCCGTAGATCTCTAACCCCCTTAGAACTCTGAGAACATCTTTAAAACAAAACTGATATGCTAGGGAAAGTTAGGGTTTTAATCAGTCCTAAAAGGAAGCAATTCAGTCGCACAGTCCAAACTGTATAGATGAGCTTGCAGTAGGGTTAGTAAGAAACCCTAGAATCTGATTGGACCTACCAATCAACTTAAGAGTAGTTCTAGGTAGATCACAGGGTTCAGTCAACCACTAGGGCTTGTCGCAAATCACTTTCAAACCCTAGAGTAGAGAGAAACACAGTTCGGTCCAGGGTTTGCTGTAAAACCCTAGGAAATCGAAGAGAGAAAGAACTAGAATGGTTCGGCCTTCCCTTCCAGATAGGTCCAACCTATCTTCTCTGAAAGAACTTCTATTAAAAAAGTAACAACTTACAAGGAAAAAATAGTTCGCTGCCTTCCAGGGTTACCTGAACCCTAGTCTTCTCTGATCCTTCCTGACCACCAACACTCTGCAACCCTAGCAAGTTTCCAACAGCTGCTAGTACCTCTGGCGATCTCCAAGAATCAGTCTGCAAACTCCTCCTTTTCAGCTTTCAGTCCTAGGAGATTCTCATGTGGTCGGCTGGTATTAGACTCACATGAAAAACCCTAACTTGGCTCTGATACCATGTAGGTTTTCAAGACTGCTATTCGGTCTTGATCACTAAGAGATTTCAGGTTCGATGAGAAGAGAATGTGAAGATGTAGAAGAAAGAGTGATGGAAGAGCAATAGAACACAGATTTTGAGGAGAAGAACAGAATGTCAATATTTTGCCGCCGCCACTTTAAGTTAATATATATAGGTTATGCTAGCTACATGAAAGGACATATCTGCCCTTGGTGTTTACATCATAACTGCTAACAAATAACAAACAATATAAAACTGAAACTAGAAATAACAGAACAACAAAATAACCACAGCTGTGACTAGATGCATTCTACCCTACGGACAGAGTGGGACCACAGCTGTGGGGCCTACATCACTGTTCTCTACACTCCCCCTCAAGTTGGGAGTATATGTTCATCATTCCCAACTTGGATAGATCCACCTCTAGCTTCTTTCTTGATACGGCTTTAGTAAGAATGTCTGCTAGTTGCATACTGGATGTGATGTAAGGGAGGCATACTTCTTGAGATGAGACCCTCTTGCACAAAACGGCGGTCAACTTCAATGTGTTTGGTTCTGTCATGCTGTACTGGATTATGTGCTATATTAATGGCGGCTTGATTATCACAGTACAGCATCAGGGGCTTCTCATACTCAATACTCAACTCCTCAAGTAGAGATCTTAGCAATAGGATTTCAGCCACTCCATTGGCCATGGACCTGTATTCTGCTTCAGCACTTGACCGGGAGACAACACTTTGTTTCTTACTTCTCCAGGAGAAGGGGAATCAACTGACGATCTCTTCATTCACTGTTAGGAAACCAGGGACATCTGGAGCCATTTTCTACAGTTAGCTGGGTACAGCTAGGTTGCTCCAAATCACCTCCAGGACTTTCTCTATCAATGGCAAGGTAAAGGACTGAGTAAAAGAGGCAAGGTTTATTGGCAAATAATTCTGCATGCTGTACTTTGGGGAGTTTGGGAAGAAAGGAACAACTGCTTGTTTGAGAACAAGGCTAAGACATAGTGATCTGATCTCTCACATTACCTATAAATGCAATTAGCGGGCTTCCAGCTCAGGCAAATAATTCTGCATGCTGTACTTTGGGGAGTTTGGGAAGAAAGGAACAACCGCTTGTTTGAGAACAAGGCTAAGACAAAGAGTGATCTGATCTCTCACATTACCTCTAAATGCAATTAGTGGGCTTCCAGCTCAGACAAGTTTAAAGGAGTCTCTATAAATGACCTACTGGTTTTTTCCTTTTCTCCTCCCCACCCCTCTTCCCCATCCATAGGGGCCCCTTACCTAGGAGGGAAGGAACTTGGACCCTAAGTTTCGATGGAAGTGCTTCAGGTAACCCTGGAACTGCTGGCAATGGAGGAGTTTTATGGGATGAAAATGGGAACACTTGCTGGGTGTACAATGGGCCGATAGGAGTAGCTGCCTCTACAAAGGCAGAAGTGAAGGCTGCACTTACAGGAATCTGACTAATCAACAGACTAGGCACCCAGCAGCTATCCATTGAGGGAGATTCAGCAAACACTATAAAGTGGTTAGGAAGACAGGAGGCTGGGCCGTGGAGACGTCATTTTCTGACAGAGGCAAGGGACCTACTGGCAACTACAAACGTACACCTGTGCTGGATTACAAGGGATCTTAACGCTCTTGCAGATGGGTTAGCAAAATTAGGTGCCCTTTTAGAAGTGCTGTACTGTGGTAAGATCCCTCTACTGTAATTTTCAGGGGTCTGATCCCCGTTTGTTTGTTTTCTTTGTATACCATCTTTGTGTACCCCTCTCTTTTCTTAATGAATTTAGTTAACTTTTTTCAAAAAAAAAAAGAAAAAACAAGAAATACAAGTATCTTTTTAATCATTTCATCATATATATATGCACATTTTTTATAAAAATGAATATAATATAACAATTTATAAAATGCAATATAAATAAATAACATGTATATGTAATATATATTTATATAAATAAATATATAACATATATCGGATTGGATAGGGGGATCTGAATCCGATCTGAAGATCCGAACAGGGGTGATCCGAATTCGACCATATAGGATCGGATCTCTGATCATGATCTGATCATTTGCACCCCTAGTTGGGGCTGAAGGGAATGGTGAGTTGGAAGAAGATCGGTTCTTTGAAAAGAATGTGGTATTAATGCTAGATCCTTAGACCTGAAGATAATTGAAAAGATTCCTAATGCAGTCGAATGATTCAAAACTCAAAGGAAACAATGCACTGTCCAAGTGTCTAAGGTATTTGCCAGATAGAAGATGGGAATTGTTTGGGATCGAGCCCATTAAGAAAGTGAAGAAAATGAAGAAATTCAACAAGAAAAGTAGAGATGGTTCGCGTTCAAGATCTAGAAAAAGCTGTTTAGAGGGGGGGGTTGTTGAACATTTGGTGGTTTGGTGGATATGTAGGGTAGATAGGGTTTGAAAGTGGGTTATTCTTAGGTTAGCTTCTTCTTTTGAGTTTTTTTTTGTATGTATTTGGTGTGGGATTGATCTACTTGTTTGGGATTTGGATAGTCTGCGTGGGAGAGGGAGGGCTGTATTTTTTGTTTGCTTGTGGATAGTTCTCTTGTACTCTTTTTCTCTTAATAAATTTTTATTCTAATTATCAAATACTGACATGCTGCCCCATTAAGGGTAAGATTGAGCGGACTGGAGGCAGCATTGTATGAAGCTTCCCACTTCCTTCTTCCTCTAGCTCTACAGTTTTTCTCCTCTTCCTTCTTATTTTCTTTTACTGCTGTTTTATTTTCTACTTATATAATAATAGAGACATGTCCACTTTTTTCTACAAAATTTCTGTAATTTCTGCTTTTTCTATTTTTTTATTTGATTTATGACATCATGGGTTGATCCATTTGACCCAGATGGTTGACCTGCTGATCTGCCACTGGAGGGAAAAGTGGTTCATTTTTATGGTATTTTTTAGAAAATTGTTACCATCCTTGAAGACTCCACTAGTTCAAGAGGCCTTGTATTTCAAAAGGAGTGTGATAGAGAGAGAAAATGAGCTAAAAGTCTATGCCTATGATCCATGGATCTCAAAAGACCATACTTGTAGACCCAAACTCAAGACACCTATGACAGACCATGAACTTGGGGCCTATTCTAGCAGATTTAGCGAGCTCAAGTGATGCCAAGGGAGAGCTTCTTAATCAATCAAATTAATCAAAGATTTGATAAAGATTGAGAAGATCTTCTTGATATATTTAGATTTGAATTTCTTTTCTTTGTTAGTAAGTGTTTGATGGTTTAGTTACATTTTTTAGAAAGGTAATTTTGAAATAGATCTCAGTGAGGTTTGATGTTCATCTACAAAATATCCTTGTAAACACTTCTGAGAATTAAATAAAAGTTGAATTGTATCTTTGTGGTTTGGTTCTGATTCAAGCTTCAAGGTGTTGACTTCACCTCTGGGTGCTGACTTCTAGAGAGGCATAATGGTTCCAACTTCTGAGCTATTATTTATCCTTACAATAGGTATTTTGGTGGTATATAGTTGGGCTTTCTTACGAAGATACTTCAAAGTTCAATATCTCAAAGATCAAAGTGTGTCTTCTTAGTGAATGACACATTTGACCACTGTTCTCAAACGTGGAATGGACTGGATGGTCAAACTGTCAAAACTTGAATTTGTAGCCAAAATGTTTTCTTTTTAGGTTGCACAGTTCTTAAAAATGTTTACTTAATCAAACCTATTTCAAATACATTTGTATATCTATGTTGCTAACTATGATATTTGTTCTTAAAGAACCTTTGGCGTTTATTATTTTAAGCTTATTTTGATATAAAAATCTTTAATGGATAATCTGGAACTATTTTCTTTTTTTTTTAAATTCTCTTTTTTTGTATTTTTAATTGAGCGAGTCCGACAATCGAACTGAACTATTGGATAGTTCAACCCATGACCCAATGATGAAAATGATTTTCTGTCAGGTGTAAGTCTAATGACAATTTGTATGATTAGTATAAATTAATAAACAACAACTTTGAGTTCTAGAATGGAAGTTCAAGACCAGAAATTGTAAGGAAGCTTTGTTTTTCTAATCTCTAACTTCGACTAGGCTTTGTCTTTCAAGGAACACCATACCAAACTGGAAAAGATCATTCTTGAGCTTTTTATGGCTTTCATAAGCCCAGCCACAGCCTAACCAAGCAGAACCTTTGTTGGTATGTCCATAATACTAGTTGAATCATTTACTGATCAAATATACACACACTAGTTGAAACATTTTCATCTTATTTGTCTCAAAATTTTCTTCTTTTCTTTCTTTTATCCTTTCTTTCCGTTGCAGACTCTTACCTCTAGTTCTCTTTATTTTTCCTTCCTTTCTTTGTTATACTTGTTCATCCTGTTGGCCCTCTTTTGAACAAGTTTTATGATCTCATTGGTTGGTTTTAATTCATTTTATATATGATTTGAACTCTTATATTCTGTCCCAGCTTTTTTTTGTTGGGTAAAACTAAGATATATCTCAATCTAACAAACTGAGGGTTTCGTTGCTTATTCCAGTATTCTTAGGCCCATTTTAGCTACCTCAATTGGCTGCTTTTTGGGTGGGTTTGGAATTAGAATGATTGTTGTACAACTTTAAACCTTAGCCCTTCCCATTATCTGATCCAAACTCCAAATCAATAACTGAAACATTTGTAGTTTATATTAAAGATCTTCACATACATTGTTTAAATGTTTTTGAATGGAAATGAAGGTTCCAATATATTGCTAACTGGTTTCTCTGTTATTGTTCTAGGCTGCTATTTTGTGATGATTGCCACTTGAAAACAACTATCATTTGAAATCTATATATTCTTAACTTTGAATGGATTCAATATTGTAAATTATTTCTTTAGTTCCAATCAATATTTTGAAATTTGAATTGGTTGTACAATTGCATGGATTGGTTGTTCACAATTTATGCTTCAAATGACTAATCAGAACCTATACAAAACTGTGATAGAACAACTAAAAAATAAGGAAAGGTTAAGATAAAGAGAACAACTAGAAAAGATAAGGGAAAAGAAGTGAAAGCGAACCAATAAGCTTTAGAAATTTGAAATATCATTAACAATAAAAAAGTCAAAATCATTCATAAAAAATAAATAAATAAGTCAATCTTATTGTTGAATATTTCAATGGTGTGGATGATTCAGCTGTGCATTTGGGTTCTATCTAGTTTTTAAAGACACTTCATTTATTTAGCTATAACATTTTTTTTTTTAATTCTATTCCTTCAGGAGACTGAAATAATGACTCTAAATTCTAAAATGACTAATAATACTTCACAAGTTGTACTAAAACTAAACAAATAAAAAAGCAACTCCAGAACCTTTTTCTTGAAGATAAATAAAGAAAATATATTAGAAAGATAAAGAGAAAGGATTACAAAGGGTGATAAGGCATCGCCCATAACCCATAAACAACCGGGCCACCCCTAATTTTAAACAATGCCATCTACTACAAACCAATCCCAACTAAAATCTTGAAGCCCCCTCAAACAGAGCCCAAGATTATACAAATGACACCCCTAACTTAACCCCTCCTCACATCTAATGTATAGTTTGGAGCATTTCTATAGTAGATCATTCCAAGCTCCATTTTGTCATGTTTATGAACATGGTTAGATACACATGGAGGCACAGGAACCCCAAAGTACAATTGTAATTGCAACAAAGTTAAGATGCATGAGTATTTGTTTTTCTCCACTAATATCATGAGTTGCCTGATCTAGGCAATATGAAGAATATCTTGAATAAGCCTCTGGAGTGTGAGAATCACCATTAAAGCAGAACAATCAGCAGAAGTATGATTTCTACCTGCAATAGATATTTCATACCATGCTTAAATATCTGTGTAAACTCCTTCCAATTTAAGATATAACTCATTTCTATTTGTTTACTCTTATTAGGCCTTATTATTGAACTCCACACTACACAGTGTTGATTAATAATTATCATTTTCATTCTGTAAATTTGGTCCTTCATTAATCTGTCATATTCTATTCCAATTTCTACTGGGTGGCATACAATCCTTCTTGCGTAAAGTCTATTAGATTTCCTTTACCTTGGATACTAATAGAGGGAATTGAGGCTCTTTGTCCAGGAAAAAAGTTTGACTTACCTTGGATAATCTATAACAAGAATACATTTCATTAAAATTGAAAAAAAAAGATTACAAGCTGATAGTGTAGAGATTACACCAAACCAAAAACATACGAAATAAGAAGAAACTTTCAATACAACTCAATCATTTCTAATACTCAAGCCCTGTTCGCTTTTTAGGAAGTTACTTACCTGGGTAAGTGTTTCCTAGGAAATATTTACACAGGTAAGTGCATTTATCAATGTTCTTTTATTTCCCAAGTAAATAAGAAAATGACCGTTTTATCCATAAAAAACCATTATTAAAGGGGCATTTTTGTCCCATTCAAGTGTTGGCAACTTTCCTCCCAGGTGGGGAAGTTATTTATCCAGTTAGGAGATGAGTATCACTTACCCGGGTAAGTGATAGGAAAACAAATTTTCCATGTACCTGATGTGGGTGCCGGCAGCAGCAGTAGTAATTTAGTGTTCTCATCCTATCTTATCTAGTCAGTATTCTTACCTTATCTGCTTTCAGTAGCAGGGATTAGTAGGAGTCTTATCTATTCAGTGTTCTTATCTTATCAGTTCAGTAGGATAGATTAAGGGAGTCTTATCTTATCTAATTACAATTCATATCTTATCTTATCAGTTCAGTAGGATAGATTAAGGAAGTCTTATCTTATCTTATCAGTTTAGTCTTATCTTATCAATTTAATAGGATAGAGTAGTAGATTAGCAAGGAGTCTTCCTAAAAGTAGGATTCTACCTCTTGCAATCTCCTATTTAAGGAGCTGATATTATTCAATAAACATATCGAAAATTTCAGTCAAGAAAGAGAACAAGGAGAGTTGGGTGATCTCTTGGACAAATCACCATTAGGGCGCCAAGATAGGTTCATCAAGAGCAGGGAGGAACAAGGGAAAATAGGTGGTTTTCCCCGTGGATCGACCCGTGGCGAGATCCTATTCCCGGGCCCATAACAATTTGGTATCAGAGCAAGGCGTCATGGGTGACCTTGAGCAATTGACGTCTAGGGTTCATGATCTGGAGCACAAACTCATGGAAAACAGCAAGGAGGTGTGCGAGATCAAGGGCGATGCCTGAGAATTAAGGCGCTTGATGGAGTTGTACTTTTCTAGCAAGGAAAGGAACCCGGAAGGGGCTGCAACCACAACCGGCCGCCAACCAGACATGGCAGAATCGTCTGGCAAGCAGTAGGTCGTTGCCCTAGCACAGGTTAGCAACACCCAGAATGTTCCGATTAAGCAGGAATCCGGTGTCATTGAGGATTCCATCGACGAGAGTTCAAAGAAGAATAAGAGCAACTACTCCAAGGTCGTCATTGCTGGTAAAGGAGCTTGTATGCCTCATGTTGCGGCTGCAAATGTTGCAAAAGAGTGTTTGCTAGCTGTAGTCAGATCAGATCCTAGGGCTGCAAATATCTGGGTGAATCTTGCTAATGCATACTATTTGGATGGTGATCATAGAAGTGCTGGAAAGTGCCTGGAGAAGGCAACAAAACTGGAGCCTAATTGCATGTCAACTCGATATGCTGTTGCGCTTCATCGTATCAAGGATGCAGAAAGGTCTCAGGATCCCACTGAACAACTTTCATGGGCTGCGAATGAAATGGCTTCAATACTCAAAGAAGGGGACTCTGCAACAATTGAGCTTCGGATAGCATGGGCAGGACTTTCCATGGTTCACAAGGCTCAGCGAGCTCTGTACGCACTAAAGCAGGCAATTGAAGAGGATCCAGATGACGTTCAGTGGCACCAGCTTGGCCTTCACAATCTTTGTACTCTACAGTTCAAGACATCTCAGAAGTACCTTAAGGTTGCGGTTGCCCGTGGCAAAGAATGCAGCTATGCATGGTCAAATCTTGGTGTCTCACTGCAGCTGTCTGAGGATGAACCCTCTTCATTGGAACCCGATCCAGGAGAGCAAAATCATCCCACCTATCCGGGATTCCTTTGACTGTGTTTCAAGACACCCATCCTGAATCTGAGGACAAGCTCGTAGTCCAGGAGGGGAGTAACGATGTGGACGCCGGCAGCAGCAGCAGTAATTTAGTGTAGCAGCAGCAGCAATTTAGTGTTCTCATCCTATCTTATCTATTCAGTATTCTTACCTTATCTGCTTTCAGTAGCAGGGATTAGTAGGAGTCTTATCTATTCAGTGTTCTTATCTTATCAGTTCAGTAGGATAGATTAAGGGAGTCTTATCTTATCTAATTACAGTTCTTATCTTATCTTATCAGTTCAGTAGGATAGATTAAGGAAGTCTTATCTTATCTTATCAGTTTAATAGGATAGAGTAGTAGATTAGCAAGGAGTCTTCTTAAAAGTAGGATTCTACCTCTTGTAATCTCCTATTTAAGGAGCTGATATTATTCAATAAACATATTGAAAATTTCAGTCAAGAAAGAGAGCAAGGAGAGTTGGGTGATCTCTTGGACAAATCACCATTAGGGCGCCAAGATAGGTTCATCAAGAGCAGGGAGGAACAAGGGAAAATAGGTGGTTTTCCCCATGGACCGACCCGTGATGAGATCTTATTCCCAGGCCCATAACAGTACCCCACATATAAATCTGAAAAATGAGCATGGTATCTTTGGTCAGTGGGAACTCCATTGACCAACTTTCTCCCTTCTCAAAATCCAAAAAAGGAATGGGCCCTCAATCCGAAAAAGAATTGCCTTTAAATCACTCGCTAATTCAGCAGCAAGATTGCAAATTTCAGCCAAAATTCTTTTCTCATCCCAATGTCATCTTCAAAAATTGCATTATTTTCTCCCCTTCCTGATGCCGAGGACAAACTTCAAAGCGAATGAAACTTCACTAGTCTTTAACTAGTAGTTGTCATAATTAGAGGTAGAAAGAAGGGTGTTTATGGCTAGCCTATTGCCAAAACTGTCAAGTACCAAGGGAAGAGGCAGGAGAGGTAGGGGTACGTTTGGCTTCTGGTGGGTTTGGTATGATTTGGATTTGGGTGAGTTTGGGGGATAGTGGTATGCTTTTGATAGAGTTTGGCTTCTGTTTTTCTTTTATATACTTTTATTTAATTATTATATAAAAATATCTAGAATCTTGTCTTGGTGCAGAATCTGAAGCTAAAACCTTAGATTCTAATCATACCTAACCTGATAATACACTTCAATTGGGGATAAATCTATGATGCAGACATGATACTAGATCATTGACCAATCAAAACCCATCAGTGAATTTTGACGAATAATACGACCTTATTGGTTACCACTTTTGATACTGGTTGATGGCTATAAATTTTTCTGGTATCATAGTCGAACCCTTCAATTGGATTTGTGGAGGGTTTGGCATTACGATCAGTAGTTAAGACTCGAGAGATTTATGGTTGAGGAACAATACTAATGTTATTAATTATAAAAAATTCAATTATCAAAAGAATACTAATATTATTAGCATCAAGACTTTTTAATGTATTGGCTTGTATGTTGTTTGGGAACATTTTGTCATTGATGAAATTTGGAGGTTCTCATTGGAATTGAACATTTTAATAGAAATGGTGTTTACATGTCGGGGTGTCAATTGGACTGGATTTGGTCCAATCCGATCTAGTCCAATGTGAGTCCATTACAAATGGACCAGGTCCAGTCCAATTCAATGTCTGGACCATCCAATCTGTTTATATTTGTTTTAATATAGATTAATTCTAACCCAAACCTGGCCATTGACACCTATATTCTTATCTTCTATCAATGTACCAGATATTGGCTTAATCCAACCCAATATAAATTTACATGGATGGACCAGGTCCAATCCAATCCAATAAATACTTTGGATCATTTAGTCTGGGTTGGTCCAATTCAATGTCTTGTTGGTCCGTTCAATCCATTCAAATTGATTTTGTTTTGGACGGGGTCTAATCCAAAAAGAAGACTGATTTATTCAGCAAATAGACTGAGATGATTGCTAGCAGCTAAAGTTTTATTGCGCAATGCATTATTTACTTATTAAAGAGAAATTTTTAGTTTAGTACCCTAATTCAGGGGCAGTGTCAAGTTAGTATCTAAACTACAAAATGTGTCATTTGTAGTCCATCAGTTAAGCACGCGATGTCACATGTGATTTATAACATTTTGAAATTTCAAAATTAGCCTTTTAAGAATACACTGTTTATTGTCTTCTTGAAACTGAAACTAAATCAGAGCAACGATGAACAATAGCCGAATGATCAAGTTCTCTTCCACAAGTTACCAAGAAACAGACGAGAAATAAAAAATGCTCGAACATAAAAATTCATTAAGGCTCCAATAATAAATCGGTGGAATTATCTTTTATAATCATCGCTAAAACACTGTCCATCAAGGGAGATGAATCAAGAGAGAGAGAGAGAGAGAGTGAATCAATAATGTATTACGACTTGTTATTTGCAGTCTTTTTCTTTTTCTGACTCTTTGACAAGATACCAGTTTTAGAATCATAGCCAAACATAGAATAGTGGGACGGCATACAGCGGTGTTGCAGTCGTGAATCTCTCTCTCTCTCTCTCTCTCTTTTCTTCTGGTCTAAATTTCAATTTTCATACTAAGATAATGTATAAGACTTTTCTAATTGTGACATGGCTTTCTAATTCCCTATGGATTTATATGTCCTTGGTCACTCGGGGGTTCAGATCTTCAGAGCTTTCTGTGCAAATGCAAACCCCTTTATTAATTTTGAAAAATTGCCAGGTTTAACGATGATGATGAATCTTTGAATTATAAAAGCACAGAGTTTTTTACTGTAGCTTCATATCTTACAGAGGAACCAAGGAATCACCATGTAAAATCCAACCAATCACCGTAATCAGAGATGAACGATTTTAGGGGAAAATCAAAAGATCAATAGATGAGCAAAGCTCAATAATTGACGCTGATTTTCAGTACAAAGCACAGACAAGACCCAAACCGACAAGGGTCCAAGCTGGACTGACTGTTTTGTTATGTATATGAAGGAACAATGGTCCCAATATCCAATAGTAATCCATCCCCAGCCTTTAGCCGGCAACTGACTCCAACCAGAAAATTCTAAATGGATTACCAAATCGAAAGCATCTCAAATTAGATCTACGTCTTATTCCATAGCTCTACCAATCGTTTTTACCTCTGCTTGCCTGTAGCTGTAGTGAAGAGACGTATTACTGGACAACCTTGACGTATTCGACAAATAAGCAGCCCACCAAATGGTGAAGCCCCGATATTTATGATCTCATCATCAGCCATGTCACTATTGGAGATTATCGGCCCTTCTGATGCAGTACAGTTGAACATCTGATGGGGGGTTTAGTAGCAGCAACAGAAATAATATAATGGAAACTGTAGCGTCAGTGTGTAGCAAGGGTGATTAAAATCCTTGTAAAGTAGTTCGAGAGAACGGACATAATATAATGGAAACTGTAGCGTCATAGTGTGAAGCAAGGGAGATTAAAATCCTCGTAATATAGTTCGAGAGAACGGACATGGATATCTTTAACAAATTTCACTACGACTTAACTATTCACTGGCCTTCACCTTCAAAACGTGTCATTTTTACTAAGGGTATTCTAAAGAAAATTAGATGACATTCAAAGGGCATTTGTGTCATTTCATATGTCACTTAGTGGCAGTTAAAAAAAGATGGTCAAAACCAATGTTCTTTTTTAAGATTTATGTGGGGACCAAGGAAAGTTTATATTTTGGGTATTGCTTACCCATCTCTTAAGTAGGTAAATAACTTTCCCACTTAGGGGAAAGTTGCCAAAACTTGAATGGGATAAAAATGCCCCTTTTAATAGTTGGGTAAATGCACTTACATGACTAAGTCTTTCTTGGGAAACACATACCTAGATAAGTGCATTTACTCAGGTAAGTAACTTACTAAAAAGCGAATGAGGCCTAAATTGACAATTTTTGAAAGTTTGGATACCGCAGTGACACGTTTTAAAGTGCAAGTACTAACTTGACACTATTCCCAAAGTTTATGGTATTAAAACCACAAATTTTCCTATTAAAAATGATAAAAATGAGTATGACGAAAAGTGTGAATGTTGAGGTGGATGAGTGAGAAAACTAGGGAGTTTAGAAATGAGAGGTTATACAAAGGAACTTTTTTTATCGGTGTTACATGTTACACAATATACATTATAGGGAGATTAATTGGACTGGATTTGGTCCAACCTGATCCAGTCCAATGTGAGTCCACTTACAAATGGACTGTACCCAATCCAATCCAATCCAAATCCAAACTGAATGAAATATAAAAAATTATATAATAAAATAAAACTTATAAAAAATTACAAAAATATATTAAAATGAAGAAAATTTGAAAATTACAAAAATATACCCTTTTGGCATTAAAGAAGCGCTTTTGTAAAAGTGCTTTCATAAAAGTACTTTGATAAAAGTGCTTTTGTAAAAGCACTTTAATGAAAACTACTTTTATATAAGTACTTTTGTAAAAGTACTTTCGTAGAAGTGCTTTTATAAAAGTGATTTCGTAAAGTGCTTTTGTAAAAATGCTTCCGTAAAAGTTCGTAAAAGTGTTTTTGTATAAGTGCTTTTATAAAAGTACTTCCGTAAAAGTTCTTTTGTAAAAGTGTTTTCATATAAAATACTTTCCTAAAAGTAATTTTTAAAGTGCTTTCATAAAAGTACTTTTTATAAAAGTGATTTGGTAAAAGTATTTTTGTAAAAGTGCTTTCGTAAAAGTATTTTTCATAAAATTATTTTTATAAAAGTGCTTTCATAAAAGTGATTTTATGCCGACTTCAGTTCTGATTGATTTCAAATTGGACAAAGGTTTGGCCTCAATCGAATTATTAGAAATTTGGTTTAGATCCAATTCAAACCAATAAGAATATAGATCAATTTATTTTAAACTAGCCCAATCTAATAATTATAACAGACCATTCAAATCCAATTTAATAAGGTTATCCAATCCAAACCCGATAGATTGACACCCCTTAGGAGTAGGGACATAGCAGGGTGCAGAGGAAGTCCATTGACCTTACACAGAGCAGGCTGTGCAGATACGTAGGTTTGATCATTTAAGGGCAGACCAAAAGGTACAGACGTTTAAGTAATAAGAAATGAACAAAGTATTCATACTTTAAGGATGGATATTGTAAGTGCTCATACTTTAAGAATATTAGTTATTATTTTAGATGATGACAATTATTTATCCACTAAAACACAAATCAACAAATAAGTAAGTTGAGCCACTTAAGCCTTTATCAAGCCGCCCTGGGTCCATCAGTCTCCTCAGCCCCATGGGTGACTAATGCCTTTTATTCTTCCTTTTCTTTCTTATTGAGGACAGTGTGAAGAAAACAAGATAGCTATCTCCCTCTTCCTCTTCGTGAATGATAGTGTCTTCCAGAAAAGATGGCTACCTCCTTGCACTCCAAGTTATAGTTTTTTTTTCTTTTTCTTTTTTTTTTTTTCGATCGGATCTGATATTATGCAGCATTAATAATCAGAATATATTTTTTTATCTAATGGCTTGTGTTAGGGTGTCAATAGAACGGTTTTGACTTGGACCCTATACAAATCAAAATCAATTTTGAGAGATTGGACAGACCAGTAAGACATTGAATTGGATCAGTCTAGACTTATAGTCCAAAGTATTCATTGGATTGGATTGAACCTGATCTGTCTGTAATAGGTTTACATTGGATTGGGTCAGTCCATTGATAGAAGATGAGAATATAGGTGCCAATGGATCGGATTTTAATTGGAACCAATCTAAATTAAAATCAATTTGAACATATTGGACGGTTCAGATATTGAATTATATCAATTCAAAATGGTCCAAATTATTCATTAGATTGGATTGAACGTAATTTATGTGTAATGGACTTACATTAGACTGGATCAGATTGAACTAAATCCGGTCTAATTGGCACCCCTAGGTTGTGCCTTACGTGAAGATTGGTTGGGGGCTTGGAGTATAATTTAATGAATTACGAAAGAGGCGAATTGGTGAAATCTAATTTGCAGCGTATTCAAAATCTGCATGGATTTTATTGATATTTCCTCTTTGGTTCCCACTGATGACCGAGTGTTGCTGTCTTTTGTTATGCTTGGTGTTGATGGGATAACCAGAAGCTAAATGTGGATGTAGTATTTTTGAACCGTCGTCCTGGATGATTGAACCGTTTAGCCCAAAAATAATTCAAGCAACCGATTTTGTTTCACCTTTAATCTGTTATTTGGCCAAAAACCGCTGATTTGATCAACAACCCATTGATTCGGGTGATTAAACTGTCGATTTGGACAATGGGTTCTAACTTTTTTTTTTTAATTATTTTTAATCTGAAACAAGTCATCCATTTGAACCAAATGGTCAAATTACCCACTCGGAAATGAATGGCCTGTTCCAAATTATAAATAATTAAAATAAAAAAACAGCCAAAATCCGTTGTCTACATTGGCAGTCCAACCAAATGGTAATATTGCTGACCCAAAAACCGATGGTCAAAGTGGTTCTGATTCCGGGTTGATTTTTGAACATTGCGTGCATGGATTCTCATTAATTCCTGTGCTGAGCGTGTACCATATGGCTGTGGTACAAATGATATCAATATGACGGAAATTGAGCATAAAAATCAATAAATCTTCAATAATGTAAAAAAGCTTCAATAAATCTTCCAGCAATAATGTAAAAAAGATTTTAAACATGAAATAGGGCTTGCCAATCATATTCGCACAAGTAGAGGTTATAGAATTTAGAAGTCAACATAAATTGGCATACATCTCTTTATAAATTATAGGGTAAATTTTTAAACTACATAAATTGGCATACCTACATAAATGCATTTACCCATGTTGTTTTATTTTTCATACAAACAAGAGAATGACCATTTTAATCATAAAAATCCATTATTAAAAGGGGCATTTTTGTCCCATTTAAATATTGACAACTTCACCAAGGTGGAAAAGTTCATTTATTACATATAAATCTGGAAAAAGAACATGAGATTTTTGGTTGATGTAATTATCCTGGTAATAAAATTATTAAAATACCTGTTTTGCCCTTAAATCAAATTCGAAGATTTAAGGTTTCCTTATACCGGCTGCTACTGTTTTCACTGGTTCCGAGGACGTGCAATTACCGCCGCCGCTGCAACTCGAACGGCGGTAGCAACTTCCTTCCTCCTTCTTCCTCTTCCTCTTTTTCTTTTTTTTTCTTTCTCCCCGCAACTCGAAGCAGCGGTGATAGCAACTCCCTTTCTCCCTCCTTCTTCCTCTTCTTCTTTTTCTTTTCTTTTTTTTTTCTTTTTCTTTCTCCCCTGTTCCGCCACCGCCGCTGCAACTCGAACCAGCGGCGGTAGCAACTTCTTCCTCTTATTCTTTTTTCTTTTCTTTCTCCCCTATTCTACCACGGCTGCTGCAACTCAAACCAGCGGCAGTCCTGTTCTCATCAAGCTTGACACTGATAAGTCCCAATGCAGCAACCATTCCATCTCTGTTGCCGGAGACAGGCACTGCCATTCCTTTTAAAAACAGTAACCCAGTGGTCTCTCTCCCTACGGGTGAAATCGACTCTGCTACAATACGCCCATTGCCCACATCTAGTCATGGCAAACAAGTAACCGAAGTTATTTTTTTCGGCTAAAAAGACTGATACGAAGGAAGCCTTAGGCAGAGCATGTGCGGCCACTAGAACTTGTCACTTTACAGTGGTGATACAAGAGAGAACAGAGAAAACGTTGTGGCATTCTCGTCCTACCTTTGGTGCCAATTCAAGAGTAAGCACGACAATCGCTACGGGTGGCTGTCGTTTCCGCCATTAGTGCCGGTAGGCCAGGGACAGGGTGGCGTGATTGATGTTGTGGTGTGCTCCTTACTTTTGTTTTGGGTTTTGATTAAATTTATCACGAAGGAAGAGGAAGGCTGATAATACTGATCAGCCGGCTATTATGCCGAACGAGAGCATTTGCTGGTTCTGTCTTGGAGAGATAGAAATGAATCCGAAGCCTATCCGATTGTCAATCCGTTTCTAAGGCTGCATGAATTATACAAAGGGGAGAGAGAATGAATTGCAGAGTGAGACAATCCAAAACCTGGTTCGGAGCTGTAATGGGCTAGGATCATTTCAGTGTAGTGAGACAAGCGGCGCTAAAGGGGAGAGAGAATGAAGGGGCCATAGGTGGAGGGGGAAATCACCGCTGCTGGCTAAGGACCGACCAATTCGATTTTGCTGCTGTGAAAAGGAAGAAGATGATAAGGGTAAAATTAGGTTTAAAAAAAATTATATGTGGAGTTTGGGCAGAATATTATCGAACAATAAAGGTAGACAATAGGGGTAGCATAAGTTAATTATGAAATAGTAAAGATATACTTAATTATAATAGCCTTAAAAAAAAAAAATTATAATTGAACAGGATTACCTTAAGAATGCATGTGTAGAGGCTGTTTGTAGAAACTAGAAACATCATTTGACATTTCGGGTAGAAAATAACAATGTTATCAAACACAACCTTAACCTTGGATCGTGGGATGGGGGGATTTGGTTTTGAACTCCGTTATCCTCTTGTGAATGAGTCCGCGTTCTATGCACCCCTGGGTGCATTGGACACGTGAACTCGCGAATGAGAGGACACATCGATCAGGCCAACGTTAACGCACGTTTGGGCATTAATGTGGTCTGATCGGTTCAATCGGATGGTTCACGCAGACACGAACTGGTTCAATCGGATAGTTTGTGTGGGCACGATCGGTCTAGAGCACAGACAAAAGGGCCTTATTTCTTCGATTTTATTTCCCCTGGAAAGCTCCTTCCTCCATCGGCAGTGACAGAGCTCCTGTGGTTCATCGACGGCGATAAGGAGACCTCCGGCAGCGACGTGTTCTTCTCTTCTCCTCTCCATTCTTCTTCTTTGACAAGTAGCTCCGGTGGTAGGGCCGGCGACCATTCTTCCTCTTCTCTTCTTCTTCTTCGTCTCTCCGGTAGTAGGTAAAATCTCCGATGGTAGGTCCGATCTTTTATTGAAAAACAATAGTCTTTTTTATTAATATATTAAATAATTTTATCTTATAACTAGAACTACAAATCTTTGAGAAGATTTTCAAGTGTCATCACATAGACGAATCATTTGCAAAAAATGGAACAGGAGATGGGATTGGACTGGACCAAGCCAGCACAAGCAATGCTAATGCAAATTCTCATTCTCCCATTTATAAAATCGTATAATGTCCTAAAAAACATTGAGACAACGCAAGCTGAAGTTGGAATGGTTTTGAAGTTGTTGTTTTTTTTTTTTTTTTCTTCTTTTTTGTTTAATTTCATATTTGGTTTTGTTGTTCTGATGCAAGCCTATTGATAAAACTCTATAGTAAGATCTTTTTCGTTTTTATTGTTTTCTGTTCGTGTTCTGTAGGAAATCTCAATTTAGAAATTAAGGTTTTTCTGTTGAGATAAGCCTACTGAATTGTAAGTTAATTGGAGAGAACATTTGGATGGACGGCTGCAATCAATCATTTCGAAAAATTCAACAAATCCCTAATCTCTGAATGCTCTGTGTTCTGATGCTGTTAAACCCAAAAATTTTCTACTGATAAGCAATTGCTGCATCTACTATGCCATATGATGCTTAGATATTCAGTCTGAATACTCTGATTCTTCTTTTCTTTCTTTTGTTTTTGTTGATATATAATCAGGTTTAAGACCGTATACCAGCACCAGATGTAAATCGCTCTTTCTGTTTCTGGAGTGGAATCCTCACTCACGCCCATCTACCACCGGTACCTGTTCGTCCTTCAGATCGGACCTACCACCGGAGAAGACGAAGAAGAAGAGAAGAATAAGAATGGAGAGGAGAAGAAGATGAGAAGAAGAACACGCCGCCATCGGAGGTCTCCTTGTTGCCGTTGATGAACTGCCGGAGTTTTGTTGCCGCCATTGGAGGAAGGAGCTCTCCAAGGGAAACAAAATCGAAGAAATGAGGCCCTTTTGTCTGTGTTCCAGACCAGAACCGTCTGATTGAATACACTCAAATGCACGTTAACGTTGGCCTGGTCGACGTGTCCTCTCATTCGCGAGGACGTGATGTCAAATTTCTTTTAGTTTCTTTTTTTTTTCAAATTTTAGTTTTTTTGGGAAGATAAAAATATATTTTTTATTATTAAAAAAATGTTACGGTTTCGAAACACATGGAAACAGGCGTTTTGGAGCGTATCTTTTTCAAAAGATACTATCACACTTTAAACCATGGATACATCCTCAAGTTTCTAAGGGTCTATTTGGTTCATAGTCAAAATTGGAATGGTCCATATCTATAGTATGTTTGGTTCAAACAAAAATGGGAATAGAAATTGGAATCAACAGGAATAAGATTTCATTCCGAAGGGAAGGGTAAGAAATGGCTATTCCCTCGAATGATCATTTTCATGCGAGTCCAGATCTCCTGCCTACACAAACTCTACCTATGTTTATCGCAGCCACACATGGAGAACATCTCAACCTCTACATAGTATTATGTAGGGGGAGATGTTCCTAATTCACGGGAATAGTGTGTAGTGGGTAGATGTGAGCAAAATTCTTGTGGGCAGGAGATCCAAAGTTCCTTTTGCAACACCCACTTTCTTAGGTAAATTGTTATTTTTTTTATCTCTTTTCAATTTTACCCTTTGACCCAAATCCATGTTTGTTTAAACATTTTGTCTCATTAACATATAACCTGTTCACCGTCCAAGTAGCAAGTTCAATAACTTGTATAACTACAACTTATAAACAGTAACTCGTTCAATTACCTGTGAGGAAAGATCAACAAAAACATGGAATAACTTGTTCAGCTCTGCGTTGGTTGATGCTTGGCAGGCCGAATTTAGCCAATCAAGCATTTCCCTAAAATTTATGCTGCAACTATCTCATAGAAGAATATAGACAAACATCCTTGAATAGTATTCAGCTCCCAACTGCAAGAGCTCTTGAGGAAAGAGCTATAGAAAATACACATGTGAATAATAAAAAATATGCTTGTGTAAAAGTCAATTGACAAATTTTATTTTATTTATTTATTTTTTGCACCAACTGCTTCTGATTGAAAGAGAAAAGTGGGGAAATGTATGCACCATCTGCCCCATGTATAAAAATTAAATAAGAGCCATTAGTTAAAGCATTGATTGATGCAAATACAATTTTATTCCCATTTGGTTAATACCCAACTCAAAAACAAAAATAAATAAGAACCATAAGTTGAATATCCAACATATAAAACTCAAAAACAAAATAAAAAAGAAAGAAAGGAAAAGAATTTCTGACCTAAGACTTTAGATAATGAACATTTAGGGCAAAAAAGCATTTCCAAACACTTAAGAAGGACACTGCACAAGGTATAGCAGCTGAGATGCAATGATAGATAATTAAGTAAGGTTCACATATCAAAATTTAGGGGTTTTAACTGTTCAGTCCATCAGTAGAAATCTTAATTCCACCTTAAGGGTGGAATGAATCCTGACTGTAGATTAATGTCAAATCTATGGGCAGGGTGTAGTTTATAGGATGGGGGGAGGGGGCTACTAGTAGACTAGGAGGTGGCTGTAATTTCAGATTTATGAGGGGGAATACAATCTACTTATCCTCAAAATTTATAGTCTGGACACTGCAAGCAGTTTGGCTTCAGAAAATGAAGGATTTCACGCTTCCCAACATAGAGGTAAGGATTTCACGCCATGTATATTAAAAAATGATGTCTCAAAGCATCTCCACAAGTAAACAAAATTTGGAAGCTCATGAAACTGTCTGGCCATAGCAAACAGATGCAACTGCTGTGCATAAATACGTTGTAGGACTACAGGACATAACAACTCCACATCTACTTCCTGTAGTGGCCATGGAGGTGACATAAAATCATTCTCTCCATTTTTTGTTTATCCACTTGAATGGGAATGAATCACAAACTTTGTAGGACTGCTGTGCATACAGTGTACCTGAGGTCAATAGATAAATAGCCCATAAAATACATATGAGAAACAAAAATGATGGTGCAAGCAGTTACTCATTTTGTGAAGAAAGTAAGGTGATTGAAAGCTCATAAAATTGAACAATGAAGCCAGTGTCTCATCCATAATATGGGCCCATAGATTTGAACATGATGCCACACTTCTAATAAATAGCCCATCTTCATTTCCCTTTTCAATGTGTTGTGCAAACCTTGCATCTGCCACATTGTAGTGATACCTGAAACAAAAAATAACAATAATAATTTACACCCACTTTTTACATAATTCTGGTAAAAATCTCACACGATAAGCGAAACATACATACCATTGCTTCATAGGCCACCTAACATTATACACACTAATCCATTGTGTTGCAAGCATCCCCATCCAAACCTTCTTCTTTGGTTGCTCATCATGAGAAATATGGCATACAATCTCTAGTTCCCATAGAGAACTTGGACACCATAATGAAACTTCTAACTGCACTATATTACTATTATTAACATTTTATGAAGATATCTAAATGCATGCACCAACAATCAACTTGAGCCAAAAGGGCTTGGTAGAGTGAAGGATGCAACTATAGGTGAATAGTGTTTATTAATTAACAACTATAGGTATTGCATTGTTGTACTCTCTTGACTAGTTCAATATTTCCAAAGACAATATTGACTTCAATAAAACATAACAGCTAAATCTGGAAAAAGGGACTACACAAGAAACAAACAGTTGAGAGAGAGATTAACAAACAAATATGTATTTATGGTTGAAATATGTGATAATGAATCAGCCTTACTCTACATGGCTAATATTTGTATAGTTTAATTTATCAATAATAAAATTGTATACAAAGAAGTTGTAAGGGTTGGAAACTAAATCACTTGCACATTCAAAGTACTAAATCTGTTTTTTATTATTTTGTGGGCACAGTCAAACTTGAAGACCTTCTTGGCTACACCATTCAGCTTGATTGTAAGTTCACTACCTTTAGCAAAATCAGTTGCCATTGATGCTCCTGCAACAATTTCTTTTGTGTTCAAAGGCCTACAGTTGTAAATGATTCTTATGTTCCCTGCAATAAAAGGCAAGTTTTGAGTTTGGGGCAATTTTAAGCTAGTCTATGTCCTTTTAGCATGCTCTAATCCAACAAGATCTGCCAAATGGATCTTTGCACATAAAATATTCCTCAAACAAATCTTCATTTGGAATAGCATTGCCAGGTGAAGCTAGATGGGCTTTCCATATTTGCTCCAATGTGATTGCGATGATAGTATGCGAACGATTTTTACAAAAAATAGAATAGGGAGTTAAGTATTGTTTGAGTAGCTATTGAAGATTAAACAGTGAGATTTCAGTCATAATATGGAATGGGCATATATGACATTAACATTCATCTCTTGAATTCACACCTCAAGACAAATTCCAATGGAAAAAGGGAACTCAATATTTCTAAACTCTTTCCCTGCCTCACATCACACCAAATTCCTATAGAAATATTATAAAATATGAATAGTACTTTTATTAGTGAAATGTGAACAACATTCAATTCCATAAGCTAGGACCAACAATGGATAGTGGCCTTTTTTTTTTAATTCCATAAGCTCTTTATTCTCCAATCTTCATTCAACACAACATAAGGTATTCATTGGTCTAAAATCGAGTGGCAAGTTGAAAAAAAAATACTCCACCTCACTCATGTCACTTGCCATCTTCCTTCCTACCTTCATCTTTGCATTCATGCTTAAACTAGAGACTTTCATTAACTCATCAAACACCTTCATCCCTATCTCCCTATCCTCTTTATCAATAAGAGCATTTGTAACTTGAGATATTCTTTCCCCTACTATGGCAAAGTGTTGTCCCACCTTAGACAACTCATCTATAAGAGCCCTTGCCACAAGATCATCATCTGTGTTGTTTCTTGATCTCTTATTTGCTTTATGAGAGCGAGGGGTTGATGAAGCACCTAATTGAGGTCGATTATTAGGGGATTGTGTGGTAGAATTAGAAGCCATCTCATCATCCTAAATGAACTCTATTCCATTATATTGGGTTTCTTCTCCATTGACCGATTCACCCTCCATAGGTGGGTTGTTATATTCCTCCTCCCTTTCCACATTTTCTGCAACATCAGCAGGAGCCTCTACATTCTCCCCAGTGGTTTTATCTCTCCCAAATATAATGGAGAGGTCATCAAAAAATGGGAAAGGTTTGTTTCTTAACCCCTTAGCATGTGGATGGCTCTACATTTATCAAAATAAAAGTATGTTAATAGATTAGAAGTTATGTGAAATAGATATAAATAATTGCTTCAGTATAGAGTATAATTGATAACAATTACCTTAACCTACCCATTGAAGACCTCTTTTTCACAAGTGATACACTTTTTTACATCATCCCATCAAAACCCTGAGCAACTAGGGTCGAGCATATCTCACAAATGGCTGCATGCCGTCTCTTCATATGTTTCACTCTAGACTCAATGTGTGGGTTTGCTTTCAACCCACACCTAGGGAGGTTCATTTCCATGAACCTTTCTAACTGATTCAAGTACCCTGAAGGTCCCATTTTCTGATCTCCACATCCCAGTGTGAACTAGCATCATTAATCCTTCAATTAACTTGCCCTCTTCTTCTTTTGACCAAATTCTATTTTGTCTAGTTGGTTGCCTTTTTTCCTTATCTCTGCCAGTCATGTCTAAAAAATAAGTAATATATAAATATAAAGAAAATATAAGCAAATAAATCAACAAATTCCATTGAAACAAACCACAATTTACTGAACATCACAAAAGTAACACATATAATAGTCTCATAGTAAACATAATAAACAAATAGTACTTTATTACAACACATAAGTAACAAATACAAATTGCTATTATTGTGTAAAGTGTTGTCACATTTGATTTGCTAAGTTGTCTCTTAATGCATTCCACTCGCTATTACCATATAAGCTTGTTATTCGTTCATCATCTACCTCAGTTGTACTTTGGCCTTGTTCACCAACCAAAAATTCTTCAAGTCCTACTTCCATGGGGTCATTTGGCATGCTTTTCCGTATGTAGTTGTGTAGGAGGCAACACACAATAATGATCCTAACTTGGGTTTTTATTGGATACCAAGTTGAGGTCCTAAGTATTGCCCATCTTATTTTAAGGAGGCTAAATGTCCTCTCAATTGCAATCCTGGCTACAAAATGTCTCATGTTGAAAATTTCAGTTGGGGTGTTGGGTTGGTGTCATTGCCTTCACTCATTTAGATGATATCTTTGTCCTCTATAAGGTGTTAACAATCCATCACTATTAGGGTACTCAACATCACACAAATAATAACAACCTAGACAAGTAATAAAACATATATTAAATTTTTAAACAGTTTCATTAGTTCTCCAAACTATTTCCTTAGTGGTTAGGGTTTATTATATACCTTGTGGTATTTTTAAGCCATTTCTCCTTGAGATGGCATCATGTAAGACTCTGGTGTCATGGGCAGATCCCTCCCAACCAGGTAAAACATAAATGACTTGCATGTTTGGGGAGAAAACACCCAAGACATTTGTTGTAATTTCATTTTTCCTTGTTCAATACTTAAGCTTATCCTTTTCAGGCACTTGAACCCTAATATAGGTTCCATCTAGAGCCCCTAGACGATTCTATACACACACACAAAAAAAAGAAAGATGAATTGAAGGATAATAATCCTAAATATATGTTGTAATGGAAAGACAAATATATAGAAAAGCGGGCAAACCTCGAACCACTTCCATTTCTCATCAATTGAGTTTGTAGTCACATGCCGGGGTTTTTTAGTAGAACTTCATGCAAGTGCAATACCGTGTTCAACACCAAATTAAAGTACTTACTTACAATAGATCCAGACGTCCTAAAATGCCATTGTTGCTCTCTATTCATAACATCATGTGCCAAAATGTTTACGAAGCATGCAACCATCTCATCCACTCTCATTTGTCTACTATCCCTTAACTTTCCTACCCTTCTAATCAAGTCACATAGTCTAAGATAACTATTCCTATCCATTCGTGTATGGTATATACACGCCACATCTGAAACCATGAACATAGTTTTGATGTTTGAAAGCCTACATACAATCCTTTGCTCAGTTGTCTCTATATTGATGTCATCTTGACCATCACTGCTTAATCTCTTAGAGACCCTCAACATTCTCTTCCTATTTTCAATGGTATTCATAATCAATACAATCAGAAAAGTACATTGCATCAACATTTCATAGTAAGAACAAAGCAAAGTTGCAACCAATTTTTTCTTCCTATCCATATCTAGTGGTGGCCAAGGCATGTTTTTATAAAAGATCACTATTTGATTCAATTATGACATAGCATAATGAGTCCAACTACAAGGAGAATCAATTATGGTATATAAAAGACATATATACACATGATGGTTTTTGTACTAGATCAACATTGTTGAATCAAAGTAAGCATTAAAGGTGTGTATTTATACTCTTTCCAAACTAAGCATTAAAGATTACTATGTATAGCCTTGTTGTTATAGAAGATTTATATGTTGTATTGGACTTTAGTTTGTCATAAGGAAATCAGTTTTTTGCTTTGGATTTTTCAAGGAAGATTGACAATGAGTTTGTATACAGGTTGCAGCATTTATTGGAGAGGAGCAAGCTATTTCTAAGTAAAGGATTTGTATGTTGCAGGTTGCATAAAAAATATTTTAAAAGTGAGCGCAAATCTTGAATGTAAAACTGCAGTGAATCGGTTAATGCTTAATAGTTTCCTCTTTTACACTGCAAAGACAACACCTATTTTCAAATGATCAATGGTCTTTTTCTCTTATAAGTAAAGTATTTGTATCAATGTGAGGGTCTTTTCTTGAACCACTGTCCAAAAGAAAAAGGAAACTTTGGATGGTACTTGTACTTTGCACAGCCACTTGAATAGAAGAATGGTTTGGCCTTTCCAGTTTAATTTTCTGAATTCTATAATCACTTTACTGTCCTTTTGATGTTCATTGATTTTATGTGTGGTCTCTAAAATTCTCTTTCATAAGTTTAAACATACACAGAGCCAAGCTATTTCGTTTGTGATTTTTTTATCAGTAACAATTAAACTTTTATTAATTGGTAAAAATGCAAGAAAATTACATGTTTAGTATCCTTTGATTTCTTTATATTTTCATTTATTTAGATAATTGGAGGGTTTTTTTTATGAATAGCTTGTTTTCCCTCCTCTTAAACAGAATTGTTTAAAACTTTTACATGTGATCTTGTATTTATGCTTGTACATGTATAGAATTCATAGAGGCAATGGATTTTACTTGGATAAACCTTTACACAGGCAATTGTTATTGATCAATGTCCAAAGCTTATTTCTCTTGTTACTTAACTCTTACATCTTATAGCTCAAATCTCAAAAGAAATATACAAAATTTGGAGAAGAATGTTGTTACTTAACTCTTACATCTTATAGCTAGTAAGTTTACTTTTCAACCATAGTGGTTGAAATATAAAACCGTATTCTTATCCCAGTTATATTTTGTGTCATAGTGTGTTGGTTGAGTGGGTTTAAGAAATATAACCATTTTCATTGAGCTTTTTGATAGATAGATATTAAATATATCAAATTCCAAATTTCATGTTTGTGATGTCACATTTGGACAATTTGTTGGTAACTTGAAGCAAGTGGCAGCTGTTTTCCCCCTAAGCTATATGTTGTTCTATGTGCTTATAGTCACAAGCCAGATACACAACATATATTTGTAGATATTGGGCTGGGGTTTCATGTAGAGTTCACTTGGTCTGAAGCCTTGCAATTTATATCAATAAAGGAAGAAAGATTAGCTAGGTATACATATTGTTCTTTTTTGTTGGATTGCTTGATGATATGCCACTTATAAAAAAAATGATGAAATAACCTTATCAAAATTGAAGAAAGAGGAGGAATAAATAACTTTTTTCAATTAAATGGAGGAATTGAATAATAATAAGACTAGCCAAATCATAATCCATGCTTAAAGATCTAGATTTCTAGATTAGATGCAACTCTTAGTTGGAGTTTTGTGCTTTTACATGGATATGCATCTAAGCAATCAGGGATAGTAGTACAAGGGCTTCAAACTTTCAAAACCTTTTATAGAAATTTAAGCCATGGTATAAACCTCAAGGAGTTTTTACATTCTACAGAAATTTAAGAGATCATGAGGTCATAGATGTTGCTAATTTTTTGAATGATTTATCAAGTCTTAATTGATTCACTTTTCCTATCATAATTGCTATGAGTTAATTTCCTTATTATTGAAGAATCATTTACTGAACGAAGAAGCCATCAGAATTGGATGCAGAATTCATGAAATAGAAAACAAGACAAAAAATACAAAAAAAAAAAATAGTGGCTGGAGTTGTTTTGATACGAGATGCTAATGCTATCTAGAAATTCAAAATTTAAGCAAATACTTACAATGATTGACCGAGTAGATCTTCTACAACAAGAATTGTTTTCTTTGTTATGATTCTGAAAACTCTACTTATCACAATTGATCTAAAAAAACAAAATACCAGATCCAAGAAATCTAGAAACAAAAAATCAAAAGAAAAAAAAAACAATGAAATAATAATAAAAGAGGAACAATAAGATGAGAAGCAACATTTTTTGAATAAGATGAAAAAAATAAGATGCATTATGTGCATCCCGGTGGAACAACGACAAGAGGAATAGCGATTCTTATTGATGAATCAATTTTTTGTGCTAAGTACCTCGTCATTTGGTCTACTTCCAAGTGGTTGATGACTCATGCCAAAGTGAACTTTTGTTCAATGAGGACCTGGACGCCGACCTGGGGGTAGATTAGGTGCTGAGTTAACTGGGCCGAGCTGGGCATGTTAGGTCCCGAACTGACTGGGTCGAGCTAGGCAGGTTAGGTGACGAGCTTACCAAAGTGCCGAGCTGACCAGAGGGCCGAGCTGCCTATTAGTTGTCAAGCTGACCAGAGGGTCGAGTTGTCTATTAGTTGCCGAGCTAACCAGAGGGTCAAGCTGCCTGGTGGCGAGTTGGATTGATTGTTGAGCTTTGTAGTTCTTTAGAGACCTGCAACGAATCAATGTCAGAGGACCCGGGGTGGCTAACTCGGCGAGGTCGCTCCGATGCTTAAGTCAGTACTCTCATAGTAGACTACGAGCTAAAAATCACAAAGTATGAGAACTAGAATATGCTTACTTGCCCCCTCCCCCCCCAATGCCATTGGGGTTGGTGCCTTTATATATGCATTGTTTGGCGTGGGCTTCACGCACCGCATCCGAGATTTCCGAGAAGTCATCTAAGTGGTCTGAGATTCCCTGAGGCAACCGCCATACACGTTGACCACCCTCCGGATCGTTCGGCACGTGGACCAACTTCCAAGGATTGGAGTGTTAGGATATGCATGCCAAATTTGTTGGCGAGCACGTCTCGCAGGTCGCCAAGTCGGCGCCTGTGCCAGGTCGCCAGGTTGCGCCTGGGCCAGACCACCAGGTGGGACACCATCAACTTGGCTAAGGCAAGTTATTGCCTAAGTGGTTCCGGGTGTCACCTAATTGTTTTGAGGTGCCATGTGTCACAATATCATTGGAGGGCCAAATCCGCCCTCATCACTTACCATTTCAATGGAGGAAAAAGCGATGACCAGCGACAACAACTAGATGGAATGGCGACAACAATTGGGAGGATCAATGGTGCCAGCAACAGAGGGAGGATGAGGATGACATATTGTATGAGGATAAACTCTTCAGCATTTACGATGACTTGATGGAGCAGCAGCAATGACTAGATCAAGCAGGGCAGCAACCGAAAAATCAATGACAGAGAAGCAAAAAGTTGAGGAGGATAATCGCAGAGGTGATTTTTGGGAGAAGTAGAATGAAGTGGAGGAGAAACGCATAGGTGATTTTTCGGAGAAGTAGAACTCAGAGATACACTCTCGAACTTTTATATGTTATGGAGGCAATCTCGAGATTTCCAATTTTTATCAGCTTACCCTCCACTCGGGAAATCAACTTACCTGAGCCTCGCAAGGGTATCATTTACCCAGCGAAGTGATACCTGTGAAAATCAAACTTACCTTGGTACACTTGTTTTGAAATCCGAACATAGGTAAATTGGTCAAATCCCATTGCTAAACTCCCCCCCCCCATTACTTCACGAAAAACGAACACGCTCTTAGAAGAATAGGAGGCCCAATCCATTTCCTAATGGAATGACAATGCATCTTCTATAGGCGAGGCCAAAAATAAAATAACAAAACTTGAGCATTTAAGGCCATGTCTAGTTCAATTCTCATTCTTATTCAAGATGAAATTCCAAAATGGACAAGAATGGGTAAAAATAGGCAGAATGAGAAAATATTGCTATAAACTAAATGCTTTCTTCCTAAAAATGAAATCTTTTTAGACTGTCAAGTGTCCTATGTAAAAGTACTTTCATAAAAGTGCTTTTATAACAATACTTTTGTAAAAGTGATTTCATAAAAATATTTTGATAAAAGTACTTTTATAAAAATGCTTTTATAAAAGTACAAATACTTTTTGTAAAAGTACCTTTGTAAACGTGCTTTTATAATAGTACTTTTGTAAAAGTACTTTTAAAAAAATTCTTTCATAAAAATACTTTTAAAAGTGCTTTCATAAAGTACTTTAATAAAAGTATTTGCCCGGTAGTGCACTATTAAACATCTATTTAGGCATATTTTCCTCAAAGAATGAAAATGTGCAAGATGGGGCATAATTATTTTTCATGCTGCATGTGACCTCAATTTTTGTGCTATGCATTGATTTTTCATTCTAAACAGAATGTGGCACATAGCAAGAATTTTGTAACCAAACATTGTAATGTTATTCATTCTTTCTCATCCTTACTTAGAATGAACAAGAATTAAAAGAATGAAACCCAAAGCAATGAACCAAACATGGCCTAAGTTATTAGCTCTGATACTTTATAAAGTTAGAGTCCATTTGATTTACAGTTGGAATTGAAACCGGAATTCATTAGAATCAGAATGGGAATGGTCCATACCCATAATCTGATTGGTTCATATGGGAATTGAAATAGAATTTGGCATCAGTTGGAATGGGATCTAATTCTTAATTCCCAACGGAGGGGACGAAGGTATGGTCATTCCTCAAATGGGGCCAGGAATGTCATTCCACCTGGAATGAGAATGGGATTCTGATTCTGAGAACCAAATGGGCCTTTATTACTTTTTTTGGCTTGACAAACTTGATAGCAGCAGATGGAGAGGGTGATGATTGTGTTTTTAAGTTCATATTGCAACCCAGAAGTCGGTAAAACAAAATGAGGCAGAACCTTTTTTTCTGTTAAGTCCAGAGAGAATGGGAAATCCATCGTATCCATACAAGATAATATTCTTTTATCATCATCATCATCTCTTTACACAAGAAATTGTTTAGCAATGTTGCACAGGCATCCTAAACACATGAGACTGAATAAGTGGGTTTAGACAACTCAAATCCAAACCAACCCACGAAAACAGTTTCACTAAAACGCAGAGAGAGAGGAAATTCGAATTCATCAATAAAGGTCTGATATTCAGGGAATGAGTAGAGAGTGTAGAAACCAGGATACAATTGAGTGATCGTCTGACGGAGATAAAAATGAAATCAGTCTTTCAGTTATTGGTACTTGGTGGATTTTCCACGAACCAAAAGTATTTCTGTCGTTGTTCTTTGTTTATAGGGTTTTCGGTGTTAGTCATTGTCAAAGTATTATCAAGGGGCAAAATTGGATTTTGAAAAAAAAAAATTGCAACATGTCATGTGATAACGGATCTTGATGGATTGGACTGACTCAGATCTAGAATTTGTGGCTCAGACCTGACCTATATACCCATTATCATATGCGCCAGCCCAGCCCGCTCAGGCCCAATAAATACTTAGCTTTCTTTCGTTATGAGTGAAGTCAACTGTCGGAGCATCCTCCTGTGCATAACAACATATAAGAGGATGAGATATTCTTTATATGTGGCTGCGATATTATGTGGGGAGGTGTTGTATAATTGTCGTGTGCAGTCGCCTGTAAGGTATGGAAGGAGTGGCTATCGCGTGAGAACGCTCCGGAAGCCACAACGTGTTTGGCAAGTCGTCCTAAGTGACGGGTCAAAATCCGATTCTGTGCATTGCCGTTGAACCGCTACGTCTACGTGGAGAATTCAAAGTCATTTTAGGCCGTCTTGATCTTGCTGGGCGACTCGTCCAGGAGACACTTGTCTTTCTATCTGTACTTTATTAAAAGAGAAAAGCTCAGCAGAAGCAGAACTTGACGACCCAAATACCATCTTCAGCGATTGGCGTCTCAGATCACTGTAAGATTGGTTTTTTTTAATTTTTTCTCTCTTTCCTTCACTTTCTGCAACTTAGTATTTGATGAACCTTTCATGATTTAATTTGTTTTTTCCTATTGTTTTATCTTTCTCGCTTATTCGATCCAATACTTTCTTTCTCCATCTTGTTGTGCTATTTGCAAGTTCAATTTTTCTAGCGACCAACGTACACAGAGGCTCTCTGTTTGGATGATGTTATTATATTTGTCACTAAGGCTCCGTTTGAAAGGAGTAGAAATACAAATTTGTAGATTACAAAATCTTGTATTTTGTATTATTTTATATGTACTTATATTTGTACTCCTTCCAAATTGAGCCTAATAAAAAGAAACCATATGATGTTTAATGTTCGAAGAGATTGTTTTGATCAATTATCATAACATTTATGTTTGATGTAAAGATAAATCTTCATTAATGGAAGTTGTAGCTGTGGGAATAGAGAACTAGACTCCTTTTTTCGGTGGAAAAGGACATTTATCTTCTCAGAGGAGTCCTGATCTGCTCCTCACACGGTGTGAGGCATGCTCTGTAAGGAGCAGATCCCAATTCTTTTCACAGAGGCTCTTGTTCACTTGGGTTTCATGATCACCAACATTTTGTGAGAATGGGAACGAAAGCGAAAACCTATTAATCAAGTGGTCTAGCGTTAAATCCTAGTTCTTCCAAAATGAGATGGTATCAAATCCTAGAGCCTGTTTGATCAAGGGGTCTAATGTTTCGTCTTCATCATCTTCATTATAAATAATTAAATTTCAGCACAAGATATGAGTGGGGCTGTGGGCTTTCGGGTGAGAAGCCTATTCAGGGACCTCATCTAAAAGCTTAGGTTGAATGGTTCCTTTGAGACCAATGCTCAGTTATTCTGGTTTCTTTCTTACTTCATCATGTTTTCTTTTCCTCCTCCTGTTATGGTAATTTTTGGCATATGAGCGTTTGCTGCAGTTTTTGCTTCATGAGAGGTTATAACATACATGGAATATGCTAAATTGGCATTAGCATTCTATGCAGTTTAACCATGGCAGCAAAATACATTGTTGGTGCTGTATTGGGAACTTTTGGCTTTGCATATGTGATGGATAATTTGATTTCTGACCAGAAGCTATTTGGAGGTAAATTGTAAGAATCTTGTTCATCCTTGCTTTAGTCCTTTTGGTCTGAGCAACTCTGTGACAGAATTGCTGCTTAAATCAGGAAAGACACCTAAAACGGTTGCAAATAAGGAATGGTATGATGAAACTGATAAGAAGTTCCAGGCATGGCCTCGTACCGCCGGACCACCAGTGATGATGAATCCTATCAGTCGCCAGAATTTTATTATCAAGTCCCATTCTGAATCTTGAAGAGGCTATCAGTTCTCGGCTTGTTTCCTTTGATTTAGCCACATAGCAGTTCATTGATCTTCAAGATTAGTTTCACATGGATTTACAGGCAATGGTTGTAAATGGAGTTCAGCCACTTCTACCATTGTAGATTTTTGAACAAGGAATTGTTACATAATTTCATGGATATTTTTTTTAATCAAATAATTGTCATGGCAGTAATATGAACACATAATGTGGGAATTCACTAAGCTGTTTGCCATGAAGTTAATTTTTCTGTGTTTGAACTGCTGGAAATTCATATAGAGTGTAGCCGTGTCCGCAAAACCACATAAATAATGGTGAAAACATGGATGCTTTCAATCATCTACAAATGAAATGAAAGACCAGGATTCTAATGTCACAAGATTATTTATCATCTCATCGCAATTATCAATCATTAAGCGTCTGTTTGGAACCGTTGCTGTTTCTCCAGAAAACAGCGCCACATCAGCGCCACGTAGGAAAAAACGTTGCTGCAGAAAACAGTCATATGTTTGGAATCGTTTTTCCATAGAAAACGATGCTCCAAGCCATGCCTTCCACCAAATTTGGCATTTTTTGGAGTTGCAGCTCGTTGCTGCCAACAGCACAGTGATGTGGCAGTGGATAATGGGTAGAAGTGCAGAAAACGTTCCCTAGAGCATTGGTATCAAACAGAAAAAGTTGTCGCTCCAGGAAACGTCCTGCCTGGCAGCAATGATTCTAAACAAAAAAGACACTATTTTCTGAGAAAACGGTGCTCCAAGCCACACATTAGCAGCACCGTTTCTTCAGCATCAATGCCAAACATATACTAAACATTTCCTTCCAGGACTATATATCACATGATTAGTTACTGTCCAGATGATCAATTTAGCACTGTTTGTTTGTTGGTATTTAGCGGGGTAAGATTGGTCAACCAGTAAATTGATCACATTGGTTCCCACTATATCTTGCAAGGTGGGCCGCTTATATTTTCCTCTTACTCCTTTTTTCTTTCTTTACTTAGAGAATACTTGCTCAGGTAAATGTACTCACTCAAGTAAGTAAACAAATGGGGCATTTGCGTTATTCAAGCTAATTAAAGGGTAATCACATATAGGTACCCTGTACTTTGGGGATGGTGGCAGACAGTTGGGTTCATCTGTTAGTACTCCAGTCAAATATATCCTTCTCATGTATTTTTGGGATCATTCTAATGTGACCGAACTTCCCCACAATCATGTTCTCACATGGACAACAAATAATATATTCAAATTTTCTGACGATGACATTCACTGGTGATGCGTTTACATTGTAGAATGATCTTGAAAAAACACAAAAAAAAAAGATATTTTTTACATTATGTAAGGTTTAACTGATGAATACTAATAGATGGATCCAAGTGCCTATTTTTTAAAAATGCACTCAAATATTGTAATTGAAAGTTTAGGATACCTATCTGTAATTTGCCCTAAATAAAACAAAAATATTAGTGTTATTCAGTGATGGCATATTGGATAGGAAATCAAGGTGGGAATCATTTCTCACTTCTGACGTGGAATAAGTTTTGCAATGTCAATGGTTTTAATATTCTCATTTAGCCAAAATCTTTGTAGCCTCTGTTGGAAAGCTCAGTATTATAGAAGACAGCCATGGAAGAGTTCATCCAAGTTAGATACATAACACTGCAATATTCATTTTTACATTCTTTTTTCTGCATCCTAGTGGGTAGGTTAATGTTTTGAACCTTTTAATCACAGGTTGTAGAAGTTGATTTCCCAAGACTATGATGAAGCAATTGGAAGCATCTTCACAAAGGATCATAACATTTTTTGTTGAGATTATTTTCTACTATTTTTGGGTAAATGTGTTTGTTGCTTTTGTTTATTTTATTAAATAAATCTTTATACTTGATTTGTTATCAAAACTAAGAAAAAGTGATTGATAAATGTTTTTGTAGGATTTATTCACAATTAAACTCCACTAAATTAATGGAATAATTACACTTTTGCGTTAAAGGAACATTAAATTGAAACTTCTCCCAATAGTTGTTGACTTAGGATTCGTTTGACACATCTTTTTGAGAAGACTTTCTTGTATCTCTGACAGTCAAAAGACGTCAGAGTCATTTGGCGAATAGATCTTCCGTGCATTTGTCCGCATCTTTCCGTGTGAAGTTAAAACACAAAAGACATGGGAAACTTTATTTGAAACTTCCCAAAATCAGCCCGAAATGGGATGTTTATGTCTTTTCAACAGAGTCTTTTGGCGAATAGATCTTCCGCAAGCCAAACGTGAATAGACCAAAAATCAGTCTTCCCAACTTGTAAAAAAGACCACGTAAAAAAATAAGCCAAACAGGCCACTATTAGGGCATCTTACTTTTGGCAGCTGATTTGGAAATTACTGCCAAACCATCACTTAAAGAGAAGAATTTATCAATACATGAGCATACAAAATAGTATGATGGAGCAAATGCTGATACAAAATAGTATCAATACATATGCATACAAAAGAATTTATCAGTTTTCCAGTTGAACTAGAGAAACGCCACAAAAGTATTAGGGCCTCTTCCTTTTGGCAGCTGACTCGTTTCTCTTAACAAGATGAAAAACAAAAGCACCTTTCTCTTAATAAGATGAAATTACTCACCAATAATTTCACAACTATTCAGTTATTCTTGATCAAATGATTAAGCGACGACACCCATAATGGAATTAATTGCATATAGAGGCAAATATGCATATTGCTCAAAGAAAAGCAATTTTTGGTTCCAAAGGTACAAACATCCTTTCACCAAATTTCAGTTAAAACCTAATATAACAGTTGTTAAGAATTAAGAAGAAATGTCAATTTCCCTTGACTTTCCTTCCAGTTAGAGGAGAATCCCAACCTTAATTAATCTTCATCCTCGTTGAAATCAGAATCATCTGCAGCAGCATCATCATCATCATCGGACTCTGATTCGCTGCTAATCACATACTTTGCCTTCCCCCTGTTCACCCTCTGTGGCCTTGGCCTTGCGGGCACCACTTCACTCAGTTCTGCAGAATCAGTGGAAGCAGAAGAGGTTCCTGTCTGTTGTTCTTCGCTTCCCATGGGAGAAATGTCTCCAACCATTCCACCGACTCTTCCCAGCACGGAACCGCTCTTCTTGTTGAACGGGGAGGCCCTCATCTTCCTCACTTTCTTCTCCGGCGACACCCCGGCATTTTCAGCGGGCTTCAGCAGGTCTGTTATTTTCTTCTGGCCCAAAACGGACGTCTGCTTGTTCGCTGCTCCTCTCTTCTTAGTTGAAGCTGCCGCCTTGCCATTTGCAGCTGGTTTTCTCCCTCCTCTCCCTCCTTTGGGGGCTTCTTCCACCTCCGGCTCAAAATCTTCGTCACTGACAATCTCTCCTATACTTTCTTCTCGTATGGTCTGTACGTCCATGCCATCATCATCATCTGAGATCTCTGTGTAGCTTGAAGGTTGCTTCTGTGCAGCAGCTCTTTTGCTTGGTTCTTTCTTCTTTGCTGGTACTTTGGCCACTTCAGTTTCCATTACTGCCAAGGAAGAAACCAAACAACATCAGCAAATTAACACAGAACACAAAACCAGTGGACGATCATTATATAAAAGATAATGCGATGAAAATAAGATACCTGCCGATTGCTCAGGTGAAGAATCTAAATTATATGCGGCAAGTCTTTCTTTAAGCTCGATCACATCTACGTCGTCCTCATCACTGTCAACTAGTCTCATATTGTCCTGCTGGAAGGCATACACAAAAAACAGTATTTATAAACAGACCGAGGATTAAAAGACCGAGAAGCTCTTGGGATTATTAAAAGAATTCAAATAAACAAACCTTCTTAGCAGGAGCTTTTTTCGGACGTCCTCCTCTGCCTTTGGGTTTCACCACCTCTGGAACTGTTAGCATCGGAAAAGATGATAACTCAGCAATGCTAATAATATACTTAGATTGATACACATTGTGGCAAAACACCCTCGATTTGGGCATACCTGTCTCCATTGCAGAACCTACTGACGATGCTGCTACAGACTCAGTCACAGTCTCCGAAGTGCTGGGCTTCTTTGCATTCGTCTTTCTTGGGTTTTTGGGTGCCTGTCTGGAAGCCTTCATACCAGCTTCACTCATGACCCTGTTTTTCAATTCCTTTCTTGCTTCCTCTGCTTGGGCGTCATTCTTGTCTTGTTCCTAAATTATTAAGGGAAAAAAAAAATTAGACAAATGACATCCATGATCAATAGAGATAGTCTCAAAGTGGCAAACATTTCAAGACATACATCGAGCTCCTTCTCTAGTGCATCGAGATCATTCATCCACAAAGAATTTGGAGTTGCCTTTCTCAGTTCCTCAACTTCATGGTTGAGCTTATCCCTGTCAGAACAGAGCTCTTGAACCTTCTCCAGTGTCAGGGTTCCAATTGCCATTGATAGCAGATATTCATAATCACTAGCCCGCACACCTCTGCTGCTGACAACCTCTGAATTTTCTTCATTTTCTTCTCCATCTTCATTGGCACCAGCTACTGCAGCTTCAAGAGCCTTAGTTTTCTTTGGGAATGGAGTGAATCCTTTCTGCTGCAGCTCAAGGAACAAATCGACTCTCTTCCTGTTGCTGACAATGATCTCTCCTTTCACAACTCCAAGTATGAACCTGACCTTGTTATCCAGTTTAAGTAGATCTAATTCAAGATTGTCCAATTGTGTTTTCTGCAAGAGTTTTTATTTTGGAATCAGGAATCAACGATATTTCTTTCAAAAAGTAACAAAGAAACAGAAGAAAAAAGTGCTGCCAAACATACCTTCCTCTTCTCGTAGAATTCAAGCCTCAAATGAAAGAACTCCTCAAGAACTGCAAACATATAAAAGAGAAAATGCATGTCATAATGAGAATGCATAAACGTGACTTAAGAAAAACTGGGGAACAATAATATATTAAGATTCTTACTTTGTTCTGGATTGTCATATTTCTTTATTGTGCCTTTCGGATCAAACAAGTGCATGTTGCTTGTACTGATTGTAGTGGTTAGCTTGAATTTCTTCATCAAACCCTCTTGCTTGGCCATCATCAAGTTCTCCTCAGACAAGATAATTTCGAAGTGTACTGTTGTGTCATCATTGTGCTCCTTATAATCCTGAAAGCAGTAAAGCTCACCTTGAGCATGACTCTCTTCATGCAATACCCATTAATTAATACTGGGAAATTATGTCGGAACTTTACCTTGATAAATGGCTCCTTGATTTTATCATTCCCTGTCATTATTGACTCCAGGAACTCTTTATAATCCTGAGTCCACCTACGAATTGGTAACTCTGTAATTCTGAGTGTTGTTTCATTGATTTCTTCTATGATCCCACTGACAGTGTAGCTCGACCCAGCTTCCTTTGTTGCTGTTTTCTCAATTAGTCCCTTGAAACCTTTGTACCAGGGGTCCATCGGCTCCATTGGTTCACCATTCAACAAGCGCTTTATATTTGCAACAATATCTCTTGGGTTATAGTTGGGAATATAGGAACTCCAACCAGTTCCAATTCCTTCACTTCCATTGACTAGAACCGTAGGTATAATCGGCATGTACCTGGATGTTAAGAAAAGAATTAACATTTAGATGATTCCTTCAATCTAAATTACCTAACCTCTTCAATCTAGAACCCTAGGCATAATTGGCATGTACTTGAATTTTAAAAAAGTAATAACATTTACAAGAAAACTTACCAAGTGGGTTCAATTGATTGCCCATCCTCATTCAAGTAGTCAAGGAGGATATCATCACCTTTGGGAAAGAGGAATCTTGTGATGGGAGATAGTCGAGTGTAGATATACCTTGCACTTGCATGGTCTTTGCCGCCCTGCGATGGACAAGAGATACTTCAGGAAACTAAAATGGAGGTTTTAACTTCAAGTTCATCTTTTCTAGTTTATACAAACCTGGTGCCGTGTTCCAAATTGTCCATTTGGTTGGAAAAGGTTTATGTTGTTACTGCCTACATAATCTTGTGCCATACCAATAATGGTACTCATGAGACTCTGTTCACCATGATGGTAAGCTGAATGCTCAGATACATAGCCAGAGAACTGAGCAACCTTGGCTTCTTTGATAAGGTTCCTCTTGAAAGCACAGAAAAGAATCTTCCTTTGGCCTGGTTTAAGGCCATCCACCATAGAGGGGATTGATCTTTGCAAATCCGCCATGGAAAACAATATAAGCTCCTTGTTGACAAAGTCACTGTACTTGATGAGCTTTTCCTTTTGATCAAGGCAAGTACCAGGCTGCAGAGCAAGAACCGAGAAAGCACCATCAGAAATTTTGTCTATGATATTATTTTCTTGTTGGCAACAGTTCACTAGTCTACCATTAAAAATTTTGAATTTCTCTCTGCAATTCCCCTACCTCAAATTGCCGGAGCCAGTTTTTCCTTGCTTCAATCTTCTTTTTACTGAATGCAAGCTCAATTGCATCTCCATCCCGGTCATCTACCCACAAAAAATCTTTCTTGTGCTTGTGAAGATCTTTGAAGTATTCCTTCCCTTCCTTTGATGTGCTTGTTCCCAACCCCTGTGGCCAGGGCCAAATATTGATTAGCACAACCAATAATATAGTCTATACTATGCTAAAGATAATCTAGTTGAACACTTCCCTCTTAATTTTCACAGACAAACCTTATAGTACTTGATACTCCATCCACTGGCATTTCCCCCCAAGTTTTTCCATGATTCATACTCAGGCATGGAATAGAAAGACAGGACCTTTCCATTTTTGTGAGTCGCCTGTACCAGAATTAAGAGTGTTGTACAGCATAAGTTATTTGCTCGTCTTCACCAAACACAATAACGTCAAGCCAAACCACCATAGTTAGTAAATGCTAACCTTCACAATAGGTGTTATGAACTCCACTAGAAAGGAAGGAATCTTGAGAAGAGATGGCCAGAATGAGTGGATAAAATTAATGAGTAGTCCCTTGATGTGAGATCCATCATGATCCTGCAACCACAAAGAATTAAGAGGCTTTATTATCCAAATGATAGCATGCAAAGCATGAAAAGAGCCATTCTCGATATGCAGTTGCAGACAAAGGAAAGAAGCTGGGAGATGTTAGGATCTAACCTGATCAGTCATTATCATCAAATGACCATATCTGAGTGACTTGACACTGTCATACTCCTTTCCATGCTGCAAACCAAGGATCTGTTTGATATTCTGGATTTCAGCATTATCCATGATCTGCTTGTGCGTTGCTTCCCTCACGTTCAGCAATTTGCCTCTCAATGGGAATACACCATAGTTGTTTCGTCCAACAACTGAGATTCCAGCCATCTGAAGATAGTCCACTCAGTACAAGCTTTCCACAAACCTAATTCAGTTAAATTCATCTTAAGATGAACTACGAGTTAACTTACTGCAAGAGCCTTGGCTGAATCTCCCTCTGTCAAGATTAAGGTACATTTTTCAGAGTTTCTTCCACCAGCATCATTAGCATCCTCGAGCTTAGTAATGCCTGTGATCCTCTGTCTCTTTGCTCCATCAGTTTTTTTAAGATCCTTGCTCTGCTTGAAATCTGCCCATGATAGTAGATTTTCCACTACTCCAGACTTGGCCACTGCAAGATAGATAGCATTAGCAACATGCATATTTTTTATGTTCCATATGATGCTGAATTCAATTGAGGGTCCAAACCTTTTTTAAGGAATTCCTGTGAGAGTTCACATTTTGATCCGAAACTGCTCTGACGAGTTGTCAATGTTTCTTTGGTCTGAGAATCAAAGGCAGGGTTGTCAATGAGAGAATTGACGAAGACCCATAAATGGTTTTTTACAGTATGGGCCTTGAGGTTGGCATTCTTGTTCTTCTTGTTAACTATTGTCATCACATGGTTCGTGATCTGGTTTGTAACATAGTCGACATGAGTCCCGCCCTTGATGGTTGCAATTCCATTCACAAAGCTGACCTGAGGGAAGTATAAATCCAGCCCATTCAAACGTGTAAATCCCAAAAGTCTAACTTCTAACAAACATAACTTCGTAAATAATCAACATTTGCATAATTACCTGTTGGAACTGCCCTTCACTCAGACTCACGCAGACCTCCCATCTTTCACTAACTTTCTCAGTGATCCTGATAGAAACGGAACCAGATTATTAAGTTTAATCTGAAAAAATAAGTGACAATTTAAGAGGGGTTGGTTCAGACTTTCTTGAAGACAAACCTTGGGAGAGGCTCTGGTCTGGATTTAGAGGCAGATTGAAGGTAGAGGTTGACATAATCAAGGAATGATTTCACTGGCACCCGCTGCCCATTTAACTCGACCTTGACCGTCTTACCAAGACATCCCGCTAAGTCAATGACACGCTTTTTCATCAGTGCGACCACATCATCTTCAAGATGGGTCAAGTTGAATTTAGCTAAGTCAGGCTTAAATGTAACTTTGGTCCAGTTCTCGCTCCCCTTGCATTTGGTTATGGCGGGCTCTGATTTCTTCCCCATGTTGTTAGAGAATACCTTCATGAAAAGAGAAAACCTTATGCAATTTTACAGACTAGAAATCCTTCTTATGAGTAAGATTTTGCTTTAAATCGTAAATGGGAAACCAAAGGCAGGAAGTAAAACAGGCATAAAGTCTGAGAGCAAGTAAGATGAATTTATCAAAAACAACCCTAGAACCGCTGGCGAATTCATCAGTAATGCCCCAACCAAGAAGTAAATCAAACACAGGCATAAAGCCTAAAATCATCAAGAGAAACACGAGACTAAACTCAAGAAACCAAGAAAATGAATCAAGAAAAACATTAGAAGTCAAGATCCAACAAATAATTTCTGAAACCACAAAAAACGTACCTGTTTGTACTTCTTTTGCCTCTTCCCATCGGCAGTCTCGATGATAAATTCGGTTGAAAAGATGTTGGTGAGCTTCGCACCATATCCGTTCCTCCCACCCGTCGTCTTCTTCACCGTATCGTCGTAGTTACTGCTGGTCAAGAGATGCCCAAAGATCAACTCCGGCACGTACACCCCTTCCTCCTGGTGGATCTCGACGGGGACACCATCCCCATTGTTGTACACACTGATACAGTTCTGTTCAGCGTCGATAACCACCTTGACGGAATCCATGGACGGGTCCCGCTGCTTGTTATCGGCGGCGTTGACGAGGATCTCATCGAAGATTTTGTAGAGGCCGGGAACGTAGGTGACGGGGCGGTGCACCATCTCACCACCGTCGTACACCCAGAGGGTCTGGGTATGCTTCTCGATGGATCCAACATAGGTGTCTGGCCGGAGGAGGATGTGCTCGAGTTGGGACTTCTTCTGGTAGGTTTCTTCGATGGTTTTGCCGGACCCTACCAAGGGTCGGGAGCTGGGGACATTGGCGATGTTGCTTGTCTGTAAGGGGAGCTTCCTTTCTAGGGCCATTGTGGTAGGGAGCTGGTGAGGAAGACACAGAGGTTGTGTCGGTGAGAGATGGAGGAGAGCGAAGAGGAGGAAATGAACGGAGAAATGCGGAGAGAAGAATCTTATACCAAGGACAGAGAGAGAAGAGGGTCTGCCTCTTAACTTCAAACGGTCAAGTTATCTGGATTTGAATTTGAACTAGGCGGGATATAAAAGGACGGTGGGGATGGATTGGGGGTGATCGGACGATTGTAGGATGGGCTTGAAAGTTGAAAGTTGAATCCGTGATGTACTAATGTTCATTTTTTATGGTTTTCACTTTTCATCGATAAAATCCCCTGAAGTTGCTGAATATTAAATAATAGACCAGTAATCCTGAATCCCGAGTTGATTGGGCAGCTGTAGCTGTAGCTCAGTCGACCGCGCTTAACTGACGATGTGTCTTTATGTAGTGCCCGTCTGGGAGGGCTTTCAGACAGCGGCTTTGGGCTTTACGAGGTGGTCGCCATGTGAAAAGGCTAGAAGCAAAGCCAAACTTGGTGAAATTTGGAAAGCCGAAATATATGCTTTTAACTCAGAGGTTGTTTGGAATTGGGGTAGGGATCTGCTACCAACATTACGCTATCAACACTGACCCAACAAGCCATTGCAGCCTCACATCGGGAACATCTTACATCTCCTTTATCATTCATGGAAAGATGCTCTAGATGTACGGCTGCAATGGTCAGTAGGGACAGGATTAATAGCGTGTGTTGGTAGCTGATTTGAACCCTCATGATGCCGTTTTTTAGAAAAATGGTGCCACATCAAATCCAGTTTGACATAGTCGTTTTTCTTTTAGAAATCGGCTATTTGGTTGATGCATTTTTTGAAAATCAACAATGCGTGCAGATTAAATCACAAAAGGGGTGATATGGAAAATGTTAAAAGCTTTGTTTCTTGTATCAGTCGACCATTGCCCCCTACTGTTCTATGATGTGGCACCTACAAGGATACGACATGCAATCCAATGTGGCAATAATTCAAACTGATATGGTGATTCGCATCGGATCCATAGTTTTGTAAGCCCAATGATGAATATACTCATGACCAAAAGTCCTTTGAGGGTTTCTTCATTATTTCTTAGGAGCTCACATCATATATGTATGCAACTGTGGTCATTTTTTCATTTAATGTTTGTACTTTATTTGTTTGTAAAATCGAGAAAGATAATAATTACAACCGTTTATGATAATTAGGTGCCACTAGGCACCATATCAGCATAACAATGCAAATACGCCTAACTGTTGGGGGAAGCTTTAAAAAATAACTTTTCCAAATGGTAAACGTGCATAGAAACCGAAGTCACCTTTTGTTATTCTCGATATGTACAGAAGAGTATGAGAGGGGAATTGTTGAAGTAACGTCTATGTAGCAACGTTTGTTGAATAAATGCCCATGGTTCCAAACATCTGAATCATCTGTCCCCTAGGGACAAAAATTTTCTGTCCCAACCAATCTAATCAGAATAGGTCGCCTTCACCATCTGAATTTGAAACTGATGGAAAAAAGACTCTAACAGCAAGATAGATGCCAAAAGTTATGAAAAACAATTAATCGAAGCTAAATATCCTCTCCGCTGCTCTTTCCCTCCCTCCCCACCACCACCCCCCATCACCCTCATGGACATCAAGAGCATGAGAAACCCTTCCACCACTGCCATATTGCCGTAAAAACCCTGCAACTGAGTAATTGCCATCTTGCTATTGAGCTGCAATGGAGCCGCATCAGAAGTTAAAGACGACCTTGCAACCCGAGCTCCATCGCCACTGCTGTAGCTTTAGTCAATTTCCTAAACCTTAGAGGTTGTTTAAGGAATTTGCCCAAATTCTATATGGACAATCATAACCTCAATGATAACCTCTTTGTTGTAATATATGACATTTAGATTGATAACAATATAACTAAAGTTGTCCACACTTCATTTCTTATAGATAAACACTATATTTAGTAAAAGAACAACTAAAGTGTAAAAGGAAAATCCTTAGGCCACATTTGTTTGAGGTGGAAAATTGAACCAGGGTAAACTTTACACCCTAGTTTGATTTTACACATGTTTGAAAAGAGTGTAATTTTATATCGTAAATCGGTGTAAAACTCATTTTTGAATTTTCTTTACACTGATAATCGATGTAAAATATACATCGAAATTAAGGATGTAAAACTAAAACTCATAGACTTCTATCATACTTTTCTCACCCTAACGTCTCTTTCTTCCTCTCTGTTTTAACCATCGTTTCTTCTCTCGTTGGTGCTGATGCGTCTTCGTCAAACATCCAGTATGAGATTTCGGCACCGGCGAAGCTTTTATTGGCATCGATGATTTTGGCAACTGGGTGGGTGTCCTCTCCACCATTGACCCTTCAACCTTCCCAATAATAGAAATCCTCTTTGTCCCCAGCGGCAAAGCCCTCTCTCACCTCCCCAACTCTCTCCTTCCCGACTTCTACACACGAATGAAGTTGGCCTAAAACCGGATGCTGCAACTTGTTATAGTGGTGGATCTGAACCTAGGGCGACAGTGGAAAAACCCAATCTGATCTCCCACAATCGGATTTCTCTCTCTCTCTCTCTCTCTCTCTCTCTCTCCTTTTCTTTCTCTATTCCATTACTTGTAGAGGCAGATTTGAACCCACCTTCGACCTTTCTCTCTCCATCTATCTCTCTTTCTCTCTTCTCCTCCTTTTTCTTCTTCTTCTTCCTCTGCTTCCCTCCTCCTCTATTCTATTTTTTTGAATTGCTGAAATCACCCGAAGATACTATAGATCGTCTTCTCCTTCGAGACGAACGCAGAACGACAGTCCTTCCTCTTTCTTCACTTTGATCTTCACCTCCCTAAAACCATCACTTAAAATCTGTTTCGTTTTCTGAGCAAGTAGAACAGTGACCACGTGAAACTTCTCCTGATAGCACGATCCCCTATTGCAGCAACAAACTCAGGCCTATATTCGAGCAAAACCAGCGACGGCACGGCAACGCTCTCAGCACTCCCTATTCTATGTCGACTACAATAGCTCTCATCTCAGCTTTCATCTTCAACCTATTCTATGTCGACGCTCTCATTGAAAGCAATGTAGTACAATCTTTAACTATTGTGTTGACTACGGTAACTCCCATCTCACCGAATTTACACCTTGACAACCAAATATGGTCAGTGCAAATTTTCAAAATCTACCGGTCCCAATTTCCATCAACAACTAAACTGATTCACATTTCCCATCGGTGTAAAACTGAATATACACCTAAAACAAATGCAGCCTTAAGAAAAATCACTCGTTGCATAAAAAGTTAAAAAGTACATCGGTTTCTATGTTTGTAACAAGAGAAGTAAAGCCCTTATATGCTTTTTGGTTAGCATCTTGTGTCATTTGAGAAGTTAATGAATTAATAAAGCGTGAAGATGTACACTTAGGTCCTTAAATAAAGTATTCATTTGTATATTCTTCGGCATTAAGAAAATCTATGTATTCATTCTATATACAAGAGATGTGTAAGAAGCAAACAATAAAACAAAAATATAAGATTGTATAAATATAGATTTAATTTATATACTTAGAATATGACAACTCTATAGAAATCTATAACGATTAAGTTATGAAATGAAAACATAAGAGCATATAAATATATCAAAAAATATTTAATATCTTTATAGAAATCTATAACAATCAAGTTATAATGAGAAACACCATAATTAAATATCTTATTAGTGGATATTTTTTAAGAAAAAGAGTCAACTAAAAACTATACAATTAAAAAAAAAACATTTCAATTGCATAAATTAGAAGAAAACCTTTCATTCATAGTTTTAATCAAGATGAATCCATAATTGAACACTTATTAAACATTAATAACAAGTAGATGAATTAATGCCCCTCTTTTACAATGGTAAGAGATTTTTCTTTCCTTTATAATAAATATAAAAGTTGTTCTTTTAAATGCAAAGAAAAAAAAATATTAATGAATAACTTGTTTGCATAATGAATATAAAATATACATCAGAAGCTAAGAAAATATGAAATGAAATAAATAACTTTACATGTAATATTTAAAAGTTCATTCTCCAAAGAAAACCATACAATTAGTTCAACATCATTCAATATAAAATAAGAGAAGTAAAATAAAAAATTCATACGACACAAATATCACTTCACCGTAGAATGTAACATTTGCTTACAAGATAATCCTAACACACTCCACCTATTTGTAAACATACCAATAAAGAACTCTCCTTCAAGGCTTTAAGCCTAAACAAAAAAAAACAAGGCTAAACCTAAAGTCCATTTCTGTGTCTATTTCATGTCTATCCTACACCTGAGAGTCGTTATTTGATATGGTATTTATGGGTTGCTCCCTTAATTTTCTAAGGCCCCGTTTGGTTTGCGAAAATAAGGGTCTGGAATTGAAATTAGAATCTCATTTCCATTCCTGCTAGAATAGCATTCTCCTCAAATGATCATTTCTTGTCCCTTCTGTGAGAATGAAATCCCATTTCTACTGCTTTTAATTCCCATTTCTATTCTTGTTTGAACCAAACAGATTCTGAGAATGGACCATTTCAATTTCGGTTCTGGAGGATTTCGATTCCAATTCCAACTACAAACCAAACGAACCCTAAGTTTTATTCTAATTTATTGATATATTCTTGGGATGGAAGAGCTATAATTGTTTGACATTATTCACTTGCTTCAAATTATAAGCAATGAACTTCATACTCAAGGGAATCTGATATCCATCCGTAAAGAGGGGTGCGATGGTAAATAGACCACAAAAATTTGTGCTTTGAACAATTGGGGTTTGCTCTAATCAGCCATCTTTTGAAATTGAAGGAGAAAAGAAATGGAAAATATAACAAATAATAGAATTTAACAAGGGTAAAAAATAAGGCAGAATTGTTAAGGGAATTAATTATTAATTATTCTAATTAATAAGGTAGTTCTAATGCACTATTGTTTGCGATGAAATTTCATTTGCACTGTGTTGCAAAAGTATGTGAGTGAAAATCAAGTGAATGCAAATTCTTTTTTTTTTTCAATTTTACTTTGTTTTGTTTGTTCACATTAGTGCAAATGAAACAAACAAACAGAATTGTATTACAAACAATCAAAATCTAAAGAAAGCCAATAATTGTACTCCAAAATTCGATAGGTAAGGTGGACTTCTAAAGAAATCAACAGGCAATTAATTGCCTTATATTGCTTTTTGTAACACTACTTGAGTGGCATGTGTAAGATAAGAAAATAAATAGAGAAAGAGAGAGAGGAAAATAAGGTTCAGTTTGGGAAGAGTGAAAATAGAGTCTAAATAAATTAAGTACTTGCATGGTTGGCCAAGGCAAGTATTAACATTATATAATAAAGATATACACTCTTTTGTAACTAGATTTTTTCTCATTTTACAACGTTTTCCATTATCTTCTGATATTGAATACTATGATATACACTTGATTCATAAACTTATTCCTGTATGTTTTTTCCAATGTTCAAAGAACCAGATCGGACATAGAACCAGAGAAGGGAGAGGTTCATGGGTCAAAAATTCAACTAGGGCCAAACTGGAGGTTGAACCTTGATGATGTGGCATATACATAAGTATGGTGTATGAATGGCAAATTTGCTAATTTTTAAAGCAAATGACTAGGGTTTACACCTCTTAATTTATATTTTCTCTAAAATGCGTGTATAATAAAGTAATATGTACAATATAGAATCATTAATTAACATAAGTTAAGAGATGAATTAATCGTAATTAAGTAATAAATGAAAATAAAAAGTTATGGATTCAAATATTATCAAATGCATTTTAAAATTTCACTTGGTTAAGGACCCGTGTGGTTTTATGAAATTGGACTGGTTCACCTGTTAGCCAGCTAGTTCTTTGTTTTTAACAAAAGTGATTATTGGAGTAAGACCGAATCGACCAAGGTCCTGGGTCACAATTTAATTGGTCCGATCGGCTGGTCCGGTCTGGTGTATTATATTGGAATCACAAATGAACCACACATGCCATGGGTGGAATGGTACCCGTGCCACTGACTATTAATGGACTTATGGTGTGGTCATGCCTACCATGTAGTTTTTGGCCACTTATATCTTACCCATTAATAAAAATAAGAATGGCTCAATGTTAACGTCAAAGGACCCTGATTTCATTCTTCCATTTATATCCCTGTCAATAAAATATATTTTCATCTTATTACATTTTCAGAAATTTATTAATGTAATTTTATTACTAGTGTAATAATAATTATTAACTTACATTAATTATTATAGTAAAATTTTGTTATTTTCAAAATACTGTAATTATAGTAATTTTGAAATAACTGTAATTCCAATAATAATTATTAGTGTAGTTAAATTAATTATTTTTTCAAAAAAAATTATTACACTAATAATTATTATTGGAATTATGGTGTAGTAATTAAATAGAGTAATCATTATAATAAATGTTTTACTATAGTTACAATTTCTTAAAATTAATTTTATTACACTAACAATTAAATTGTGTTATTTTCCAGAAAAATTACTAGAAATCAATGAATATACAAAATTTTCAACCAATAATTTCTTTATAAATTTCACTTAAAATTAATTAAAATTATAAAATTGAAAAATAAATTCAACAATTATAGCTATAGGAAAGAGTTGGTGGAGTTTGCAAATTGGCAAACAAAATATCATAGTTTTGGAAAATTTTGGAGAAGAAAATAAAAAAATATATATATATTAATGTAATTTTGGAAAATTTCTTTAAAACGTAGTAAATAATTATTGAAAATTATTGGAATATTTTGGAAATTTGGGAATTTTTATTACATTTGATAGATTTGGAAAATTTTTTAAAAATTGTGTGATTTTCATTTTAAATTATTAAAGATAAATTAGTATTGGTAAAGGAAAACGTTAATTTGAACCAATAATTACACAAATTATTTCTGTTATTAATATAAATTAGTATAATATTGGAAAATTTTAGAAAAGGAAATTATTAATTAACTTATATTGAAAATAAAAGATAAATTAGTGTAATTTTGTAAATAATATATTTAAAAAAGAAAATAAATTATTTAATATATTTAAAAAATCAATAATTTAGTATATATACTTTTGGAAATTTACCAAGAGTCGACATTCAATATATCATTTTGATAATTTTTACTAGAAAATTAGACATTGGGTTTTCCCATGCATCGCACGGGTTCCCTACTAGTGTACCAATAAATGGCTATCCAATATTCATTCAAACTTTTTATTAGTTTCTATAGACTCACCCTTATACTAGTGTTCCAAACTTGTTATGTCTATGGCTTTACCAAAAAAAAAAAAGGAAAAAATATAGAAATTATAAAAATTATTTTTTTCATATGTTTTAAATGATTTGTACTATAGGAAAGAACCATAAGATGGATCTATGAGTGGTCTATTGAATTAATTGATCTATCAATAATTTCTCTCAAAAATGAAAACTTTCTTAGTTTTAAGTAAAAAAATTGAAAATTAAAAAATTTATTTTATATATATACTAAATGATTTTCATGGTAAGGAAGAGCTATAAGATGAACCTATTGGTGGTTTATCAAATTTGTCGATCCTAAAGCAATTTAATGTGCCGTGCAATGAATTTTTAGTAGATTGGAAGCTTGAATATTGTTTGATGTATTATTATTAAAGGTATTGTATGACACCTGCATGTTCTAAACTCTCAGTATTGTTGATTGTAATGTATCTCTTCATATAGACTGTTAAAGTCTTTCATTTTTGAAGTATTTATAACTTATTTTTGATAAATGAAATATATTTATACTAAGAGAAGAAAGAAATACAACTATTCAGGTCCAACCAAGAGGGAGGGGAATTCCCTCTTCCCTTAATATATTTTTACTATTAAACGGATTAAAAAAATGAAACCAAAGAAAGGGGATTCTTTCTTCCTCCACTCCAGTGATCTTTGTTAAAAGGTCATTTCATTGCCAAACTCTGTTCTTTCCCACCGTTATTGTGTTCCGACCACATTCTAGCCGTCGTAGCTTGTTAGGTGATCTTGGTTGATAAGAATTATGATAGTAATGAATAACAAATCATTCCAGAAGCATAGGAGAGATTTGAATTAGATGCTATTAGGGGTGTCAATCACCGGTTTTGGATTGGATCCAAGTAGATCCAAACCTTATTAAATTGGATTTGGATGGTTTATTATATTTTGTGGATTGGACCAATCCAAAATAAATTGGTTCATGTTCTTATTGGTCTGAATTGTACCTAAACCAAAATTTCAATGATATGATCATGAGGCCAAACCCTTGTCCAATTTGAAATTGATCAAATCTGAATTGTACCTAAACCAAAATTTCAATGATATGATCATGAGGCCAAACCCTAATTTGAAATTGATCAAATCTGATTTGTACCTAAACCAAAATTTCAATGATATGATCATGAGGCCAAACCCTTGTCCAATTTGAAATTGATCAAAACTGAAGATGATATAAAATCACTTTTATGAAAGTATTTTTACAAAAACACTTTTATAAAAGTAATTTTATGAAAAGTATTTTTATGAAAGCACTTTTATAAAAGTATTTTATGAAAGTAAAGAACTTTTATAAAAGTGCTTTTACACGAAATCACTTTTACAAAAGAACTTTTACAGAAGTACTTTTACGAAGGCACTTTTATGGAAGTACTTTTATAACACACTTTTACGAAAGCACTTTTATGGAAGTACTTCTATATAAGCACTTTACCGAAAGCACTTTTATGAAAGCACGTTTATGCAATTACTTCTATATAAGCACTTTTACGAAATCACTTTTACAAAATGAGTTTTAGGAAAGTACTTTTATAAAAGTGCTTTTACGAAAGCACTTTTAAAAGTACTATTATAAAAGTGCTTTTAAAAGTACTTTTATGAAAGCACTTTTACAAATGTGTTTTTTCAATGCCACAATGGTATATTTTTGTAATTTTCTGATTTTTATCATTTTAATATTTTTTTTTTGTAACTTTTTTATATATTCTTAGACCTGGCAAAAAGTTGACCCAACCCGCGAACCCGACCCGACCCGACCCGAAAAAATTGGGTTGGGTTGGGTTGGGTCATGGGTCAACCAGCTGACCCGATTGTCAAGTCTAATTGAGATTATTTATGCATTGTTAGAAGTTTCTACTCTTTAATTTTTTCTATTCAGTCTTTACTTTTTATTGTTTACTCGTTAAATTGTTAAATGTTCAAGTTTTTTATTTTATATTTGGAATTTTAAGGTTAATTCTTTTAGTTTTGACATTTTTCATTTAATTTTTTTATTTTTTTAAATTTCAATTATTTTTTGGGACGACCTGAATTGACCCATGGGTCAACCCTAACCCGAATATTTAGGGTTAGGGTCTAGCATTTGACAACCATCAACCTGAAATACTTTGACCCAACCCAAACCCGACTCACCCAATCCAATTGCCAGGTCTATATATTCTGTTTTTTATATTTTCATTTGATTTTGTATTGGATCCAATCCAGTCTATTTACATTTTAATGGATTGAATTGGATTTGGACTGGATTGTGTCCAGTCCATTTGTTAGTGGACTCACATTGAACTGGATCGGGTTAGACCAAATCCAGTCCAATTGACACCTCTAGATGCTACGAATTTTGCGTTGGCCTTGTTAGTTCAATTCCACGAGCTTCATCCTTCTGCTATTATGGTCTTATGCTCAAGTGAAAGTGAAAGATGTGAAGGTATGTACAAGTATTGTTGCAGAGGAAGAACTGATAACCATGGTTTTCAAAATCGGATCGGATCGGACGGTCGGACTGGAAAAACCGGGAACCAGTCACCTGACTGGTTCCATTTTTTCTCAAAATCGTTGATTTTGGTCAACAAATCACTGAATCGGCCGATTAACCATTTGAACGGTTTTGACCGTTTTTCAATTTTTTTTTTTTTTTTTTATTTTTGTCAGAACGAACCGACCATTTCGACCCGATAACTGAACCCCTGACCGATTTAATCACCAGGTCGATTTTAAAAACCATGTCGAGAACTATTACACAAGCAATAGAAAGATGAGTATCATGGTGAAAAAGAAACGGATATATTAAGAAGTTGTCATCTTATAATAAGCATATATGTGAGGTTTGAATAAATGTATTCGTGTTCAATGCCTCAATCTTGGGAGTGCTTATTTGAAAAGTTAAAGTGTTCATGAGCATTTGGTGAAGAAGCACTTATCGTAAACAGGGACAGTATAGGCATTTTCTAACCACTTTAGACTTTTCAAATAAGCACTTATTCTCAATAATAAACACTTATTTGGGCTTCTTAACAGAAATACCTAAAGACAATGTTACTGTTTTGGAATTTCTTGGACAGGCTGTTTGTAAAAGCCCCTTTACTTGGGAAACCCTCTAATCGTCTTTAGGTCATCCGATTCTCACACATAGAAGGGCTCAGTGGAGACATTGTTCATGATATTAAACATGTGATTATCTTTGATTCTTCTGCCAGAGGTCACCATGTTTTTCTTCCGTTTACCTATGTTATTTATTTAAATTTTCTGTTTTTCTGCCAAATTTCCTGTTCAAACTCCAAAGCTGTTGAGTTATAATTGAAAAACCTTACAAAGATGGTCCAATTAAGTCTTCTGATTTTTCTGGGATAAAGATTGAACAAATGATCGAAGGATAAGAACCTCATGCGAGGTTTCATCCTCTGCTGAAATAATAATATGGATTCACTTATTTATAGGATGGAATTAAACAGACACGAAAGATTTGTTTTTTCAAACGTAAGTTGAATTGAGGTGGAAATTTCTTCCAGTCCAAACGTAATCATATCCTTCCATCATATCATGATTCATGAATGTCCAAAGTGTTAGCACTTAACAGTGTCACTTGGGCAGGCTGGGTTGGGTTGGGCCCAACTTAAAAGTGCAAAACTTTGTTCTGGCTAGGCCCAAAATGAAATTAAGCTTGAATTTATCAATCCAGGTCCAACCAAAGCTTAACCCAACACAACTTGGGTCATGCTTTGCCTCAGATTGAGTCGAGTCAAGCTTAGCCAGGCTTGGATGGGCTAGTTGGATTTCAAAGAACTTACGAACATATTTTTGTGTTGTCATTTTTATTGGGTTTTATAGACCAATTTAAGAATAAAATTAGCTGAAAATATGTATACATTTTATATATAAATTTATACATAATATATATGTAGGCATGTACAAAAATATTTTTATTAAATAGAACACATGTATATATGTATGAACATATGTTTGTGTAATGTAAGTAAGTATATATGTATTTATTTATTCGAACAGGTTCAAAACAAGTTTTGATCAAGACCTCAACCCAAACCCAACCCAAATATAAAATAGGCTCAAATTTTCTTACCCAGGCCCAACCTGTGACTTGAAAATTCAAATCCAACCCATGCAAAAATCTGGGCTGGATTGGATTGGGCTATGGTTGGGCTGCCCAAGTGCAACCCTAGTACCCTACAATTCATGTCAATATTTCGAACCTTGGCTTTTATTTTATTTGCGTTTAATAGTTTTTTTTTTTTTTTTTAATGTGGGGCTAATTTGAAAGATTAACTTTTAACTAGGATGCTATTGGTGGGACCCACTGTCCAAAATATTGGCATAGGCCATGTGGCAAGTGGCAACTGCGTTTAACGAACGCGTTCTGTGCACCCATGGGTAAAGAGTGCACCCTCGAACGAGATGCAAACACGTCATCTCATCCGTGTCAACTACTAATTAACGGAAATTTTCTCCGTTACTAGTCGTTTGGTTGGTTGAAGAGAAGCGCTCTCTCTCTCTCTGGTTTGGTCTAGTTTGGTCTCTCTGTCTGTGCAGAGTGCAGAGAAGAGTAAGGAGAAGCTGCTACTATGTTGGATCCAGGAAATGATTTAGCTCCTTCGACTCCGTCAATCTCCGACGTCTCTTCGTTCGATCTAGATACATAGGTCAGCCTCTTCTATCTCAGTCAAATCTGCTTTTTTTCTTGGTCTAATGTGAAATATGTAATCTAGGTTCAATTATATTTTTCTTTGGGTGCAGTCGACGGGGTCGTTCTTCCATGACAGGAGCACGACCTTAGGGATATTGATGGGAGTGAGCTTCTGGGCAGGCTCATTCAGGGTATCTTCTCAGAGAGAAAACAACATCGTCTCCGTCTCCTCTGCCGTCACCGGTGGTGCTTCCGCCAATACAAGAGGTGGCGGTAACGGCGGTGGGATGTACTAAGAAGGGGAAGAATAAGCCGAAGAAGAAAAAAGTGATGGTGGTGGCACCAGCAGCCACGGAGAGGTGGGGGGAGATGGTGGAGGCTATGCAAGGATGACTCGACGCGACCTTCTTCGTTGGGCGACTTCCTGGAAGTTGAGTGAAGATTCGGACACTCTCACCGCCGATGCCTTCCGAGTGGACGGACGCTGGTGTGGATTGAGCTCGCCGGTGTGTGGGTAGGGTTCGACGGTGGGGGAAACAGAAAATAGGAGAGAGGGTTAGAACTGAGATATTCTTTTAGCTGATTTTGTGTCCGATTCAACCGATCACTTTAGTTAACGGCCATGTAAAACGTTAACGTTAGTTTCTTTTCGCCCAAGGCCCCAACTGACGTGATCGACTCTCATTCGAAGGTGCACTCGTCCGATGCACCCACGGGTCCACAGAACGCGGACTCGGGTTTAACACACGGCACTCGTGCTATTGATATTTGATAGCTAGGGGTGATCATGGGCCGGGTCGGGCTTTGCATTTATGATAAGGGTTATAATTTAAGCCCGAGTCCGGCCCGACCCGGGGTTCTGGGCCTGAAACATAAGTCTTAATCCTGGTTTATACGGGCCCAGGCTGGGTCAATATCACTCGTATATAAAACATTAATATCTATATATTAAATGATATAACATGTATATAAACTCATTTTATATATTATATAATATAAAATATTATATATAATATAAATTATACATGTCATGTTATAATATTTATATATAAAATATATAATATAATATAAAATTTTATATATGTACGTTGGATCAGGCCCGGACTGGGTTGAAGTATTAAGATCAAGCCCGACATTAAAATTTACGAGCTTGAACATAAAATCCAGGCCCACGCTCAGAATTTTCAGGCTGGACAGAAATGATCACCCCTAATTTAAGGGCATTGCCGGATAGCATAACACCTGGCGTTGCTTCCTGACGAGTTATAAATGCCCAATTTTATTCTCCCACTCGATGGCATTCAGGAATTCCGATTTCACAGGATTATTTGACAAATAGGTTCTTGAACTTATATCTCCTACCAACAATAATTCGACCCACACCTACCCACATGACAGGGAATGTTACCTTCAATGTACAGCTGTAATATCATGTGGGTAGGAGTGGGGTGGAGATTTGAATTGTCTTGAACTTGGGTGACAATGCCGATAAATGGGGAGAGGTATTACAATCGACAAGCCATATTAGTTATTAGTTTGCTTACTTTCATTCATCAAATAGCCTCTAAACCCCAGATAATATGCCTTTGTTTTGCTTCCTAAGTTAGAGAATCATCTCCTACTTACCTTGCACTCACCCATTTGGGATGAATTACAGTAGGGGTGTTCATTATACGGTTCAACCGCATCAAATTGAATTTGTGGTTTGATTCGGTTTAAGCTTATAAACGGTTTGGTTTGGTTTTAAAGTTTTCTAAATTATGGTTTACGGTTTTGATTTGGTTTATTAAATTTTATAAACCAAACCTAACTATAAATCATAAGCTGAAATTATATATATAATATGAATATAGGATATATAAATATTATATATAATATATCTAAATGAAATACATAAAATTATAAATATATAATGAACTCTTTATTTTATAATATATTAATAAATAAAAGTTTTAAGTTTTAATCTTTAGGGGAACTATTTGGGCTTTCTAATTAGGTTAAGCCCAAAAGAATCATATAATTGTCCAAAGTCTCCGTATTAGAAACCACACCAAACCATAATAAAATGGTTTGATTTGATTTGGTTCGATTTAAAAATTTCTCAAACCGTAATTTACTGATATGGTCTGAGATCTTCTCCAAACCACACCGTAAACCCCCATAGACTATAGGATTACCCTTTCTACTGCCCCCATAGAAGCCCCACTAAATCAGTAGTCCCAAAACCTTTTCTCTTCTCATCCAACAGCAATCAACAAGACCTCTCCTTACCATTATGTAGATCAACAATGGGCTCCAGGATTGCATTACCATTTGATCACCCTAAGTGATGATGAACTTTCAGGATACCATTGGATACTTATATGTCATTCTATAGCCATCCTGTCTTCTTAATCTCACTGAAGCAAAGTTGTACTTTCTAAAGCAACCTAATAGAGGAGAAATCAGCTTGAAGTAGCTCTGGGCTAAAACCGTGAAGTCACTTCATCTAAAGCAACCTAGCATCAATTTAATCTGTTGGTTGTCAATCATCAGATTCTCAATATCAGAAGCTTAACTTTCAAAGATGTTGCTTGGAGAATCCGGCATCTTCTGGGATCTGTTACAAATGCAAGGGTTCAATCATCCTACTTTCTGAGACCACTTTATGTTACTACAATAAAATTGAGATACCCACGGTTGCACACTTCTGGTTTTGAATTTGTTAAATGCAGAACTAGTTGGGCTTCAGGTCTTAGGAAAGGGGCATGGAAACTTTTCCCATACAAGCAAAAAGCATTTTGGACTTGATTCTCTGTTATTAACAACTCACTCATCCATATCCCAAGGTTGATTAACCAACCATTGGGGTTGCTTTCTGATATTGATCTTTTTAAGATTGTTATATATTTATTTCTGTAATTGATTTTAGTTAGATGAAAGATCCCTGACAAAGCTGGAAACAACTCAATGACCAAGACTCCTAATTCAGTAGAAGGGCAAGCTCATGGTTCCTACAATTTTCTTGTTGTCCCTATACATGTCAACAACATTTTAATATTCAGCTGAGATGCTCAAGAATATGTACTTAAATAAAAGAATGAAAGGAAATATCATGAGCATTGAGCAGTTTAACAGTTATCAACAGAACATTGTAGTTGACATGAACTAGAGACAGCAAAAACCATCCTTGGTGCCAAAGTATCTCCACTTTATTAGACATTCTTCACATTCACTGATTTATAGAAATGAAAGGCTATTTCTAGTGGACAAATATATGGATTTAACCATAGTTTGGTTAAAAGCAAAAGAATGCATTATTTATCAATTCTGAAACATCAGAAGTAACTGCAGTGTTGTTCACTCACATAATCTGTGTTTTAGCTAACATGCCCAATCTTCATCTCATGTATAAAAAATGTCAGAAAGTAAAAGACATTAGATGTTTTCGTGGTGCTTGAAATATTATATCATAAATATGAAATCAAAACTTCAATTTGAACTCACAAAATATTTTGTAGATTGGATGCATGATTCCATGCTAATGGTAAGCTATGTCAACTTCATTAAAATAGAGACAAGTTGGTTGTTGGCTGTTATCTCTGCCCACGTACTTGTCAAAACCATCAAGTTTCATATTGCAATTATAGAATCCATTAACTTTGGAGTTGAAATTATAGATCAAATATTTGCAGAAATTGAGAGCATCATTTTTCATTTGAGGTGTCCCTCACATGAATACCGCGCCCCGCCCCCCCCCCCCCCCCCGATCCGGTAAAGAATTCAAAAATGTATACAAGTTGTCATCTCCAACAAGCCCTTTTTTACGGTACAAACAGATGGAATAATGATCTTGCTCCTTTAATGGATATCTAAGCATGACTAATTAAACTGATATAGTTGAAGCTCCATATTCAAAAGCATCAGAACTTTATAACCATCAGATTCTTCATCCCTGGATTCAGAAATCTGTCAAGCTAATTTAAATGAGATACTGTCAGCTTTGCTTTATTTCTTGGAGCATCTCCACCACTTTCTTCATTTTGGGCCGTTTGGCTGGTATGCTGTCGGTGCAAAGCAAAGCAACCTTCAAAAGTGCAAGCATCTCTTTCCTCCAAGCGAAGGAGACTGTGCTTAGCCTTGCATCAAGTATTTGTTCTGGGGTCTCACCTCTTGCCGGAGCTCCATGGACCCATTTCACCAGATCTACCCCTTCACCAAAGGCCTCATCAACTGGTAGTCGAGTTGTAAGAATCTCAAGCAGCACAACTCCATAGCTATAAACATTTCCTGGTGCTGTAACTTGCATTGTGTATGCATATTCTGATTAAGAAAGGAAAACAAAAGCAAATGTTAAGGGGAAAGAAAGAATGGATAACGATATTCAGGAAGCATGCAGTACTTGTGAAGCACAATCAGAGAAATAATTAAACTGAGGAGTCAATTATACATGTAGGTTACCTGGGGGAATATAACCAAATGATCCTGCTACTGCACTTATACTTGCAGTACCCTTTGAAGGATCCAAGAGCTTTGATATCTCAATCTCCCCAACTAAAGGCTTGGAATTGGCGTCCAACAATATGTTACTCGAGGAGATATCAAGATGGATGATGGCTACATGATGAAGGAAAGCCAACCCTTCTGCTACTCCTATAGCAATGGAGAGCCTTGTTGGCCAGTCTGGTTTATATTCAGTCTTCACAGTGGAATCATGAAGTAGCTGAGCTAATGTGCCATTGGATAAGTACTCATGCAGCAAGAGAGCAACATCTTCATAGATTATGAACCCAATAGGCCTCATCAGATTATCATGGCAGAGCTTTCCCAGCCTTTCAAGCTCCCTAATCATCTTGTTCTGGTGATGAATTACAGTTCTATCTATAGACTTCAGTCTCTTCACTAATAAAATCAGCCCAGATGGCATAACTGCCTTGTAAGCAGTACTGAATGTCCCAGTGCTGAGCTCGTTTGAATCCTTAAGAGTAGCTTTGACAGCAGCATCAAAATCTATTGCCTGCCGGAGATTCTCAACAAAGACATTTCCTGCTACTATCGTTGGTGGGCTAGTGGTACCAACATCTGCAATTCCTGCATCATGCTTAGCAGCGTTCTCTTGCTTCTCTCTCATCATAAACAGTGCAACAACAATTGTCACAGTAAGAAATACTGTCAAACCAGAACCAATCACAGCTAAAATGATCTTGTATGATGTCTTGTGATGGTAACCCTCATGGATAGGACCAAAAGAACCCCCACAGGAGGAACCTAGAGGCTCTCCACAGAGTCCTTTATTACCTGAAAAGCTTGACTTTGGGCTCTTCTGGAATGGTGCAAAGGCTGGTACTTGGCCAGTAAGCTGATTATTAGAGAAGTTAACCGCAATTAAACTCATCATTCCCTTGAATGCAGATGGAATATTTCCAGAGAGCTGATTGCTAGAGACATCCAAGGAAACTAGCTTGTCAAGTTTTCCCAATTCAGAAGGTAACGGTCCATGAAGATGATTGAAGCTCAAGTTCAGAGCTATCTGCAAATTCTTTATCTGACCAATCTCGGGAGGAATACTGCCGGTCAGATAGTTACTACCCATTTGCAATGCTAAAAGTTTTAGACAATTCCCAATCTCACGAGGTATCTCCCCTCTTATTGAATTCTGACTCAAGATCAGGTACTGTAATCTTGGTGTGTTGCAAATATCTTCTGGTATGGTGCCATTGAATCTGTTATTGCTTAGGTCTAGCTTGTTAAGGCTTCTGCACTTAAAGAGGGATTTGGGAATGTCTCCAAAAAGACTGTTACCAGAAACAATCAATTCCTGCAGGTTCATAAGTTCTCCAAGCTCTGGGGGAATCATTCCTGTAAATCCATTAAAAGCTAAATTCAGAAGAGTAAGGTTAGAGCATTGACCGAACGCTGGAACAATCTCGCCTGAGAGGTTGTTATTGTCTGCTTCAAAGTACGCAAGGCTACTGACATTACCAATGGCTTTAGGAATGTTCCCTATGAGACTGTTGTTCCCAATTCGGACACTGGAAAGTCCCTTGCAGTTCCCAATCGATTCAGGAAGATTGCCAGTCAACTTGTTCATTGTCAAGACCAAAACTTCCAGCTTCCCCAGAGCAAAAATACTCTCTGGTATGGTTCCACCAAGGTGGTTTGAGTGAAGGTTTAACAACCGAATCTCAGATGAAGAGCCTAAATTTTCCGGAATTTTACCACTTAATTCATTCTCATAGGCTGCAAAAACTCTCAGATTGGATAAATTGCCCACCCAATAAGGGATAGAACCATTCAACTTATTTCCGGAAATTTGGAGATCATGTAGTCTCTTCAGACTCTGAAGTTCATCGGGTATTCTTCCGGTAAGAAAGTTATTGGAGAGGTTTAATGATTGAAGGTTTCTGGCACTTCCCAACTCCGGGGGAATCGAGCTTCCAAACTTATTCGACGAGAAATCAAGAAATTCGAGCTCTGGTAGATTTCCAAAAGATGGAGGGATTGGTCCATGGAAGTTATTGTAAGAAAGGTCGAGCCACTTTAGAGATTTTAACTCAGAGGCTAGCGTTATGTTACCTCGGAGCTGGCGGTGAGAAAGATCGAGTATTTCCACCGTAGACCCGTTCGAGCTGCAGCGTACGCCTGCCCAACTGCAGAAATCCGATTCGTCAGGACCCCATCCAGGTACTAAAAGCTCTTCCTTGAGTGCCAACATTGTCGATCGATCATCCTGCTGAGCAACCACCAGCTGGGTTCTGTACATTAAGCCCAACAGAAAAAGAGAAAACCAGGAGGAAAAGGCCATGGCAGGTTCTCTTCTTTGTTGAGCAGTTTTTCCTTTACAGGGTCTAAAACACTTCACGAAAATGAACATAAAGAGATGTAACTTCACCTCAACAAAGAGAATGAAAGAAATCTAGAAGGTACCAGCCCTGCACAGAACTCAATCCCTCAAGGTTCATTGAGGACTGTAGATGCTTGAAAACCAATCCGCAGCAAGGACTGATCTCCACCGCCAAACTCACTCTTCTCTTCCAAAAGCAACAGCTTCTGATGAAAACGCACGCCTCCTTTCTCACAAAAACTTGAACTTCGAACCTGAATCTCCTCTTCTTGGCTTTTCATCAAAGGATCGAAGTTAACAATGAAACCCCATTTTCCTTCTCAAAGAACTCAATCATTTAGACATGCTAACTTCAATAACAACAGCTTCCAGTGAAAAACATAACAAGTCTTTCTACCTCCCAAAACTTCAATGGAAGCGCTGAAATCGAAAATGCACCCACCCCCAACTTCAAATCCAAACCTCCTGTCAAGTTTCCAAGGATTCAAGCATATAAGAACCCACCCATCTCTTGCTTCCAGAGAAATCCAGGTCTTCAGAGACCGAACACCCACATGAAAAAACTTCAAAAGAAACCTAAGCAAAGGAAGCTTCACCTACAGTGCCCGAATACTCAGGATCATTCGCAGAGTTTCCACGATTGCTCATAGCCAAACCAAACGGAGAGAGGGAAAGAAGAAGAGTACGACGTCCTGCCGTCCTGGTACTGGTTTCACGGACCGGATGCTTTTGTCTCAGACCTTTCTTTATTAAACGAGAGAGAGAGAGAGAGAGAGAGAGAGAGTTTCAGGCGTTTCAAAAGAGTTTTGGTGGAAAATACTCCCACGAGAAATGAACAGTCGTGGCGCTGCAATGGTCAGAGACAGTCAAACAGGTAATGCATTATAAAACAGTAGTGATTTCATGTAGCACGCGTCAGAAATTAAACGCAGATCGTGAATATCGGCCGTTAGATTTAAGGTAACGATGTCAAAACAAATCCATCACCAGATGTTGAGGTGGTACGATCTTACCGTCTTACTGCAGAAGCCAGGGCAGGGATATGACGTCTTTGATCTTTCTCCCAGAAAAAGGAATCTCTTTTGATCCCATGAAACAAGGATTCTCCATGGGATGTTCTCATATGTTTAGGGAAGCTTAAAATCATGACCGTTCAATCAACTGAACGCTGACGCAAAAAAATCACAGTGATAAAAAGGTTAGGTTTCATTCAATGGCCCGTTTGGAGAAGCTATTCAAAGTTCAAATTTTCAAAGTGTTTTTTTTTTCTTTTTTTGATGAGCAAAGTGGTTTTTGTTGGACAGACAGCGTAAAAGAGGGAAAAGGAAGAGGTAAATGATCGCCTGTAACAGAAAATAGATTAAACATATACTTACGCTTTATGAGAAACACTTTGTGCAAACAAAAGGATCATTCGTTTAAGAACTCTTTACCGTAGATTATGAGTGAAAATAGGAAATAATGATGATACAGTAGAAGTAAATAGAGGTGCAATGGACTCGTACGTGCTTTAACCAATTAATGGTTGAGTTCGATTAAGTTGGATGCTAAATTGCTAATCAAGTTCGAATCTGATGCTAAGTTTGATTAATTTTCTGGTAAAAAGATTACTTTTGATTAATCATTCAAACTCGAATAAACTCCCTTGAATTTTTAATTCTAGCATTTTATCCTCTAATAAAATTACTAAATCGCCTATTAAAGATTTATGGGATGATAGTAATAAATATCAAAATTAAGGGTAGAATTTAGGGGTGGATTCGAGTAGAGTTGAGCTGAACATTTGGCTATTTGAGCTCGACTCGTTAAAACTGTGTTAGGCTCGAGCTCGAATTCAATTTGACTAGAAACTTGAGCTCAAGCTCAGCTTAATTTAAAGCTCACAAGTTCGAGCTCGACTGCAAACCAAGTTTTTTTTTAAAAAATAAAAGATATACATATAAAAATATTTTTTTATTTTACATACAAAAAATGAAAATTATAAAATTTATTTACTATTATACATAAAAAATAAAAATTATTATATATAAAATAAAAATTATTTGTTCTATATATTTATATGTATATAATAAAAAATTATTTATTTATTATACTAGGCTCACAAACCTCACAAGCTAAGCTTCACTAGGATTGAGCTCAGCTTGATTAGCAAACGAGTTTATATATCAAGCTTGAGCTTGGCTCGAAGATCGATTTAAATCGAGTCGAGCCGAGCTCGAATAGCTCGTGAGAAGCTCAGCTTGTGGCCACCCCTAGGTAGATCTAAGCTGAGTGTAACTAGATATTTAGTTATTTGAGCTTGGCTTGATAGAAAAACACAAGGTTTAAGTTCATATTCAAGCTCAATTCAATATAGAATTTTGAACTTGAATTAAAAAACACATATGTTCAAGCTCAGTTATGCTAAAACTTGATAATGAGCCACAAGCTTTATTAAAATTAAAAATTATACTTGTAAAATAAAAATTATGAATTATACATACATATATACATATATAAATTAAAAAAATTATATATACTGTAAGCTCAATTAGGCTTGCAAGTTTTATTGGCTTCAAGCTTGACTCGATTAGCAAACAAGATTATGTATTAAGCTCAAGCTTGGCTTGAAGCTCGATTTAGACCAAGTTGACTCTAGTTTTTTGCACGCTAAGCTTGAATAGCTTGTGAAAATCTCAATTTATATGCTTAGTGCATATAGCTCATGATGAACATAAGCACAAATTGTTCTTTAGCATTGATGAACTTATCATTCTTAAGGTTTTCTCAATATTCATGTATTCAACTGCATATAGTTGGGATAAGGTTTGGATGATGATGAAGTTAGGATTTTAGAAAAACTAAGTTACAAGGTTAAAATGGTCTCACAAAATACCATCAGGGTAGTTTGGAGTTTTAAAAATGATTAAAAAATATTCCATGAAGTTATAGAACACTAATGATGATGGTAGGGGTGCAAATGGATCAGATCATCCAATCCTATATTATCGGATTTAGATATCCCTGTTTTGGATTGGGAATTTTTATATTATTTCCTTTTATAATATATATATATATATATATATATATATATATATATATATATATATATATATGATGGAAATAGTTAAAAAATCTTTATATTTTTGTTTTTCTTTATTTAAACTATTATGTTTTTCTTTTCCTTTTAATAATTTATTTTTTAAATTAAATCGGATTGGATCAGATTCGGACATCCAACATCCTGGTTGGATTTGAATTTGAATCAGTATTTACAAGATCTGATTGGATCTTTAGATTGGATCGGATATACCCTTATTCGAATTCGATCTGATCCATTTGCATCCCTAAATGATGGGGTGAAATTCAGAATTTTAGGGGATTTATTACAAAACAAGTTTGGGGGCTAAGAATCACTAGCCCTAAATATAGGGTGGATGTTTGTAATTTATCCAAAAAAGCAAGATGATTTTCTATTGAAAGGAGAACTTTGGGGACAAAGTGCTGAAATAAAAAAATTTAGGGGATTTATCACAAAACAAAGTTAGGGGAGTAAGAATCACTAGCCCTAAATACAAGGGGATGTCCGTAATTTATCTAAAAAAACAAGAAAAAGGATTTTCTATTGAAAGGAGCACTTTGTGGGGGAAAAGGTTTTTGCAGACACTTGACTATTGATTTGGGAATCAATGTGAAGAGTTTGACATAGACAAGTGCACTTTAGAGCATAGTATTGATGAGAGAGAATATGAATAAGTAAATTTGAATTTTAAAAAGTCTAAAAAAATCCTAATTTATCAGCTTAAACTACCATTTACCCAGATGGTCAGATCGTTCAGCTTGGAAACTGTCCAAGCAGCTGGTTCCATTTTACCCCAAACATGGTCTCTAGCAAAAAACCATTGAATTGATTAATGACTTATTGACCCGGGCAGTCAAACCATTGATCCATTCAACAGTTTTTTGCCATTTTTATTTTAATTATTTTTTTATGTTTTTTATTTTTTAGTTAGGCCATCCGTTTGAACTAGATGGTTGTACTATCAACCCTAAAACCAGTAGCCAGAACAGTTCCGATTCCAGATCGGTCGAACTGTCAATACTTTAACCGTTGCCAATGATATAATATAACTGCATCAGAGCCAAATGAACTGTCCATCATTAACCATTTGATTATTTATCATTTTCACTTGTGGCCAATGTAAAAAGTCCTGGTATTGATCAACCACAAAACCCCTCCATGTGGCAGAAATAGGTTGCCTATGTAGGGAAACTTCTGCTTAGGGATGCTAACAGGTAGGGTTTGGTACAGGTATAGCTCGAAACAACCCCACATGAAGCCCTTCCAACCTAAGTGAGATGGCATATTGAACCTTGCTTGACTTTCCTAAAAGGTATTCTTATGCTTACCAAGGCTAATGAGTAGTCACACAAATTTTCTGTTTATCAACAGTAGGGATGGCAATGGGGTTGTTTTCGGGAGGGTTTTGTATGTAAATTCTAGATCCTATCCGTCTCCCAATACCTCCTAACCTATACCCTCTCTAAAACCTATAGTGGGTTTGGATTTTCAAAATCCAAATCCTCCCTACACATGAAAATGCAAAATCCTCTCAAACTCTGTCCTTATTTGAGGGTGGAGTGGATTGGATTAGGAGGTTGGATGTAGAATCCACATCTAATTTCCTATTATTTTTTGTTATATATAGGCAATAAACAAGTAAAATAACATGAACATACATCGAAATTTCTCATTATTTGATTAAAATATGTAGAAAATACATAAACCATCAATTATCATTTACATAAAATTTAAAATATTATTAAATTCAACATCTAATACATAATTTCACATACCTTCCAATAATATCCGGGTCGGGTTTAGCTAATACTATGCCCTACCTGTACTCGCATAAGTTGTAAAATCCCAAAACCCATACATTACAATAAAATTCACATATCATAAGATCAAAGTCATCAGAATTCCACAATCTAAATTTGGCCATGATAAAACCATTAAGCAGTCTCTATAGAAACAATTTAAATCTTGGAGGCAATTTCAAATTCCACACCCGGTCCATTGAATAACCTGTCTAGACTGAGGATCAAACAATTGATTACTAGAATTTGGAACATGACAATAAGCATGTTCGACTTTAAAAAGACCAGATCTTTTCTTAATCCACAACCATTTAAGGTTAGAATCCTGGTCTAAGAATAGAAATTTGCCATACTAGAGAAATAACAGGAAGGATAAATATCAGATTTAACTTATGATCATCCTATTAGACATTATTTATCATTAAATCTTTCAGTTTTATCATTTGAGGAGAAGATTGAACTGGACTCCAAGGAAAATGTCCCATTATTTTGGGCAAGGAGCTTTCCAAACCGAACCTTGATCCCCATATTTAACCAAATAGCCCAGCTCGACTAAAGAGATTGAAAAATAGGAGCAAGGGATTTCCAAATGGAAGAACTAGTAGAAGTAGTTAGTGAAGGAAAGAAGTCTTCACCCTTCAAATATTTTTCTTTCCACACTTAAACTTGAACCCAAAGTTTGCTTTCTTCAGTAATAAAACACCAAGCTAAGTTCTTAAGGGCATTATTAAAGTTTTTAAGGAGGACAGTATTAAATCCTTAGCTTTATGAAAACTATGGTTTTCAAAACCGGATCGGACTGGACGAGGACCAGAAAAACTAGAAACTAGTTAGGTGATCGGTTCCGTTTTACCCTAAAACCTTTATTTCGCCAAAAAACTGTTGATATATAATATATAATATGTTATATATTAATATTAATATAATAAAATTTGATTTTATAATATATATTTTATGTTATAATATCTATAATATAGTATATAGATATTAAAATTCGGATTTAACCGAAATAATCAAAATTTTCAGTTTTGATTATTTTGGTTTTTCTAAAATTCGGTTTCGGTTTTTATCTTTCAGTTTGATTTTTAAAATTTTGGTTTATTCGATTCATTTTTAACCGAATAAAGTGAATACTCACCCCTAATTAGACCTCATTTTTAGATCTTTCGAAATGTTTAAATAGAATTCTTACATTTTGAATAAAAATTTAGTCTGATTTCTGGCCTGATTAATCTCCAAGTTAGGACTTATTAATAGTTGATTTTGATCATTCCTAATATATTTGCCCTATGTCCCTAGACCCAAGCCTTTGCAAATTTGTATATGGCTGAACCTGAAATCAACGGGAACAACATCCCACACCAATTTGAAAAGAGCCCAAGCTCAAATAAGCATCACAATTAACAACTGATATAGATACACCATACCATTGTTTTCCATGAGATCCCCCCTTTTAATTGCAAACGCTAATCTCTGACTGCAGAAGTTTCTTCTTCCATCTCACAGAATATGTCATGTTAGAAGGGAGTTTAACGAAACTGCTCATTTACTAGCCAAATTTGCTTTAACCTGTAACATAATGAAATTGCTCTTTAACCTCGAACATCTCTTCATTGATGAATGAATTTGCTTTCGACTTTAGGCTCAATTTGGAAAGAGTATAAATACAAATATATAGAGTACAAAATCTTATATTTTATATTATTTTGTATATATTTATACTGTACAAATTCAATCTTATTAATGCAACGCTACTAGAATTCAAAATAAATCCTTAGCTTAAAAGAAAAGTAAGGATGGCAAGATGCAGAAACATTTATTGGAAGCTATAATGTATTCTGCATATTATTTCAGGGTCAAATGGCTTTACCTAAGATATATATATTTTTTTCATGTGGAAACTCATAGGCAAATATGCACAAGGAGTTGTACTCATTGTTCCCCTATCGATTTTCAGGGTCACTGAAATGTTAAATACTATGATTTGAGGATATATGCCTGTCTTGTTATTATTTATTTATTTTTTATATTAATTACTCACATTTATACATTTTCTAGCAACATTAATATTTTTTCTCAAAAATGGTAAAAATCAATAACGGAATTCGAAATCACATCTCATTTCATCTGAGACTACCAATTTATATAGAGGAGAGTGACAGGAAAATTTGAAATAACTCGTTTACATGACAACTGCTACACTTCTCCACTGCCAAAATAATATAGACCAATTGGCTTAACAAAGAAAATTTGTTAAGAGTTGGAGGAATTATGAGAGCCACTGTATTAGGTCATGGCAACTGCTACACTTCTCCCTGAATCTTCATGCCTCAATCGTGGCACAGATCCAGGGGACTTGTAATCAATGCAATCAAAATATACAAAATCTACCTGATCTAATGATCTTAACCATCAAATAGGCATCCAATCAAAAGAGGCCAACAATCAAAAAGTACATCCTTTTATGTGGGTCATCTTTGGGGTCCAACATATTCTTGTGGGCCCCTTTTATGCCAGAAGGCTGCCTTAGTTTACTCAAGAAATACCACATTTTAATAGGCACTAAGGACATCCAAAAGACAATCTCTCCAATGGAGAGAAAGTGATCATCCTCCCATGAAATAAATAACAATAAACCATGAGAATAACAATACATTTGTTTTGATGTTATCTTTTTCTTTTTATGTTCTTGAAAAGAACACTTTATCCTGTTTTTTCACTTTAAAATTATTCATTTCCTGTTATGATTCTTTGCATGCATGCAGCTCCTCTCTAAAACATTTTCTTCACTGCTACATTGATGAAGTAGCATGTTTTGGATGATAGATGAAATGAGATATGTCATTCTGGTTTTAACCAAACTCAAAGTGTTCAAGTTTGAAATGGGTTGATTTTCAGTTGTAAGGAAAATGCAAAAATAAGTTTATTTCTTGAAACCCCATTTCCAAAAATCTGTCATTTTTATTATCAAAGGGTATATTTTGAAAATATATATATACCCTTTTGTAAACCCGAGGGTGGTACAAATATTTGAATGAAACCCTAAGGCTGTATTTGGTTGCACTGCAATTTTATTTGTACTAGTATAGATGCATAGGTATGCAAATAAAAAAATGTAAATTCTCATTTAATTTTGTTTTGGATTTTACTTTATTCTGTTTTATGTCTTAATTTATTTCATTTATATTGCAATTAAATAAAATAAGATAAAATTTAAAACAAAAATAGATCAAAATTTACATTCAAATCATTTGCTTTGCAGCCAAACAGCCTAAGGAGAGGCATAAATATAATTTTAAACATTTGACCCAACTCAATCTGATAAATTATCCTAAAGCACCAAGCTAACCCATGTGGTTTCCCTGAGTCTCCGAATAAAGAACTCCTGAATGCTTGACAGGTCCTGACCATATTCTTCTTGGGCTTGACCCAGCAGCTATCCCTTCGTTTTTTCACATTCCATTGTTAGCTGATTTTCCCCACATTCAAATGAGTGGGGCCCCACTTACACAATGGCTAATAATGATGACTTGGTTGGCTAAGTTGCGACACGTGTGGTCTGACTCTTTTGGAAGAGCACACTTGGTTGCATGGGACACATCCCAGGTCCCAGCCCACAAAACAAAGATACAAGATCAAAAGAGAAAAAGGAAAGAACCAAAATGAGTTTTAACCAAATGGGCCCTTGTGTCTCGGGTCTTAGACTAAAAACAGTATAAATCCATATTATAAATGGGTTGCTGTTTTGATCCTTGGGCACTAGAGCAGCAAAACAAAAACCTTCTATTTTTTATTTAATAACTGGTATTGGGGGCCGGTCCAACCAAGTCAATGTCAGTGGTTTTTAAATTATCTAGGTTTTCTCCTCTCCACAAAGCCCAATACAAGAACTTCTGATTAATTATCACTAGAAATCAAATGAAGAATTCACACAAAATCAGTTTTTAAATGAGTTTTTTATTTATTTTTATATGGGTCTTTCCAAAATAAATAAAAAAAAAAACAATAATAGAAGATGTATAAACGAATTACTGCATATGGGAATAGGGACCCACATCAGTGAGACAAACAGGGACAGGGCATGTCGGAAGGCAGTAGGCTCAGCAGTAGAATGTGATAGAAGCAGAGATTGGGGAGACGACAGTGTTCACATTCTCCTTCTTTCTTTCTGAAATATAAGAACGTGGACAGCATCATGGATGGCTTTACTTCTTTTGCTCGTGAATGATGTAAATTTTTAAGCCACTGACTACTGAGACATTCATTCAATGATAAAAACAAGGGGTGGACAAAGGGAGCCCTGAAAGATGTCTGATGTGATAAGCCTTTTTTCTGTATCGCTTCAACCAATTGACTTTTCTTTGTACTTGTTTAATCAAAAAGGAAACGAGGGCAGTTGTTAATTGTGTCTAACACCCCTCTGCCATCCCAATTGTGCCGTGATTTGTGCAGGAATCAGGGACTTGGTTTGTCACAGTAACATTGAGATTAGAGTTGGCATGTGATTCTCATATTGCTAGATAAGTTATATTGTCAATGTTGATAAGACCCAAAACCCATCTATAATAATTGTAAAAATTAGTGCCAAAGAGTGAGAAGGAGATTGGATTTTTGTTTCTAACAAACTTTGAATTTTACAAATAAACCACTTAAGGGCCATTTTTTTTCATCACTGTGAAGGAAAGTTTATTTTAAGTCTAAAAAATAAATTTAGGAAATTACAAGCCACTGGAGATGTTGAAAAATCTATTAGTTAAAAAATAAATTTTATTAACCTTCAAGTAGATTACTTCAAGGTTATATCAAATTTGAGTCATTAAATTAATTATAATCAATTTAATAGTAAATAATTAATAATAATTAAGAGTAACTTGTTACTTAAACACCGACTTAATTAGCTTAACTATTAGTATTCACTTTACTTAATTAACTTGGTATATGTTTGGCATCGATGTTACAGTTGTAGCACTGTTTGATGTGTGGTTTGGAGAACCATTGCTGCCAGGTAGGACGTTTCCTGGAGCAACAATAAATTTTTCTGTTTGGTACCAATGTTCTAGGAAACGTTTTCTGCACTTCTACCCATTATCCACTGCCACATCACTGTCCTGTTGGTAGTAACGAGCTGCAGTTCCAGGAAATGCCAAATTTGGCGTTGCTTCAAGCCATGCCTTCTTGATTTCCAAGGCGTGGCTTAGAGCACCTTTTTCTATGGAAAAACGGTTCCAAACAGAAGGTTGTTTCTTGGAGCACCATTTTTTTCCTACATGGCGCTAATGTAACACCGTTTTCTGGAGCAATAGCAACGGTTTCAAATAGACGCTTACTTTTTTAATTTGCTAAATTAAACTGATTCACTTACTTTTAAAATTAATTAATTTATAGATTTTTTTGCTCAAACAATCCTTCAACTTTGTGAAATGGTTACATTTGACCCAAAAAGATTCAAAAAGGACATTTCACCCTCAAACCATGGTGAAAATGCCATTTTAAGGCCCAAACAAATGATGTTAGAGATGCCATCGACGGTTCCATTAAACAAATAATAAAATATTAAGGCCCATTGATGTGGCACTATTCAAGTTCAAAAAATATTTAAAAAATTACACGTAGGTCCCATATAAAATTAGCACTTGTTCACATGTGACCAAGAATAAAAACCAAATACTGTTTTTATATAATTATTAATTATTAATTATTAATAAAACAAAAAAAAAACAATTTGGCTCTTTCAACTTAAGTAATTTCATGGGAAAAACAAGATTGTTCCACTCATATAAATATTTTGATTTAATTAATAATATATAATTATTAATAAAATAGTAATTATTTTTTATTCTTGTTCAAATGTGTATGTGGAAATTTTAAGTGTAACCTTGTTGTCTTTTCCCCTTGGAATTACTTGGGGACCCACATGTAATTTTTCAAATATTTTTTTTGATTTGAACAATGCCATATCAGCAGGTCTTATTATTTTATTATTTGTCTAAAGGAACTCATCTGCTTTTTTTCCCTTAAAATGACCTTTTAATCATATTTTAAGGGAAAAAATGGCCTTTTCAAAATTTTAGGGTCAAAAGTGGCCTTTTTGCAAAATTTAAGGGTTATAGAGCCAAAAAATCCCTTAATTTACTTAATTAGCTATAACTTAATTTTACTTATTTAGTTTAATTAGCTTAATTTCTTTAATTGTTCTATTTACTTAGCTTAATTTACTTAATCAATTAATTCACTTAATTGCATGGCTATAAAATCGTCATTGACCCAAACAATCAAATTGTTCGACCTCGGAACTAGTCAACTATCTGATTCCATTTTATACTTGGGCAAGAATATTCTAGAAAACACTGATTTGGTCAACGAGCCATTGACCTAGATGGTTGAATCACTAAACTGTTCAACCCGGTAAATGGTTTTTGGGTCACTTTTGTTTTAAATATTTTTTAGTTTTTGAAACATCATGTGTTGACCTATTTGAACTAGCCAATCAAATCACTAACCCAAAAACTGGTGGCGAAAATAATTATGTTTTTAGGTCAGTTTTTAAAATCTTGCTTAATTGGCTTAATACTTATTCAGATATATTAGTTTTGTTTATTTAATTTACTTAATTAACTTAGTTTCCTTAATTAATTTAATTCACTTATTCAATTGCTTAATTTACTTAATTATCTTAATTAGTGTAATTTATTTAATTTACTTAATTTTAGGGTCTAAAGGGGCCTTTTCAAACTTGAGTAGTGCCACATAAGCATAATTTATTATTTTATTCATTGTCAAATGGAATTGTCAAAGGCATCTCTAACATCATCAATTTTTGCCTTAAAGTAGCCTTTTCATCATAGTTTGAAGGCAAAAATGGCCCTTCAAATTCTTTAGGGTCTAAATTGGTTTTTTTTACAAAGTTCAAGGGCTGTTAGAACTAAAAATCCTAAGGAGATTTAGAAAGACCATTCAAATTAATATTGAAAATACTATTAAAGGTCTCACCTCAAGTAGGGGTGCCAATGGGTTAGGTAAATGGTAAACCTAACACAATAAGGTTGGGCTAGAGTCAGGTTTATTAGGGTGTAGGATTGAGTTAGGGTTTTGATTATTCAACCTAAGTTGGGTTCAGGTATAGCTGATCATGCAATGTCGTTCATGATACCCTATACATATAAATGGTATTCTTGTAAATTGGTCTAACTTCTAACCTCTTACCTTAAAGTTTAAGATTGCTTTACATGTTTATTTTGTAATTTTCTTTTCTTTCATTATGGAGAAAGTGATATTGGAACTCATAAACCAAGTTCCAATTTGACTCTTGGGTTTTCAAAATGTATTCATAAAAATATAACTAAAGCATTGCAAGTCTCGAGTTTAACCCCTATAATGTTAGTAGGTTTGGAAATTATATGCTATTAGGGTTGGATTGGGTTTGGGTGGAAACATGGGAAGATTGGGATAGGGCTAAGGAAAATCTGTCAAACCCGACCAATTGACATCCCTAAACTCAAGGCCCATCAATAGAACATACAGCAGATAATCCTGTCAAATTGGACGAAGCCGAGGTGGAAGGATACATGGGATCATGCATCGAAGAGATTTGCAAACAAAAAAAAGTCAGAGGCCTAGGAATGAGGTTCCCAGGAAGGATGGGGTGGTTCTAGTGCAAGCCTAGGAGAACAGTAAGTGAGCAAGAGAAATAGAGTGTTTAGAAAGTTCCAGAGGATTGAAGATCCTTTACCTTAAGGGGAGATGCTTTTAAATAATTGCACCACCCGAACAATGTATTAATATATATATATATATCATTTAATTTTCATCAATGTATTAAAATACTAATATTTAAATTAAAGCTTAAATATTAGAATAAGATGAGCAAAATATCTAAAATAAGAGAAAAATAAATAATACAATAAGACAAATAATAAAGTTAATAAAATTTAATAATCAATTAAAAATATTATTATAATTATAAATAATATTTTGTAATTGTGATTTTAAAATCTATCTCTCTCCATGGGATGTTTTCACTATTAATATTTTGACATTGAAATGTTATTGTGTTCACCGAGTGAACATTGTAGCAAGAAGATGGGTCAAGAACATGATTCTAATGGATTGGATAATTACATAATTCAAAAAGTGATTTCCCTAATTGACTTAGCTACCAATTTGAATAGATCTTGATTAATCTATTTTAGTGTGTTAAAATCTGTTATATAATTTTCTAGAAAGTATATCTTGAAAATAAATATTAAAAATACTATTATTGTTAACATGTTTTTGTTAAAATAGTAATTTCACTATTAATTAAAATTTCAATAAAATATTTGTCTGTGTTATAGTTTTAGAAAATTTATATTAAAAATTCACTAAAATGTTTTCTATAAGTTATGTCAAAGTTTCATTGCTAATATTCTAAAAATATATAGCTCCATTATGACAAACTTAATTTTTTAAAGCATTAAATAGTATATCAAATGCATCAAGACGATGGAGTTCATGGGTGAGGTTATTTGAATACCTAAAAACCATCCAACTTGCTAACTTCAAGTATTAATTCATATTGAACCGAGTTTGATTGGTTTGACCTAGTTATGCAATTTTAAAAACAAAAAGAATTGGATTTGGTTATTTGAATAGCCAAAAGTCGTCCACCCGCTAGCTTAAATTACCAGTTCATACTAAATTGGACTGATTTGGTTAGATTGATTCAACATTGTCAACACCCAATTTTTACTCAATCTCTCTTGTACTCTACCCTTAGACCCAAAAACTTGGAAACATAAGTAGATCAAATTGAGACTTTACAAAGCCAAAAATCCCTCTTTTTACACAATCTACAGGACAAATGAAAACCTCAAGATCAACATCGATGTCCAATTGAGTATGGCCTATAGACTTAGAAACTATAAATTAGTCACACACTCACCAGTCATCACACCAATTTCCTTTCTCATAGCCTTGATTCAACACATTCATTGCCCCAAGATCACTAGGATACAATCAACTAGAGAATCCCACCACAAGTCTACAACAATCAACCTTAAAAGCACCAAAATTCCATTCTTACGACCTTGATTTAGAAAACCTAGATTAACCATTTCTCTTTTAGATCAGAACCATCCACTTGACTCCTCACCTAAATCTGTGCCTATCCGCTAAATTTCATTCTAAAACTCTTTGTTTGACTCATCATCAAGCTTAGATCCTATTTAAGCAAATCTCATTGATTAGAGCTTATCATCCACCATCCCAACTTCTTTTGACTGATCATACCTCATCACTGTATTTAAAAACGCAAAAAAACCTAGCACGTCAAATTTCACAACCAAACTCATCCATTTGACTGTTAAAAAGCTAAGATTCCATTATGGATTGTTTCGTTAAACTTGAACACAATCCAAATATGTCAATCTACACTTATGATCCATCACTTCCATCAGATTCAAGATGTTCAAAAGTGCCTACCCACCAAATTTCATCCCAAAGTTCCCCCATTTGACCCTTCATCAAACAAAGATTCTATTACAATAAATCATATTGATCCAAATTTGTCAGACATAGAGATCCATCATTCTGACCCTATTTGGCTAATCAGACTTCACCACTATATTCAAAGAGTTAAAAAACCCCATCACATCAAATTTCATGGCTAGATTTGCCCGTTTGACTATTAAACTAGGAAAATACCATTTCTACGTGTTAGATTAAATTGTCACCTCATCCATTCAAACCTAAAATCTTAAAAGGGATAAGGATGATGTTAGACCCATTCTTAACTTGTTCAAACACCTGGACCAATGAAATTGAGCTTAATAGACCCACAAAGCCCAAAAAACACAATAATACCCTTACTGAAAATTGAGAAAAGACAAAACCACTTTTAAAAATTCATCAAATTTACATTTTCTACCATTGACAGCCCCAAATACGAGATTGCCATAACAGGCATGCCTAGAGCTCCCACTGGATGCATAAAATCTGTGAAAATCACCCCAAAATCGAAAACAATCTTTCACCAAAGAGGAAAAGTTGATTGATCACCATTTTCTTTGAAAAATCCTTGCTCATTCTCTTGTAAAAGCTTTCTTGAAGCCCAAGCCTTGTTATTGGATGAATTTTAGAACTCTCCCCCTTCCTTTCTCGATAAATACTGATCCAACTCAAGCTTAAGGGAGGGGAGGGGAGAAAACTAGAAAGAGAGGGATCTAAAAGAGAAGAAGAGGAGAAAACGAGCGTTTCCTAACTTCTGTAATGTCTTCATTTTACCTAAAATCCCAAAGTCTTTGAAGATCAAACTTCAAATCTACCCCTCTATTTTCAGTTGCAAGATTTGAAACAAAAAAGCGCACCATCCATCCTGGTATCTCATTTAAACTTCTTTGAACTTATTTCCATAACTAGAAAACACCCATTAAGGTTGTACACGAGAGGTAAGTCTCTCATTCTATTGTTTTTTCTAAGTTTGAACTTGTAAATCTCTATTTTCAACTTAGTTTTAGGTTGCTTGAGGTCCAGAAACCATGGGAAACTTGCATTCTCAGTTTCATCTAAATTGAGAAAAAGAGGAAGAGAGGTGAGGTTCCTAAGGAAATCAATCCTAAGACTTAATAACATCACCTCAAATCAATTGTACGTATGGTTAGGAGTGTTTTCACCTGATTTTTGGAGCTCTGAGCAACCATTTTTGTTGGTGTTTTGTTAGATGTAGAGCCTAGCCAACTCCCATCTTAGAGAGAGGGGTATTTAACGCCTTCCCTCTCCCAATCTTTGGGATCCAAAATCTCTCTCTTAGGTACCTTTCCTGGCGAAGAACGATATCACTATCAAAGCAAGTAAATTGATTTCTGAATCTAAAAATGAGGGCCCATTTCCTCTAAAAAATGGGTGGCGAGTCTATTTCTTTGAGTTGGCCATGAGCTCTCTAGAGCTAACAAACATGATTATGCACTTTTGAAAACAAAAAGAGAAAATAAGGGAATTTTTGACTAAAAATAATTTTGTTAATTATAACATCAAAAAAATCATAAAAAATAAGGGAAGATAATAGAAAGAATTATTAACATTTTTATTACTAGATAAAAAAATTGATAGAATAAGGGAAATTTTCTGAAAAAAAAATAGTAAATAACAAAAAAAATAGAAACTTATTTTTTAATTAATTGATAAAATAAGAGAATTTTTCACTAAAAATAAAAAATTTTTTTAATGAATTAAAATTAATATTTATCAAGAAAATAATAAAAATATAAAGTAACAACAAAATTAAAAATCAATAACTTACTTTACACAAATAACTTATTAATTAAAATAACTTAGAAAAATTAGTTTTATTAACTTACTCTAAAATTAGTTAAATTAATTTTATAAAAAATAAATTTCAAATTATAAATAAAAGTTAACATAATATATTAATAGAATTAGCAAAAATGTTACAAATTTATGAAAACATAATTTAATTAAATTCAATAAAAAAATTAAATTTTAATTTAGCTTAATAAAAAAATAATTCCCCCTCTCCCTAATTACTTCTAGATTTTTTTTTTCATTAAATTTATCAGACAATACATAACTTCAGAATAGTGCTAAGATGGATAGGTTTCAACTTGGATCAACTACCCTAGGACTCCTGTCTCAATGTCGCTTACCAAAACCTATGCATTACATTTAGGAGTAACTAAACAAATAAAATGTAATAAAACTAGTAAATATTAAGATAAGAATAAAAATTAACACAAAATTATCTAACAACATGTAACACAAAAATAGTTTGGATTGGTTAGACTTGTAACCACTTGGCCCGATTAATATTGTCATATTAATGGTATGTTGATGCAATAGGGCTGAAATAAATTGACATAAGGTGGAAGGAGAGAAGTATAGAGAGAGGGAAAGAGAAGAGAAGGGAATCCCAGGGAATCTCCCCAAGGGTCATATGTCATTCTAGGGTTTGTAGGAATCATCACTCCATGCAAGAGAACTTCAATATTCAAATAAGTATTCATTGGCTTCAATAGATGTAGGAATTATCACTACATCTATTTATAGAGTGGCTTTTGTGACTGAGAATACTACATTGTAATTACAAAAATACCATTCCTTGTCTTGTGCATCAAGAAGCACAATAATTTCTACATACTAATGAAAATAAGCTAAAAATTGAAAGATAAGCACTACTAAAATAGAAGAACAAGATGCTATAGCCTAGACCCACTTGGGATTGATCAAAATGACAAAAAATGCCCCTAACCAAGTTAGTCCAGGTTTCAAGAGTCTCCTTCATGACAATTGCCCTTCTTACGAGAATAGGTTTTATAATGTCTGGATTGATGGCACAGGTAAATAAAACTAAAGATGTATGTTAATATTATAGTCAAATTTAATTTTTATGATTTACACCAAAACAAGGAAACTATTCACTTTGTATAGTACTAGTAAATGTGCACACACACATGGTACTTTCAGAAGATGATGATGATAATAATATTTTAGTATTTTTATTAAAACTCATAACAAAGAAAAATGATCAAAGTATGGTGTATTGATGGATTTGTTTTCTTTCAATCCAAAGACCTAACTTCAAGTGTTCTTATAGTTTCTATCTATGTTTTCAACTTTCAATTGAACTAGACAGTTGGATTTATTAGTTTGTCACTTGGTCAAATTTTTTGAATATGTTTTAATCCAAACCAATTTCTTGCAAAATAATTACCGACTTGGTTAACAACCAAATGACTTTACTAGTTAAACCATTAACCTATTTGACTAGGTCAATGGATCGTGGTTAAGATATTAATTCATTTTTGTTTTGTATTTTTAGCAATTTCCATCTTTACTAACAAGAATTCTGATTTTTTTTTCAAATGTATTTTGTTTAATATGAAGAATATATAATATTAATGGCATGCTCAAAATTTTCTATAAATTTTATAAAAATTTCTATATTTTTATTTTTATTATTTAATTTATGACATAATAAAAATTATTTATTTACCATGAGGAAATGTAATTCCACTATATTGTTTTAATGATGTTTTTAACATTGTGGTCAAATCAACTGATTAGATTGACCATTCCATTGCCCGATTCAGGTTTCTAGGTCAAATTACCACTAAACCACATGCTTGTGGTGACCTATCTAATTAAATCATTGAACTATTTGACATGGTTGGTGGGATAATGTGTTAGACATTAATGCTATTTTTTTTCCTAATTTCTATCTAATTTCCATCATTAATGAAAATAATTCATATTTATCACACATTTTTTATATGATGAATATATAATGTTATGGTGTGCCCAAATTTTCTATAAATTTCCACATTTTCTAGAATTTTATGCATTTTATTATTTAATTATAATATCATGTGTTGATTCATTTGACATTGATAATTGAACCACAAACCCACCACTTGGATAGAGAAGCCGTTTTGCTTTTTTAGTTGATTTTAAATTTTGTATTCAATTTCCATCATTAATAAAAATAATTCTTATTTTCACATTTCTTTTTGTTCAATATGCTGAATATATAACAGTAGAAATGTATCAAAAAGCTTTATACAAACCTTATATTTTTCATTGGGTTTCTATGTTTTTTTAATACTTATTACTTAGTTATGACATCATGGATTGATCCCTTTGACTTGAAAGGTTAGATCATTGACATGCCATCTAGATATAAAAATGATTTCATTTTTAGATTGGTCTTGAATTTTGTGTTTCATTTATATCATTAATTAAAATAATTCTTCTTTATCACACTTATTTTTATTTTATATGATCAATATATAATATTATAAATATGTCCAAAATTATTTTGTAATTTTTTTATCATTCTATTTTATTTTTTTTAATTTTTTAATTATATAACATTGATTGATCCATTTGACCTAAAAGGTTGAATCATTAACCTTCCCCCTAGATAAGAAATATGTTTCATTTCCCATCAGTTTTAAATTGTATATTCCAAGTCTACAAAATTTCTTTATTTCTTTTATTTTTTAAATATCTAAGTTTTTATTATTTATTTATGACATCATAGAATTATCCATTTAATTCAAATGGTTGAATTACTTACCCACCACCTAGGTGGAAAATATGATTTCATTTCTAAGTTTATTTTAAAAATATATATTTTTTATTCTATTAATATTATTGTGTATAGATTTATTAGTGAAATTTAATGATGAGAAACAAAATTAACTTAAATGTTTGAAAAAATAAGACTTATTTAATTGCTTTAAATAAAAGACTTGAGAGGTAATTAAATGTACTTAATAGTATTATTTTAATTACATCTTCTACCTTCTCAATGAGGATGAACTGATGAATATATCAGTAGAAAAACTTCCAGAAACTCATATAACGCCAAAGCCACTCCGTAAAAACCCTTACAAACGGGCACCAGCAACCTTATTTCTGGTGTTCTTGATGACTTTTATTTTCGATCCTTCACAAAATAAAAACAGAAAAAAGAAAAAAAAGAAAGAAATGCAAAGGAAACTTCGCTGATATGACAAATTTTTTTTTTTTGGTTTGAAAAAATCATAATTATCGGCGAAAACTCCTTAGAAATCATCACTATTCAATCTATAGCGACAACATTTTGATCTTAATAACAGCAATCATAGATGAACATCGCATAGCTTAATTTATGTGGGACCCTTGAGCTTTCTCACATCGGATGGTCTGGAGACCGATCCGCTTTGATCCTCTCTTGTCATGAGCAAACCTAAGCCGGTCCTTAGGATCATGATGATGAGTGCATTGAAAGAGGACGGGCATCCAAATCCAAATTCAAATCTGCGGCTCTGTGGGCTGGGCTCACCATTAACCTTAATCCGTCTTCTTGTTCATGTTCTTAATAAGTTGGCCCATCTGAAATCTCCAGTACATGAAATAAGCCAAGCCCAGCCCAATCAAAACAAACACCCAAACCGCTTCCTCTTCACTTTCCTTGGCCCACTCCAGTTCTTGTATGCTGAACTCGTCCCTTTCCTCCCCCAAAATGCCCTTGTCCACATGCCCATATATCACATACGCCCTATTGTCCTCCCTAATCGTAACAGAAGTCGGGAACCTCTCCGCATCAAGGGCAATTTCGTCATACACCACGGCTTCTCCCCAACTGTCGTCGCTCTTGAGCAACCACGCCTTATGCTGCGAAACCACCACCGCAACGCCGTCACTTCTAACGGCGATCCCGTCCGCTGCCGTCAAGTCCTTTCTCAGCAACACCAGCCTTGCCGTCCCGTCGTCGGCGTTCACCTTGAACATCTTTCCGGTGTTGCTCTGTACTACGAGAAGATAACCCTTGCTGAGGTAAGCAATTCCGTTGAGGCCGCAGAAGCTGTAGGGCTGATCGCGGTCCACTTGTTGAGAGGTGTACAAAGGGGATCTGGAGAAGATGGACGGTTCTCCGTTCACGCTGACCTTCCAGATGAAGTTTCCAGCAGAATTGGTGACATACGCGTTGCCCTTATAGTCGACGGCGACGGCGTTAGCGATCTGGCGATCGGAGGAGGCGGGGTTAGTGAGGGGTGCGAGGAAGATACGTTTGCGGGAGCGGAGGTCGTAGGCGGCGAGAGCGTTGTAGTCGGGGAAAGGTTCTATGGCGTGGATAGTGGCGAGAAGACGGCGGTGGACGGAGTCTACGGCGAGGCCAACGAAGGCGACGTTAGGGGGAAGCTCGGTGTCGGAGATTAGGGATTCAACGACGCCGGCGTCGGAGACAGCGTTTATGGAGCGGTGATTAAAGGAACCAACAACAAAGTGTTGGGCGGCTGGATCCCATGCGACGCCTTCGGGGAAGAGATTCGGCGATTGGAAATTGATGACGTGGCGTTTTCTGGCGAGGACGGAGGTAGCTGCTGCAATTAGGAGGAGGAGGAGGAAGAAGAAGGATGTTTTGGATGAAACGGAATGCATGATTGCGTTCGTTCGATGCTCTGGAGCTGAGGCTGGTTGACGATGGGGATTATGCGAAAGATAAAAACCCTAACCCCTAAGAGGAAGTAATTTAAAGGACAACGTAATCATGCGAGACTGCCCCTGATATCCGTTAGATTGGAATGATTATATTAGAATTTTGAAACACTGATGTCAATGGATTCTTGGCCAAGAAGCTGATTTGAAATTCTTATAGTCTATGGATTGCTTGCTAAGAAACAAGAGAATGAGGAAAACAAAACTCAGGCCTAGGGGCTGTGAATGTGATTTTGCCTAACAATTGCTTTTTGCCTTGCAAAATGCACGTATTCATTTTTGGGGTTCATATCTTTTCGATATCATATCATTAATGCTGATGCGGGTTAATGCCGGAACCGAACCGTGAACCTTTTCTTAACCGAGTCGGTAGGTTTTTGAAAAATCGTTAACCGAAATCGAACCGAAGTCAATTGATTAACTGGTTGTTCGGTTCGTTGAATTTTTGGTTTTTTTTTTTTTATAATATATTATAAAAACATAATAAAAAATTATAAATAATAAATAATATATCATATATTATAAATATATATTTATATATAATATATATTTATTAATTTATATATATATATATATATATATATATATATATATATATATATATATATATATATATATATATATGCATATATGTATATTGGTCGGTTTGATTAACCACCGATTTTATAAACTGAATTGATATTTTTGATTTTTTGAAACACCGCACTAAAACTAAACTGACTGATTCGGTTAACCGATTTTTTAATTCAGTTTTGATCGATTTTTTCGATCAATTTGATTTTTCTGATTTTTTTGCTCACCCCTAAAAAATCCTCACTCAACCAAATAATTTGTGGGTGAGAATTGTAAAACAAAAATTCCCGAGGAGAGAAATTTTTGGATGGTAAAATCGAAGAATTCTTCCTAGGCTTGGAGAGGTGCCCTGGAAATGCAGAGATATCATGAAAATCAGGGATAGGGAATGGGAAATCGATCATGTTTTGGGATGATAATTGAGTAGGAGACAACTCCATTAGGAATACTACAATTTGTAATGAGGAAAATCAAGATTCATTGGTAAGTGAGTTCACTGACCATCGGAATAAATTGGAATAAAACTAAAATTTTTGAAAAAGTTCCTTCCATTCAAGATAAAGAGGATATCATGGTTTGGAAACCCGACGCAAAGGGGGTATTTACAGTTAATTCAACTTATAAATTTTTGGAAATGATAGAGGGAAATTCCAGTACGAACAGTGCACCATATCAATAATGTTTGAATTGATATGGTGCATCGCAGTGCACCATATCAATAATGTTTCTTATCTACTTTAAACGAACCCTAAACTCTCTTCTTCATACTTTGTTCTATATGTTTACATTTGTCTAGAATTTATATTTATATTTATGTTTATGTTTATGTTTATATATATATATATATTTTCTGTTTTTTTCATGCAATTCATTTAATTTTGCTGACTTTCATGCTTTGTTCTATACTTTTACATTTATATAGAATTTATATCTATATTTATATTTATATTTATATAAAAAAATATTTATATTAATGTATGATTTTTTTTGGCTTTTTTCCATGTAATTTTCAGATTTTTTTTTCCATTTTTCTCATGATTTCTTGAATTTCTTTTTTTTTAATAGTCTGTTCAACAATTGGGACCATAGGATGAAATAGGTATTTTTTCCATCGTTGGATGTAAGATAATATTTACATAGTAGAAGCATTGGATAATAGGTATCAATGCAGAAAACGTTTCCTGGAGCATTGGTACCAAACAAAAAAGTGGTTGTTGTTCCAGGAATAGTCCTACCTAGCAGCAATGGTTCCAAAAAAAAAAAAAAAAAAGTCACGTTTTTCTGAGAAAACGGTGCTCCAAGCCACACATCAGCAGCCATTTTCTTAGAAATGCTGCAACTGCAGCATCAATGCCAAATATATACTAAGAAATTAAGTTTGGGCTACTCTGGGTGCCAATAGGATCCGATCAGAGATATCCAATATATGTTACATATATATATATATGTATATATATGTACATGTTATTTATTTTTATATTTATCCAATTGATCGACGTAACATACTACTGCTGTGAAGGATGAGGGATAACACATGTTTGACGGACAGTAGCGATGTAGCGTCAGCTTGAATTTGTGGCCAATGGAATCGCATCGGCATTGCTCTTTCTTTTTCTTATGGCTGAGTTTGGAAGGAGTACAAATACAAATATGTAGAGTGCAAAACTTTATATTTTTTATATATTTACATTATACATATTTATATTTTTGTTCTTTCCAAACTGAGACTATATAATAAAATAAATTTTCGAATGATAAGCTAAGTTGCATAGCTCGTGGCCTTCTGTTCGGAGAGCGATTACAGACTTTACAGTTACAGTCATCTCAAAGAAAGTATGTGGGCTTCTTGGAGGCTATCTCCTTGTTATGCTTGCAGGACATGTAATGGGTTGTGTTGTAGAGCCGATGGTCTTCCAAGTAATAATACTGACGAGAAGAAGAAAGTTGTCGTCGTCAGTTTTGATTGGGCTGGCCTAGCCGCTGCTCACCACCACTGCAAGCAGGTCTCTCTCCTAAGCCCATCATATGTTCTGTGTTTGGTTTCGAGTTTTGAAAATCGTTGGATGAATTTTAGCAAGTTGTTTTCAGGGTTTTGATGTGACCCTCCTTGAAGTTGGAAAGTCTTCTAGATCTAAGAACATGTTTGCTAGCTATGGAGATGTAGGCATCCATAGTAACAATGCATGTTTACTCTGTGGCGGCGGTAACTAGAGCTTACACCCCAAGGATTAACAGTGATGATAGCTTTGGGTGTGAATCACATTCGAGTCCTATGAACAATACATGTTTACTGTTTTCTCTGTTCGTGTATCGGGAGGTCGGGAAAGATGAACAGTGTTTTATTCTCAAATATCTGAATAGTTATTATAAGGGTAGTGGGGATTAAAAAGTATTGCAACGACTGACTTTTCATCTTTTTGGATGAATGGCTAACGGAAGAGGGTCTTTGTCTCATGGTCATAGTACAGGGGGTCTTTGTCACAGACCCCACAGTACAAGGGGTCTTTGTAATTTACCCTATTATTAAACTGGGGTGGAAAATCCTCACTCCACCAACTAATTTGTGGGTGAGAGTTGTTAAACAAAAATACCCGAGTGAGTTTTTGGATGGTAAAATGGAAGAAGAATGGAAAATCGGTCATGTTTTGGGATGATAATTGGGTAGGAGACAATTCCATTGTAACAAGGAAAACCAAGATTCATTGGTAAGTGAGTTCATTGACCATCAGAATAATTGGAATAAAACTAAAATTTTTGAAAAAGTTCCTTCATCATTATGGAATGGGAAAATCTATGATGCAGAAAAGATATGATATGGTAAGAGTTTTGACCAATCAAAACCCATTCATGAATTTTGATAAATAATACCTTATTTGTTATCACATTTGTGATTTCAGATTATTGTTCACTTGATTTTTCGATATATGGAATAAAATTAGAGCTATTCCCATCACATTCAAGTTAAAGAGGATATAGCATGGAATAAAACCCAACCCAAAGGGGGTATTTACAGTTAATTCAACTTATAAATTATTGGAAATGAGAAAGGGAAATTTTAATATGAACATTTAGGTTGTGTTTGGTTTGAAGGAAAAGGTAGAGAAAGGAAGGGAAATGTAGGAAAACCTTTAGTTGTACATAGTGAGTCAAGTTTTTTTATGTATCTTATGCTTTGTAACAAACTACTATCAAGGAAGAGACTAAGAAATTGGTGTATGATTGGTGATGCCAACAGCCTATTTTGCAATGAGGAGGAAGATGTGAAACACTTTTTCCTTCACCATATTGAAGGAAATCAAGTTTGGGCTACTCTCAATGATGATAGGGGTGCAAATGGATCAGATCATGATCCGACCCGATTTGATCCTATTTGGTTGAATTCGGATCACCCTTATTCAGATCTTCGGATCATATAATAGGAGAATCACCCCTATCCGGTCCAATATATGTTATATATTTATAAATATATATAATACATATATATGTTATTTATTTATATATAAATATTTTTTATATTATATTTTTATAAATTTGTTATATTATTTGTTTTTTTATAAAAGATATGTATATATATGATGAAAATAATTAAAAAAGACTTGTACTATTTTGTTTTTATTTTATTCAAATTAGTATATTTTATTTCTCTTCTAATAACTTATTAATTAAAAAAATAAGTCGGATCAGATCAAATCCAAAGATCCAACTTAATAATATGATTCAAATTCAAATCTAGTCCGTTAAGATCTTCAGATTGAATTCAACATGAACAATGTCAAATCGAATTCAAATATACCATGATTCAAATTCAATCCGATCCATTTGCATCCCTACTCAATTGACAAAGTTTAGGTGAAAGAGAAAGATAATGGGAGAAAGTTTTTGTGTCATACCAGCCAACGATTACAAGCAACATATATACAAAGTTCCCCCGCAATAATATCGGCTAACAACTAGGAAACAAATCATTGACTCCTATAATTATGGTAACTAAAACCAAATTTACAGCTATCCTAAATTGGCACAAAGATTATATCCTAAAATATACATGAAGATATACGATGAATCTCAATACCCCCCTCAAGTTGATGCATGCAAATGGGAAATGCCCAACTTGCAAAGAAAATGTTTGAATTGTTGCTTGCCCAAAGCCTTTGTAAATATATCAACAAGCTGCTCGGAGGTTCGGACATAGGAGGGCCATATGTTCCCATTCTGAATCTCACCACGAACGAAGTGACAATCCACTTCAATGTGTTTCGTTCTCTTATGGAAGACCGGATTCGTGGCAATATGCAAAGCTGCCTGACTATCACAGTATAATCTCATAGGATCAGGATGATCAACTCCCAATGAGTACAACAACCCTTTCAACCATTTCAATTCACATGCAGTTGTTTCCATAGACCTGTATTCTGCCTCAATCGATGATCTGGACACTATATGCTACTTCTTCGTCTTCCACGAAATTGGTGCTTGTCCCAATAAAACAAAATATCCAATGGGAGAATGTCGTGTCAATGGACAACTGGCCCAGTCAGAATCACAATAAGCATACAATCGAAGATCACTGTCAGCTGGAAGGAAAATTCTCTGTCCCGGATTACCTTTCAAATATCGCACTAGACGTAAAGCCACCTCCCAATGCTCTTCGCGGGGAGTCTGCATAAATTGAGCGAGCACATGCACACAACAGGACAACTCAGGATGGGTGATGGTCAAGTAAATCAAATGACCCACTAGTCGCCTGCAACTCTCTGGTTTTATCATCAAAGGACCATTTGCCAGTGCTAATTTATGATTTTGTTCTAAGAGAAGACCAGCTGGCTTAGCTCCTAACAATCCAATTTCTGATATGATATCTAAAGCATACTTCCGCTGACAAAGAAAAATACCTTCATGGTTTCTCGCGACCTCCACTCCTAAAAAATATTTCAAAACTCCCAAGTCCTTCATGTGGAAGCATTGACTCAGATACTTCTTGAATTTCCAAATGGCATCGCCATTATTTCCAGAGATGACAAGATCGTCCATGTAAACCAAAATATTTAACTGTACTTGTCTACATCGAAGCGTAAACAAAGAGTAGTCAGATTGCGACTAGGTAAAACCATACTGTTTCAAAGCTGTCATCAGTTTAGCAAACCAGCAACGAGGGGCCTGTTTCAATCCATAGAGCAACTTTCGTAGCTTGCACACCTTTCCTGGCAATCTCAAAGCAAATCCAAGAGGCATCTTCATATAGACCTCTTCTTGTAGATTTCCATGAAGAAATGCGTTCTGTACATCCATCTGATGCAATTCCCAGTTTTTAGCTGCAACAACTGCAAGGAAAGCACAAACTGTAACCATCTTTGCAACAGGTGCAAATGTTTCATTATAGTCTATCCCTTCAACCTGTTTGTTTCCGAATATCACCAAACGTGCCTTGTACCGCTCTATTGTGCCGTCTGAGTTGTATTTTATCTTGTAGACCCATTTACTTTCGAGAGCCTTTTTCCCTGGTGGCAAGTCCTCCACTCTCCAGGTTCTATTATTTTCTAATGCTTCAATTTCCTTTTTCATTGCTTCTCTCCAACGAGGGTCCTTGACAGCCTCTGAATAATATTGTGGCTCATGACCGGCTGTGACAGCTGCTAAGAAAGAGCGATGTCGCAAAGAAAATTTATCACAATTCACATAATGTGTTATGGGATAGGGAGTACCTGAGGAGTGAGATTGGTGAGATAAACTAGTAGAAGGGCTTAGACTTTGGTTGGAACACCATGCTGTGTGTATGACGTAATCCTTGAGACGAGTGGAAGGTTGCTTCACTCTATGACCTCGTCCAAGTTGTTCATTCCCTGTATTCGTTTCTATCATAGAACCCTCCCTTACGTCATGCTCCACTTCATCCTGTTCATCATTTCCACAACTATCCCCATTGCTACAACCTAGCTCTGCCAGTCTTATATCCATGGCCTCACAAGTACTACCATCCCTTCCTCTTTTACTTTCACATTCTTCCTCGTCATACACTTCATTCTCCACCTGGGTATAATCGAGATGACTATCATTGTGTTCGACTTTTTCATCATCAACAGCATACGGAAACTCAGTTTTTGAAAACACCACATCCCTTGAAACAAAGTATTCATTATTCTTCAAGTCATAAACTCTCCACCCCTTCTTGCAAAATGGATATCCCACAAAGACACAATGTCTGGCTCTACTAGAAAACTAATCCCTGGTACGATTTAAGTTTCGTGCATAACACAGACACCCAAACGTTCGTTTATGTTTGTAGCTAGGTTTCTGCCCATACAACATCTCATATGGTGATTTTCCCAAAAGAAGAGTGGAGGGGGTCCTGTTGATCAAATATCCAACTGTCATAACACATTCTCCCCAAAACTCAATAGGGAGATTAGCCTGAAATCTAAGAGCTCTGGCAACATTCAGTATATGTCTATGTTTTCTCTTGACACGTCCATTCTGCTGCGGTGTTCCAACACATGCGGTCTGATGTATTATACATTGCTCAGAAAATTATTTTTTCAAGCATGTAAACTCAGTACCATTGTCACTTCTAACCATCTTTACCAATTTATCATATTGGCGTTCAACCATAGTGAAGAAATTACGTAAAGTTTTGCCCACTTCACTTTTGTCATTAAGCAAGAAAATCCAAACGGCTCTTGAGAAATCATCAACAATAGTAAAAAAATATGTGGCACCACAAGACGCACGTACAAAGTAAGGACCCCATAAATCACAATGAATCAATTCAAAAATTTCTTTAGCATTATTTTCACTAGAATCAAACGCACCTCTTGTCTGTTTGGCTCTTAGACAAACATCACAAATTTTATTTCCACTCCCACATCTAATGTTCAAATCAGAAAGAAATTTAATTACTTTCTTGGAGGGATGACCCATTCTCTTGTGCCATAACTCATATGAAGCTTCAACCTTTGCCTTGTGAGCCTTGCTTGAGCCCGCGCCCTTGAAGTAGTAAAGCCCTTTGCGTAGTTCACCCGCACCAATCACCATCTTTGAAGTGCGGTCCCGTATAACACAAAATTTATTAGTTAATTGGATATTACAATTCGACCCAAATTGCGACACAAATATCAGGTTACAATTCAAACGAGGAACATAAAGTACATTAGTAAGCTTCATGTGTTTATTTAAAATGACTATCCCTTTCTTTATTGCCATGACATGCTTTCCATTGGGCAATCCAACCGGACGACCACTCACAGTCTTGATATCATGCAAGTGGCTCAAGTCGCTGGTCATATGGTGTGACACTCCTGTATCAATTATCCAATTCATACCAGTCAACTTCTAATTTGTGCTGGGTTTGCAAGAATTCAAGAGATTAAGAAATGTGGTCCACTATTCATTAGTCAACCCACTGAATGCTGCACGATCTCCCTCTGCCACGTGGATTGGTTCAGAAGTTTTCCCTACCGCCTGTGCAGCATTCGCTCTCTGTACGCCTCCACGTCCACGACCAGTTTTGCCTTGCACTCCTCGGCCTCATGTTTTCCCATTTCTAGTAGATCTTGGTCGGTCTCCCCACTAGTCCGGGTAGCCGATGAGTTGAAAACAACTCTCAGCTTCATGCCTTGTTCGTCCACAATTCGTGCACACTCCAGATTTTTCTTTTGTGTCATATCCCGTTCTTTTTGCTCCAACTTGCGCCTGCACAACAAAGCTCATTGCCTCCCTTTTTTCTTCTTTGCCACGGGTCATGGTTCTCAGGCGCTCCTCTTGTATCACCATGGCATAGGCTTTGTTCAAGCTCGGTAGCGGATCGGTGCCCAGAATATTGGAACGCACTGTTCCATACACTACGTCGTCCAAGCCCATCAGAAATTGATGGACTCTTTCTTCCTCTCGTCTCTTCTCCAGCTTCGTAGTGATGTTACAGTTGCAACCTGCACAAACACACGTCGAGATTTGCTCAGAATTAGCAAGCTCTTCCCATATTTGTTTCAATTTTCCATAATGTCACGATTAGGAGACTAGCCTGTTTGCTGTTCGCGAGATCCGCTTTGTGTTGTTGAATTCTTGGTCCATTGCCCACTGAAAAACTCTCTTTGATGTCCCACAAATCTTTCACAACCTCCATATACGTGATTGTAGAACACAGGCTTGGCTCTATCGTGTTGAGAATCCACGAAACCAACATCGAGTTTACGGTCCACTAGTCTTTCAATTCTAGTGAATCATTAGCGGGCTGAAATATAGTCTCATCGATAAATCCAATTTTCTTCTTAGCTCAGAGTGCCATCCGCATTGCTCGAGTCCATTCTTCGTAATTGTCTCCTTCCAATTGAACTTGGGTAATTATATTACCCGGATTGTCATTGGCAGTCAAGTAGTATGGTGAGGCCACCTTCTTGCTTCCGCCCTCACCTTCATTCTTCTTCTCTTTTTCATCCGCCATTATCAATCAACTAGAGCTTGAAAATGGCTCTGATACCATGACAAAGTTTAGGTGAAAGAGAGATAATGGGAGAAAGTTTTTGTGTCATACCAGCCAACGATTACAAGCAACATATATACAAAGTTCCCCTGCAATAATATCGACTAACAACTAGGAAACAAATCACCGACTCCTATAATTATGGTAACTAAAACAAAATTTACAGCTATCCTAAACTGGCACAAAGATTATATCCTAAAATATACATGAAGATATACGATGAATCTCAATATCAATGATAACATGTCTATCTGGTCCCTTCTCTGAATGAAGACATAAAAGATTGGTGGGATAGAGTAGATGTGTATGGATCTAAAGTAAAGAATGACGCTCCAACTAATATTGCAAGTATCACTTTATGGAACATTTGGAAAAGGCGTAATGAAAAGGTATTTAAAAACCGAGCCATTCCAATCGGGACTGTAGTGGGTAAAACCATATTTGAGTAATTACAATCACATCCCCTGATAGATTGGTGTCTGCAGGTCATTCGATAGAGATCTCCAACTCATATCTGTTTGATCTTACTCCTAGTAATATTTGTTTTCGGGATGCTTGGAGCCATTGTACCAAGCGCCAGTCTACTTTTTAATGTATTTTCTAAAATATAAAAAAAAGATTTTACTAAAATCTATCTATAGTTTGTGTTTTATTAAAATAACTACTACTCATTTATTTAGGGTAAATTGCTGAAACCTCTCTTGAAGTTTATGGTAATTGTTGAAATCTCTCTTGAAGTTTATGATAATTGTTGAAATCTTTCTTGAAGTTTAGTAATTGCAACCACGTCTCCTAAACTTTCTGACACAATTGTAAGTTAAACACCCTTATTAGAATCCTTTAACAAGAAACACGAAAATGTCCAAAATACCTATGCTAGGGGTGAGCATTCAGTTTATTTGATTAGAAACTGAACCGAATAAACAGAAATTTTAAAAACTGAATTCAAAAATGAAAATTGAACCAAAACTGAGCTATAGAAAATTGAAATAACCGAAACCAAAATTTTTTATTTGGTTTTCAGTTATTTCAATTAAAACTGAATTTCAAGAATATATATACTATATTATATATATTCTTTATATTATAACATATAATATATATTATAATATGTACTATGAAATCAAATTTCATTATATTATATGTTCAAAGTTTGATTAATTCATTTTTTCGGTTAACCAAATTTTTAATTCTAAAAACCATAATGATACTGAAATTTTGAAATACTAAAATAATCAAACTGAATTAATCAAAAACTGAAATAACCAAACCAAAAAAACCAAAACCAAATTTTTTGGTTCGGTTTTTCGATGCAATTACTTTTACCCAAAATGTTTATTTTCCAATTTTTTCTTCATATCAATCCCTATCACAAGCCTCTCCAATCTCTTTCCAAATTTGATTTATTTTCAAATTTTCCCTTTATATCAATTGCTGAAAGGTAAAATTACAACTTTAAACTTTATTTTATTTTGTTGTTCATAAAGTTTGTATTATTTTTTATTTACATAAAAATGAAACTCAGTAGTAACTACATGGGTATTTAGGACATTTTTGTGACTCCTATTAAAGGATTTTTAACAGAGTGATCTATTTGCAACTATGTCAAAAAATTCAGGGGAGGTTATTGCAATTACCAAACTTTAGGAAAGATTTCAACAGTGGTCAGAAAATTGAGGGGATATTTTAGCAATTTACCCAATTTATTTAATTGACCTTCCATTCAATTAAAGTGGAGAAAATGACAGTTTTGACCTTAGTGTCTGTTGGAACCAATTTAATCTACGAAAAATATAAAAGAAAATGTCATTCTTGCCCCAAGTAAAACATGGGAAACAACACTTTTTCATCAAATTTATTGCAAATTCTTTTGGTAGAAAGATTTAACAGAGCCAACAAGGCAATTACAAACAAAGAAACAATAGAAAAAAACAACAGCACAAGAAGAAAGAAAAAAAAAATCTATAGACTGGATAGACCACCACAAGGGGGGTCATTAAGGAGGTTTTGGAACCTCACAAACTAAATTACTCCTTTTCACTACCAGCGAATTAACAAGCCAAATGGGAGTGACATTCCAACCTGCATCCAGACCCAGTCTACCTCTTGCAGCCAGCTCATGAGCTGCATTGTTAAAAACTTTGCTTGCAAACACCACTTGACATTTAGGCTATGTTTGGTTTGAAGGAAAAGGTAGGGAAAGGATTTCCTTCAAGCTAAACACATCATTAATTCCTCCAAAGTGAATAGATCATAGAGCAGTAGTTACGAATCAAGAGAGCATAAAAGGTTCTTCTGATTTACAGTATTAGCATAGCAGCATTCCAAGATAGCTAGAGTTTCTACAAAATCCACAGATACAGCCTTACAAGGGCCACATTTAGCAATACACAAACAAACCAGATTCATTCACAACCAAAAACTGAAACCACTAGCACCAAAATTGCAGAAGCTTCAATTTGAAATTGCTTTATAACCTGAAGTGGCATTTCAAGAGTCCAAAAAAACTGCAGTTAACCACCTGCTTAGCTTGAGAACAGTCAACTGTGATTTTTGAGGGGAAACTCTCCTCACTTCCTTCATCCACCTATAAGCAAGGTTCAACGTTATAATTGGATTAGACATAGTTCCTTCAAAAACACATCCATTCCTAGCCTTTCATATAACCAAATAACAATAATTGAAAACTCAAACACAAAAGATAGCGAATCTCCAAAAAGAGATTTCGCCTATTTAACCAAGAGCTAATGAATCTCAGAAAACGGTGCTGTATATGTGTGGGTTGGAAGTACCGTTTTTTGAGAAAATGGTGTTTTTTTTTGGAAATTTGCTGCCAGGTAGGATGTTTTCTGGGGCAACAACAACAACACCTTCTGTTTGGTACCAATGCTATCTATGCATGTTTTCATCACTGGTACCCATTATAAGAAGTCCACATCACTGCCACATCATGTCCTCGTTGGAAGCAACAAGCTCCAAATTGAGAAAACGTTGAATTCGGCATTGTTCCAAATCACGCTTTCTTGATTTCTAAGGTGTGGCTTGGAGCATCATCTTTTTATGGAAAAACGGTTTCAAACATGTTACTGTTTTCTGGAGCACCGATTTTTCCAATGTGACATTGATGTGTCACCATTTTCTGGCGCAACGGCATCGATGCCAAACACCGCCTATAACAACAAGCTGGACCTGCCTACACTTGGTGGTGATGATAAGCTCATATGGACCCCTGACCTAAAAGGCAGATTTACTATTAGGTTTGCTTATCATCTAGCTGTAAGTAAGAACCTCATCTGACTGAAGAAGATTCTTCTCTTCATTTGACAAGAATGCTTTGGCTCAGTTTGGAAAAAGTATAAATACAAATACATACAAAATACAAGGTTTTGCACTCTACATATTTATATTTGTACTCTTTTCAAATTGAGCCTTTGGGAAAAAAACCCTCGCCATTAAAGTCCCCTCAAAAGTAATATACTTCATTTGGAGATGTTGTCATGGCAATATTGCTGTAAACCAGATTTAGTTAGAAGAAAGATAAAGACAAAGGAGAAATGGTCAATTTGTGAGAAAGAAAATGAAAGTATTTTGCATGCTTTTGTTCTCATGTGACCATGCTAGAGCTATTTGGTTTGGTAGTAGTTTAAGTTTATATGTGAATAATATTGATTCGTGTAGCTCTTTTGCAGATTGGTGGGTAGGGGTGTCCTCGGTTCGGTTAACCGAATCAGACACTTTTTTGTAAATCGAACTGGTGGTACCAGTTTTTCCAAATCTTCAAACCAAAACCGAACCGGTACCACCGGTTAACTGGTTTGCCGGTTTCAGTTTTTGACCGGTTTAGTTTTTTATATTTATAATATATATTATACAAATATATGTATAATATTATATAATAAATAATAAATGATATATAATATATTATAAATATTTAAAATTTATATAATATAATAAATAAATCATTATAAATATAATATAAGTATATATTTATATATAATATATAGAAAATATGTGACATATATTAAAAATATATATATAAATATATACCGGTCATTTTGGTTAACCGTCGATTTTTTAGGTTAACCGAAAACCGAACCGATCTTTTGGTTTTTCAAAAATCCCGAACCAAAACCGAACCAATCGGTTCAATTAACCGCATTTTACGATTCGGTTTTCTCAATTCGGTTCAGTTTTTTATGGACACTCCTATTGGTGGGTATGGCGGTTAAATTAAGAGTATCTTTTTAAAGATTCAGCTGCTGTTGCGAATTAATAGCCTGAGATGCATTGTTTTCTCTTCTTCATTCTACTGAAACCGAAAATTGTGTGGTAGATTTGAAAATCAAACATTGGTTTAATTTTAAAAGCTTGATATAAAGTGATAGGGGGTACTTTTGGAATAAAATACTATAGGCCCCTACCCTTGAACATTTTTCACTCAATATAGGTGGTCAAGTTACCATTTTCAGACATCAATATAAAAGATTATTGATAGAAGATTGGTCAAGTAAATCTGTAACAAATTATAGGGGGAACGTTTTAGTAAAACTCAAATAGGGCGCAGCATATTCAGCTTTCTGTCAAAAAACAAAACATTATAGGGGTGTTTTAGCAAATGACCTTCTTTTGTTTTGGTAAAACAGGAAGTTAATTAACTCATATTTCATGGGCTGGGTTTTGGGCTCGGGTTACACTGTTTCAAGCGGGGTCTATTCAAATTTTGGCAAAAGTTAAGTTCATGCCTGGCTATGAATAGGTCTACTTACAACTTGTAGTCTGCAACTTGAGAAGGCTCAACCCAAGCCCGGTCTGACCCATGAGATTTTGTGTGAGCTGGGTTGAATTTTCGGGCCTTGGGTTCTTCAGCCTGGGTTGAGATCTTGACGGATAACCTGAACCCAATCCACTATACAATATAATAATATGTTAATTTATACGGAGAAGTATGGACAGATTCATTGTAGAATTCTGATTTCTATTGCAGATCTACAACATTTCAAAAGATCAATTACCCCCACTCTATGCATCAATGCCTGTCTATGAATTAACATCAATTCCGATCTGATACCTACCCCAACTGTACTTTGGGCCTATAAATTCTGAGCTTGGGCTGAACCATCATTCTCCCTAATTTATATACACTAGATTATATACTACATCAGTAATCACATGATAGTGATTAACTTATTATGTTTAATTTGTTGTACTATAATAAATAGATATAATTTAAACTTATTCGGCCAATACTCCTTTTTCTGATATTGGACCAGATGGACTGGAGACAAAATCATGCACATCGGACTATGGAACAGGTTACTCAGTCTGATGTGCATGATTTTGTCTCCATCCAATCTGGGTTCTCTGACCTTTACTCTCAATTCCAATCCCTAACAAAAAACAGAACTATGAAAAAGAGGAGACACTGCTGCATTAGCCACTATGTGTTACTGTAGAAGCATAGACAAGCACTCAAAAGTCGGTACAATGTCACCATTATTCTTGTGTCTCACTGATCAGACTCATTCACGGGCCAGATTCGGGCTTAGCTTTTACCAAAATTTGAATAGGCCCAGCCCAAAGTTTGAGCCAGAAACAGTGTAAAAGTTGAGCCCAAAACTCAGGTTGTGAGCAGGTCTAACTGCGGTGGCTGCCTTTATGGGTGTCGATTGGACTGGATTTAGTCTAATCCGATCCAGTCCAATGTGAATCCATTACAAATGAACCAAGTCTTATCCAATCCAATTAATATTTTGGACCATTTTGGACCGGACCAACTCAATGTCTGGACCATCTAATCTGTTCAAATTCGTTTTAATTTAGATTGATTCCAACCCAAACGTGGTTCATTGACACCTATATTCTTATCTTATATCAATGGATCAGATATTGGCTCAATCCAACCCAATCCAATATAAATTCATTATGGATAAAACAGGTCCAATCCAATCCAATAAATACTTTGGATTACTAAGTCTAAATTGGTCCAATTCAATATGTATTGTTGGTCCATCTAATCCGTTCAAATTGATTTTGGTTTGAACGAATTCCAACCTAAAACTGATCCTAGCTTCCTCTTATTGTCAATCACACTGGTAATGCTTACCGAAAAATATCAACTACAGCCTATGGTAATACAACCTATTTGTCCTTGACAACTTGTTTCCTTTATTAATCGTTATCACGTTGTTATTCCAAAATCCAAAATGGAGGTACAAAACAATTAATACTCTTTTTTATTACCGTCGTAGGGTTAAGCACACTGCAACCCAATGCAGAATTCTGAATTACAGTCCTCCATAGTTTATCGTATCATATTGTATCTTTTGAAAGAGATACGTCCTGTAACACCTGTCTATAGGTGTTTCGAAATCACACCTTTTTTAATAAAAAAATCTATTTTTAGCTTTCTAAAATTCAAAAAAAAAAAAAACAAAAATAGGCACAAATACTTTCTAAGTACTGATATGATACTGTCAATATGCAGTAGCGTATCGATACTTTAAACCATGTCTATTAGTAGCCCCTCCTATAAAACGCATCTTACCCGTATATTTAACATCAATCCATGGTCAGGATTCATCCTCTATACAGTAGGACTAAACAACGAATTGATCAGTCATTCTCCCTTAACTCTTTTTTATCTTCAGTAGCAAGATAAAACAAGTAGGGTCAGGCATGTCTGAAGATAGCTCAACAATAGAATGTGATAGAAGCAGAGATACAATGTTCACATCCCCCTCTTTTTGAAATGCAAAAACATGGGCAACATCATGGTCCATGGATTCTCTGAGGCATTCAATGACGATAAAATAAAGGGAACCCTGAAACCCTAGAATGATGTCTGATGTGATAAGTAATCGCATAAAACAATCGACTTTTCTCGGTACTTGCTTAATAAAAAGGAAATGACTCAAATGAGGGCAAGTGTGTTAATTGTGTCTCACACCACTCTGCCATCTCAATTGTGCCTTTGTTTGTACAGGAATCACGGACTGTTAATGAGGTTTGAACATGGACTAGTCGTAAGAGTCGGGAGGCTAAAGGTAAGGGTGGATTTGAGCCGAGCTAAGTTGAATAGTATAAGGCTCAAGCTCGATTTGATCCAGAACTTTAAGATCGAGTTTGGTTCAAGTAAAAAATTTATAAGCTCGAGCCGAGTCTGGCTCGAACTCGATTTTGAGAAAAATTTTTTAAAGTAAAAAATTATATATAAAAATATTTTTTATTTGATATTTAAAAAATTAAGAATTATAATATTTTTATTATATATATTATTTTTTATAATTTTATATATATATATATATATATATATATATATATATATATTCGAGCTGGCTCGCGAACCTCACGAGTCGATCTTTATTATGCTTGAGCTCGGCTCGTTTCATAATCAAGCCGATGAATTGGGCTCAAGCTCGAACAGCTCGTGAAAATCTCAATTCATTGCTATCCCTACCTAAAGGCTTATATTTAAAGCTTGCTTCTACTTATCTAGGTATTTCATTTGTGCGATAAAATCAAGGGCTTCTTTTTGGTTTTGCGATTTAGTCTGTCAAAAATTCTAATTTCAATAGGTTTGAATAGAGTTATTCTTTTGCTTCCCAATTCAGAACAAATTCAATGCCCATTGCCCACACTTTTTTTTACCTAAATTGGATGCCTACATGGTAATAGCGACAGCCAATATTGACACTGCAGAAAAAGTTACCTTTTCTTCTTTCTTTATCATCAATTCAGTGCTCATGTAAATCGGTCTATGCACTAGGATACTTTGGGGTTGGCCTGGCATAGTCCATGGCTTGAGTCCACGTGGGCCTGTGGGGCCGAGCCTTAGGCTAGGTTGGATCATAAACCGGGCCAAGCTTTTATTTTTAAAATTTTGAAAAATAATGAAAATTTCAAATAAAATAATATATATATATATAATAAAATTGAAAAAAAGGAAATGAAAAGAAAGGGAAGGCAAAGAAAAAGAAAGAAAGAGAAAAAAAAAAGAAAAGAAAGAAAAAAAAAGATAAATGAAAAGAAAGTGATTTATCCCTAGCCAATTTCAACTAGTGTTGTACATCTTTATTCTTTTTTAATATAAAAGATTTTTATTAAAAATAAAGAAAAATAAAATCCCCACTTCCTCTTCTTCCTCCCGACCCCCTCGTCTTAAGGAGACTTATATTTCATTTTATTCGAGAAGTTTACTCTTCTTACGTGTTCTGAGCTATGTCTTACGCCTCTAGGTAATGAAATGCTTTCATATTTTAAAATATTGGTTTAAACAAATCAGGCATGAAGAATAGACGATTCTAATTTCTATTCCAAAATTTTTCAAATACAATTTCAATTCTAATTCTGACAGTAAGCAAAACGGACTCATAATTTAACTTTGGATCAATTCAAATCCAACGCAAATTAATGAACCCCCAACCCTGACCTTAACCCAACCTAACTGACAGATTTGCTGAACTTATTACGAATAAGACAAGATAAGTCAGGCTCAGGCATACTTGAGCTTGGTAGATAGATGTCAAACTGAGCTTGTTAGGCTGCTAGCAACTCAGAGTTTGTCACTGGAACAATTTTGCATGGTTAAGCTTTGGTTTCTTAAAATTTTTTCTATTCCAGTGTCGCAAGATTCTTGGACCAAAGATAAAATCAGAATGAATGCTCATTCGATCACGGTTTCATTGGTTAATCAGACGGTTGTTCTGTTCTGTTCATAACTGTAGAAACCATCATTTAACCAGGACCCATAAAGGTTCCTGGGTCAACACTCAGCAGATCACCGATTCAACTGTCTGGTCCACTCTGCGTCTTGTAACACTGTCTAATTCAATTTAATCGGGTTGAGCACATTGTGTCTCTTTTGTTTAATAGAGCTCTCTCGTAATTATATTTAATTTGAATTTTTTATTTAGTTTAAATAATTAAATTATTTATAATTTAAAAGTCTTTATAACGAGTCTTTTTATTTGAATGGAATTAATAAATTGGATTACAAAGATTAATATGGGGCTTACATATTTTAGATGGGATACTTTTTTAGTAAATAGCCATGAGTGTAAATTTAACTTGGAGTGGTAATTTTTTCTATAAATAGTCATGTTTCTTTTTTGTATTTATTTTTTTTCCTGAGAGTAAAGCTTACAAATGCCCATTTTTGAAAGAGGATAAGCACATATTTGATGAAGGAAATTTATATTTAAGTGTGGATGATACTTCTTAGATAGTTTCATTATGAACACAGAAAACAAACCTTTAAAACTTATAGGTGATGTTTGGCATCGATTCTGTTGCTCCAGAAAATGGTGATACAATCAGTGTCATGTTAGAAAAATCGGTGCTCCAAAAAATAGTAACATGTTTGGAATCATTTTTTCATCAAAAAAGGTGTTCCAAATCATGTCTTGAAAATCAAGAAGACATGATCTGGGGAACACCAAATTTGACGTTTTCTCAATTTGGAGCTCATTGCTGTCAATGAAGACATGATGTGGTAGTGACGTGAACTTCCTATAATAGGTATCAGTATTAAAAACAGATATGGAACATGGGTACCAAACAGAAGGTGTTGTTGTTGCCCAAGAAACGCCCTACCTAACAACAATGTTTCCAGAAAAAAGAAAAAAAAAGACATCATTTTCTAAGAAAACAGTGTTGTATATACAATATAAATGCCAAACATATATATAATCAATCAACTGGTATCATAAAAGTGATAACCAATCACATGGATTTTGTTAAAATTCATGGACTGTTTTAATTGGTCAAAACCCTAAGTTAAATTAAGTTGGACCAAGTGAAGAGCTTTTTTTGCTTCAGGCCTTTTCCTAATGTTGCAAGGTTTAGACCTGACATAAAATTGGAATGCTCACTGGGCCACGGTTTTATTGGTTAATCAAATGGTTAGCCCATTCAAACCGTAAAACGATCATTTAACCAAGGCCCAAAAGGTTCACCAATTCGACCGTCCGGTTCAGCCTTTAATCCTATTCCAATGTATGTTTTGGGTTGAGCATATTGTATCTCTTCTTTGTTAATGTCATCTGTTTAACTCTGTCTTTTTCACATTTCCAACAAAATAAAAGTTAAATCAAGTTGGAACTAACAAAGATATTTGTTTGTTTCAGGCCTTTTTCCACCTTTTTGTCATCTCTAAGAAAGAAAACTGAAGAAAGCCCACTTTTTTTCCTCCCAACTCCCAAGAGTGTGATTCCACTCCCACCCATAGACCAATTTGCATGTGCTTGAGACATGGCGTGATAAGTCACTTCATGCGATTGCCAATCAAGTGGGTGGAAAAGTAGTGGGGATTTCTTTGTCCAATCTCTAATGATGGGCCAGAATGGACTTTTTTACTTGAGGAGACATGTATTATGTGTATTATGGGCCTTGCATCATGGCTTGTCTCATCAATTCGAGGCATCAAGGCCCCTCCCTCGTTCCTCTATGCCTATCTGTTTTTTTGGCTCACTTGGTACGTTAATTTATTTAAGTAAAAACATGGATTCAATTCCTGTTACCATCGATTTTGAGAAGGGGGTTATGTTATTCAAACGACCCCTATGGTTTCCAACAGATTTTTGTTTTTTAACGAAAAGACCAAAAACCATTAAATAGGTTGAATGGGGCAAGGCGGGCTATGTTTTCTCCTGTATATTCTGATTTTCCATTTGATAATGGTAAATAAAATTTGAGGTGGCTGCCCCTCCACTGGAGAAAAGTTTGGAAATTAAAAAAAAAAAAAAGGTTGAATGGATTGATGGTTTGACCACTCCGGATCAATGGGTCACTAACCAAATCAATGATTTTTAACCAAAACCCGAGTTGAAAGTAAAATAGAACCAATTGCCTATATGATTCTCGGGCCAAATAGTCTAACTGTTTGAATCAATAGCAGTTTGAAAACACTAAGGGGATGTTCTTTTTTTGGATTTTGAGAGGGAGGGGGAGTAGGTCAATGGGATTTTGGTTCTCATTGACCAAGAATCCCATGTTCATTTTTCAAATTAATGTGGGGACCAGAGAAAGTTAATTTTCCTAGTATATTTTCTTGGGTAAGCGATACCCATCTCTTAGGTGGATAAATAACTTTTTCACCTAGGAGGAAAGTTGCCAACACTTGAATGGGACAAAAATTCCCCTTTTAAAAATAGATTTTTATGAATAAAATGGTCATTACCTTATTTACCTAAGAAGAAAAAAACATGGGTAAATGCACTTACCGAGTTACCCGGGTAAATGTTTCCTAAGAAAAACTTGTTGGATTTTAATCACATAAGAGATTAAATCCAATGGTAATTGGTCAATTACATGAGAAATTGCACTTGCACACTTGTTTGGAAAATTAGCTTTTTTCTTATAAAACCTAGTTTTGAACTTGTCTCACATTGGAAAATTATAAGATTTGTTTTTAGTATTTTAATAGGAGCTGATTTACACTCCTTAAAAATAGTAGAGGAGAGTATGGAGGTTTGATACCGCGCAACGTACGCACACATGTGTGCGGCGCAATGAGACGCACTTTGCTCGCAATTCGCATGCACCAATGTGGCTCGTGAATGGCAGCTTTGATTTTGGTGTGATGTTGATCGTTGATCACCGTTGATAAGATCAACGGTCATGATTCGATCGGGTGTGATCAAGAGGCACAATTCAAAGTTAACAGTCATTAACTGTTAACTACCTTTTAAACAGTCACAATGTTTGAGATTGTGACTATTCAAGGTGCCTTCTCTGAACCAGCACTTACCTTCATACCTCTTCATAAACTATTTAATGAGCATGAATCATACTTCTAAAACACACATTTTCAAAATCCACTTTTTTTCTCTCTCTTAGTCCGGTCTACTACAGTCTCATAGAAGATTTTTTCGAAGATTCTTCAACTTTGTTGGTTGTAGATTTTCGCCCAAGGCTCTGTTGTATCATGGGAACGGATTTGCCTGTAACCCAACAGCAAACTCGGTGAAACTGAGTGGGGGCAAATAACGTTCTAAAGACAGTGTCTTCAGACGCGCCTCAGAGCTTCTCCTCCAAAGTTTCAGTGACCCCATTTCCCAACAATTTTAGAACACTATTCTTCAATGGAGGCGGAAGAAAGCATGACTTCGATCAAGATGATGAACCAAGATCTTGTTCGACTAGATCAGTTTGATGGAGCAAACTTCAGCCGATAGCAAGACAAGATGATCTTCTTTCTGACCAAACTAAAACTATACTATTTGCTAGACCCAGATCTGCAATCACTTCCTAAACCTATTGATAAAGACTCAGAAAAACTAAAGAAGGAAAGAACAAAACAAGAAGATGATTCACATCTGTGCCGAGGACACATACTGAATGCCTTATTAGACCGGCTCTACAACTTCTACAAGGAACTTACATCTCCAAAAGAAATCTGGAAGGCCCTGGAATTCAAATACAAGGTGCAAGAAGCAGGTATGAATAAGTATCTTATTGTAGAATACTTTGACTTCACAATGAACGACCATAAACCCATACTAAAGCAAGTTCATGAACTACAGGTGATAGTCAACAAAATTTGATCCCTTGACATCATCCTTCCTGAATCTTTCCAAGTGGGAGAAATCATTGCCAAACTTCCACCCTCTTGGAAGGATTATAGGAAGAAGCTTCTGCACAAGGCTGAAGAACTTACCTTGGAGCAAATTCAGCAACACCTTCGTATTGAAGAAGAGTCTCGGATTAGAGACAGTAGGGATAAGACCCTAGCCGGTATGATGAACTCTAAGGTCAATTTTGTGGAAAATGGATCGAAGAAGACTCACCCTGCATTACAAGTAAAGAAGAAGGATGAGAACTTCAAGAAGAGCAACAATAAGAAATGATCCTACTATGTTTGTGGAAAGAAGGGGCACTATGCCCGAGTCTGTCGACATCGGAAAGGTGGAACCAAGTCTGTAAACATGGTAGAAGACAATCTAGTGGCCATGATTACTGAAGTCAACATGGCAGAATCATCTTATGGATGGTGGTTTGATTCAGGCACCATTGTCCATGTTTGCAAGGACAAGTCCTTGTTCAAGATATGAAGAAGTGACTGATGGCTAGGAGGTACAGATGGTAAACCAAACATGTGCCAAAGTTGCTAGAAGAGGCACTGTAGAGTTGAACTTCACTTCCGGAAAGGCACTAACTCTCCTAAATGTTCTCCATGTTCCTGACATTAGAAAGAACTTGGTCTCAGTAAATCTTGTCTGTAAGAGGGGATTCAAAGTTGTTTTTGAATATGACAAACTAATCATATCCAAGAATTGGATGTTTGTTGAAAAGGGATATGATTGTAATGGTATGTTCAAATTAAGTATTAATGAAAAGTTTCTGCTTATATTGTTGATTTCTTTTTCTTTATGGCATGATAGATTAGCACAATTGAATTTTAAATCCATAAAGGACAAGAGCAAACTTGGTATAATTGCTTACAGTAATGAATCAACTGAAAAATGTGAGATATGTGTAAAATCTAAAATGGCTAAGAAACATTTCCCTAGCATTGAGAGAAATTCTCAACTTTTAAAACTAATTCATTCTGACATCTGTGAATTCAATGGTGTATTAACTAGAGGAGGTAAGGGATACTTCACAACATTTATAGATGACTTTTCTAGGTACACCTATATCTACCTTATGTGAATTAAGGATGAAGCATTTGACATGTTTAAACTGTACAAAACTGAAGTTGAAAATCAAGTAGAAAAGAAAATTAAAATCCTTAGAAGTGATAGAGGTGCTGAATATTTTAAAAATGTGTTTAATTCTTTCTGTGAAGAATTTAGAATAATACATCAGTGTTTTTCTCTCTATACCCCTCAACAGAATGGTCTGGCCGAAAGGAAAAATAGAAAACTTGTAGAAATGATAAACTGCATGTTGTTAAAAGCTAATGCACCCTTAAACCTGTGGGGGGAAGCACTCCTAACAGCCTACCATTTACATAATAGAATTGTTTATAGAGTTAATAACAAATGCACATATGAATTATGAACAAGAAGAAAACCTAATTTAACATATCTAAAAGTGTGAAGGTGCTTAGCATATTATAGATTTCCAGATCCTAAAAGAACCAAGTTAGGACTCAGAGTTAAGAGAAGTATGTTTGTTGGATATGCAGAACATAGCAAGGCGTATAGGCTTCTAGACTTAGAGTCCAACATAATAATTGAAACTAAAGATGTTGAATTCTTTGAGAATAAACTGTGTTCTGAATCTATAGAAAATGAATCCATAGAAAATGACAGAGAACCTGAAAGAGAAACTCAGATCTCAATACCTGTTGATAATAATGAAACTGAAAGAAGAAATGACACAACTGTAACACATATAATAGAACCTAGAAGAAGTCAAAGACAAGAAACAGAGAAACACTTAGGTTCAAATTTTATCTCTAATCAATCAATTGTATTTTTGGTTGAGGCTGATAGAGAGAAGATTTTAAATAAGATATCTATTGTCCTGAACATTGAAAATGATCAAAAAACCTACAGTGAGACCATGACCTCTAGAGATGTTGTCTTTTGGAAGAAAGCTATAAATGATGAAATTGATTCAATAATGTCAAATAACACATGGGTACTAGTATACCTGCCTCCAGGATCAAAATCAATCAAATGTAAATGGGTGTTTAGAAGAAAATACAACACTGATGGAATTGTACAAACTTTTAAGCTTAGATTGGTAGCCAAAGGATTTAATCAAAAGGAAGGGATTTATAACTTTAACACTTATGCACCAGTGGGTAGAACAACTTATATTAGAACACTCATAGCATTAGTATCCATTTATCACTTATCTGTTCATCAAATGGATGTTAAAACTATTTTCTTAAATGGTGATTTAAATGAAGAGGTTTATATGGAACAAACAGAAGGATTTGTTCTTCTTGGAAATGAGAAGAAAGTCTATAAACTGGTTAAATCATTATATGGATTAAAATAAGTACCTAAACAATGGCATGGGAAATTTGATTTTTGCATTATAGCTTTTGGTTTTAAACATAATAGTTATGATAGATGCATTTACTCAAAATTCACTGAAAATTATGGAGTAATTGTATATCTTTATGTTGATGCTATGCTTATTGTGGGTACAAATATGATTGGCATAAATGAAACTAAAAACTACTTATTCTCTATCTTCAAGATGAAAGATTTAGGGGAAGTAGATAGCATCTTGAGAATAAAAGTTAAAAAGCATAGTAGGGGTTATGCATTAAGCCAATCACATTATATTGAGAAAGTACTTGAGAAATTTAAGCATGTAGGGTTTAAAGAATATAGCATGCCATATGGTTCTAGTATAAAGCTAGTAGAAATTTAAGTTGTATGCTGCTCTTCGATTGCTCTCCAAACAGTTGGGAACCCTTGATCTCCGTCACGGGGTGGGTTGCGACTGCTACCGTTTGGGTTGGACATGACTGGGCGAATTCCCTGCTCTGATACCACCTGACGCAGCGTGGAAGCAACGAGAACCGGAGCTGGCTATGCAAGCACCGGGCGTTCGCTAGCACCTAGCGAATAACACGATTTCTCTAGGAGAGAGAAAAGGTGGCGAAAATAGGAAGAAGAGAACTTGAAGAAATTCTGAAATCTGAAGTATGAAATTGATGAATAACTTTGGGAAAATAGCAATATTTATAATACATTTGGGAATTGTAAAAGAACTAGGAAAGAACATGAATCTTGATCTTCTTGGGCTGTCTTGATAAGGTCGAACCCTCTTGGAATTCTTGGGCTTGATCTTCCACCGTCCGATCTCCCTTGATCTTCTCCATGCATGAATCTTGGATTATCTAGAATTCTTGAATTTTGATAATTCTTGAATTCTTGAATTATCTTGGGATAATCTTGAATTCTTGAATTATCTTGGAGGAGTCTTGATAAGCTTGGATTCTTGATAAGTCTTGGAGTCTTGGAAGAGTCTTGATGGATCTTGAATTATCCTTCCTTGGCTTATCTTGGACTCTTGGCCTTATCCTAGGAGCTGCCGCCCCTAGGAGTGAGATGGGCCTTGGGATGGGCCTCCATCATTCTCCCCCACTTGGAGAGGACTCGACCCCGAGTCGTGACGAGGATAGGCAAGTGTTATCTTTGGCAGGTACCGGTGAAGGTCAGCAACGTTAAAGGTCTTGGATATACCCATATGATCTGGTAGGTCCACTATATAGGCATTATCATTAATCTTCTTCACAATCTTGTATGGTCCATACTTTCGAGGCTTCAACTTGTTGTAGGTACCTATGGGAATTCTTTCCTTCCTTAAGAAGACCATAACCTCATCACCTACATCAAACACTTGAGGTCGGCGGTGCTTGTCTGCGGCCATCTTGTACTTGGCGTTGGATTGCTCTAGCTTCTGCTTCACGGCGTCTTGGATGGACCGGATTTGTTCTGCCATCTGCTCTGCTGAGATACTGGCGCTGGGTACCTTGGGTAGTTTCACTAAATCCAGTGCATGGTTAGGGACCTTCATGTACACGATGGAGAATGGGGATCTGCCTGTAGAACTATGCACTGCATTGTTATAGGCAAACTCAGCCTGGGCTATGGCGAAATCCCACTGTTTCGGTCGTTCCCGGCACATGCTGCGAATTAAATTCCCTAAGGTTCGATTTACCACTTCTGTTTGTCCATCTGTCTGCGGATGGGCTGTACTGCTGAAATTAAGTGATGAATCGAACAACCTCCACAGGGTCATCCAAAAGTGATTGAGGAACCGTGTATCACGATCTGAAGTGATGGTCTTGGGTACCCCATGTAAGCGAACAATCTCCCTGAAAAATAGCTTGGCTGTTGCGGATGCATCTGCTGTTTTCTTGCATGGGAGGAAGTGAGCCATTTTTGAGAACCTATCAACCACCACGAAGACGGAGTCCATGTTCCTCTGGGTCTTTGGCAAGCCTAGCACAAAGTCCATGGACAAGTCTTCCCATATAGCAGTAGGAACGGGCAGGGGCATGTAGAGACCTGTGTTCTGGGTTTGTCCCTTAGTTGTCTGACAAACATAGCACTTGCTTACGATGGTAGAGACGTCCCTTCTCAATTTCGGCCAGTAATATCGCCCCTTAACAGCTTCTATTGTTTTGTCCATTCCCAAGTGTCCTGCTAGTCCACCCCCATGCAAATCCCTGATGATCTTTTCGCAGAGGGAGGTGCAAGGGATACACAACTGTTCCCCTTTCATAAGGAACCCGTCATAAATAAAGAAGTCTTTTGCTGATTGCTTATTCACACATTTCTCCCATACCTGTTGGAAGTCTTCATGTTGGGCATATAAGTCTCTTAGGCACTCAAAACCCACAATCTCAACGCTGAGGGTCTTAATGAGAGCTACACGCCTACTAAGTGCATCAGCCACTTTATTTTGCTGTCCTGTCTTATACACAATTTTATATGGGAACTTGTCTAGAAAAGCAGACCATCTGGCATGTAAATCACTCCTTAATTGCTTTTGCCCACTAAGATATTTTAGGGCCTGGTGGTCAGTATAGAGAACAAATTCTTTTGCAATTAAATAGTGTTCCCATGTTTTCAAGGCTCTTATCACAGCATAAAATTCCTTGTCATAGGTAGACCACTTTCTCCTGGCTTCACATAATTTTTCACTAAAGAAAGCAATGGGCATTTTCTCTTGGGACAATACAGCCCCTATGCCAACTCCACTGGCGTCACATTCAACTTCAAATAATTTGTTGAAGTCTGGTAAGGCAAGAACATGAGCAATACATAACCTTTCTTTTATGAGAGCAAAACTTTGCTCTTGTTCTTCCCCCCATTGAAATTTCCCCTTTTTCAAGCATTCAGTAATGGGAGCCATGATACTACTAAAATTCTTAATAAAACGCCTATAGAAGGTTGCCAACCCATGAAATCGCCTGACATCTGTGACAGTGGATGGGGTCGGCCACTCCCTAATGGCTTTCACCTTTTCCTCATCTACTTTCACACCATCATTGCTTATAATAAATCCCAAGAATAATAAATTATCATTCATAAAGATGCATTTCTTTAAATTAGCATATAATTTATTTTCCCTCAATGTTTTCAGGACCTCCCTTATATGTCCCACATGCTCAGTGATAGATTTACTGTATATCAAAATATCATCAAAATAGACTACCACAAATTTACCAATGAAGGGATGCAATACCTGGTTCATCAGCCTCATGAAAGTGCTGGGTGCGTTGGTTAGTCCAAAGGGCATGACCAACCACTCGAACAAGCCATCTCTAGTCTTGAAGGATGTCTTCCATTCATCTCCGGGACGGATCCTGATTTGATGATATCCACTCCTGAGATCTATTTTTGAGAAAACTACAGTTCTGCTTAGTTGGTCCAGCATGTCGTCCAGCCTAAGAATGGGAAATTTGTACTCAATGGTGATCTTGTTAATGGCCCTGCTGTCGACACACATTCTCCAACTGCCATCCTTCTTAGGTGTTAATAAGGCAGGTACTGCACAAGGACTCATGCTGATTTGAATGTGTCCCTTTTTCAATAATTCTTCTACCTTTTCTCGTAAAATTTCATTCTCCTTGGGACTCATCCTATAATGTGGGAGGTTAGGTAGACTAGCACCTGGAACAAAATCAATATGGTGCTGTATATCTCTCATGGGAGGGAGTTCATTTGGTATCTCCTCTGGAACTACATCATTAAATTCATCCAGTAGTCCCTGTATTTCAGCTGGAATTGTATTTTTATCATTAACATCTTCTCCTTTTACGACTAACAAATGTATCTCATGAGTATCCTTACATTCTTTAACAAATTCAGCATGATGATGGGTGATGGTAAGGAAATTTTTCTCATGTGCCTTTGGAGTATTTGTAATATTTTTTTCTGCTATGGGTAACAAAGTATAACGCGTACCTTCTTTTTCAAGTTGGTAGGTATTCTTCCTACCCATGTGCCTTGCATCTGTATCAAATTGCCAAGGCTTCCCTAACAAAATATGGCAAGCATCCATATCTACAATATCACAATATGCTTCATTATGGTACTTACCAATTGAAAAAGGTACCTTGCAGCGTTCTTCCACTCGTACGCCGCCTCCTTCCTTGATCCACTCAATTGTGTATGGGTTGGGATGTTTTTCAGGAATCAGCTGTAACTATTGGATGACATCCCTGCAAATAATATTTTCCTGACTACCACTGTCAATAATTAAATTAAATAATTTTCCCTTGACAGTACATCTGGTACGAAATAATCTGTGCCTTTGAGAAGTATCATTATTTTTCTGGGACAACATTAATTTTCTTACCACACAAGTATACTCTTCATGTTCATATGGACCCTCTTCATCCTCCCCATCAGGTCCACAATATACTTCTTCCTCAATATCTTCTTCCTCCTCCCTTTCTACCATATTAACTGCCTTCCTCCTGGGACAGTCACTGGATCTATGTCCAACCTCATTATATTTAAAACATTTAATAGGAGCAGGCCTTGCATAAGGGTTACTGGGTTTAGGAGGGTTGGAAGGATTACCTCGAGTATGTCCTCCTGTAGTAGCCTTACTGGCGTTACTTGTACTTGTCGGGTGAGAAGGTTGTACTGTCGGAACTGATTTGTTCCTATCGATAGTTGCCGGTCTGTTGTCGCTCCCGCTGTACCGGCGATAATTATCACTGCGTGCCTTGTCCTAGAACATTAATTCTGCTTTCAAGGCTAGGTTCCTTGCTTCCTGCACACTAAGAACCATCTGTACACCAATTTTATCTCTAATAGACGGTCTTAAACCGCTTAGATAACGGGCTGCCTGCTGGTTATCACTTTCACATAATTGATTTCTTTCAGCTAATCTCAAAAATTCAGATGTATATTCATTAACACTACGAGAACCCTGCGCACACCTCTGATAAGATTCAAACATATATTGTTCATAGTCAGGACGTAAAAATCTACCTCTGATTAATTGTTTCATGCGCCTCCAGGTTCGAACAGGACCCCTTCCTTCTCTCATCCGGGTCTCTCTCATCCGTTCCCACCAAACAGATGCACCTCCCTTTAATCGGAAAGCTACTAATTTTACCCTTCATTCCTCTGGTATTTCCATATAATCAAAGAACCTATCGACTTTTGTGATCCAATCCAAAAGTCCCTCTATACCAAGATCTCCACTAAAAGTAGGAATATCTACCTTGAGTTTAAATTCATCATTATTCCTACGAGGGTTGAAGTTACCTTGATTGTGCCAATTTCTACCGTTTCTGTCGTTGCCGGAAAGAACTGGAGCACCACCAAATTCGAAATTGTCATCACTGTCGTCGTCAAGAACTGGTCGTCGGGACGCAGTAGCGACGGGTGGTCTCTCGTGGTCGTCTCCTCCGATCTGCTGTGGATCTTCCCGGATTCGTGGGACAACCTCCCGTAACAAGGTTTGCAGTTGTTCAGTCACCTCTGCCAATTGCCGTTCGATGTTACGTGTGGCTGTACGCTGCTCTTCGATTGCTCTCCAAACAGCTGGGAACCCCTGATCTCCGTCACGGGGTGGGTTGTGACTGCTACCGTCTGGGTTGGACATGACTGGGCGAATTCCCTGCTCTGATACCACCTGACGCAGCGTGGAAGCAATGAGAACCGGAGCTGGCTGTGCAAGCACCGGGCGTTCGCTAGCACCTAGCGAATAACACGATTTCTCTAGGAGAGAGAAAAGGTGGCGAAAATAGGAAGAAGAGAACTTGAAGAAATTCTGAAATCTGAAGTATGAAATTGATGAATAACTTTGGGAAAATAGCAGTATTTATAATATATTTGGGAATTGTAAAAGAACTAGGAAAGAACATGAATCTTGATCTTCTTGGGCTGTCTTGATAAGGTCGAACCCTCTTGGAATTCTTGGGCTTGATCTTCCACCGTCCGATCTCCCTTGATCTTCTCCATGCATGAATCTTGGATTATCTAGAATTCTTGATTTCTTGATGGATCTTGAATTCTTGAATTTTGATAATTCTTGAATTCTTGAATTATCTTGGGATAATCTTGAATTCTTGAATTATCTTGGAGGAGTCTTGATAAGCTTGGATTCTTGATAAGTCTTGGAGTCTTGGAAGAGTCTTGATGGATCTTGAATTATCCTTCCTTGGCTTATCTTGGACTCTTGGCCTTATCCTAGGAGCTGCCACCCCTAGGAGTGAGATGGGCCTTGGGATGGGCCTCCATCAGTAATCAAGAGGCACAATTCAAAGTTAACGGTCATTAACTGTTAACTACCATTTAAACAGTCACAATGTTTGAAATTGTGACTGTTCAAGGTGCATTTTTTGAACCAGCACCTACCTTCATACCTCTTCATAAACTATTTAAGGAGCATGAATCAGACTTCTAAAACACACATTCTCGAAATCCACTTTCTCTCTCTCTCTCTCTTTAGTCCGGTCTGCTACAGTCTTATAGAAGGTTTTTCGGAGATTCTTCAACTTTGCTGGTTGTAGATTTTTGCCCAAGGCTCTGTTGTATCTTGGGAACAGATTTTCCTGTAACCCAACATCAAACTCAGTGAAATTGAGTGGGGGCAAATAACGTTTTAAAAATAGCGTCTTCAGATGCACCTCAGAACTTCTCCTCCAAAATTTCAGTAACCCCATTTCACAACAAAATTTACCCAAATAATTACACTTACCAGAATAAATAACTTACCAAAAAGTGAACGGGGCCTAATTAGTATATCCTTGGTTAAAACTGTCTGAGAATAACGATATTGTTGCTGGGTTCTATCTTTAAATGGATGAAATGATGTCAAAAGTGGGGCCACATAAAACATCACAGGCCATGATCTCACAGTTTTTGCAGAAGGCTACACTGTCAGGTGTAGTTGATTTCTCCTCGACCAACGGTATAAGCTTTGGGGAGTATCTAGGGCCCGTTGGAAAGGCTGAAGTTTTTATAGAGCTACCTTCACTGAACCACTTGTAGAAGCTACCAAAAGAAACTTAATGTCACAGGCACTTTTTGGGCTGAAGGACATTAAATTAGACGTTCCGGATTTTCAGCAAACATTGCTTTAGGGTATACAGATAGAACCCACCTCACAAAGCCATAAGCTGTTCTTTAAAGCCCTCTCAAATGGGCATCCTCGAATCTGCTGACAACAGAACATTCTGTACACACATCTATAACTGGAAACATCTCTTGTACTATTTATTGTTATCTAGGATGTGGCCAGCATGTTTTATCAGTAGATCTGCTTCAAACGGGCACCTAAATCGATCCAAGAAAATCAAGTAACTCAACAGGGAGTGGGTCATTCAGAAGACTCAAAACAACCAAGAAACAAGATGGTGAGATGGCTGGAGGCTCAAAACCCCAGAAGTAGAGTTGAGCCTATGTGCATAACCCAGACCTGACTTTTGTTAGCCATGCATTTACTTCTGGGCTTTGGGATAATAATGGGTAGGTAGGTAAGAAGGAAAAGTGTAAATTAAGATGGGCATGGATTTTTAGGCTGATTTAGTGCATCATTTGGATGGTTTTGAATTGGTTGCTGAAATCTAGGTATGTTACAATTGGATAGTTAAGGTTAATTCATTGATATTAAGGAATAATTTTGTTGGTTTGGATCTTTGGATTGATTTTTTATTATTTGGATTTGCTAGCTTTTATCAAATCTTGCTACGTAGATAACAATGGGAATGATTTGGTATGGGTTTGCCTTTACCCTAACCCAACCCTCCAATGTTTCTACCTGAATCCGACTTAATAACATATAATTTGCAAACCTGCTCAATACTATCGGCTCAACCTGATATCAATCCAACCTACTGCCTTTCATCTGTATTTTTTATAATACATTTTGAAAAGGGAAAATTTATCATACCAAAAAGACATGGTACTCGAAAAGCTTTGACTAATCAAAGCACTTTTGTGAATTTTGATTAATACAACCTGTGGCTGATTAGCCGTAAGGTTTTCTGATATTATATCTTTTTGGTATCATAGTCGAATCCTGTTGAAAATTCAAAGTCATTGATTTAAGTTGAAAATTGATTTATAAGGTCCAAGGTTTCCTTTCCTTCACGGTAAAAGAATATAAACAAAAAATAAACATGAAAAGGAATCTTAAACTTTAAGGTTATTGAGATTAATTATCTCACAGAAGTCATACCAAATTATAAGATATCCTCTCTCTATATATAAGGGTCCGTTTGGTTTATAGTCAGAATCGGAATCCTCCAAAATCGAAATGGTCCATTCACATAGTCTGTTTGGTTCAGACAGGAATGAGAATGAGAATTAAAATCAGCAGAAATGATATTTCATTCCCAAAGGAAAGGCAGGGAATGACCATTCCCTCAAATGGGGGAATGTCATTCCAACAGGAATGAGAATGGAATTCCGATTCCACCCAACCAAACAGTTGGAATCGAAATGGCCCATTCCGATTCCGATTGTAGACCCCTATTCCCATGAACCAAACGGGGCCTAAGTGTATCATGACCCCATGGGGGTGGGGCACCAAAACCTGAACCCAATTTGGGTTGAAGAATTAAAACCCTAACCTGGTCCTATGGGCTCAGGTCAAATTGGATTTGCCATTTAACCAAACCCATTCACATCTCTAATGGTACATTATTTAGATGAAATAAATTAGATGAAAATTTGACATACCATTTGAATGGTTGAGATTCATTAACTGATTTTAGGAATCTATTTTGGCGGTCCAGATTTGAGGTTTTACTTATATGTTACTTTACACAGTGTATAGCTTTTTTTAGGGATTTTCATGTATTGCTCATATGGATGAGTTTGGAAGAAATCTTGGTATATCATTTAAACAGGCTAGAATAATAGATTTTCATGTATTACTCATATGGATGAAATGTTGTGACACCATTTTCGCATGGTTAACATTCATTAACCATGCATTATGGTTAAGATTCATTACTTGTATGTTACTTGTCTTATGTGGTCAAGATTTTGTAGATATTTTCATGCATTATGGCTAAGATTATTTGAAATCTTTCACAATTTTTTATTTTTATTTTTATAATCTAAGCTTACAAGGATCGCTTTCACGCGTTTACCAAAAAAAAAGAAAAAAAAAAGAAAAAAGAGATCATTCCCTTGGTGACTATATATTTGTGATGGTTGGATAAAAAAAGCATTAGATAAAATAATTTGGTAAACTATTTGGTTGGTTAAAATTAATTGACAGAACTTATGTTAGAGCAGCTCTTTCCTGTTTGCTTTTGTAATTTTCCCAGTTTTTTTTTCTCATTTTTAATATAATTTTTTCGTCTTTTTTTTTCTCAAAGATTTTCAATATATTCTCAGAATTTTTTTTCATTTTTTTGCTCAGACATAACATCTAGAAATGGTAGTTGAAGAAGAGTTTCTTTTTCTGGTTCTCTACTACAAATAGTTTTTTTTTTTCGTTTTTTGCTCAGACATAACGTCTAGGAATGGAAGTTAAAGAAGGGTTTCATTTTCTGGTTTTCTCTGCTACAAATGGGTTTTCTTTTCCTTTGGCATTTTTTATTTATTTTTAGTCTTTTTAATTTTAAAAATATGAAAAATAGCATCAACAGTGAGCCATTTGATTAGTTTATGCACATTATTGAGAGTCCCGTTCACTGCTGATGTGTTGTTATATATATGAATGGAAGTGCACAAAAACGAGTGTAGGAGATCTCAACTTATTCAAGTCTATATCACTTTTGGATGTTATAATATGTATGGGCCTTGGACAAGATCCGGCTGGAACCTCCAGATTCGACTTGTGTGTGTGTATGTATATGTATATTCAGGAAATCTATACACCAAATTGAAGTTAGAAACATCAATGTGGTCGGCCATGGTTTGGTTTTTTCATCTTTGGAGGAACACCAACATTGTTTTGATTGAGTGATAGCCATGGAGGAGCACCAACCTGGCTTGGCTTGAGTGGTGGCAATGGAGGAACACCTACATGGTTTTGATTCAGTGGTTGCAACAGAAGAAGAATATCCACAAGGTTCTGATTGATTGGTGGCATAAGGGGAACATCAACAAAGTCGTGATTTAATGGTGACAGAGGAGTATCAATGCACCTTCATCTGAGTGCTGGCACCAAAAGTTCATCAAATGGTTTTGCATGTATGCAAATGGTGGAGACCGAAGCATATCAACTTGGTCTTGTTTTTGTTGTGGCACCATTAAAGTATGAGCCTAGTCTAGATTCGGCATTGGTGGCACCTTCAAGACATCATCCTGTTCAGATTTGAAAACTAGTGGAACCATCGAGCCCTCCCCCTGGTCTGATTTGAGCTTTAGTGGTACAACTGAATCATCAACAACATCAGAAGACAACACTTCAAAAGTGCATTAAATCATTCGAATTCCCTATGGTTTGAAAAAATTGCATTTTTCATGTTAAGTCTTACAATGAATCAGACCAGATTTGAAACCAATCAAAGATGGGGATTTATACCTGATACGGATACCAGAAATACATATCCCAAGGTGAAAGTTCACACTCAAATCAGTCCTAAAACCAACATCCACTGAAAATGGTGTAATGTATTCTTGAAGCTGGTTCAACAACACAGTTTTCAGCAAAACTGCAACCCAACTACTTTGATCGAACAGGGGAAGGTCAGCCTGAAGTTCTTCTGAATTTTTCTTGTAAAAATCAGAAGAAAATTGATCCTCTATCAGTCCTTGAAAGCCTAGATCATGATAGGGTTTCTTAAAAGACAAAAGAGAACAAGAGAGAACAAGAGAGAGTGGTGTTCTAGTCTAATTCACCCTCTTCTTTTATCTCTTTATGCAGCACTTCTCTTAATCAAATTAGGAGATTATTCAAATGTAATTTGGATATAGATTCTATTAAGATATAAGCCTTATCCTCTTAAAAGGATGAGTGCTCCATACCCATTTTCAAACCTAGATTCGACCTATATCTGTCATGTGACAACTTACTTAATCTTATTAATTATGACAACTATAAGGATGTTGCATGGCCAACTTAGGCCTGATTTGTATGGCGTGGGACCTAATAATGACCTTACATAAGTCCACATGGGTTTGGCCCAACCTTTGTGAAAAGGCTTGGCGAATTCACTACTAAACACAATGAACCCCTGAGCACATCACTATGGGCTCAATATGGGCCCAACATTTACATTTAAATAATCGTTGAATTCAGCCATCCTATGAAGACCCAAGGATAATGGATTTTGTTTTTTGACAGGATAATGGACTTAAATAAGATGAAGCCCACTAGGTAATCAACCATTACTGGTCTCTTACACTTAACCTCTCGGCCCATAATGATCAAACACTACCCGATAGAGGACCTCTCCCTTGGCTGCATGGTATAGTGTCACATTCTTTGTTTGGATGGATCCTAGGAATTAAAACCATTTGGCAAACATTTTTTATAAAACATTAATATATTTTGCAAAAACCAAATATCAAACATAGTTAAAATCCACTTCCAACAGTTTAGGTTTTCATCAGAGAGAGTGTAAGCCCTATCATTCACTTTGTCTGACAAAGGGGTCAATCCTATCACTATGATCACCTACTGAGATGAATTCTCGGACTACCCCAACACCTAGTGCAGTACTATAATCAGGTCTAGGGTTATGTGTAACTTTCCAGTTTTGCTCATCAATCTCCAAGGTACAGGGCATAACAAGAAAATGCTCCAGTTTTAGTGTTTCAACCAAACACACACTCCATGTGCTTTGGGTCTAACCCTAGCAGCTGAGACAAGCTTCTCCAACCTCTTTGGCAACACATCAGTGTCAGCCTTGGTAGGATAAATTACCCAAGTCTATCAAATGACTGAGAACATTCTAAACTAACACAAGTCTCATAAGTGTCCATTTTAAGGGGTAATTTCACATAAACAAAACAATATCAACAATGAAACAATAATGTACTTTTATTCATGTACAATAAATGTATATGTACATCAATCTGATTGGAGCTAAGGGCATACATTGTCTAACACCAAACACGAGGCAAAGCTAACCTATCATCTCGAAGACATAAGTAACTGAATTGTTACTTCCTTTGGATGAGCCAATCAGGACGTTATCTCGTCCTTGGAAGTGGGGGGTATCTTATACAGCCAAAACCAACCACTAGTTAGAAAATTGCCAAGTGGTAGCAAGTTGGGGGCAAAGTTGTTAATCGACCAAGCTTTACTTAGGGCAAGCTGACCTAGTTGATTTGACCTAACAAAGATGAGCTAGCCAATTTGACTTGACCTAGATGAGTTGACTTTACTTAGTTGAGCTGACATGATTTGGGCAAGCTAACCAAGCTGACCTGACTTGGTACTAACTCATAACATGCACTAGCAACACGTGGCTGAGTTAATCAAGGCATCAACACCAATGCATTCCATTTGAGCCCACTACCTACCACATGCAGACAATGTGTACACCACACATACACAACGTGTCAAACAAAGGCATGAAAAGTGGACTGAGTTCCAACCACATGTGAGTGACGTGCCAATTCTTGGATGAAGCCCCTCTCCTTAAATAGGTGAGCCCCTCATTCATTTGAGCACATAATACAACATAGCACTACATTACGCTATTAAGCACATGACACACTGGACACCTCAACACACGTCTCACATCATATCACAGAGATCTCCATTTCCCCCACTAAGCTCTCCAACTCATCTCACGGAGCTCTCTAGCTCCCCACTAAGCCCCAAAGCTCATCTAACTGAGCTATTCATCTCATCTCGCCGAGCTCTCTAGCATCTCATTAAGCTCTCCATCCCCCAGGATATCACCTCGGGGCCTCTGGTGTCTCTTTTGGTTGTAGGTCTCCCTTAGCCACCAAGGTTCCAAGCCAAGGTAACACCTCACTCCAGCAACTTTCCATCTCCACCCTTGTGGCCAATTTCAATATCAATAGTTATATTGGAGAGATTTACCTTGTATATCTTTGTAAGTATAAAATACTTTCCCAAGATCTTCCTTGTTAACATATTGATTATAAATAGATTTCGTGTCTAGGGTATCAATATAATAACTATGTTGAAACTCTTGATCATCAACCTAAGCATTTGCTTGACCATCCACTTGAGTCCTTGTTGATTTCTTTGGCTTTTTATAAATCCTACAACATTGTCCAACAACAAAAACAAATAACAAGAAAAAGATTAGAAAGAAGTTAGTAAAAGAAAAGAAAAAGATTTGGGTTTCAATGCAAAGAAAGAAGAAGAAAGATTTAGCATTTAAAAGTTAAACAAAACACTGTGCTCAGAAATTGAACTCGATCAAAAGAAGATAAAAAAAAGAAAGTTAGAAAACTTGCTCAAAGATCTAAGTGAGCAAAGTGGAATGAACACAGAATTGCAAGAGAGCCAGTGCAAGGAAAGAAGAAAAAAGATTTTGTATTTAAAATGAAACATTATGATGCTTAGAAATTAAACTCGATAAGAAAAAGAACAAAAATAAAGGTTTTTAAGCAGATAAGGGCAACTTTTTGCCCTGAATATCAACAAAAGGTAATAATTTTATAAAATAACAAAAATAAGGTAACTTTTTTTTTGGAAAATATTAAGGAAGGGCAATGACATTGTTCATCGCCTTCCTCTACCTCTGTATTCATCCAAATACATAGGATTTGAAACCTCGGTGAAGGACACATTAATAGCGGTTCTCGTGGGAAATGACGCTGTCCCACTTCTAGTATACCTATTGGAGAACGTGGTTCTCATGGGAAAAAGGACACATTAACAACTCTTTATTCGTTGTGTTCGATGAAGGAGAACAAAGTCTGAGCTATTCAAGCAGGAATCATAAAACCGCTTGTTGAATTAATGGTGGGTCTCGAGTCTAGTATGGTAGATAAAGCGGCTTTTGTGTTGAGCATCCTGGTTTCTGTACTGAATGCAAAAACCGCTTTGGTCGATGAAGACGGTGTCCCTGTACTGGTAGAGATCGTGGAGGTAGGACACAAAGACAAAAAGAAGTCGTGACAATTGTTCTTTTGCAGATCCGTGAGGATAACTTGGTTCATCGAACCATGGTAAGCCGCGAAGGGGCAATACCGTTGTTAGTGGCTTTGTCTCAATCCGGCACGACTCGCGCCAAACAGAAGGTTGGTGAAACAATTATTTCATCCATTTCTGGTTTACCGTTACTGATTTCTGGTTTTCTGTTCTCTTTTTTGTTTGGGTTTCTGAGTGCGAGAGACTGAGAGAGCAAAGAACAAAGGGTAGAGGAAGACATTGAACCGTGTCATTGCCCTTCCTTGATATTTTTGAAAAAAAGTTACTTTATTTTAGTTATTCTATAAAAATATTATCTTTTATTGATATTTAGAATAAAAAGTTGCCCTAATCTGCTAAAAACCCTAAAAATAATGCTACAAAACTTAAATGAGCATAATACTAGAATTAAAAGTAATAAAAATATTTAGCGGCAAGAAACCATATTCTCATGTCATCTCTTTTTCACTTAGCACGACGACCCTCGTCAAGGACGACCCATATTCCTTCATGATCCAATCGGTCTTTACACCCTTTGGAGGCTTCCCTTTGTAAAAGACCAAAGCACTTTTCTAGTTCAAGTACTAACTTGTTCTGTTGCTTGGAATCTATTGGTGGTTTGTGGCTTTTGCTTAGTGGTGACTTTTTCTTTGTGAGGGAAAGTTGCTTAACTAGAGTTCTCTGTAACGACCCAGCAATGGGCATTAAGGGAAACAAGAAAAAGAAAAAACAAAAAGCTCTAAGTTCTACCATCTACTATACGTCGTTTGAAGTTCCCTCTCTCTCCCTAGCAGAAACATAGACTAAATAGTATGTCATGAGGTCATTCTTGAGCTCATGGTTTTCAAAACCAGATCAGACCAGATGGTTGGACCAGAAAAAATCAGAAACTGGTCAGGTGACTGGTTCCGTTTTACCCTAGAACCGTTATTTCTCAAAAACAGATGATTTGGTTAGTAAAAATCATTCGAACTGTTCAATCATTCGATTCGAATGATTAAACTGTTTGACCCGAGAAGTAGACCCCTAACGAATTCGATTTTAAAAACCATGCTTGAGCTCAAAATACTCCAAGGAGTCGATGGAAGATAAAGTCTTCCAATCAAAAGGTACGCATAACTAGCTAAACGTGTATAGAGGCCCATCTTAGTTACGAAGTTTCTTTTACAGAGAAAGGTGGTGCTGGGTAGAGTTTCAAAAAATGTTGCATAATGCCCATCGAGAGAGTGAAAGAGGAGCCTGCTTTGAATAAGGTGAACTCTGAAGGCAATTCTCTGTCTTATCAACGTGTGGGGTTCGTCCACGATGAAGGAATTTGTAGAAATTGATGAACCTTCCATTGGTGTGGTAAAGAATCATGTGAAACTAGGAGTATTCATTATTCGGTTCAAACTTTAAACCGTAAAACTGAATCAAATCAAATCGAATTTGTTGTTTGGTTTGGTTTATACTTATAAGCAGTATGGTTCGGTTTGAGAATTTTCTAAATTGTAGTTTACGGTTTCGGTTTGGTTTATTGAATTTTATAAACCGAGTCAAACCGTAAACCAAAGTTTTATATATATATAATAAAAATATATGATATATAAATATTATATATAATATATTTAAATGAAATGCGTAAAATTATAAATATATAATGAACTCTTTATTTTATAATAAATAAAAATTTTAAGTTTTAATTTTTAGGAGAGTTATTTGGGCTTTCTAATTGGGTTAAGCCCAAAAAAGTCATAGAATGATCCAAAGTCCCCAAACTGTATTACAAATCGCACCAAACCATAATAAAACGGTTTGGTTTGGTTTGGTTTCCATACCAAAACAATTTGATTCGATTTAGAAATTTCTCAAACTATAATTTACCAGTTTGATCTGAGATTTTCTCTAAACCGCACTGAACCAGACCATGAACACCCTTATGTGAAACGATGGCCCGATGGCCCCCCGTTGGCTTTCCAAATCAATGTTAAACCTCGATCTAGAATGAAAAAGATACGTAATTTCTTCAGTCCTGGAAATTTTATAAGTAAACTTGGTCCAATATTTGAATTACCCAACAATTTCAATAGATAGCCTGAAGAATTCGACTAAGATGGGAGCTTCTTCCCTCCTAAATAGTTTAGATGAAACAAAAAAACCTATTGACAGACCGGGTTGAAACAAGGGAGCCATGTATTGAGGCCTCTCACGCTTGGTTTGTTTAGTATTCCAAGGTTCAAGTGATTGGGAATGGATATTTACTCTTCTGCTCCACTGCCGGTAATGATTAGAAGAAAATGCTAAACGGGGGGTTGTGGAGAGTTAATAGAAAGTATTTAGGGGGCTATCTTTTTCCGGATTTTGAGATGGGAGAAATTTGGTCAATGGGATTTTGGTTCCCATTGACTAAGAATCCCATGTTCTTTTTTCAGATTTATATAGGGATTTAGAAAAGTTTATTTTCCTAGGTATGATACCCATCTCCTAGGTGGATAAATAACTTTCCCACATAGGGGGAAATGTGCCAACACTTGAATGGAATAGAAATGCCCCTTTTAATAATGGACAAAATATTATTTAAATATTTTCTTATTTAAATTTTAAAATGTTATTTAGTTATTAAATTGAATTATTTGTAAAATTATAAATTTTAAAATTTAAATAACAAAACATTTAAAAGTTATTCAACTAATAACTAAATAACAAGATATTTAAATATTAAGAAATCTTTAACATTATTATTCAATTTAATAACTAAGTAACATTTTAAAAATTTAAATAACAAAATATTTAAACGTTATTCAACTAATAAAATTTAGAATAAAAAAAGTAAAATATTATTTAAATATTTCAATAACTAAATATGTTAAATAACAAAATATTAAAATAGTTAAATAATTATATGACAAATTATTTAATAATATTCAATCATTTCAAAATAAATAATATTTAAATAACAAAACAAATAAATACCTTACATGTTATTAAATATTTAAATAACTAAATATTTTAAATAATGAAATATTTATCATAACAAAATTTTAAATTGTTAAAATAAAAAAAAATTATGTAATAAATTAAAAAAAATCATATAAGTAGAAAAATAATTATAACAGATTTATTAATATTCGAATTAATAATAATTTTATATTTCACAAAATTCATAATGAAATTATGTAAAAGTAGCTGAAATTAATTATTGTTATTTTTGTATTACAAAAAAATTATTGAAAGTAGTATATAAAATATAAATAATTATTAATTATTTAAAAAGTTAAAATATAAAACAATTATCTACTCTTATGTATTTCTATTAGGGAAAATTCCCAATCAGTACCATGTACTTTGGCTCGAATGACAATTTGTCTCTAAACTTTAAAATGTGACAATCCATTATCCGAACTTTTAAAATGTGACAATCCAGTACTTGTCGTTAAGCAGTCCGTTAATCAGCTGTTAAGTGACATTTGAAAAGTAAAAATTGCCCTTCGAATGCCATTTAATTCTCTTTATCAACCATCCAAATATTGACAAAAAACTAAACAATCACAAATCCTAGTCTCTTTTATTCAGAAAAGTTGGTGACTGTTTAAAAGAATCCAGAATTTGGGACTGTTCATTTTATTGTCATTGTTTAGGGGGTTGATAAAGAGAATCAGATGGCATTCTTAGGGCATTTTTAACTTTTCAAATGTCACTTAATGGCTGATTAACGGATTGGTTAACGACAAGTACTAAATTGTCACATTTTGAAAGTTCAGATATTGCATTGTCATATTTTGAGAGTTTGGATATTGAATTGTCACATTTTAAAGTTCGGGAACCAAATTGCCACTTAAGCCAAAATATAGGGTACTGATCAAGAATTTTCCCTTTCTATTATTTAGCTTTCACATGTATTGATCCCACTAGTAACATTTTAAAGAAGCAAATTCATAGATTTTTTTTTTCGAGAAATTCTCATTAAACATAAGAAATCCTTGTGGGGCCTATGGAACTTATCACTGCTCTTGGTAAATGGACAAGTAACCAGTGCCCAAAGTGTTGAGCTCATTTTACATGGGCCTTTTGGAACCTAATAGGCGGGTCGTCCAGTCAAGCGCAAAAACATGATTGTTGGTTCCCTCCTCAGACTTAGGTTCTATATCAAAGATAATGTTCATAATTTTTCGACTAGAATATAATACAAAATGTTGGTCCGCATTTGTAAACCTTTAATGGTTCCTTTACATGCTTGAGCTTCTTTATGAACACTTCCACATTTGATTCATTATTTTTCACTAGAATTTCACATAAAACAGCATGATAAATTTTCAATGTTGCACCAATCTGTTGAGATGGCTATGTTTATATATTAAGTATTAGTGTTTTCAAACCGTCATTGATCCGGACGGTTGGACTGTTTGGCCTGAAAATGTACAGGAAACTGGTTCCATTTCACCCTTAATCCATTCTTGGGCCAAAAAAACATTGAGCTGGTCAGACTACTTCTGACCCAGGTGGTTGAACTGTCGATCTGTTCTACCTGAACAATTGTTAGTAGGAGATTGGAGGGGGACTGAGACTGTGAGACAAGACCGATCACACAATAGAGACAACAGAGAGAGATCTAGAGAGAGAGAGAGAGAGAGAGAGAGAGAAAGAGACGAAGAAGAAGAAGAAGAAGAAGAAGATCTGCGATCTGAGAGAAATCTGATCTCAGATCTCATATCTGAGACCTACAACTTTTGTCGCCATCAGCATCCCTAGTGGGTGAAGTCAGATCCTCCTCCTCTTCCTTCTTCCCTCCTTCCTCACTTTCTTTCTTTCTCTCATTCCTTTCCTTTTTTTCCTCTTTCTCCTTTCTTCCATCCTTTCTTTCATTCTTTTCTCCTTTCTTTCTCAGCCAACAACTACATAGTCTCTCTTTTCTCATACTAATAACAGTCTAAAAGCTACCTTAATAATCTAAACCACCTGAACCGTTTGACCCAGACAGTCGAATCATTGACCCAAAAACTAGTGGTCACAACGGTTTCATTTCCGGGTCAATTTTTAAAACATTTCTGAGTATTCAAGTACAAAATATGTTTATTAGTCAATAGAACTAATGAACTACACAAGCTGGTTTGATTAATGTAGGAGACTACCCTTTTTTTTCTTTTGTTACAACAGGTTATCTATGTCCAAGTTGTGCCATTAAATCCATCATATGTTGTGTTAATATCTTTGTGAATGGTATCACAAGTGGTTGACACATTTAATTAGTTATTTGATTCTTCAGATAGCATTTGCCTAGATAATTTATTGAGAAATTCCTATTAAAAATTTAAGCTTCCTCTGGCTTTGGTGGTATTAATTTTTAATAATGTTACAAATGCCTACAGCTTTGAGCTATCTGTTTCTTGATCCTTTGGAAATTGTCATATATTGATTGTAAGTATGGGTGTTAATGGACCGGTTTTGGGTTAGATCCGTTTAATTCAAAATTAATTTTGGACAACTTGATCGGATTAACAAGACATTAAATTTAGTCAGTTCAAATTTAATGGTCCAAAATATTTATTGGATTGGATTGGACCTGGTCCATTCATAATAAGCTTATATTGGATTAGGTTGAATTTAACCAATATCCAGTCCATACAGGTGTCAATGGATCAGGTTTGGGTTCCTACCAATCTAAATTAAAACTAATTTGAACAGATTGGATAGTCAAGACATTGAATTTGACTGGTCCAAAGTACTCATCAGATTGAAGTAAGTCTATAATAAGACTCATATTGGACTGGATTGGATTGGACCAGTATTGATAGTCGTATTGGAGGCAAAAGTATATATGGCCGTACATTGAACAATGAGATTGAAAACAATTTTGAGAGCAAATATATATGATTTTCTTTTATTTAAGGATTCATTTTGTGTTTTTTATTTTTTGATAAGGCAAAATTTCAGACAGTGAAAGGTCCCATCAAGGCAACAAGAGTCGAATTCAATCGAGCTATTGGATTCGAAGTCCGTGGTGATGCTGCCCAGGATTTTGTGTTGTTTGCCTGCACTGTAGAGTGGGTGAAGGAGGGCCTAAAACTATTAAGATAAAATATAAAAACCTCCCCTGAAGTTTCTGACAATCATAAAAATCTCTCCTTTAATTTTATCTTAGCAAAAGCTTTCCTTACATTTTTAAAGAATTAGACAAAAATCTCCCATTTGTCACTAACACAGACGGTAATGACATAAAGTTACAAAATTGCCCCTGATTAATCATTAAGGCTTTATTTAAAATATTTGAAAATGCCAGAATTACCCTTGACTGAGTACTAAAACAATGTATTATCATGTCCAAATCTCAATCGGATGACAATAATACTAACTCTTGACTGATTCTTTCTTACACACTGATTCAATTCCGTCTCACCCCTTGTCAACATACCTCTCGTATCTTCTTCCCCCCTCAACATCGTCATCCTCTGCCTCACCTTCACTTTCTTCTTTCCTTCTCGATATGGCCACCACCACGGCTGTAAATTTGTCACTTAGTTGGCGGTCAATGTATGAACAGTTTAATCATAAATAAATAGATACTTTGGTAATATATAGTTATATACCTTCTCAAGCCTATTCCCAATCCTTAGTCTCCAAAACCCTAATGAGCTTATTCATGCTTACACCCAAGATATTAAAATCAAGGAAAAGAAAACAGAACATTACACTGTAAAATATTTTCAATCAGGAGGGGTTAGTGACAGAAGGGAGGTTTTTGTTCAATTCTTTAAAAATTCAGGGAAATTATTAAAATAAAATTAAAAGAGAGGTTTTTATAATTGTCAGAAACTTCAGGAAAGGTTTTGACTATTTATAAACCATGCATTTGATTGTGTTGTAAACAAGAAAAGATTGGTCTTGCTTTATGATATTAAATATAAGACATTGAGCCGTGGAACAAGGCACGTGTTGGACACTTCAGAATAATTAGTTTCATGTGATCTCTGTTTGCCGTGCTGCAAACAGAGATTAGTCTCAAAATTCAAGGTAAGAAATAATTAAAATAGAAATAAATTGACTCCTTTATCACAAACCCGCTCCATCTATATTCAAGAATCTTAGAGCTCACGTCATATTTAACATGCATGCATCGTGGTGATGTTTTTAAGATAATTAAACTCAATTAATAAAGAATAATCATATGGCTTAGATGATGATCATCAAGGAGTCGGCAAGTTGAATCCACCGTGCATTGGGAACATCTCGCGTGAATAATAATAAATAAGTATGGGAGATGTTCCCAATGTATGATAGGATGTGTGTGTGAAGCGCCTGTGAGGCATCAGGTGTGAGGAGCAGATCTGGTCTCGCCTTTTTTATCTAGGTGAATGGAATTGTGTATATAAATTGTATTATTTTCTATCTATCAAGGTAAGTTTTCCTCGTTATCATTTTTACCATTATACTTTTTTTTTTAAAGCTTGTTTAATATACATTTTTATCTCATTAGTTTTAGCATTTTCCCTTTAAGGACCCGCTTGCTTTTTGGTAAGTTACTTATTTGGGCAAATGCAGTTATCTAGGTAAATTTTTCTTAGGAAATACTTAAAAAACTTACCCAGGTAAGTGCATTTACCCATGTTCTTTTATTTCTCATGTAAATAAGGCAATGACTATTTTAGTCATAAAAATCCATAATTAAAAAGAGCATTTTTGTCCCATTCAAGTGTTGGCAACTTTCCCCCTAGGTGGGAAAGTTATTTACCCACTTATAGTAGATTTGATGTTAGAACTTGTATGCATTAGTAAATTGATTGGATGCTGAATTAGTCGTTTCAATTAAACTCCTATTATTATATGTATTATGTGTAGTAAAATATTATAAAGTTTATAGTTAATTATATGTATGTATAAGTTAAAAAATAATTAATACTTTTAATTTATTGTCATTTTGAGCACAATAAAATGGTTGCGGATTAAATTCATCCAATCTAAAGATTTGATAATTGGATCAGATGTGGATGTAGCTGAGTCCAATTCAAATGTGGGCTTGAGTCGAAGAATTTGGATTAGCTAAACATTTAGCTATGTAATAGGCTGCGGAATCAATGATAATGCCCCACACAAGATACATGGGGCCCATAATGAGAGGTTGAATGGTTGTGAGTCTCATGTATTTAGTTACTAGTTTAGAGTGTTATATTGGTTCCACAACCATCTGAGCAGCTATTGCGTTAGGGGTGTTCACGGTTCAATTAACTCCCATTTTTTCTTATTAAATTTTATATTAAGTTATTTTTACTAATAAATGATACTAATTAGATCTATGCCAGTATTTTTAACAATATAAACTTGTATATTTTAAAACTAACTCAATAACAAAATAATTCTTTATAAAAGTGGTGATTAAAAAATTACAAAATGTAGAAAAAAATTAGACACATTTATGATATTTTTATTAATAATATTAAAAAATAAGTGTAATAAACAAAAATTATTTTTATTGATAATGAAAATTAAATACATAATTTAGAATTGAGAAAAAATGAAATTATTTTACTATCTGGCAAAGATAAGTAGTTCAACTTTTGGGTCAAATTTGTTAGCGTTTAATGTCATAAATTAATTAATTAACAAAAATATAAAAATACAAAATGGAAAAATACATAAATTTTTGCAAAAGAACACTCAAGCACATGTATAATATCATAAGAATATCATATTAAACAAGAAGTAAGTGTGACATATCAGGATTATTTTTACACAGAAATACAAAAAGAATTATAGAAAAATTGAACACATTTATAATTTTATATTTACACTACTATTAAAAATATGAATAAGATTATGGAACATTCTTTTAACTAAAATACTGAATTTTGAATTTAGTCCCTATTTAATTGTGAGGTTTAAATTGTAAATTGAACTACTACTTAGAGGTGTTAATTGGATCAGATTTTGTCAAATCCGATCTAGTCCAACGTGAGCCCATGATAAATGGACCAAGTCCAATCCGGTCCAATTCAATGTTTGGACCATCCAATTTGTTCAAATTCTTTTAATTTAGATTGGTATCAATCCAAACCTGGTCCATTGACACCTATATTCCTATCTTATATCAATTGACCAGATATTGGCTTAATCCAACCCAATCCAATATAAATTTATTACGGACGAACCAGGTCCAATCCAATCTAATAAATATTCTGGACCAGATTGGTCCAATCTAATATGTCTTGTTGTTCCATCAAATCCGTCCAAATTGATTTTGAATTGGATGGGGTCCAGTCCAAAACCGGTCCATTGACACCCATATTACTACTTTTTCACTGTTCAAGTGACACCTTAGTTGGCCGAAGTTGTCACGTGCTCTGCCTTTGTGGCCAGTGACTTTAGACCATGTCACCACAACTGTGTTACAGAGAGGCCTCACGAGGAAGCAAATTCCCGCACAAACAAGGAGACGTAGCCCATTTGGGAGAGCGGGACCTCCCAAGAACCTCGGTGGGCAACTTCATCCCAAAACCTCGTTGATCTCATCCGACTACAACACATGTGTTTGGTCTATATAAAGGTATCTTCTCCTCAAGGTAAGTTCTCTAGGATCTAGCACACATTACTCTCCTCGGCTTGGACCAGCTCTCTACCTACTCGGCCCAACCTCTTTCTCTCTCTCTCTCTCTTCATTACTGACTTGAGCATCGAAGTGCCTACCTGGGGATAAATTCCTCAGGCCTCTGATTTTCTCTATGCTTGTAGACTACAATGTACAACCTTGCCCTTCCACCTCGACCTCGTTCAGTTGATAGGACTATTTTCTATGTATTTGGCTCGACACACCTTAATGATACTTCAAGCTTCACAACTCGAATTGATGATATTTGGATGAGGTGTTTTGTGTACTCAAATTTGGATTTTGCAATTTGCATCCTATTAATAATAAAAATCAAAAAATATAAAAACAAAAATACAAAATACATATTAATATAATTTTTTGATACATTATTACTATCATTATGATCATCTAGAATTGCCGCGTGCAAACATACTTACTAGTATAATAAAATATAGAAATATGTATAAAATATTATATTTTAAATAGTAAATAATATATTATATATTATAAATAATATTTATATATATATCTTATTTATTAATTTATAATATATATAAAATATAAAATATACAAAAATATATATAATATACATAAATATATAAAATATATTGAAATATATGTGTACCGTTTTGGTTCAATTAACAGCTGATTTTCTATATTGGTTAACCGAAACCAAACTGGTACCTTTGGTTTTTTAAAATACTAAACCGCAATTGAACTGACCGGTTCAAATAATTGGATTTTTAGTTTGGTTCGATCGATTTTTCAGTTTGGTTCAATTTTTTGATTGTTTTGCTCACCCCTACGTTCAGCTAATGTTACTCTAGGAAGAAACTGTCATCCCTAGCAAGCATTAAGGTATCGATATGATACTCCAAATACGGGGCGTATCATATCGGTATCCATGATCATGGATATGGGATACGCTACGACTGAATACGTATCTCATGAGTCATGCTTATCAGTATGATATGCCTCCATATTGGGTCGTATCGCACCGTATCAGTGGATACGGTCCAATACACACCGATATGAAGGTGTATCTATGTTTAGTTTGACAAAATTGTACATTGAGTACTTTTGGATTGTTTTTCATCTTTAATACAAGTTAAAAATAGTATTATGAAAAATGAAATAAATAATTTAAGATTTAATTTTTTCAAAAATAAAAAATAAAAAATAAAAACTAAAAATTATAAAAATAATATATTTCATCTACCTTAAATGATGTATATATTTTATTTTACACATAATTATATGTTAACAATGACAGCATAGTTATTATTTGAAAAAATAGTTATTATATAAAAATACTAAATACATAAATTTTCCCAACAAAATTAATGGAAAACAGAAAATTATAATTATAAAAAATGAAACAAATAATTTAAGATTTAATAAAAACTGAAAATTAAATATATTTATTTTATCTATCTTAAATGATTTATTTGTTTTATTTTACAATTATGTGTAAAATAGTTGAAAATTATAGTTGTTATTTAAATAAAATACTAAATTAAGAAATATTCTCAAAAATTAATAAAAATTGAAAATTATAATTATAAATTTGAAAGAATGATAAATATTGTATAATGTTTGAATGTTCTAGGGTCCGGGTATTGTTTATTGTAATATTTCTCTTCATATAACCTATTAAAGTATGCATTTCTCATGTCTTTATATCTTATTTATAGATAATTCAGCTTTTGGTTTAGTATTGTTAATGTATTTATATGATTTATATGCATTTTACTAACATATCCAAGCATTTATATATCTTTCATTCGTATCTATATGTTTCCAAAGTATATTCATACGATTTATCCAATAAGATACCCGATACCTATCACCATGTCTAAGAGGAAAGGGAAAAGAAATAACTGTGATCATGTGAAAGCAATTAATTTGTCTCGAAATGGTGAGCTTTAAATTATTTGCTTTCTCGAAATATTCAAATGAAGCTAATATTATTCCTAAGATAAATAAACGAAAAAGGGGTGGTGGAAGCACTTAATTAATTGGAGAAAGAGTTGAACAAAGTCCTGAGAATGATCAAATTGAAGTGATCCTCAGCCTCAGCCTCAGCTCAGGTGTACCCAGACGTAATTGCATTGTCCTTCTCATATCCTAAACCGCAACTGGTGAAAGCATACCGCATTACTTAATTACCCTCTTGAGTCTTCTTTTTGAATTGTTTAAACCTTGCATCTTCTCATCTCATCCCATTGGTGAGGACCTCTGATCAGTGGCTCCACCTTTCCATCAGTTAATCCTGACCCTCAAAATTTTTGGTCCACCTTGGGCTTATTAAAGAGACTCGGACCTTGATTGTGATCTTCATTGGTCCATTAGATGATGCATGTGTAAGTGTAACTTAATTGATCAATCCAAAGTCTGAGAGGTCTGATTTGTTGCAACAGGGTGATGATAATGCGCACAGAGATAAAGCATGTGCTCAAGTAGATCCTGGCTCAGTATATACACGGCAACCAATGAGGTTTCATTGAACCAGTTTTACCGAAGAAGGTGGTGGTGGTGGTAGTGGCGGTGGACGGTGGTGGGCCTCCAACAAATATATATATTCCAAGGCTTGGTCCCCATGATCTGAAGACAAACAGACACATCTCTCGGCCACTTCAGTCTCTTTAACGAGTTTTCCGTTTTCTATTTTTTCAATAACTCCATTTCTCCTCCACTCCCCAGCTTTTATTATAAATATCCATTCAAGATCCCTCCTGTGGCATCTTAGTCTCTCTCTCTCTCTCTTCTGCAGAAGAATGGCTGTGTTACTCTTTTCTGCTTGCTTTGTCCTGCTCTCCCTCGTCAGCAGCTCAGTTTTTGCTGCTGCATATCTAGATGGTAACTAATGACCACCCACTCTTTTATTTTGTTTCTTGTTTCATGGATTGCTATCTATTTTATTTTAGATATATAGATGTTTTCTGCTTTTGTATACAGTATGTCATTGGTTGGATTTGTCTGAATTAGTGATTTGGGTACTTGTGTGCATGATGGGTGTGGTCTGTTTTGTTTCATCTACTGGATTTTTGGGTGCTGCAGTGCAGTCTGCTTTCATGAGTTGGCTTTTGTTTTTTTTTTTTTTTTTTTCACAACCTTTGGTGCTCTGATCCAGTAAGTTGCTGATGAGTTTGCCTGTCTGTGGGTCTGTGTTTTGCTGTCTATTTTGTTTTAGATATATTCATGCAGTCTGCCTTCATGAGTTGGCCATTTGTGTTGTTTCTTCACAACTTCTGGTGCTCTAATTATCAACTGTTTCTAATATAAATATGTACAGTGCAAAGCCTTATATTTTTTATATCTAAATCTGTATTTGTACTGTAAAGATACAAATATGTAGAGTGCAAAATTGTTTTGTATTCATACCGTTTCCGAACTGTTTCTAAATTTCAGTGTGTGGTTTGTTCACTGACATCATCATCTCTTTCACTGCACAGAGCTTCTCCCAAATGGAAACTTTGAAGAGGGGCCCAATCCATCCAATCTGAAGAAAACAGTCATCATAGGGAAGTACTCCCTCCCCAAATGGGAAATCGATGGCCTGGTGGAGTACATATCAGGTGGGCCCCAGCCAGGTGGCTTCTTCTATGCCGTCCCTCGTGGGGTCCATGCAGCAAGGCTTGGCAACGAGGCCTCCATCTCTCAATCTATAGCCGTTAAACCAGGATCATTCTACGCCCTCACGTTTGGTACCACCCGAACTTGTGCTCAAGATGAGGTGTTAAGGGTCTCAGTCCCTCCTTTCTCAGGGGACCTCCCCATCCAGACACTCTACAGTAGCAATGGAGGTGACACTTATGCTTGGGCATTCAAGGCCACCTCCAATGTTGCCAAGATAACATTTCACAACCTGGGGATCCAGGAGGACCCCGCATGTGGGCCCCTCTTGGATGCAGTTGCAATCAAGGAGATTATCTCTCCCCTGCCCACTGGAGGTAAATTTCTAAGCCATTCTTTTCAATTTAGGCCCCGTTTAGTTTTGCAGGAATAGGAGTATAGAATTAGAATCGGAATGAATGATTCTAATTTCAACTGTTTGATTGAGTGGAATTGGAATTCTATTCTCATTTTCACTGGAATGTCATTCAAGGAATGGCCATTCCTTGCTTCTCCTTTTAGAATGAAATTCTATTTTTGTTGAATTTAATTCACGTTGTCATTCCTATTTGAACTAAACAGATTATGGGACTAATTCATTCTGTAACCCAAACCAACCCTTAATTTGTTTTTGATTCAAATAAAATATGTCCCCTGCCGTAGAGATTTGTCTGCAAGATGCATGTGATATGTACAAAGTAATATAGTTGACCAACATGCGCAAGTGCAACAGTAGCTTGTGCGACACAGAATCAGAGACATTATATAGAGTAACTTGGTTATCACATGATACTTATAAAACCATGGGCTCTATGATCCAAATCCATCTACTTAAAGATCTAGATTAAACACAAAAATAGAAATCTGGGGATCCGAAATCAGTATAACAGTTGTTGATTTTCTAATATTTTTATTTGACATTATATAATATAATATAATATGATTTAAAAAATAATTAAAGATTATTTTAAAAATTATTGTTAAGTATTGAAAATGACATGATAACAGCTATTATAGCAATTAATTAATATTTATGTGATTTGGCATTTTAAGGACCCTGATTTATAGCAAAGTTGTTTTTCAACTTCTCTAAAATCCAGGATTTCTTATACATGAAAATTTAGTATGGAGTCCAAATTGTTTTTGGCCCAACACACTTGTGAATGTGTCAGTAATAGGTCCTTTTAGGGTCCAAATTGGTTATGGTTTTCTATATGGCTGGAAACAGATTGGATTCAACCCAATTCAAATTAGAATCTGATCTGCTTATGTTGGGTTTGGATATCCATTTAACCATGATCGGCTTAGATCATATTGGATTTAAAAATGTAATCCGTTTGTTAATTGATTCAAATCAAAATATTGCTCGATTCGATCCACTAGGAACTAATATATTGACTATTAGGCCCTTATAAAAATATTGACTATTAGATCTAAGTTCAAATACACCCCTATTTAAATTCAATTTGGTCTATTTACAGAAATAACAATTGGACTAGTATTGACTAGGGCTATTCATAAGAATGCTTAACCCGACCAAATTGATCAACTCGGACCGACCCAATTTGAGTCGGCCGGGTTTTCATCAGTACCGGTAGGTTTCGGGTTGGGAAAATATATAAACCGATATATCGGGTCGGTTTCGGTTTTCTTGTGTGAAAACCGAAACCAACCCGACCCTAACCGAACTAGTCTTCTACTAGTTCGGTAGTTCCTAGTTTGCGTAGTTTCCTACTTAACTATAACTAGTCTTCTACTAGAACTAGAAGGCCCATTAGGCAATTACAATTAGAATTCAATTAGGTGTTCTTTTGTACAGGAGCAAAACCGAAACCGACCCAACCTGACTCAAACCGACCAGGTCGATTTGGCCTATCAGTGGGTCGGTTTCGGTTTCCACCTCAGGTAACTCGACTAGGTCGGGTTGGTTGGGAAAACCCCAATAAACCGACCCAACCCGACCCGTGAACACCCCTAGTATTGACTCAATTTTTTGAGAGTGAATTTTAGATTAAAATCATAGCTTTAAACAGCTAATATTTGTTGAAGTCTTGAGGAAACCACCAATATAAGGTGAGGGTTTGGGCTGATGCAAATGAGATTATTCGATCAACATTTATCAACACAAATGAGAGTATTAAAATGAGAGTTCAGATCTGCCATATCATCTCATTACATGATAGAAATAAACTTACTATTTAAGGAAGCTCCCTACTAGCTTGATCCCATTAGGAAACACTGTCTTTAATATTATTACGAGTTGAGTGGCACCAGAATTTGCACATGCAAGACAAATGAATAGAGTGTAGAGAGAGAGAATGCAAATTTCAAATTATTATTATTATTATTATTATTTAGGCAAACTTCTTGTAAATGACCCCAACAAGAAAAAGTATATTCTTCATCTTGTAAATGATAATACCAGAACTGATGATATCATCATGGGAAGATGTTCTCAATACAGGGCAGGAATGTGCTGTGGGGCGTTGTGGGGCGGCCCCTTATAGGGCCGAGGTGTGATCTCATGATAAGAAGGCTACACAAGATCTCTAATCATGAAAAGATAAAAATGGAACTACATTGTCTTTTTCAGGAAAATACTTTTTGATTTTTAAGTAGGAATTTGCCCCTTCGTATATTAAAGCAAGCCCATGACCCAGATAATACTCATTTCCTAGTCACTAGTCAAGTTGGCCAACTGAAGAAGCTTGTTCTAATTAATTATTCACTTTTTCTTCTTTTCTTTTCTTTTTATTTGGCAGGTAACTTGGTGAAGAATGGTGATTTTGAAAATGGGCCTCACCTGTTCAAGAACTTCTCAACCGGGGTCCTCATCCCTCCCAAACAACAAGATCTCATATCCCCACTCCCTGGTTGGATCATAGAATCCCTCAAAGCAGTAAAGTACATAGACTCAAAGCATTTCTCTGTCCCATCAGGATTTGCTGCAATTGAATTGGTTGCAGGGAGAGAGAGCGCCATTGCCCAAGTGCTAAGAACAGTCCCTGGCAAACTCTATGAGCTCACATTCACAGTTGGGGACGCCAAGAATGGCTGCTATGGATCGATGATGGTCGAAGCTTTTGCAGCTAACGAGACCCTGAAAGTTCCATTCCAGTCTCATGCAAGTAGTAGGTTCAAGACTGCAAGTCTGAAGTTCAAAGCACTTGAGCCCAGAACAAGGATAACATTTTACAGTGGGTTTTATCATACAAAGCTTCATGACTATGGCACCCTTTGTGGCCCTGTCTTGGATCATGTTAGAGTTTTCCCTGTTTCGTAGGTGGTGTTTGGTAGTTGGTACCATTCCAATGGCATTTCATGTCAAAATGCATGAAATTTATTTGATTGGTTCTTATTCTGATTAGGTGTTGAACAAGTGTTTTGAACAGTATTGTGTTTAGTATTGGTATTGCCACCTAAAACGTTTACACCTATTAAATGTTTATATTCAATGTGACACCACTCTATTGCTCTATGCTTCTAATGGCTCTAGAAGCCTAGAACCAAAAATAGAACCTTTGTTTTGGATGTAGGGTTATGTGAATTTCATTGTGTACATCTATTTATCTTTGCTAATATGTCATGCACCAAAAGACATGCCATGTAAGATGCCAACTGAGCTTATGTGGTTTTGTGGGAGTTTCGTGAGAGGCGTTTTGATATACGGGTGCTATGCCATTATCACACTAGCATTTATTTCATCATATTAATTTGTATACATCGATATTGGTAAAAGTTGGTCTTGATTTATGTGTGTGTTAATTGTTGTGGGAAGTTTCATTTTAATGCTTCTCCTAACGTTTAAGCGTTTATTAACTGTTTTGCTGATGTGGTGCCTAATAGTGCCTAATTGTCTCAATAAACGGTTTATCAACTACTTTTCTCGGTTTTAATGTCAAATCAAATATAAACGTTTATTTAATAAATGCCCACAAATAGAAGAAACATCAACTCACTCATGATTCCATCGCCATCAATAGAAGGTATCCATTTATCCTCCCAAATAGAAGTGTCATTGTCTTTATTAATGAGCCAACGTACGGGTGCCATGCAAAAATACATCTTTGCCAGGTAGGATACTCTTCCAACCCCAACTTCGCCTTGTTGGAATGTTATTTATGAGGAAATTTCCATTCTTAACATATTTGGCTTTGATCATTTGAACCCACAAAGGGCGGTTTCGTTGGTTTCTAGCCTCCAAGCAAGCTTGGCCAATAAAGCAATGTTAAAACCAGTATGGATTGGATCTTCAAACACCCAATGCCCCCACTTAACTTGTTTCTAGAAACCTAGTCCCCCGCCAATCAATTTACTTTGTTCCTTTCATTTTCATTCCTACCCCATCAAAATTGTCTTCGCATTTCACTATTTCAGTCATCTCTTATTGTTGTGATCACATTTAATGAGGACTTCCTTACCAACTTGGGAAAGAAATTTCTCATACAAAGAACTAGTCTTGCAAGAAACCATATCTATAAAGGAAGTGAACATTTTGGGTTTCCATTTCACAAGCTTAATGGGTAATCCAAGATATTTTGTAGGGTGATGCATTTTTTTAGGTTTTAAGGCTCTTTAACAGAATTCTCTTGGACGTAAATTAGTCTGTGTTTGGAAATAATGCAAATAGAGTGTAAATCCCGGTTTAGGGTAAATTTGTATTCTAGTTCACTTTTTTGCCCGTATTTAGCAACATTACATTTATGCATTGACAAATGACCACTAGGATCATATGGGTCTAAGCCGGTGGTCGTGGCGGTCTTTAATCCGCCCCCTAAACCTCTGCTGGCTTAGGTTAAGACCACTGGCTTAGACATAAAAGACTGCCGCCCTTGGAGGCTGGTCCGATGCGGTTCAATCGTCCCTAAAGCGGCAGTATATCAGAACCGTCGGCTCAGCGTTAATAAAGGCGGTGGTCCTGACCGCCGGCTTAGATCTTAGACCGCCACCTTAGGTCAGGCTTCTTCCTTTTTCAGTGGTGGTCTGGACCGCCGCCTTTGTTTTTTTTAATTATTTTCATGAATTTGATTTCAGCATTTTTTTGGGTACCTGTTTAATACAAATATTGTGGCAGATAATACATAAAAATCAATTTAAATAAAAAATGCAAATAAAAATATAACTTTTAGTTAAATATTAATTATTACAATATCCAAAACAAATTGCTTAAATACAATATCCAATTGACATATACAAAAATACAAGGCATTTAAAAAAGCCTTCTTGAATAATGTAACACTTCTTCCAATGCAAATCCACTTGACATAATGGTTTAACCTGCAAATCATAACATATAAATTGTTAGATGATGTAAAGTAAATGAGATATCAAATATAATTCATAATGAAATCACTAAAGGAATGAATTAATCATTTATAGCAGCTTAAACATTTCCCTACATGCCATATTAAGGTCTGAAATCCCTATAAATTGCCATTTAGCAAGTCCAGACACCCAAGGTACTTCTTTCCCTTCAATTCATCCACCCAATTGCCACCTATAAATTCCCTTCCATTCATCCACCCAATTGCCACCTATAAATTCCCTTCCATTCATCCACCCAATTGCCATCTATTAAAATCCCCATCCACCTCCAACTTTCTGAGATTCAAAGAGACAAGCATTTGCTCTACTTAGATTAAGCTCACCTCTCCACAGTGGTTTCTAACTGCTCCCCATTTACAGGAACTAAAGTAGTTCATCTTTTTGGAAGTCTTATTCTCAGTGAATTCTTGCTTCAACACCTCCATTAATTCAAATTTTACCATAGCTGTAAATAGCAATGCATAGACTATATGTAAAAACTAAATATATGAGATGCAGGGTATATTACATAAACGAATTAACCATAGCTATGAGTTGCTTAGTCAAAGAGAAATGTCATGGAGGAGAGAGATAAAAAGTTCGACTTAGATGAATACATTGGACCAAATAATTTTATCTTATTTCTAAATTTTATGAATGAATATGCAAGGAGTTCCATTATATTCCTAATGCAAGGAAGGAAATCTATTTTAATTGAATCTGAAGATTGTGAGATATGACATACCTGTAGTATCAAGGACCTATCATATTCTACACAAAGGTCTTTCTCCTTGTTGCTGAACAAGGGAAAAATTTTTAGTGTCTAAACATGATGTCACTCATGGTACTCTTTGATCATTAAAATTCAGAAGAATTAAAATCTAAATATGAATAGAGTTCAGCACTTCAACTTACAAGTATTGTGTTGATTTAATGACTACTGAGAGAGACTGAGTGCAGCTTCTTGTGCTCCTTTTTTTGGTGGAGCAAAAAACCAAAGCAGATTTTCCTCTTGAGTATTGTATAAGAATGCCTTTATACCAATTCTCAGCATCAGATTATTTCCACATATTTTAAGATGAAAGTAGGAGAGTGTAAAAATAGGTAAAAGAGGGGCGATTAGTTCTACGTTACAGTCAGATATGTGATCACTACTTACCAAAAATGAAGTTTTGAAGACGCTGAACAATGAACCTAGGGATCATCCAACCAAATTTTCAATTTTCCATCTATGACTATGAATCTATTTGGTACTTGAAAGTAGAAATCAAAGATTTATTTTTGATAAATGAAAATAGGGTTTAAGAGGATCCAAAACATTGAATATAGAAAGAAAAACAAACCAACCTAAGGTAACCAAATACCTTTTCAAAATGGAAAGTCATTCTTTGCAAGAGCATAACCAGCAAGTTTAATTTACTTAGTAAATTAGACACAACATATGTCAATAAATAGAGCAAACCTAAGATGCTTGTATAGTACTGTCAATAAGAACTTCAAGAGGGAAGAAATAAAAAAAAGAAAGAAAATTAAAGGTAATTCCTTTTTAATTTTATCCTCGTGATCATTCATTTAAATTTAAATTAGAGATGTGATAAATAGTTTTCAAAAGGCAACAAGGTTCAGTCGTTCAGGATCATTCATTTGAAACCATCTAGTAACTATTCTATGTTTTCAAAAGGCCACTAGAATTTCCTATTAGTGGTAGCACTCAAGGAGAAACATATGAAACTCTCCATGTCAAAGGCCATCCATGTATATTTGCTATGGGTGGCTCTGCTGCTGTAAGGGATTCTTCTGGAAAGCTTCTTCCAGCCACTGCATAGGTAATCTCTATCTTCCCTTAATTTTCTGAATAAGTTAGACATCTTATGTCTTTAGAGAATATCTTTCTACTAAGCTTTTATACAACTACTACAGTATATTATTTGCGCTAAGTTACTTCTCTGTGCTTTCTTTTAGCACTCATGCATTACTTTCTCTGCTACTTCTTCACCTGTCACATAAGAAAATTGAATTCTCTCTTCTCTATTACTTCCTCTGTTTCTCTATCCACCATTGTCTGGCCTTCACAGGCTTGAAGATATTTCAAAATCATTGAGATGATAACCATAATAAATCCTACAATAAAGAGATAAAACCCATATCATAAAGTCCCTAGAAGTCTTCAAAGAGCAGACAAAGAGTTGAGTTAATATCTGAAACTGGTAATACCTAAAATTGCAATATAAATAATTAGGAGAGCAATGAAGGAGAGCACATTATAATATATGATATAGTAATAAATATAAGCAGCAAGGCATTCGAGAATTGGCTTGACCCACACGAGAATTAACACTTGATACACGTCTAGCATCAAGGCCAATTAGGCTGCAAACTGCACTAGCATTTGGCATGTTTGAATGGAAAGCTTCTGTACTACAAATAAATGAGAATGCTACTAGATTCCTGGTTTAAAATAGTATAATTAAAACAGGAAAGAAAACTGAGTAGAGAACCTAACTACGAATGCAGGTAATACGAACAGCTAAGAACATACCCAAGATACCAGAACATCTTCTCCGGGAAGCCTTTTCATGTCAACTGGAACTCTGCCTATGAGAAACTCCATAACTGTATACATGGCAAACATGTAAACAAAACAACCAAAAACAACATAAGAAAATGAAGTTAGCTGACACAGCAAGTGCTCAGGGGGATTTGGATTCCTTTTACCTTTTTTATTACATACAAGCATGAAAACAAATCTCAAGGCTCAGTTTGGAAAAATACAAATACAAATATGTACAATGCAAATACATATAAAATAATACAAATTATAAGGTTTTGTACTCTACAAATTTGTATTTGTACTCCTTCCAAACTAAGCCCAAAGAGAATAAAGCAAATGTAATTGAAGTTCAATCACTTAGAATTCTATCTGGACAAGAACCATCAGCAATTGCAAATGAATCTAACCTGGTTTTGGTTACAGGTACAATAATTAAGTCTAGCTAGAAGCCTAATCCTGTCTTTCATGGTCCCAGGTGACACCAAAGCTGCAAAGTCTTCTATAATAATCCACTTAGAAGAACTACTGGAAATGAGTCCAGACCTCATTGATGGAAAATTGCTCATCTAATGATATTGATCATTGCAGGGGAGGTACTTGCTGCATTATATAAAACTAAAACAATTCATAAAGCTATAACATAGTAATAACATAAGACATTATACATATGATGCAAATCATTAACAATCAGTTCGGTCAATGACAGAGTTAGTCTTAGGCATTGACTGCTTTTGTGATCATTTACAGTCAAAAGGCTTAAGCTGGACCAAGGCAGCATATGGTGGGCTATTTATTTCTTTCCTTTCTTCTTGAGGTCTGTTCCACTATTATCTCCACATTTAATCTTTAATAGAATAGAATTTTCATTGTTATCAATCAACCAAAATAAATAGATAAATAAATAATTGTTAACCAAATTTTAAAGTAATACCATCCCTCATCCAGTAGACCAGTGTGGCTGCAAGTTGAGAGAACGGACACAAATGCAATGTGACCCAGGGTAAGGCCAGAGTATTGCATTTTTGTGAACAGAGCTACCGCATCCCAGCCTTGTCCATGCATGCCATAAGCTGAAATCATACTAGTCCAAGACACAACATCACTTCCCTTGCATCTTGTAAACACCCACATTTAGCATACATGTCAACTAATGTGTTCTCTAGGAAAAGATTTGGAGTGGTCTCTTCCTAACAACATAATCATGAATCCTTGTCCCTAGCCCTAGAGCATAGAGATCCCCACATGCGGGAAGAACACTAGCAATAGTAACTGCATCAGGTTCCATTCCACTTCTTTCCATCTATGAAAAGAGCTCCACAGCTTCTGTAAGCATAGAATTGTTCATATAAATAGATATCATCACATAAAGTAAGAAACAATTTCAAAAAAACAAAAAAAGTAACAAGCTTGTCTAGAATCTAGATGCAACTGATACCTACTTCCATAAAATGCAATAGCCCATTGCCACAACCCTTAGAAGCATTTTTTTCCTGAATTCATTTTATTCAAGTTGACACTCAAACTACCAATATGAAGGAATAAAAAATAAATGAATTTGTTTTTGTTCAAACTGAAATTTGAATGCTGGACTTATGTGATGGAATTGTGATATGAATAAACATAGAACACATATCATCACTGAGGTTCATCTTAACATTTACATATTTTAAGTGAGAACAAACTTTTAATCCGTACTTAGCATTGATTGTCACACTCTGCTAACTAACATCTTAGTGATCTATGATGCGAAACAAAATACAAAGTGATGGTGCGCGATCTAGATACTCCTAACTGGAAAACAATCTGAACTCTAGTTGCGCAGCGAGCTGGACCAAGATGCAAAATAGTAGATCAGAGAACCCGGGGTGGCTAACCCGGCGAGGTCGCTCCGATGCTTAAGTCAATACTATAATGTGGATGCAAACTGAATACTTGAATGCTTGAATGCTAGTGAGTAAATAATCACGCGTACCTTTGCCTTGGGGTTTCATGTCCTTATATAATGGAGTAGTCGTGGGCCTTACGAAAGAGCTTCGGGATCTCCGAGTTGTGCGGATAAGATCTGTTCTATTTTTGAAGGAGAGCAATGTGTTGATAAGGTTTATCACTTACCTCCGGTTCAGGTGGAGCGAGGATGAGTCTTGTTGTGATCCCAAGAAATTCAGGGTCCGTTGGAGAGGCCTTTGGAGTTGATTATGTGGCATTTCGGCTCTTTAGCTCTGAACTGGTACTTCGGTTCTTTAGTCCCGAACTGGTTGGGTGTCGAGGTGTCTCTACGCCGAGGTGGTTTTTGGAACGAGGTGGCTGAATATCCGAGCTCCAAATGTTGCGAGCTAGGTTCGTTTGGCTGAGTTGTCACCCCTCGAGCAGATCGCGTCTACGTGTCCCCTTCTTACTAGGTCGTGCCAAATCACCATTCATCAATTGCCCCCACTCCTCGTGCCAGGGGTCCTGACCCGGTACTAGGAGTTCATGACGAGTCCAGGTGGATTCGGCGCGAAGTCTAGGCGACTTGGAGTGCGAACCACTGGTCGGACCTGTTCAATCATCTGGCTCAACTACGAAATGACCTAGATCGCATCTCGGTCATGCGCGGACGTCACATTGTTTATAAATTCCGTGGACGCCAAAGGGCTCGCTCAATCGATTTCGTCCTCGGGTAGCATGCAACTGGTTTTCATGGGAGTCATCGAATCACACAGATCCCAACCATTGATTGACGGATGTGGTGGACTATAAATAGGGGGCCAGAGGGCCCATTACCCTCGCCATAAATCGTGTAACTGAGCTCTCCTGAGATCGTGTCGGAGTCCTTCAGCTCCCCATTCTTTCCCTTATGTTCGAGGTTGTTATCGTCTTCTTTGGTGAGTTCGCTTTCTTTCACTAGTTGTTCCCTTTTCCTTTTCCAATTCAATATGTCTAGTGCAAGCATAGATAGGTTACTTAGTGACTCTAGCGAGCCTGGAGGTGCCAAGGTGCGGTCCTCAACTCCCGTCAGTGTGGCCAACTCTTCGCTAGAGAGCTCCTCTTTAAACCTTTTAGGAGAAATGCCTTTACCTGACATCAGGCCATCTCGGCTTGAGGAACCTGAACCTCAGGTAGAGCAGCCGACCTCCGAAGAGGAAGTCTCGTCTTCTACTCGAGGTCAGGATCCGGACAACTTTGGCCCTTCCACGATGACCTTGGACAGGTTGTTGTCCTTGATAGCTCATTACCGTCTCCTCGACACTCTTGTTTTTAGCATTCCTTTGGGTCAATACCCTTGGGTTCACAATCATTATGAACTCGCAGTTTTTGAGGAGCAGCTCGTAGCTAGGCTGCGCTTCCCGCTCCACCCCTCCCTTGTAGAAATCATTAAGTTCTTTAACGTCACTATTGACCAGCTACATCCGAACTCTATCCGTACCATTGTTTGGTACGATCTCACTTTTCCACGAGTATAACCGACCTCTTACCTTAGACATCTTTATCTCGACTTGTTCCATTAAGAAGAACTCTTCTAGCCTGCATGGGGACACTCGGCAGAGCTACTATATCTCACCTCACCCCGGGTTCAAGGTCTTGTTCGATAACTCGAACAAGGTATCGGCCTGGAAGAGGAGGTACCTCTTTGTTCGGAACCCTGAAGGATGGCCATTCCCGACTCACTGGTGAGTGGCCATTAAGGACCCTTGGGTGAGGATGGATGCAGAGACTAGGGCGGTCATCCACTCTTAGAGGGACATCGGCCTTGAGATGGAAGATTAACTGGCCGAGGAGAAGCTTGTACGAGTTGGGCTGAGTCCTCCTGGTAGGCCTCCACCTCGGCACACACATTACTTCTCCTTTTTCCTTTTCGCACTTACTTCAGTTTGCAGCTAACTTTTATTCTTCTCTCTTGTAGAAGCTATGACGGGTGTTGATGCCACTAACCTTTTGAGGAGTGTTCAGAAGGGAAAGAAGAGAAAGGCCTCGAAGAGGTCCCATCGAGAGGAGGCCACCTCTTTGGTTCCTGCCGATCCCGAGGTCGTAGCGCCAGAGCCACCCTCTACTGATCTCCCAGGGAAGGAGGTTCACCCCCAGCCTCTGGTTGTTGACTTGGATGAGGATTAGGATGAGGGGACCCCACCTCGCGAGCCTGAAGGTACTTTGGTGCCTAATCCTCAGCCCCCCTCAACAAAGGAGAGCATAATGACTCCAAGGCTTGGGCTCCTTGAGAGCAAAGATGTCGTGTTTCCTACAGAGGTCGCGGAGTGGGTTGACATGCCAACAAGTCAACTCGGAGGGAGGGCAGCCTCCTACTGTATGGTGGTAAGTAACCTACCCCTTCATTTACTTTGTTATTCTTCTGTCAATGACACTTATGCTTGCTTTCTATTTTTTAGGTGAACTCTGCCATCCACTCACTCGTTTACCAATCTGAGATCCGCTTGAAGCAAGCTTGGGAGGTCGAAGAGAACGCTCGAAAGATTTACCGCGAGCTGGATTTAGCTCGGGGTGAAGTTGTTAGAGCCAAGAATGGAGTTCAGAGCCAGGAGGAGCTGATCCTAGTGCTGACGGAGGAGAAGAAGAAGCTCAAGGGGGGAAAGGAAGCTCTCCTCCGGGAGAATGAAAACCTTGAGGTGATGATCAAGGAGCGCACCAAAATCTTCGACACTACCATTCAGGAGGCGAGGATTCAAGAAAGAGATCGCGCCATCAAGGAGTTCAAGGAGCCCTCTAAGTTTCACGACCTCTAGGTCGAGTATGGCTCTAGTTCGTACCGATCAGGCTTCAAGTTCTGCAAGTGATTGATACGGTAGAAGTTCCCCGAGCTCAATTTCGGATCTATCTCCATGTCCATTGTTACTCCTGAGATGGCAAAGGAGGTTGACGAGGAACCTGACTCCTCTGAGGGAGAAAGCGATGACGAACTTCTTGAGGCGAGACCGTTAGGGAAGGTAGGTCGAGATGACGTGGAGGACCACATGGAGACCGACCTACCTGCTGGAGGGGATTCTGGCAGATCTAATGTTTAAACATGCCTCTTTTCTTGGACACCCCCAATATAGTGTATGTCCCGGGCCACCGAGCCCGGTTATAGTAAGCATGTACTCGGAACCTTTATGTTAATGAAATATAATGATTCAAAAAATCTTGTGCAAAATTTTTCTAAGTGTTGGTTATCCCGAAGTGCCAGACTAACGAGTTGGACTCCAGGTGGGATTAACCTTACTTTTTCTAAGTGTTGGTTATCCCGAAGTGCCAGACCAACGAGTTGGACTCCAGGTGGGATTAACCTTATGTTGTTGTATGCCGAGGTGGATAGACACTGTAGAGTATGCACCTGACCTATCTATGCATGGGCTACTTAGAGGCAATTGGTTATCTCGAAGTACCAGACTAGTGAGCTAGACTCCAGGTATGAACAATCCTTGTGTTTGTTATACGTTGAGGTGGATAGACACTATAGGGTATATACCCGACCTGTCTATGCATGGGCTACATACTTTCCCAAGCCGAGGAGGCGATTGGGGATCATTGCGCCTATGCCGAGGAGGCGATTAGGACTTATCTTCCTATGCCGAAGAGGTGACTAGGACTTGTCTATCTATGCCGAAGAGGCAATTAGGACTTGTCTGCCTATGCCGAAGAGGCGACTAGGACTTATTGTAGTGCCGAGGTCTTTTGTCAGCTCGGCGCCATAGCCCTTAGGCTTCTATGAGTGACTCACAGTCCTCTCTCTCGTCGATCATCTTTTTTGACTAGTTCGATGGTCACATAGACTTAGAGAAATTTTGCCTTGGATTCACGGGCTCATAAGTAGTATCTTCTTAGGTTATCGATATTCCATGTTCGAGGTACTTGCTTCCCTTCCAATGTCTCGAGTTCATATGTGCCTTCCCCGAATACCCACTTTACACGGTACGGACCTTCCCAATTCCGTCCGAGCTTACCTACGCCGGGCTCAGGTACCATAACTTTCCGAAGAACCAGGTCACCGACACGGAACTGTCACTTTTTGACCCGGGTGTTATAGCACCGAGCTACTCTCTGCTAGTAGGGTGCGATCCAAATGTAGGCCAGGTCTAGCACCTCCTCTACCAGGTCCAGGTTGGTACGGAGCTCGTCATCGTTTGTTTCCTCATCATAAGCCTCCAATCGTAATGTGGGTACCTCGATCTCTACCGGGATCACCACCTCTGTGCTATACGTGAGGTTGTTGGGGGTCTCACCCGTCGCAGTCTTGATAGTAGTTCGGTATGCCCAAAGGACACTAGGCAGTTTGTCTACCCACAATCCCTTCGCTCGAGTCCGAGAAGTATCGCCCTGTTAATTACTTCTGCTTGTCCATTCGCTTGGGGGTGTGCCACCGAGGTAAAGTTTTGCTGAATTCCCATCTCGGCACACCATTTTTGAAACTTAACATCTTTGAACTGCTTTCCATTTCGGATATCAACACCCGAGGTAGTCTAAAGCGGCATACTATGCTTTTTTAGAAAAGTTTTGTATGTTACGGGCTATGATCGTTACCAAGGGTTCAGCTTCCACCCACTTCGTAAAATAATCTACTGTTGCAACCAAGAACCTCATCTGCCCTGTTGCTGGTGGGAAAGGACCAAGGATGTCGATTCCCCACTGCGCAAAGGGCCACGGGCTGGTGAGGTATTTCAAATCCGCAGCAGGTTGTTGGTGGATGTTGGCATGCCTCTTAACACTTGTCACACTTTTTGACGAGCTCGAATGCATCTGCCTTCATTGTGGGCCAATAATAGCCTTGCCTTAACACTTTCTGTGCTAGGGCTCTGCCCCCTAAGTGTCCACCGCACAAGCCTTCATGGGTGTCATGAAGTACATGCTCAGCTTTTGAGGGTCGCAAACGGCGCAGGTAAGGGAGCGTGAAGGATCTTCTATACAGCTGTCCATCTATGAGGACGTACTTGGATGACTGGCGCTCTATCCTCTGAGCCGCATTGCGTTCTGCAAGTAGGGTCCCGTGGAGCAAATAATCTGAGTGGATCGATCCAGCTCGGTTCTACTTGTGACATGGGAGCGACCTCTTCTGCCCCCTCGAGAATCTTGGACCGAGGTAAGTCTTCTATGTACACAGTTCGCATAGTGTTGCTGCTTGTGCTAGCTAGGCGTGACAAGGCATCGGCCTCTGTGTTCTTGGACCTTGGAATTTGCTTGATAAAGCAGGAGGTGAAGCTACATAAGATCTATCTGACTTTGGCCAAGTAAGCTGCCATAATTGGGTCACGGGCTTCGTACTCACTAGTGACTTGGTTGACCACTAGTTGTGAGTCGCTACATACGATGAGGTGCTTTGCTTTCATTTCCCTTGCTAAGGTTAGCCCGACGATCAGTGCTTCATATTCTGCCTCGTTGTTCGATGCCTCGAATATGAACCGAAGAGCATACTCCAGCTTCACCTCACTTGGTTCGTACAGTATCAGTCCTACACCACTTCCCTGCTGATTGGACGAGCCGTCAACGTGGAGGATCTATGGCTCTTCATCCCAAGTCGGTTCCACTCTGACTGGGGCTGGCGCCGCACTGGTTGATGCTTCTATCGTGTGAGCGAGCTCGGTCAACTCGGGGGTCACTGCGCCGAAAGTGCACTCTATTACAAAGTCTACCAAGACCTGGGCTTTGATTGCTGGTCGTGGCTCATACCGGATATCGTATTTGCTCAGCTTGATGGACCACTTCGTTAATCTTCCAGACACCTCGGGCTTGAGCAAAATCTGCCTCAGGGGTTTGTTGGTGAGAACAACGATAGTTTGGGCCTGGAAGTACGAGCGAAGTTTCCAGGCTGCTATGATTAGGGCGTATGCTAGTTTCTCAATCTTCAGATATCTAGTTTCTACATCCTGCAAAATTTTACTAACATAGTAGATGGGTCGTTGAACCCGATCTACTTCTTTGATTAGTACCGAACTAACCACTTCATCGCTCGTAGAGAGGTATAGTTTTAACACGTCCCCTTCTTCGGGTTGAGTTAAAACTTGGGTGATACTTAAGTACCTTTTCAGCTCGTCAAAAGCGAGCTGACACTCTTCAGTCCATTCAAAGTTCTTGCTCTTTTTTATAGTTTTAAAAAAGGGTAGGCACCAATCTGCCGATTTAGACATGAAGCGGCTCAGGGCAGCTATCCGGCCAATCAGCCTTTGGACTCTTTTATTTTCTAGGGTGGTCTCATATCTAGGATCACTTTTATTTTGCTTGGGTTGGCCTCGATGCCACGTCGATTGATTATATAGCCTAGGAATTCACCCGAAGTGACTCCGACGACGCATTTATTCGAATTTAATTTCATGTTATATTTTCATAAAATTTGAAAAACATCTTTTAAATCATTCAATAAAGAATTTGAAAACTGGGTCTTCACGACCATGTAATCAACATAACATTCTACTTTATTGTCGATTAGCGACTCAAAAATTTTATTTACAAAGCGCTGGAATGTTGCCCCAACATTTTTCAATTCAAAGGGAATGACCTTGTAACAATATAACCCGAGCTCAGTTATGAAAGCGGTCTTGTCTTCGTCAGCGGGATCCATCCTAATCTGGTTGTAACCAGAATAGGCATCCAGGAAGCTCAGCAACTCATGCCCTGAGGTCGCGTCCACTAGGCAGTCGATCTTGGGCAGCGGGAAGCAGTCTTTTGGGTAGGCTCTATTCAAGTCGGTGTAGTTGATGCACATGTACCATTTGCCATTGGCCTTTTTCACCAGAATTGGGTTGGCCACCCAGCTCAAGTAATGGACTTCCCTGATAAAGTTTTCCGTGAGGAGCTTCCCGACCTCTTCATCGACTACCCTCCAACGTTCCGGGCGAGGTTGCGCTTATTTTGTCTTACTGGCCTGACTAAAGTATTGGTATTAAGTTTGTGAGTTATAATTTTTGGATCAATCCTGGGCATCTCTGCCACAGACCAAGCAAAAATTTTTTAAGAAACTTACTAGCTGGGTTCGGAGTGGTTCGTTGATCGTGGCACTAATCTTAAGAGTTTTGGCTGGTTTGACGACAGAGACTGGTATGTGGCTCATTTCTTCTTTTGGGGCAGCTCGCTCATTGGTACACTCCACCGGTTGCTCGAGCTCGACATCCTCTACCTATTTTGCTTCTCCTTTTAAGGCAGCCACGTGGCACTTGCGGGATTCGAGTTGGTCACCTCACACGACTCCCACTCCGTAATCAGTTGGGAATTTCATTGCTAAGTAGTAAGTGAACACTATCGCACATAAAACATGCGTGATAGGCCAACCTACTATTGCATTGTAGGGGGAGGGAGTCGTGACTACCAAGAATGTATGCTCAAATTGCACAATGTTTGGCCATGTGTCGGCTTCCATAGGTACTATGATTCGACCAAGAGGTCTAACCTCCTCGCCGCTGAACCCTATCAAAGGCGTAACTGTAACTATAATTTGTCAAAGGTCTCGTTGAAGAGTATGCCTGCTGAGCTGCCTGAGTCCACCAAGATGTGTTTCACCTCGAAGTCGTTAATCCTTAGCTTCACCACTAAGGAATCATCGTGCGGGTATTGGATCTCGCGCGCATCATCCTTAGTGAAGTAGATCAGTTCGTCGAACCGAGGTCGCTTTGGCGGGTTTTCACCTTCGTTCTCCAATTCACAGACTGAGGTCCTCCCAGCTGCCGATGTACATCCGGCAATGATGGACCCGTCAGTGATCATGTTAATTACCTCGCGGACTGGTCTTTCCTTTGGAAACTGTCACGGTGGTTGCTCATTCTTCCTATTGACCTCGGGGTCATTCCACCTTTGGTCTCCCTATCGATCTGCCTGTCGGTCTGCTTGCCCCCTCTCTTCTCACAATATGTAATTCTTCAGGTACCCACGGTGGATAAGTTCCTCGATCTCGTTGCGGAGATTCCTGCAATTCTCCATGTTGTGTCCATGATCTCGGTGGAAAATAGTAGTAGACATTTGGGTTTCTTGTTGTTGGGTCTCCCCTTAACCTAGGAGGCCATTTGACGAAGGAGGAATCCTTAATAGCCATTAAGATCTCTCCTCGCTTAGCATTCAAAGGTGTATAGCTCGTTCTCTCCACGGGTGGGGTCCTGGAGCACCAACCTGGCTTGTGGGTGCGCGAGGGGGACCGGCTTCTTGACTTGCTTCTTCCCCTTTTTGGGGACTTCCTTTTCTTTCTTTTCTGCCCACCATTGCTCATCCCTTCATTCTTTCTCTTCCTCTTTTCTGGTGGTGGATTGTCAATCTTTTGGTTGATCTCCTCCTCGATACTGATGAACTAATCTGCCAACTTGAGGAACTCGGTGATATCTTTTGGTTTGTTAGCTACCACGTGCAACTTGAACTCTTTATGGGTGATTCCTTTCTTTGTCGCAGTGAGTCGCACAGTTGGATCGAGGTCCGGTATCTGCAAGCAAGTATCATTGAAGCGCTTTATATAGCTTCTGATTTATTCTCCTTCCCTCTGAACCACATTCTTGTGACTTCGGGCACTTCTTGCTGGTAATGAAGTGCGTAGTAAACAGGTCGGAAAATTGGGACCAACTTTTGATGGAGCCCGACGCGAGGTTCTGATACCAAGTTTGGACTGCCCCCCTAAACGTAGTGGAGAAGGCCACACACATGTAGAACTTGTCAGTCCTAGATAGGTGCATATAAGGCTGGAAGGAATCCACATGATCGTTGGGATCAAACAACCCGTCATACTTGTCTAATGGGGGCACCTTGAAATCTTTCGGCATCGGAGTTGCTAGGAGCTCGGGAGACAGAGGACATGACCGGCAAAGTAATGGAGGTGTAATCTTCATTGCCACCGAGCTCACTTCTTCCTTTTCTTTGGCTTGCTCTGCTTGCTGGCTTGGCTTCGCTGGTGGACTATTTCTAGCCGAGGAGTGGCGTGTCTTGCGACGTCGCCGTTGTTGCTTCTTCATCGGCTCGGATGCTTAAGTCAGTACTATACTGTAATTGATGGTGTGCGATCTAGATACTCGTAGTTGGAAGACGATCTGAACTCCAGTTGCGCAGCGATCTGGACCAAACTGCAAAATAGTAGATTAGAGAACCCGGGGTGGCTAACCCGGTAAGGTCACTTCGATGCTTAAGTCAATACTATACTGTGGATGCGAGCTAAATACTTGAGTGCTTGAATGCTAGTGAGTAAATAATCACGCATACCTTTGCCTTGGGGTTTCATGTCCTTATATAATGGAATAGTCGTGGGCCTTATGAAAGAGATCCGGGATCTCCAGGCTGTGCGGATAAGATCTGTTCTGTTTTTGAAGGAGAGCAATGTGTTGATAAGGTTTATCGTTTACCTCCGATTCAGGCGGAGCTAGGATGAGTCTCGTCGTGATCCTGAGAAATTCGGAGTCCGTTGGGGAGGCCTTTGGAGTCGATTACATGGCGTTTTGGCTCTTTAGCTCCGAACTGGTACTTCGGTTCTTTAGTCCCGAACTGGATTAGGTATCGAGGTATCTCTACACCGAGATAGTTTTTGCGCTGAGATGGTTGAATACCCGAGCTCCGAATATTGCGAACTGGATTCGTTTGGTTGAATTGTCACCCCTCGAGCAGATCACGTCTACGTTTCCCCTTCTTTCTAGGTCGTGCCAAACCACCTTATTTCAAAAATTAAATTTCAAAAATAACTCTAGTGTAGTAAATCAAATTTCAAAAATTAAACAAAAAAAAAAGTTCAGAAGTGAACCTTTGACATAACCATGTTCCAAAAACCCTTTTTGTACCATCCTGGAGGGTGTGAATCAAAGAGCAATGTCAATATTCACCTGCATAGCACCTTTGAACACAACTTCAAAAATAACTCCAGTGTACTAATGAAGACCTCTTGCAAACTTAAGTCAGAAACCACTTTTTCTATACACTATTCGATTTTTCTAGTACTTTAAATGGAATCTCTAACTCATTCAATGCTAGTACAGATCCACTATTGTTCCGAAACTCGCTGCCATCTTGTTTCAGTTCAGACAATATTTCCAATGGGAATCCCCTTTTCTTCACAAAAGTGTTCTTTCTATTGTTTCAATAGTTAATCCTTTCTCCTCAACCTGCATACATGATAAATCAATGTTTAACATGGAAAGTACCAGACAAATAAACGATGGAAAATAACAAGAAAAACATATGAACAAAACTAAAAACACAAAGTATCTATCGTAAGGCATCCACGAAAAAAATCAATTAGTTCACAACCCTAGGCACGTAGAATGACAAGTATGCAAGTCAGAGAAGATAAGAGTTGATGAGATAATACCTTTCATCTTAATAGACAAAGCCCTCTTGGTCAATTGAAGAAATTTTTAGGAAGAAAAGAACAACTATTAATGATGAAGGATGATTTGGCCCGACTTAGTAAAGAGGGGACACGTGGACACGACCTGACCAAGAGATGACAACTCAACTTAACGTAATCAGTCCGCAGCAAATCGAGCTTGGGTACCCAACCACCCCAAGCTAAAATGACCTCGGGACAAGCTCACCTTGAGACGAGATCGACTCGGTACCAGATCGCAATAAGAACACCTCGATGCCAAGACACTTCGGCATTCAACCCAGTTCGGGACTTAAAGACGTTAGTTCGGGGATACCGACACGCCACTATGTGGTGATCCCGAAAACCCCTCCAACGGATCCCGGGTCTCACGAGATCACACCGTGTAACAGCTAGCATTATCTCCCTGCCCGATTAGGGCAGAATTGATGAACCTTATTGGTTGGCAACAATATCTTCCAACTTACACGGAAACGGATCCTATTGTAACGATGATCCCGAAACCGATCCATAAAATCCGCGAGGACTCCATTATATAAAGGCTCCACCCCCGGTGGTTCAAGGTACGCATTATTTATATGCTCTCTAGCTCTCTGCATTCTTAGGCTATTTTTAGCTCGCAACCAGTATACTAAGTTAAGCATCGGAGCGACCTCGCCGAGCTAGCAACCCTGGGTTCTCTGATCCTCTTGCAGATCAACTGTTCGCCGTCCGCCTGGAAGCCAGATCACCTCCAGCAGGGAGCAGCTAGATCACGCAACATCATTACCATGAGAATTGAGCAGCAAGATGAGATAACCAAGAGAGGTCAGTTTGAATGAAGATGAAGGGAAGCCTCATTCGAAGATTCCGCTCTCTATTTTTCTCGTTTGATCCCAGAAAAATCCCACCGATCGAAAGGCTTAGTGGAGGACTCCTCTTCTTCCCCATCTTCTCGGAGGAGGACTCTATTTGCTTTCATCACAAAAATCCCACGAAGCGGCAACTTTCAAGATTTTGCAGAGGTTTTTGTGGGTTGGGTTTTGTCAATTTGTCGACCAGAATATAATGAGGTTTTGTACCAGTTCAGATGTAAACCATCGTGCCAAGTCTATAGGACTGCCGACCAACTTTCATTTTTCTCTTGTAGGTGGTATTAAAGAATGCCGGTTCTAGACAGCCACCTTTGGCTGTTTTTCTTATAGTGGACAGACCAATGTATATTTATATTAATAATAAGATGTAATAAAAAAGAAATAAATTTGTATTCAAGTGGGTTTTTTTGATAAAAAAAAAAAAAAACATATGCTTAATTGGAATTCATGTTTGCATCCATTACAGCTAAAAGTCCTAACCCAAAAATAGCCTAAAAGCCCACATGGTTCTGAGATTCCATTCTTTGCCCATGTGCCATGTACACTAAATGTCATTATTCATTATCCATTGGCAGTTCACTCCATTCCCCATAGATGCCTCAGATTTTCTTTTTCTTTTTTTTCTTGAAATACAAGCTAACTGGGGTTGTTGACTGGTTGCTTAATTGGACGGTGCCTTGTCTCCAGCTGCTTGATCAATTTCAATATCAAATACTGCACTAGAATGGTCTTCTCATTAATTCATACCACATGCCCTCAAATATCAATCTGCTGGTCCACCAAAGTCGTTGGTGGACAACAACGCATATCTTAATTCAATCCCTCTCAGATGGGAGATTGGAGATATTTTCAATATATGGTTGTAAGGGACTGTGAGGATAGTGTAAGCACCGTTTTTGTGACTTGAGTAATGAATTTGAGTTACTCAGATGGGTCAAACCCAAATGATAGATTTCAATGACATTGCTGTAAATTAAATATAAAACAGTTTCATAATGCTATACTTTTATTGTTGCAGTACAGGCCGGGGTCTGCTACTAATATAATGTTCCCAATACTGTCCTAACAAGCCACTGCAGCCGTATATTGGAAGTATCTCCCTCGTCAAGTTGTCGTATATGAGTTCAGATCTGTTACTAATAGTACACTCTCAATATGTCCCAACTGGCCACTACAGCTGCGTATTGGGAATACCCCTTTCCCCGAATGATAAGGGAGATATTCTCGATGTACAGCTGCAGTGGCCTGTGAGAAGACAGTTGGGAGCAATTTTATTTGTAGCAGGTTGCGATGTGTGATTGTAATAGCTTGTTGAGATGTTGTTGAGAGAGTTTTTTAGTAATAAATCTCAACTCTTGTAATATTATAGTCTAAATCATGATTTTAAAACCAGACCGGAAAAACCGGTAATCGGTCAGTCTCCTGGGTCTGGTTATACTAGAAACCAGAAATATGAAAAAAATGTTAAAAAGTCAAAATAACCGGTGACCCGGGTGGTCGGACCGCTAAACTGTTCGACCTGGGCAACGGTTCACGGGTTATCTTTTTTTATTTTCACAGTTTTAATTAAAGAAAAACAAAAAATAAAATGACTTGAATCCCCAAATCAAAACCGAATGCTTAAGGCCCTTTAGGGTTAGAACCCATTTTCGTTCTAACCCTTCCCTTCTCTCAACCCTCACACCCAACCGACCACATGCGGCGACCAGTACCTCCGGTGTCCGACGATGACACACACCAACCAACTTCGAATAATGGCTACCGGCGACAGCGAGTTTGCAACACTTCCAGAGTTCTAGGCTCCAATAGTAAGAGTTGCGACAGACGACGAGTTTGCAGCAGACAAACATCTCTCACAAATCACAACCCAAACTTGCGAGTTTGTCTCTTTTTTTTCTTTAGGAAAAACACCAAATCAAGTTGGGTGAATTCCGGTTTAAGTGCCTTGCTAAGAAAAAAGACGATGAGGAATTGTGAGTTTGTCTTCTTTAGCTTGCTCCGATTTATCTCTTCAGGCTACTTGTCTTGCAACTCAATCTTTGTTTTCAATTAATCAATTTCCTCCTCAAAGGGGTCTTTCCATGGTTTTTAAAAATGAACCAGAAACAGAACTAGTCAGGGGACCGATTTCTAGTTAAGCAGTTCAACCGTCTAGTTGAACGGTTCGACCCGTGACCTCATAAATAAATTAAAAATAAAAATATATTAATAAATAATAAAAATAACAAAAAATTAAATAGAAAACAGAAAAAATACAAAAAATAAAACTATCTAAATAAAAAATAATATAGTATAAAATACATATAAAGAATAAACATAAAATACAGAAAAGTTCTAAAAAACACAAAAAAATTCAAAAAATACAGAAAAAATAGCTTGAAATAAACCCTTAAATCTATATGTAAAAATCGGTGTAGAAAAACCATGATTTTGGGTTGTGAGAGATGTTTGGCTGAAGATTCTTCATTCGTGAAATGAAAGACCCCTTTGAGGAGGAAATTGATTTATTGAAAACAAAGATTGAGCAGCAAGACAAGTAGCCTGAAGAGACATATTGGAGCAAGCTAAAGAAGACAAGTGAAAGAAGACAAACTCACTATTCCTCATCGTCTTTTTTCTTAGCAAGGCACTTAAACCAGAACTCACACAGCTTGGTCTGGTGTTTTTCCAAAAGAAAAAAAAGGGGACAAACTCGCTGAAACTCGTGAGTTTGGGTTATGATTTGTGAGAAATGTTTGTCTGCTGCAAACTCACCGTCTGCCACTATAAGTCGACTACTGCTACAAATCGGCCGCTATTGCAAACTTGCCTGCCACAACTCTTACTACTGGAGCCTGGAACTCTAGAAGTGCTGCAAACTCGTCGTCGCCGGTAGTCGTTATTCATCGTTGGTCAGTGTGTGTCATCGTTAGACGCCGGAGGTACTAGCAATCGCAGGTGGTTGGTTGGGTGTGAGGGTTAAGAGAAGGGAAGGGTTAGAACGAAAATGGGTTCTAACCCTAAAGGGCCTTAAGCATTCGATTTTGATTTGGGGATTCAAGTCATTTTATTTTTTGTTTTTTTTTAATTAAAATTGTGAAAATAAAAAAAGATAACCTGCGAACCGCTGCCCGACTCGAACGGTTTAGCGGTCCGACCGCCTGGGTCAGTGGTTTTTTTGACTTTTCCACAATTTTTTCAAACTTCCGGTTTCTAGTATAACCGGACCCAAGGGGCTGACTGGTTACCGGTTTTTCCAGTCCGTTCTGGTTTTAAAAACCATGGGTCTTTCATTTCACGAATGAAGAATCTTTAGCCAAACATCTCTCACAACCCAAAATCATGCTTTTTTTTTTGCACGGATTTTTACATATAGATTTAAGGGTTTATTTCAAGCTATTTTTTTCTGTATTTTTTTGAATTTTTTTTTGTGTTTTTTCTGTATTTTTTAAAATTTTTCTATATTTTATGTTTATATTTTCTATGTATTTTATACTATATTATTTTTTATTTAGATAGTTTTAGTTTCTGTATTTTTTTGTTTTCTATTTAATTTTATGTTATTTTTATTATTTATAAATATATTTTTTATTTTTATAACGTCATGGATTGAACCGTTCAACCCAAATGGTTGAACTGCTTAACTGAAAATCAGTACCCTAACCGGTTCTATTTTCGGTTCGTTTTTAAAAACCATGGTCTAAAGAGATAATGCCATATGAATTGAGTCTGGATCTGCTCCTCGTAGAGTTCGCCTCACATAGACGTGACTGTGAGATTAATACCTATTATTTATGGGAAGATGTTCCCAATATAAAGTAGGATGTGACTGTGAGATTAGCGTGAGGCGCGTTCTGTGAGAAGCAAATCCCATGACATATGAATCAGGTTAAAGGAAAAACCTGGCTTGACCGGACCTTATAGGGTTGGGTCAAGATTAGGTTTGCGTGGGTGTAGGATTGGATTAGGATTTTGGTTTTCCAATCCAAGTGGGTTTGGGTTTTTTGCTTAGCTTGTAATACCCTTGCATATTGTAAATTTATATGATTTTAACCCTCTTAAAGCTTACAATTTCTTTTCATATTTATTTCAGTTTTTTTAAAGAAATTGTACCTTGGAAATTGGAACCTATAAATCAAATTCAAATTGAAATTAATGGTTATTATGCATATAATATGTATTATAAAAAATAATTTAACTATGATACCATAAAGACAGGATGATATCAAAAACCTAATAGCCAATTAGTGCTCTTCTCGTATCTTGTCTGTCGGTATCATAAAAAATTTAATTTGAAAGACTGTGTTGCCAACACACCACGTCAGCTTTTGTGAAATCTGGTCGGGTTCGGAAGCTGCATTTTAAGAAGTCGGGTCGAGTTGTATTCGGGTGGAAGAATTGAACCGATCACTGAATCACACAGGCAGACGCCACGTCAGCTTTGAATCCCTTGAGTGCATGACTCCCATAATGCTTCCATACAAAATCACAAAATCCAGAAATCCATATCACCGCACCGACCGCACGAAATACCATTATAACAAAAAAAAAAAAGAAAAAAAACATATCACCGCACGTGGGACACGTCATGAGGTGGGACCACATACACGTGCGCCTTTTGACACCTTTAAGGATGAGATGCTGAATCGCCGTCGGTCGTCGGTCGTCGGAGGGCCTCCGACAAAAGCCTCATGAAAATTAGAAAAGGAGGATGAGAAAGAGCCAGTAGTATTACACTTCCAATATGATGGATTTCTGACCGTCCGATACGCCGAGTCACCTTGAGATAATCTCTCACGCAGATGGACCCAACTGATTATACGGTCCAGATTACGGACAATATTCACCACTTGATAAATAGACTATTAGAAGCGTGTAAATCCATGTTGACAATATTTAATTCCGCAGCAGAATCTGACACAGGACACAGCTTTGCCAAACCCTCATTTAATTCACGACCCCAGTTTAAACGAGGAAAAATGAAAAATGAACAAGAACTAATTAACTACAATGGATCCAATCACAGAGATCCAACCCAGCAAATCACGCCAACCGGTGAGATTTATCTTCAGAATAGGGAGGCAACAATGGGACCCACTTGCAGAAATTAATTCCATTTGATTACTGTGCGTGCTGCTGCCATGAATCATGGGGGAAAGGTGGGTACGATATACTGAGACAAGCAGACAAATCTCTGCACCGCGTTTATAGGTCATCAACGTGATCTTCTGCATATGCTATGCTTTTTTCTTCCCAGCTTCGTTTGCCCATTTCTTCTTTGTCCCTCTTTATATAATGCACCATTGAAGCTCTGTGTTTCTTCCATCTTAAACCCATTCTGAGACTGAGACCTATCTTACCTTGCTTTCCTGTGTGGATATGGCGGTGTTGCTCCCTCTTTTGCTTGCATCCTTGCTCCTCACTGGTCCTGCTTTTGCAGCTACCTATTTAGAGGGTAAGTACCACTCTATAGTCTATACTCTGCTTCTGGTTTGGCTTTGCCATTTTCCTGTTTCATGTTATAATGTATTCTATTTAGTTGGATTGCTGGGTTTCTGTTCTGTGTCTTCATCTTCCCTTTCTCCTCTCCCTTTTCATTTTTGAGGTTGGTGTTGAGTTGGGTTTTTGTGTGCCATTTTCCTGTTTCTTTCTCATTCTTCTGATGGGCATTTTCTCTGTTTTCTTATCTGTTTTTGGATCTAAGATTTCTTTTTGTTTGCATTTTTCTGTTTTTTTAAGCTACTTTTGAGTTTCAAAAGTCTCTTCTCCAGTGCTTTTTTTTTTACCTGAGTTTGAGTAGCTTTTTTTTTTCTTGCAATTTTATGCTAATTCTGATGTTCCAAGCTACTTTTTGAGGTTTTTTAGTTTCCTTTCTACCTTTTTTTTTTCCATTTTGTGATTGCTGCGATTTCCATGGTTCAATGGAAGATCTTCTTCCCATTTTACCTTTTGAGTTCTGAGGGATTTGCTTTTCATATTGTGATTCAACATATTTCTAACAGGAGGTGTTAATCTTTTTCTCTCTTTTCTCCTTCTCTTTGGCTGATCCTTGTTCACTGTCCTTTCAGGGCTTCTCCCAAATGGAAACTTTGAAGAACCACCCAATCCATCCACCCTCCACAAAACAGTCATCCAGGGAAAGTACTCATTACCCAAATGGGAAATCAATGGCCTGGTCGAGTACATATCCGGCGGGCCGCAACCAGGCGGCATGTATTTCCCGGTTGTACATGGCGTCCACGCCGTAAGGCTGGGCAATGAGGCCTCAATCTCTCAAACCATACCAGTTAAACCAGGCTCTCTCTATTCCCTCACATTCGGCTCTTCGAGGACATGTGCCCAAGATGAAGTGTTGAGGGTCTCTGTTCCTCCTCTGTCAGGAGATCTCCCACTCCAAACACTCTACAGCAGCAATGGAGGTGATACTTACGCTTGGGCCTTCAGACCCACCTCTAACTTTGCCAAGGTGATATTCCACAACCTAGGGGTTCAGGAAGATCCTGCCTGTGGGCCTCTCTTGGATGCAGTCGCCATTAAAGAGCTGCTTCCTCCCATGCCCACGAGAGGTAAAGTACTAATCTATGGTCGTCTGGTTTTGTTTTGATCATCTGATCTACATCAATGGGTACTTGATCCAGAAGGGCTCCAGAATTGTTTCCTGTTATCTGTACGTCTTATTCTGATCAACATTTCCATGGTTTCCTGCAGATAACTTGGTCAGGAATGGCGGTTTTGAAGAGGGTCCTCATTTGCTGAAGAACTCCACCAATGGAGTCCTGCTCCCACCTAAACAGGAGGATGCCACATCCCCACTTCCAGGGTGGATCATCGAATCCCTGAAAGCTGTGAAATTCATAGACTCAGCTCACTTCAACGTACCATATGGATCTGCAGCAGTAGAGCTTGTTGCAGGGAAGGAAAGTGCCATCGCCCAAGTCATAAGAACAGTCCCCAACAAGCTATACAATCTCACATTCACGGTTGGGGATGCAAGAAACGGATGCCATGGGTCCATGTCGGTTGAAGCTTTTGCAGGAGCAGAGACCTTGAAGGTGCCCTTTGAATCCAAGGGGAAAGGTGGCTTCAAGGCTGTTAGTTTCAAATTCAAGGCAGTTGGAGCCAGGACAAGGATTACATTCTTCAGTTCATTTTACCACACAAGGGTTGATGACTATGGGTCCCTTTGTGGGCCTATACTTGATCAGGTCAGGGTTTTCCCTGTTATATATTAGCTGAACTGAATCATACACCAGTGATTCTGGCTAGTAGGGTTATTACTGCAAGGGTTATTTGATCATTCCTCTGTAAATTTGGCCGTTTAATACTTTTTTGGGGTTTCAGAACTTTGGATACTAAAGAGAGGCTTGTAAGAATATATGAAATTTAGCGAGGGTTCTGATATTGTGAGAGCTATGCTATGAAATGTAATGAAAATGATAGGAAATGAATTGGAATCTCTTCCTTAATCCCAAACCCTTCTTTGCCTTGATCCACTGAGATAGTGAGATGAGTCTAGTCTCTTTATTGTTTGCAGTGTGGAAAAGTAACTTGCATAATGAATGCGAATTTGTTCAGACTTGAGGGTACAAGCTTGATTCAGTTGATCAGTTTTGGTGGCAGCAAGGGTTCTGTTCTCCGTTGCGGAAAAGGTAAGGGCTTGTTGCTTGCGGCCTTGTGTAATGGGGGTAGTTCTACAGCGGAAGAAACTTGTGCCGCGTCCAGGCCAAGGTAGGTCAAGAGAAGCCTTTGTAAGCTTAGAGGGTAGGAGTTGCCCGATGGGATGGCTCCACCAACGTCGGTAGTACTGGATCATGACCTCAAGTCCAATGGCCGGGGTACTCTCTTGGCTCAGACCGGTCTATGGGAGGCGTTGCTTACGTGCTAAAGGGGGACAACCATAATGCAAGGCGACCATGCGCCGATGAGGTGACTTGGCACCGATGTCAAGGGTCTTCTGTATGCCGATGATGACAGGCTCCTGTGTGTCATGATGATAGGCAACCGCTTGGGTCGAAACACACCTGTGTGCTAGAGGCAACGGGATAGTTCACTCAGTTTGGGCAAGGGACTGGCGTGGTGAAGGGTCATGATTGAGCCAAGCCCGCATGCCAAGCCTCCCTTGAGTATCGGTAGCGTAGTGCCGGTCCAACACTGTCCCCATGAGCAAGTGTGCACCCATGAGGAACCCTGGTAGCCATGTTAGCCGTTAACCAGGGCCGCCCCGCAAGGGGATGATGGTCTAGGAGTGCCAAGGTTAGGCACCCAAGGAGGTCGACCACCCTTCCTCAAAGAGTACGTTAAGCTTTTGGTGGTCTGCCTGAAAATGACATCAGTTCTCCCAAAAATCTTACAGGCAAAAATGACGGTCATGTCCCTAACGTAAGCCTGCCAAGCGTAGGCAAGGTTAAGCTTGTTTTGAACCGTAACAGACTCCCCCACTCAATTCATTGTCGTCCTCGACAATGGTCTTCTTGTGAATGGGCGTCTGTGTCCTGCGCCATCCACTTCACCAGTTCCAGGGCTCACCTGGTCAACCTGGGTCTTGCCTATGTTGGTGTCCATTTATGGGGACGGAACCATTTCACCATGCCGGCCTGTCTGGACTTCACCCCCACTGTTGAGGTTACTCAAATTGCGCAATGGCTATGCCGTTGAACTGTGAAAGAAGGGCCCTTGAAGAAATATGTGTGGTGTTTCGTGGAGGTCCGCCCCATTTATCATCTTACCTCAAGGCTCGACCGTCTTCTTGGTAGCTTTTCAGTGATGCTACCGAACATGCTGATAGGTCTACTCCTCATGTTGACGATGACCTAAGTACCCTTTCACCATGCTGGCCTGCAGACTTCACCTTGCCGATTCGGGTTACTCAAACCTAGCCATGGCTTATGCTCTCTGGGCCCTCGAAACTACGTTTCGCCTCACCGACTCGGGCTACATCTTCACTCCGAGGGGGCCCCACTGTTGCTGCCTCAAGGAGACCTGACCGCTTCAAACGCGAGTGGTGGCAACTTTTACCCATGAATTGCCGAACATGCACTCGCCATGTGATGCACTGTTGCTGCTGCGAATGATCCACCTGAAGACTGAGCATGTTCATCTGAATACAATGCCGATGCAGGGCCGCCATGCTCCAACGGCCACCATAACCACATTCCTAACAAGGCTCACGCATCTTCCCTCGCATGAGGACAACAACCAATGCGTCTGCACCCGCAAGGGAAGCTATTTTAGGGTCATTGGAATGGGAACACGAACACTGAATGGCCTCTTGCTAGGCCTGATAAGCAATCTGCTCGGGCAGTGTACCCACATTCCTATCAAGGCTCACGCGTCTGCCCCCGCATGAGGACAACAACCAATGCGTCTGCCCCCGCAAGGGAAGCTGTTTTAATGTCATTGGAATGGGGACACGAACTATGAAATGGCCTCTTGCCAGGCCTGATTTGAAATCTGCTCGATCCTGGGTGGAAGTGCCTAGGGACCGCACCTGACAAAATGCTGCTTGTCATAATGATCGCTTCAACTGGCTCTGGGCTAATCTACTGAAAACCAACTACAGCTGCAACTGGCTAGCTCGCTCTGATACCAACTGTCACGGGGTAGTTCTACAACGGAAGAAACCCGTGCGGCGTCCAGGCCAAGGTAGGCTAGGACAAGCCTTTGTAAGCTTAGAGGCTAGGAGTTGCCCGATGGGATGGCTCCACCAACGTCAGTAGCACTGGATCATGACCTCAAGTCCAATGGCCGGGGCACTCTCCTGGCTCAGACTGGTCCATGGGAGGCGCCGCTTACGTGCTAAAGGGGGACAACCATAATGCAAGGCGACCATGCGTCGATGAGGTGACTTGGCACCGATGTGAAGGGTCTCCTGTATGCCGATGATGACAGGCACCTGTGTGCCATGATGATAGGCAACCGCTTGGGTCGAAACACACCCGTGCGCTAGAGGCAACGGGATAGCTCACTCAGCTTGGGCAAGGGGCTGGCATGGTGAAGGGTTATGATTGAGCCAAGCCCGCATGCCAAGCCTCCCTTGAGTATCGATAGCGCAGTGCCGGTCCAACACTGTCCCCATGAGCAAGTGTACGCCCATGAGGAACCCTGGTAGCCATGCTAGCCGTTAACCAGGGCCGCCCCGCAAGGGGATGATGGTCTAGGAGTGCCAAGGTTAGGCACCCAAGGAGGTCGACCACCCCTCCTCAAAGAGTACGTTAAGCTTTTGGTGGTCTGCCTGAAGATGACATTCAGTTCTCCCAAAAATCTTACAGGCGAAAATGACGGTCATGTCCCTAACGTAAGTCTGCCAAGCGTGCCTAAGGCTAAGCCTGTTTTGAACCGTAACACTTGGGCTATTTGCACATTTTTTTGCAAACTCCGTTTAGGAAGCAAGTATCTGATCCTATTTGGTTGATTCGGATCACACTAGTTTGGATCTTCAAATTGGATCGGATGGGGTGGGATAATAGGATCCAATCAAAAATCGGATCGGATTCGGATCACCCTTATCTGATCCGAGAATATCGGGTCTGATATATATATATATATATATATATATATATATATATATGTTATATATTTATTTATATAAATATATATAATACAATATATATATATATGTTATTTATTTATTTATTAATATATTATTTATATTGTATTTTTGTAAATTTGTGATATTATTTATTTTTTATAAAATATGTGTATATGTGATGAAAATAATTAAAAAATACTTGTATTTTTTTATTTAAATTGGTATATTTTATTTTTCTTTTAATAATTTGTTAATTTTTAAAGAAAACAAATCATATCATATCTAACCTAAGTATCCAACTTTCCGATTGGATTCGAATTCAGATCCATGTCTTCTAGATGAGATCGGATCTTTGAATTGGATCGAATTTGTAATTAACCGTGTTGGATCGGATTTGGATATACCTTGATTCGAATCCTATCCAATCCATTTGCATCCCTACTACAAATGTGTGGAAACATGGAAAAAGAACATTGCTCTCAAGAGAGTGGATATGCTCCTAACAAAGCACTCCCTTATAGCCAAGGATTTTAAAATCGAACTGGACAACGAACTGGTTAGGGGTTTGGTTTCCAAGTCAAACAACCTGATTGTTTGAGCCAAACAGACGGCCTGTTCTGACAAAAAAAAAAAAGAAAATGATCAAACCGTTGGATGGTTTGAACGCCCAGGTCAACGATTTGTTGATCAAATCAACGATTTTTGGCAAAATAACGGTTTTGGGGTAAAACAGAATCGATCACTTGACTGGTTCTGTTTTTCTGGTCTGACCATCCGATCCGGTCTGGTTTCAAAAACTGGTTTCGAAAACCATGCTTACAGCACATTGCTCTTAGGAGAGTGGATCTGTTCCTAATAGAGCACTCCTCACACCGACTTTTGTACCAGTCGCATGATGGGATGTGTTTGTGAGGTCAGTCTGAGGCCCAGTTTGTGAGGAGCAGGTCCCAATTCTGCTCTTAGGGATGGCAATTACCGAGTTTACATTGTGCCTCACATGCACATCTCAACGTGCATTGGTGATGTTCCCAATACACGGATGGGATGTACCGTGGGATACACTCTAAGGGGTGTAGATGCAAATTTGCAATTTCCACCCTACCCTCTATTTATTTATTTTTTTTTGAAAAATGGATTTTAAGGTGAGTGGAATTTAGAAATTTACAGCATGTACAGGTACGAATAGGATGGGTATGAGTAGGGTACGGTATTAGGCCAAACTAGACCCTCCCTAACCTGTATATTGAATTTATTAAAATACCCCTAGTGTCTATAATAAAAGTGTTGCTATAAGTAGAGGTGTAAATCGGGTTGTGCTGGGTCGAGAAGGCACGGCTTACATGCAAAATGCGGGCTGTACTGTGTTGGCCTGTGGGCCAAGTTGGGCTATGCATCCCTCTCTTGGGATATTATGGGGGTCGAAAAATACATAAGTAGGGCCCACTTTAATATTTTGTGAAAGTAAATGTATAAGTGGAACTTACAAGTACTATTTGTATGTTTGAATATGTTATTGGGTCCCATGACATTTCACATATATGTAAAAGGGATCCACAAGTATTTTGCCAAACGGTATTTTGGTCTTTTTGAGTAGATCTTTGAAAAATATTACAACCAAGCAATCATTGGTCTTTGAAGATCTATCTTGTAAAATGCCTCCTGAATCTAGCAAAAACCCTATACCCTACCATTCAATGAAATTACCATGCCCTAAAACTCTAATGAATGAAAGAAATTATCAAGCCGTCTCTACAAAAAAAGGAAATTGATTAATTTACTATAAATAGATGAAAAGAAACAAAAAAAACTAAAGAAGAAAGAAGAAATGAGTAGAGATTCTGGCTAAAGAAAGAAGAAGAAAGAAGAAAATTGATGAAAAAGGAAGAAGATGAAGGAGAACTCCTAGTATGTAGATGGCTTTTCATTCGTTTAAGAGCCTAGGAGGCCTATGGTTAGAGAGAAACATGAAAGTGAAATCACCAAAATGAGAATTCTTCAAATGATCCCTATCAAGTTCCAAAGATCCCATTAGGGGTGTTCACGATTAACTGAACTATGGGTCTATTTTTGAAATCATACTGATAACCAAAATCAAACTGAAGCCAATCAATTAACCAGTTGACCAATTTGGTTAACCGTTGGTTTGGTTCATCGGTTTTTCAATTACTTTTTATATTTATAGTATATATTATGAAAAAATATATATAATAAAAACTAGAAATATATAAAATATTATATATTAAATAATAAATAATGTACTGTATATTGTAAATATATATATATATATATATATTTATATAATGCATATTTATTAATTTCTAATATGTAGAAAATATAAAATATATATAATATATAAAAATATATGTATTCCAATTTATTCGATTTGATTTTTCATTTTTTTTTTCTCACTCCTACATCCCATAGTATTGAAATGATTATAAGCTTCAAATGAAGCTTTTGGGTTTTAAACAATTTTGAGCTTTTCCAAGATTTTTAAGGGACATTTCTTTCCAACTTTCTGTCTTTTGGTTGCTAGATGGGTAAAGCTCAAGACTATTTCAGAGCTTGAAAGACCCCACGGAAGACTTATCAAATGCCCCAAATTTTTGTAAAGATCCTTTGTGTGTGCCATGTTATAGGTTTTCATTGGATTTTTATGCAGTTTGTTAGTACACATCTATTGACCATAGCACATCTTCCTTAATAGGAAATTATGGAACAACTTATTGAATAAAAAGTGTTCAGACTTGTTGAAAGAACAAATATAAGTTTCCAACAAAATCGATGATCCAAGAGAAGAGTGGGAAAAGGAGAAAAGAGGACTTGGGAGAAAAAAAAGGAAAAAAGAATACATGGGTTGACTGAAAAGCACAAGTGTTGAAAAAGTATGACATACACGTTAAATCCACAGAGTGCCCCACTCTTCGTCTCTACGAGCTAGTACATTTTTTTATGCCACCCAAGTTTCTAGTTTCCTGCTTCATGATTATTTTTTTGAAGCATTAATCTATTTCTGCTTGTTTTTGACAAATACTTACTTTTTTTTTATTTATTTTATTTCAAAATTGAATAAAATAATAACTCAAGTGGTTGATTAGCTTTAATACTTTTATCTCTTTTTATTAACTCCCTCTCCTCTTTTTCATTAACTCTTTTAATTATCTTTTTTCATTAATTATGCCATTAAGTTTCACCTTCAATAACTCATGACACTAATTCTCTCTCATTTTCATTATTCCATTAAATTTCCTAGAATTCATTAACTTTATTTATTTATATCTATTTCAATTTAACTATAATTTTATATACATTGAATATTTATATTAAATTATAATTATCACTAAAAAACAATTATATTAAAATGGAGATATTCAATGATATATTATTAAGCTAAATAATCTACATCAGTTTAAAAGATAGTTAATTTTTAAGTTAATTAACTAAGTAACTTATATTTCAAAATAAATATTATTTACTTCACTCAATAAATAAAAGCAATGATTTAAAAATCTACTTGGAAGGTGAATACTCTTTTCATTTAGGTCACGGGCCAACAGTTCAACAGGTCGGGTTGGACAAATCAAACCATGACACATCATCTATTAGTATATGTATAGTATTATATAATATAATTATATTTTGTGTATATGTATTGATGTTGTCCGATTCGAGGTGTCCCGAACCAATATCGTAGTCAGATAATCTTGCCAACTGGTGAAGCCGAGGTGGAAGGACAAAACCACGCACCAAAATCTAAAACCAAAAAAGTGATTAGGGGCCCGAGGAGTTATTCCCCAGGTAAGCACTCCGACGCTCAAGTTAGTAAGAAGAATGGGTGGTCAGGCCGAGCAGTTGACAGAAACGTGTTGGTTGAGCAGAGGCAGAGTAACAGTATGAAGGATGAAGAGTTAAAAGTCCTTTACCTTGAGCGAGGATTACCTATTTATAGCCAAGGATCCGTATTCTATCCGATGAGGCGTTCAGGGTTGTCGAGATGAGGTTGCCCGCCGAGGTCTTCGGGGTAGGTCCTAATCCCCGACGAAGCTGTCATCCTTATCCGTATAGGGTTTTCCTTTCTTGGTCGCGCTTTACGTGGTGCCGACATGGCCAGAGAGATAAGACGGCTGCAGAAGTGACACATGGCACCCGTGGTCAGCTCAACCATAACCCAAACATGTATATTATTTTAGGTTCAATTTGTAGTTTTTATTTTAGTTTTAAATTTTTTATAAATAAAAGAGCCAAAAATTGAAATTTAAGACCACAAAATGTGTTTTTTTGGTATAGTGGGGTTGTAAAGATTGTGAAAAGTTACTCAAAATAAAAAAAAAGTGTCATGTGAATCAAACAATTAAGCGCACAAAGTTAAGTACTTTAGAAATTTCCAACACATTGTATATTGTAACCTATGATCCAATGACTAGATTAAAAGGGCCAATGTTTCAATCGCCTAGGTTGAATAGGTTCTGACCAAATCAACTATTTTTGACAAAATAGTAGGTTTTAGGAAACTCAAAATTAGAAATAGGGTTGAGTGATGGTTTGAATGGTTTAATCGTTCGAGTTAATAGTGAGTTGAAAACATTGAATAAAAATCATAAAAATAATCCATTTATGTTCCATGTGAAATAATAAAAATTAATTAAAAATAGTAAAAATAATTTATTAAATTATTTAAATAAGATAAAAAATAATTATTAATTATTATTATTATTGATAAAAATATTTTTATTAATATAACAAAAAATAAATAAATTAACAAAAAGTAATAAGATAAATTAAAAACTAACATCCATTTAAAATTAATATAAAGCTAATACAAAATTATCTAATAATAATAATAATTAATTTTATTAATGAACTTAAATTCCATTGAAAAATAAAATTAATAAAATTTAATAAGGATTAATAAAAAAGAAAAATTAATAAAAATTTATTAACCCTAAATATATTTTAATTAATTTAAAATCAATTCAAATTCTATTCAAAAATAGGAAAAATTATAAAAACATCTTTGGATTTTCTAACAATCCTATGAACCTTTCCCTATATATGTTTTGACCTTAACAAAAACCTTCCATTGTTTTGAAAAAAAAGGTAAACATACTTTCCTTCCATTAGCATTCCATGTAGAAAATGTTGATGTAATACATTATTTTTTTTAAATACCAAATTTATCCTTAACCAACTTTAGTCAGAAATAATTACAAACCGAAAAATATTTTTACCTAAAAATAATACAAAAATAATTACAAACCATAAATTTTAAAAATTAATAAAAAATTTAGCAATAAGATACAAAAAATATACAGATTTATGTACGTAAAGCATAGGAAACTAACCACTCTCACTAAATTGCAACTTGAATTGTGAGCGAATAAAATAGACATAAACCAAATAAACGCTTGAATTCGACTTAGATAAGCACCGTTTAATTGGAAATATCATAAAGTTGGTTCCTTGATTTTTCTTAATAAAACCCGTGCGATGAACATGTCTCAACTAATAAATTACAAAGGCTGCATTTGGATGCGATGTAAATCAAGAACCGATGTAAAATTTACACTGGTTCAGTTTTGTATGCGTTTGAAAAAGGGTGTAATTATTATGTATATAAAACTACATTCCGGTTTAGTTTTGTGTGCGTTTGGATGGAGCGTAGTTTTATCGATGTAAAACCTCATTAACTCTAAATTAAGTTTTACATCGATAATTGATGTAAAAACTACATCGATTTTATCAATGTAAAGCTTTACACTCTTCCCCATCACTATGGTGACATTTTAGACTAATTTCAAATGAAGCCAAAGTAACATAAGCAAGGGACCCATGTAAAGCAAAGGTGTCTCTTTAGCTTTTGCGAACATCCTCTATCTCTGTCCCTGATTCGACTCTTCTCTGCCTTCCCCCTCTTCTGTCCCCACTCCTGTTCTTTCATTTTGGATAATGACTGAACTGGTGAATAGAGAGACAAGGTAGTAAGCAAAACTGTAGTTGATCGTTTTGCCTCTATTCTCCAACCAAATCAAGAAAACCCGGCGAAGGCCGGCTAAGAAAGAAGATGCTTGTGGTCCAAAGGACCATAAACAGTGCCTCGTCATTCGTGTCCTAACTGATCGGATAGTGAAGTTGGCAGGTCTGAAATCTTATCTCTATCACACGTGAGATTTATCTTCTCCCTTGTTGTGTATCTCAGAATTTTCAAAGGGCACTCTATTGGTTCGTGGCAAGGGACGAGATGAAAGGGAGAATATTTTGTCAAAGTCACCGTGGAGTTTCAACAATGATCTAAATCTGATGGAACGTTGTATTATTGCAAACACATTACCGGAATCCTATAGACTTACCACTGCTACATTTTGGGTTACCGGTGGAATATCTTACTTCTTCAGCAGCGATGTTTATTGCAGAATACTATGGAAAGCCACATGAGCCTAATACATCGGAGCCAGAGGTGAGTAAGTGGAGCCTTTATGACGGTATCAAAGTTGATTTGAACGTTGTTGTACGTAATGAGCGCTTGAGCTTGACCAGTTGGTGAAGAGCGAAGAAAATCACCGGAAACAGAGGACGGACAATGGACCAATGATGGACGGGTGATTGAAGGTAAGATAAACTCTTACTTGTCGAATTTATTTTCAACAACTAACCCAATTCTAGATGCTCTTTCTCATGATGTTGCCCCAGAAGATATATTACCACAACAGAGGAAAATGAACTTCTCACAGCAGTATATTCCTTCTTGTGAAGAGATTCGAAGGGCTCGTTTTGATATTAACCCAACGAAAGCACCAGGCCCAGATGGCATTTCTTCCTTGTTCTACCAAAAGAACCGGAGCGCAATGTGGATCGAGGAGGTAGCTGATTTCAGACCCATTGGTTTAACCAATATTGTGCTTTACAAGATTCTCACAAAAATCCTCACTTAAAGACTAAAGAAGATCATGCCAAAACTCATCACTCCTCTCCAAAATGCATTTATCCCTGGTCGTTCCATCATTGATAATAGAGTCATTGCCACTGAAAATAGTCTTCTCGGCTGTTTTTCCAACCCAATAGACTACAGACTTACCAGACAGTCTTGGATTTTAACTACAAGACCCCAAAAGCGTAGTGCATCTTTTCATCTATTGGGCTGTTGAAAAATCTACCTAAAAAGACTTGCCAAACTCCAACTTCATTGTCACAACAGACTTAAATGATGTGGCAAGAAGTGATTGGTAAAATACCAATGTCCAGTGAGAGGGTTAGCTAAATTGCCAGATTGGATCTAGGGTCCGTTTGGAAAAGCTGAAGCTTTTACGTACTGAGCTACTTTTACTGAACAATTTTGAAGAAGCTTTTAAAGAACTTCACCGAGAGTTGTGTAGATAACATGTTCTTGCAATGACAGTTGTGTCTAGAGTGAGTGCAACATATAAACAAGAACGCCATGCACTATATCTTAGTGAAGATTAAAAAGAATTTAGCCAACATCAATGTTCACAAAATTATCAACGCTCAAGATCCATATTTAATCTAGAGATTCTTTTATCTATATTTGATCAGAATCTTATTAATCAGGAATTGAATGACAAAGATATATAAAGCACACAGATAATAATATAAAAAGAGCTAGCTCTACTGCTACTTAACCCCACAAAAACAGTTAAAGCAAAAAATCAGATAGAAGAAAAGACATTAAAAGGGGGTGTATCATGTATGAATCCCAATATAAAGACCGTCTTCTCATTCCTTTTCACAGGATCGTGTTTACACCATTTATACAATGGAAATATCTCCATGTAAAAAAGAAACATAAAGTACAAAACTATTCTCAATACACAACTGTAAAAGGCTATGTGAAGCCGATCTCATTCCTTTCCTTCCCTAGATAGAACATTGGAAAAGGGTGTTCACTGATCTAGGAACCCAGCAGAATCTGACATGTAAAGAATGAGATGTTCTCCATGAGCAAAGTTGTACATGGGTCGATTTCTTGATTTGACAATCTCTTCGAGGGATAACCACTGAAATAGCCAAAAACCACATTAAGGGATTTGAGTCGAATATTGCCTAATAGTTTGGCTCTATAAGTATGTCTACATGTTGGTTCTGTAGACTTCCAGTACCATCTCCAGCAGATTGGTTCGGCAAGACGTGAAATACCATTCATTGTCACTGTATGGTTCATGCTTAGTAATACAAGGACGGATTATGCATTCTCATAACATAAATTCCTCACATACTACCATTTGCCTTTGGTGGTTCCTTCTTAAATTCTTGAAATTTATAGTTTTCTAAATTAGTTTGCCATAAAATTACTTTTTATACTATATATTATTTGTTATTCATAATATAATATATTTTACATATTTATACATTTATTAATAATATCTTTTATAAATATAAAAATTAAAAAGAATCAAAAAATAAAACTATTAAAAAATCGAAATCGATCAACTCATTAATCGATGGTACAGTTTGGAATCAATGTTTTAAAAAATGATTTGAAATCGGAACTGTTTTAGTCATTAGTTTTTTGGTTGACGGTTTGATCGTCCGATTCAAATGGATGGTTCATTCTGAAATAAAAATTTTAAAAAATAAAAAAACAGCCAGAACTGTTGAATGGGTCAATGGTTCGACCACCTAGGTTAATGGGTCATTGACCGATTCAACGGTTTTTGGCCAGAGACCGAATTTAGGGTAAAACGAAATTGATTGCCTGAATTGTTTTCAGGCCGAACGGTCCGACCGTCCGAATCAACGACGGTTCGAAAACCATGTTTGGAATTGCAAAACCGCTAATACCTGAATACCGGTTCGGTTTAAAAAATATCCCATTAACCGAACCATAAGTGCATGACACCGAAGACAAAGAAAAAAGTTTGGCAGAGTGGCTTTTTGGAAAAAAACAGATTGGGCTGTCAAGGGGCACTACAATTACCCATTTGCCCCTATGGCAAGGTGTCATGCAGTGTTGCAGATGAGATCATGAGATGAAGCCACTGCGTTATCTCTTCCTTCTATTTCTTCTGCATACAATTTCATAAGGTGGTCGTTTTTCTCGTTGTAGGGTCTTCACCTTGTCCTCTTCATAGCTTTTTCTAGGGTTTTCAAGACTAGATTCTCAATGTAAGTTCTCCATGCTTCGTTAATGGCGTCCACTGTTTTTAGAACAGATGGGCATTAGTTTGGACTCTTTGATATGTGTTGGAGCATCTTTTGATCGTTCGTTTTTTTCTTTTTCTGTTTTCTTTTTCTTTTTTTTTTTCTTTTCATTCACAAGTTTTCTGATCCTGATGATAGTTCTGCTTTGCTCGGTAGCTGAGGGAAACCGAAGAGGAGTGATATTTTGATGCATTTGGACTTTGGAGTGTTTTTTCAGATATTTGTGCGTTGGAGGACCGGAAGATGTCTAAAGCTGGAGCACTTGATCTCGCATCTGGCGTTGGAGGAAAGATTGAGAAAGCTGACGTTCTTTCAGCTGTTGACAAGTATATTTTCCTTGCATTTGCTCTTTTTTTTCTTAGCGCATTTATGCGTGCTATTAGCTGGTTCTTGGATCTCTGTTTTTCTTTTTTCCCTCTTGACTGCAAAAGTTGATAAAAAAAATCTAACCGTAAAGGTTAAAACCAGTGAAACTCAGGGAAGAGTTCGGTCTTTCAAATCCTATAGAGCAGACATGATATCTGCATTCCTTGGATTACGTTTTGTATGTGATCCTCAGATTGTATGCCTTTTCTGCAGTATCAGTTGGATTTCAAAGCATAGACTACTTCAAGGAAATAACGAATAACTCGGATAATGTCTGTGTGATCGTTATTTAGTTAGCACTCTGCACTGGTCTTGTTTTGGTTTCTGAATGCTGAGTTGGTTTTTCATCAGTAGATGTTCTTGATGATTTATTTGGTGTTTTTGTCTTATCTCTGATGTAGATTTTCTGATTTGTTTAAAAATTTAGGTATGAGAAGTATCACGTCTGTTATGGAGGGGATGAAGAAGCAAGAAAAGCAAACTACACTGACATGGTAAGAGAGCTTTCGCTCCTGATCTGCCATTTGATGCGACTATGCATGAATTATTCACCTGTTAGCTACGAAAACTTCTTTTTCTTTGGTAGAGTATAATACTTATAAAATGTATTATAAATATATGATCTGTCTCATGTTGTAGATTTTATTTTATGAGGTAAAAAAATAACTTGTTATCTTTTCCATTTCATTTTTTTCTTTTATTTTCACCCTTTTTATTTGTTCTGCCGCTTATGGTGATTGAATACCTTATCTTTTTTGTCATTCCTTTTACCCTTTTCTTATTATTCTGTTGCCTAGTTTTATTTTTACTAATATTCTGTTGATCATTGATACCTGGAAGTAAATGTTTTCCAAATTTCATATTCATACTTTTTCTCTTATTGAAAATCATTCTACTTTTCATGCAATGGAGAAAGATGAACATAACTATATCATTCTTGGGGCATTTATAAATTCATAACTGACCCTTCTGGAAAGAGAGTTTGGGTTTGCATGATGTTTCCAGTACTTCTTAAGATTATTTGGAGAATGCCATCACCAATAATTTTGTAATGGTACGCAAATTTCCTTATTTATTTTGAGATATTGCTTTAAGTGTATAAGGCAGTGGTGTAGGAGTGAGTGGTCTGTAGAGTAATGGAAGTTGGAGATAAAAACACCACAACAGAAGAATTTTGTGAGTCTCGGCAAGTGGAAATTGCGGATTTGGGGATTTGACAACCAAGGGTGTGTGTAATGACTAAGAAATGTATTAATAGACTCCACGAGGGAAGTGTAGAGTTGCAGAGAGAAGAGATTAGGGTTTCTTGGGACTGGGAATGATCTCTCCCGGATTATCTAGAGAGCTAAGGTAGTAGGCTTGAGCATGGGAAGTCATATGCTTTAGTGGTTGTGTGCTTCATTGTGTGTTAAGGGTCTGGATGCCTGCTTCGCTGATTGTTCTGCTAACCAATGGTCTTGAGTATATCAATGCTCTTACAAAGTGGATGGAGCTCAATTTACTCATGATTCATGAAAATTGCAAACCGATGGTTTTGAGTATATCCATTCTCTTACCAAGTGGATGGAGCTCAATTTGCTCATGAAAGTTGCAAACCAATGGTCTTGAGTATATCCATTCTCCCACAAATGGATGGAGCTCAATTTGCTCATGAAAGTTGCATAGAATCAATGTTCTTGCAGCTGAACTGACTGTAGCCTTGTGTCCTGCTGCTAGCAGGAGCTGTTTTTCTTTTTTCTTTTTTTTATTTATTTTGATGTTGCTAGAAGAAGAGTTAAGAATTTGGAAATAACTCTGAGATATTTCTTCTACTGGTCTTTATGCGCAAAAATTCACCAGTATTGGAGGATATTTTTCTTGTAATGAGAAATATTTCTTCATTGGAACATCATTTAATGATCCTGTTAGGTATTTTCCTTTTCTTTGATACTGTGGTTAAATATTTCTTTCCTGCTTCTTTAATCTTTCTTATGTAGTACTTAAACAGAGGAATGAAGATTCCATTACATTGTAATATCATGATGAAATTTATAAGGAAACCTTCCAGTAAGAAGTTGAGGCAAATATGATGTATTATATCTCTAAATATCCAAAATTATTATTTGAAAAACTTACCTTCATATTAGATCTCCATATTTCCAAATATATCACTAAAAAAAATATGATGTACCTATCCAAGATTAAGTAGAAACCTTTGATGCATTTTCTGTAATTTGATCCACTATTTCTGTTTCCTGTGATTTTTAGGTTAACAAATACTATGATCTTTCAACCAGCTTCTATGAGTTTGGCTGGGGAGAATCTTTTCATTTTGCACCCAGGTTAGTGCACATTATGAGGTTCCAGTCTTTTTTTTCTGCAAATTACTGTTAGTTGAACATGCTTTTTAGGTTGTATTTTCAGTTACTAAAGATGTACCAACAAAGACCATAAATTGTGTATCTACAGATGGAAGGGTGAGTCTCTTAGAGAAAGCATCAAGCGTCATGAGCACTTTCTTGCATTACAACTGGGTCTAAAACCTGGACAGAAGGTTTGTTTCACTTGGCTATTCTTGTGAGGTGACGTGAAAATCCTACTATCATGATTCACAAGATTTATGTTTTCTAGGGGTGCTACTTGGGGTGGGTTGGTCTAGTTTAGGCCAACATATCCCTAAGTGTGGAAGACACAAGCACATTTGACCAACTGCACCAACTATTGTGTAATACCCATGCAAACTCTCCCTAAACTGACCTGATCCAAACCAGAGTGCAACTGAGATGCTTACTCCTCTACTAAAGTACTGTCTATTGTTGAATCAAGTTAGGCTAGATGTGCTTACAATGCACTATTGTAAATGAAAGGACGCTTAAATTGTGATTATTAAGATGTGAACTGAGGTCCTAAGAAGATGAACTTTAAATCCTAATCGAAGCATTGAAGTTCTTGACATGTACACATATTTACACACAAGCAAGCTGAGCCTGTCCTAAAGGCTGAGTTGGTGTGAGTGTCTTTCTGGTTGAACCAACCCAAGTGGCACTGCCCAATGGTTTTAGATGGTTTGTATCAGGAAAGTTGAACCTTTTCTTGCTACCGCAGGTATTGGATGTAGGATGTGGCATTGGTGGGCCGCTAAGAGAAATTGCTAGATTCAGGTAACCTATTTCATGATACATGTAGAGCATTCTTGTTATACTAGAAAAATTGTAACCTTTGCTTCCAAATATTTGGTTAAATAATTCTAGCAATGGTCATCCAAAGAAAGCCAATAGAAAAATATTAATCAATTTATTTATATCCCTGTTCTTGAAACTTTTTTGTGTTGGGAATTTAGTTTGGGCACACTGACTTATTCCCTACTGACTACTCTCGCTCACATGGTTTTAATTCAAAAATTCTTCTTTTTTCTTTTTGGATCAATGATTAGTTCTTGACATTGAGAACTTCTAAGAAGTACTTGTGCAACAAGTACTTCTTTTAACAACCACTTAATCGTCAAACAAGGGCCTAAGCCTGACAATAGCTCTCAGAAAAACCACAGACCTGGTACTGACCATAGTTTCTGGGGGTAACAGGTCCTGAACCAACCCCTTTGTTGATTGGGTTGTCAATTCTGATCCCATAACACCTGATCATAGCTAACGAGAAAAGCATCAGGGTATGTCATATTTTCTAATAAAAATTTTGATAATATGGTTTAAAATTATATAAATAACCTTCATATAAATCCATCACTGACCAGTTATTATTTGACCTCAGATGTGTCTGCAAATTGTATCCATTTGTCCAAGTTTTGAATTTATATCTGATCCAATCAATGGGGTCCTAATTCAACTAATTCATAATTGGATTGAATATGGATCCATTCATCCACCCTAATCCAATCTGATATGATCTGAATTCTGAACCACTGGTATTTAAATGTATCTGCTTATATCTACATAAAAATAAATGTGTCTATTAGTAAAGTTGGTTTTGATGTTGTATGTTTACTGAAGAGTCATAATTTCAAGTCTCATAGAAATTACTTTTAAGCTATTTTATTCATGATATAAATGTTTTCAATCATCAACATCATCCTATCCTTATACCAACTATATGGTGTTGGCTACATGGATCCTTTATTTTTCCATTCCATTCTGTTTAAAGCAATATCCATTGTTAAATAATTAGCGCTTTAGTCATTTCATACAACTATCCATGCCCTTTTTGTCTACCCTTAGCCCTTCTAGTCCCTTCAACTTGAAAAAAAAAACATCACTTCTTACGGGTGCTGCATGTTACCAAACTATCTTAGTCTACTTCCTCTCATTTTAATTCTAGTTCATTTATTAATAATATATAATATCTGTACCTTATTAAAAAATAATGTTCTGATCACTTTTAGTTTAATTTTTATTAGTATACAATATCTGAATCTGGCATGTGAGATTTTATCTGAATCCAAATATTAGTGGATAAAATTTGGGTGTAGGTATATCCAACTTGAATCTGATACTTTCGCAAGTTGGATGCAAAAACAAGCCGTCACAACTAGGACCAGTCATAGACCAGACTATGTAGTAGGGTGTGATCAGTTCGTATTCCTTGTCTCCTGGCCAAATGGCCTACATCAAACTAATGGAAACAACTTATAGCTGCTTGTTGGAGGAAGTCTTGAAAAATTCATGTCTAACAATCATTTCTCTATCTTGCTGTAGTAAATCCTTACTTGTTCTATCATATCCATGGGAATGTCTGATTCCAAGCCAATTATCAAAAAAAAAAAAAAAAAGTCTGGTTCCAAGCCCTTGCAAAGACGCCAAGTATTTGGCTTTCCTTAAATCTTATTCCTCCCCTCCCTGAACTCATCCAGTGTTGGAAGGGACTGGATTTCCCATTTAATATCCATCTAAATTACTTCACTACATGTGACTGGTGAAAAGCTTCCCCTAGCTTGTCCTTTTCTTCTCTTTCTTATTTTACTTTCTCTGATGGAAATAAGTTGTTGGCATCTATCTCACTTTTTCTCCCAAAAGATGGTGTGGTAATAACAGAATACTGCAGTACTGACTACCTATTTGACTTTAATCTTTTCAGAAATTTGAAAGTTAAGTTGATTATCTAACTTGATTATTTCCATATTCAGAGAATCACAAATTTGTATTGTTATCTGTTGCAGCTCAACATCCATTACAGGGTTGAACAACAATGATTACCAGATATCAAGAGGAACAGTATGTATTAACTTGTTTCTGTGCAATATAAGATCCCCCTTACAATGCAGCTATAAAAAAGGGCATTACCCGACATTGGTCCCAACTATCTGGGGTCTTGAGGGTTGGATTGGATGTGTACCTAATCTTTGCCTTGTTTGGGGTTTTTTGAACGAAGTGGCCACCTTCAGACTCAAACTTGCTTTCTCATGCTTGTCATCCCAAAGTTTTATTGTTTCATGATTAATTTTTATGTTTTGGTCTGTTTTGAGGTTCCTAGTCCAAATTTATTTCTCTGACCACCGAATTGATTTGTAATCTTTGTAGCATTTATATTAATGAGTTTTGGTTGCTCTTCAGGAATTGAACCGCATAGAAGGAGTGAATAAAACCTGCAACTTTGTAAAGGTCAGAATTTCTTTGTTTCACACTGAACCATTTGTGGTCATTTTCTTCTGGTGAAAGTGAAACCTTTTTTCATCCACATACTTTTTTTTCCCTAGTCTATCTTTTGTCCTGTTAGTTGGTTCTATATATGGCTGAACAGTTTCATCAATTCTAGACCACTTTGTTCAGGCTGACTTCATGAAAATGCCATTTCCTGACAATACTTTTGACGCAATATATGCAATAGAAGCTACCTGCCATGCACCAGATGCGGTATGTCTTCTTAAGATAACTCATTGAATTCACATTGTCAGTAATTAGTGTCTTCGTTCAGCTGGAATATCCATGTCCACTTCTTAAATGTCTTTTGTTTCAAAATTGTCTAACCTTTCCTCTCTGGGTGGAAAAGCTTGGATGCTACAAAGAGATTTACAGAGTATTGAAGCCTGGTCAATGTTTTGCTGCATATGAGTGGTGCATGACTGATTCTTATGATCCCAAGAATGAAGTACACCGAAAAATCAAGGTCATACATTGCTAGATACATAGTAACCGTCATCTGTTAACTCCATTTCCTTCTTTTATGATTGTATAAACTTGCCTTGACTAATGATGCAGGCTGAAGTTGAACTTGGTGATGGGCTTCCAGACATCAGGTCAATGGCACAGTGCCTTGAGGCTCTGAAACTTGCAGGCTTTGAGGCGAGTAGCTTGGACATTGCAATTTGTACTATTTATCTAAAGTTAGAAAAGAAAAATGAATGAAAAAGAAAGAAGAAAGGACACCAAAATTGATCTGACTTGGATATGATCTGGATTTGTTACCTAAAGGTGATATGGGACAAGGATCTTGCTGTGGACTCACCTCTTCCTTGGTACTTGCCTTTGGATACAAGACATATCTCCCTAAGTAGCTTTCGTCTAACTGCTCTGGGCCGTTACATCACTAGAAACCTGGTAATGTACTTTTTTATTTTCTGATTCACATGCATATTTAACTCAGAATTTGAAGAACAATCTATTGCTACTGCTTTTCTAGTTTGGTATACACAAGTGCAACTTTTCCCTCTGTTTTATTCTTTTGTTCCTTTTTCACTATCTTAGAAGCAATGTATAAGTGACAGAGTCATTGCTTTTGTAGGTCAAGTTCTTAGAATTAATGCATCTCGCTCCAGAAGGAAGTCAAAGAGTTCAGGCTTTCTTGGAGAAAGCTGCAGATGCGCTAGTGGATGGTGGAAGGTAAGACATTTTAACTTTGCATGCTTGTCTACATTTCTCTTCTTTCTCTCTCAATGAAGACAACATTTAAAATGAAAACTGGTGGCTCTTATTGTTTGTGTCTAAAAGAAGTTTTTTGCTTTTGAATGGGCTAATAATACCAGATACTCATGTACTAGTAACTGGTTCATACCATACAGGAAGGAGATCTTTACCCCAATGTACTTCTTCTTGGCTCGCAAACCTCACCAGAACGGTCAAGAATCTGGCAGTGCTATAGAAACTTCTTGAACTTTGTAACGTTTGTAAATTTTCAGTTGCCTCGCTTTCCTTCCAAGAACCGGCAAGTGAAACTAGGAGAACTAATTCATCACTTTGTGTTAGTTTTGCTCTTTAAATTTTCTTAGGTTCAGGCTAAATGCAGACCAGTTTAGATTTCAGTTAGGGTTTTGCATTCAGTGTTACCTTCAAGTTTTGCTCTTAATGCTTGTAGTTGTAAACTTGTAATGTTGTTATTTTGTAGTTGCTAAAGAGATATAGGGCTATATCATAAGCTAGTTGGGTGATAAAACCGAATTCAAAGGTGCAGCCCGGGAAACAGACCCATATATGATTCTCGGTCCCCTATAATTGGCACCTACCCCATATTTGGAGCATTAGAATTTAGAAGCTTAGAACCTACCATGGCACTATGAAATCGGTCCTACTGTAAACCCTCTTATTTTCCAATTCATTTAAAAGAACCCTGGAGAAGAGTTTTGCACAAAGTTTTACAAATAATCCTTGGTCAGATGGTTAAAAGTCCCAAGATTAAACTCATTTCCCCAAGAATCAGTGGCTTTGAAGGGTTTTACTCAATGTTTTTGAACCGTCGTTGACCTGGACGCAGACGGTCAGATCGTTTGGCCCAAAAACTATCCAAGCAAACGGTTCTGTCTCACCTCTGACTCACTCTTGGGTCAAAAACTGTCGACTTTGTCAGAAAACAGCTGATCTGGGTGGTCCAACCGTCAATTTGTTTGACCCGGACAGTGGTTTGTGGTTTGAGAAATTGCACAGGAGAAACTCTGAGTCTGAAACACAAACTCAGATCTGATATTCAGAGACTGAGAGAAAGAAGAAGTTGCAGTTTTCTCAGATCTAGATCTAAAAAAACGAAAAATCAATCTCAGATCTGAGATCCGAGAACTCGTATCTCAGATCTCAGATCTGTCATCTACGCTGTTACCACCGTCACCATCTCGTCATCGCCTGATTCTCGGTCCCTATAATTGGCACCTACCCCATATTTGGAGCATTAGAATTTAGAAGCTTAGAACCTACCATGGCACCATGAAATTGGTCCTACTTTCAACCCTCTTATTTTCCAATTCATTTAAAAGAACCCTGGAGTCTGGAGAAGAGTTTTGCACAAAGTTTTACAAATAATTCTTGGTCAGATGGTTAAAAGTCGCAAGATTAAACTCATTTCCCCAAGAATCAGTGGTTTTGAAGGGTTTTACTCAATGTTTTTGAACCATCATTAACCTAGACATGGACGGTCGGACCGTTTGGCTCAAAAATCATCCAAGCAAACGATTCTGTTTTACCTCTGACCCGTTCTTGGGTCAAAAACTGTTGACTTTGTCAAAAAACAGCTGATCCGGGCAGTCAAACCATTGATTCATTTGACCCGGACAGTGGTTTGCGGTTTGAGAAATTGCAGAGGAGAAACTCCAAGTCTGAAACACAGAGACTGAGAGAAAGAAGAAGTTGCAGTTATCTGAGAAAAAACGAAAAATCAATCTCAGATCTGAGATCTGAGAACTCGTATCTCAGATCTCAGATCTGTCATCTGCGCTGTTACTGCTGTCACCATCTCGTTGTCGCCGTTGCCAATGAGCATCGAATCCATTCTCCTCTTCTTCCCTCCTTCCCTCTTTTTTTCCTTTCATTTCTTTCTCTTTTCTTTCTTTCCTTCTCTTCTTTCTTAGCCTACAAAAGACTCTTCTCCACTCCTTTCTGTTTCTCATATACTATTTGTTATCTTGCCCTAATACAAACCGCCCAAACCATTTGACCCGAACGGTCAAATCGCTGACCCAAAAACTGGTAACTCAAACGATTCCATTTCCGGGTCGTCAATTTTTAAAACCTTGGTTTTACTGTTTAAGGAATCATTGGTTTCTTCAATAGAACGTGTTTGGTAGAAGTAATGTCAATGAGGTGATTTCTCAAAAGAAGCAACTATCACAACGTTATTGGTTTGCACATTAGTGACATGAATATATACCAAATGAAAATGTCATTTACATGTGATCCGTTTAAAGGTTCAGTTTAAACTGATTCAATGATCCGTTTCGGTTTTTGAAAAATGCAACGGGTGGCAGATTATGGGGCCCCAGAGCCGTTTTCTCTGGTCATGCATCTGCTCACACTCAGACGCAAGACATTCTCTACAGCCTACAGAATCTACCCTCTATTGCACTGTCTAAATTGGTCACATCATTTGTCCACATGGCTGAAGTAGGTTAATCTCATCTGAGGTGCACGAATTATTTGAAATTTAAAGAGATGCTATATTGGCTTTTGTTCATGATTTTTATTTTATTGAGCAAATTTCAGCCCATTAAAACCCTAATTAAACCGCAAAACTAATAAGCATTTGGTTCGTTGGAGTTCACTTCTGGTGCTGCGACCGTGGTCATAGCACTCCCCCTGTACCACCCTCGATAAAGCATGAACATGCCCAGCTTTTGCAAATAGGGGTGAACTCGGGTTGGCCTGAATTAGAATTTTACACTCGTAGATGAAATATAGAATTTTACACTGCAAATAGGGTAGAATTTTAACATAATTGTGTAAAATCAAATATATAAATCATTTTTAAGTATATGAAATATATTACTTTTATAAATTTTAGTTTTTATTAAAATTTTTTTAAGAAATAAATCTTATATTATTTATTTCAATATATAATACTATTTTTAATATTTATTAAAGACGAAAAACAATCCAAAAGTAGTCAATATACAGTTTTCAAGGATTAAGGTATCGATATGATACTCTCGATATGGGGCATATTGTATCTGTATCTATGGTCATGGATACGGGATACACCACAACTAGATTCACACCGATATGAAGGTGCATTCATGCCTAGTTTGACAAAACTGTATATTGACTACTTTTGGATTGTTTTTCATCTTTAATAAAAATTAAAAATAGTATTATGAAAACTGAAATAAATAATCTAAAATTTAATATTTTTCAAAAATTTTAATAAAAACTAAAAATTATAAAAATAATATATTTCATCTACCTTAGATGATTTATATAATTTATTTTACACATAATTATATGTTAAAAATGAATACATAGTTATTGTTTGAAAAAATAGTAATTATATAAAAATACTAACTAAATAAATTTGCCCAACAAAATTAATGGAAAACAGAAAATTATAATTATAAACTGAAATGAATAATTTAAGATTTAATTTCCCCAAAAAATTTAATAAAAACTGAAAATTATAAATAATTTATTTTATCTACCTAAAATGATTTATTTGTTTTATTTTACAATTATATATAAAATAAAAGCATTATATATTAAAAATGGAAACATATTTATTATTTAAAAAAAGAGCTACCATTTAAATAAAAACACTAAATTAATAAATATTCCCAAAAATTAATAAAATTGAAAATTATAATTATAAAAATTGAAAGAGTGATAATTATTGTATGATGTTTGGATGTTCTAGAGTCTCAGTATTGTTTATTATTTCTCTTCATATAACCTGTTGAAGTATGCATTTTTCATGTGTTTATATCTTATTTATAGATAATTCACTTTTGGTTTAGAATTGTTAATGTATTTATGTGATTTATATGCATTTCCTTATCATATTCAAGTGTTTCTATATTTTTCAATTCTCCTCCCTTTGATCCACCTTTTTTAGTTTGGATTTTTCTTTCTTTCCCCCTTTTTTTGACTTTTCTCCTTTTTTATGGACTATTTTGGATTTTCCTTTCCTTTTCCCCCCTTCTATTTTGTTTTTGAATGTTCTAATCCTTTGGAATTTTCTTCCATTCTTTATTTCAGATTTTCCATTTGTTTGGTTTCTTTCTTTTTTTGGATTTTCTTTCCCTTTTTATATTTTGAATTTTGGATTTTTCTCAATTTTGTATTTTCCCATTTTTTGTTTTCCATATTCCCATTTTTTTGTATTTTGGATTTTTTTTCTTATTGATTTTGGAATTTTCCCTTTTTTTTATTTGTTTTTTATTTTTTTTGCATTTTTAATTTTCTTTCTTTTTGCTTTTGTATTTTCCCATTTGTTATTTTATGTATTTCCATTTTTGCATTTACCTCTTTTTTTTTCTTTAATTTTTTGATTGATTTTGGAATTTTCCCTTTCTTTATTTGATTTTCTATTTTGTTTTTTTTCTCCTTTTCTTTGTATTCCGGATTTTTCCCTCTTTTGATTTTTTTTTATTTTGTATTTTCCCCCTTTTTTGCACATTGGATTTTTTATTTTTATTTTTTTGGTTTTTCTCTTTTTTTTTTATATTTTTGTAGTTTTCTTTTTTTTTCTTTTTGCTTTTCTCTTTTCTTATTTTTAATTTTTGGATTTTATCCTTTTCTGTATTTTGTTTTTTTTTTTTTTGAACTTTGGATTTTTATATTTTTTTCCTTTTTCGGATTTACACTTTTTATATTTTTTAAATTTTTTCTTAATTGGCCCTCTAAGATTGAAAATGCAAAGGTATCACACAACTGATGCGCATGGGTTCGGGGTGTGATATCTAAATCATGGTTAACGGCCACCAGTCTTTAAACCTCCACTCATAGGGGCTTCTTAGGTTGGTGACTGACTGAGAGCTTTCCACCGTTCTCATTGGGTGCCTAGTCCGGATGGCCCAAGTGTACCGGACTCTCTCCTAATAGGATAGTGGGCTCTAGAATTCCAATGATGATATACAATATGCGGATGCTCATTTATAACAATCAGTACAAGGCATAGCTTAAAAAACATAAAAATGAATATAAATAATCATTCAAGATACATGCCTGGTCTATACATGATATTAAGAAGTATCGCTATCGATCATGAAATGACTCCATTATTTTCTATTTCTACTTGTAAAAAAAAAAGCAAATAGTCAATTATCCAATCCAAATCAACACTTAAACAAGTAGTGAAATGAAAGAAATCAGCTGCAACCAAAAGCATATGTTTCACACCAACTACTTCGGCTAGGATCTGATCAGTCCAATAGGTCCACAGATGGTGCCAGAGACTCGATGGAAATACGTGTAACCACAATATACTAGCACTCGGCTGTCAAGACAAAACCTCGAGAGAAGTGGCCTAGTAAGCTGAAACTAGTGCAGATTAAAGTTTCTCCACCATTTCTTGCTAGTTGCTTAAGGTTACAACTTCTGGGACATACTTCAGGGTTGCCTTTCATCTGTCAATGTAAGAATTCAACTAGCTGGAACACAGTCCACTAGGAGGGATGATGGTCGAGAGAGTTGAATGACACTTGCATGATGCATCAGAAGGCCACTAAGGCCTGCCCCCTAATTCCATTGATGGAAAGGATTGAAATAGCTAAGCCATTTGTTATAGCTGGAGGAACACTTGCTTATTATATACTACTAGTCTACTACTGGCGTGTCACCAAGGGAGGCTTACCACTAACCATGTTTTCAACATGCACATGGCCTATTACCACTTGTTACCAAAAGGAACAAAGGCTAGCAGCATAGTTTGCTGTCTTGAGGAACAACCCACAATGCTATAAGAGAAACTCCATACCCGGACAGATGAGAAGAAAATAAAAACCTGTGTAGCATTAACATAATCCCAAACCTCTGGGACTATAATACCAATTGCTGGTATGGAGATATATCTGAGACAGAGTAGGTCATCCAGCCCGTGTGCCAACAAGTGATGTCAATGTAGGCAGGGGACTAAGTGGGAGATTGAAGACTAACCGACGGTGTCTTGGAGCTGAGAATCGATACAGGTGACTACCGATTCGATGATCCAAGCTTGAAGAGCAACCAAGGAAACACTGTCCAGTCCAAAGAATTTCCACAGTTGCCTTTTGGTTATATTAGAATTCAGCAACAGGGCATCAAAATCATATGCAGAAATAAGAAGATATGCCTGAATGATGTGTACAATATAGGCCAGCTTCTCAAGAACCAAATGTAATACCAGAGGTTATTTTCAAATTCGATCAACATATGATTGGCAAAGCCAGCTTAACGCCATACCTGTTCTGTAAATGTGCCTCACTGTAGTCAAGGCAAGTGCAGTAATCACAATTACTCCAAGAATCCTCTTGTGCCAAATTTAAACGGCAATCTCTCTCTAGGAAAAAACAATGCACGACAATCTCTAGGAAAAACCAATGCAGATACTACAACATACAGATCCAATTATCTAAAACTAAAGGCAGAGAAAAAAACAGACAAATCTATATTTATTTTCTTTGTTTTTCCTTCAAACACAGAGAAATAGAGTAACTGAACTAACAAGGATCGAACAAAACAGCTCCTCCTTCGAAAAAAAAAGGGAAATGGAATTAACCTTTGCACAGCACTCAAGGACTCCCCAGTGGAGTCGCCATTCTGTGAACGTCGGAATAAACCGGCAGTTCACTTACTGGCTGATTGTTTAGAGTCGCCACCCACCAAAATCACGAAATAGGGAGTGATGGGTCTCCAGAATATGCAATTAAACAAAAAAAAAGGACTCCAGGCCTTGTCACCGAATATGTAGGTAAGCTGAACGAGAGAGAGAGGGAAGGGGTTAGGCACCCCTCTCTCTCTCTGATCGGTGCAAATATTAATTCCATTCCTTGAAATCATATAAGAAATATTCCATTCCTTGAAATCACATAAGAAATATTCCATTCCTTGAAATCACATAAGAAGAAGGCGACAGAAGAAGAATTTGTCGTCCACCTGCAATGGAAGGGAGCTCCTGTAACCGGCTATCTCTTCCTTCCCATTTAATCTCCTTTTAGGTACAGGGGCCTGAGCAAAGGGGTGAGAATACATTCCCACCCCTTTTCTATCAGGACCCCCGCTATCTTACGGTTCGATTAGCTGGAAGGAGGAGAGAGCCCTCGAATTTCTTCCTTCGATTGCAAGAAGATGCAGACAACCTCTGGCTTTTAAGAAAACCCAAAAATAAAAGCAGTAAAAAAGAATGAAACTGCAAGGGAGATGAGGTACGAATCCCACCTCTTGTAACCTTCGAAGAAATCGATGCTACTAAATTCGAATGCACAGGTTTAGAATAACTTGATGAAATTGGGGAAAATTCGGCTCGGAGGTGACAGAGGAAGCAGATCGTGGGCACTTGCGGTGACACTGAAATCCAGCGGCGATGGTAAGAATGGCTGATGTGTTAGTTTGTGTCTCCTCCCTTTGTCTCTCTAATCTCTCTCTCGTCTCTCTAATCTCTCTCCTTCATTTCTTTGTTTCTCTCAGCTCTCTCTCTACCGTTTTTTCTTTCTCTGGTACTCTCGGCTCTCCCTTTCTCTCTATCATTTTCACTCTGTTTTCTTCTTTCACCCGAGCTCCCTTTCACCGTCTCACCTTCTCAATTAGGGGGTTTTCACATACCCTCGAGGTGTTCTTCCCCTCCACCCTCTTTCTCCTTAACTATTGAAGAAACCTTTCTCTCTCGCACCTCTCTTTCTCTCTCTTCCCAACCCGGCAGCTCCTCAAAGAGGAAAACCTCGAGAGCCTCTCCTATTCTCTTCAAAACTCCCCCTCGTACCTTGGGAATGGTGTCTCCATTTATAATGGAGGGCAAGGGGGAGTTCAAATCTGCGCCCCACACAATCGGAAGGTGCCAAGTGTCCTTCCACACGTTTCCCCATTAACGCGTGTGGAGCTAATATGACGGACGTTAACTCGTCCCATTAGTTCCAAATTCCCGCTACTAATGGCGAGAATTCCGGCAAAGACGTTCATTCCGACAAATACACCAAAGGTACTCCCCGTCTCTCTCATCGCATCCCTCTCTAACATCCTTTACATGTTTTGCTGAGTTATTTTTTATCTTATTTTTTTCAATACAAAACACAGAAGGGAAGGGAGATCACCGGCGACCACCCGACCATTATACAGGTTCAGATTTTCCCTATTCATTCTCACCTATTTTTTATTGCATCAAAACTTGAATGTTCTAATAAAAATAGAAAAAGTGAATTCTATGTAAAAACACCCACATTCAAAATTAAGAATATCCATATTCAATGAATGCCTCAAATTTTGTTCTTTTTCTACTGTTAAAATAAGATGAATCCTATTTTGTGCGAAAAGAAGAAGAAGAAGAAGACCCCTATTCTATTCAAGTAACGCACCAAAATATTGATTTCTAGTGATCCAATACTCCGAATTGCGTAGATCAATTGACGCTCACCTACATTGGCGATGGAACCAGAGCCTGGCGAGAGTCGCGAGAGAACTCTCACTAAGGAACACCAAATCATTCTCCTCCAAAGCAAGTGCTTCCCCGAGGATTACAGCATGTGAATGCGAGATCTTCCCGATGCTGGATAGTAGAACTGCCAAAGATTCAACATACCGGAGATAGTTCGACGTCTGTAGCTTCTTGGCCCCGTCCGGCAAGGCCATCGAAAACAAAAAGTTCTTCCCTGGAGCAGAAGAAGAAAAAGAGCAGCTGATGAATGTAAAGTTGAAGGAGAGAAGTAGAGTACTGGCAAACAGGGGAATACCTACGGTGTGTCTGCTGGAACGGTCTTCGTCACCGGAGTTATTGCCGTTAGCTCGGATGTAGGAGTGCAGAGGTGGGTCAAAGTTAGATACAGGAGGCCAGGTCGAGAGTCGAGACTCGAGAGTAGCGGGAATTTGGAGCTAACAGCCGTTCCGTTAGCTCCACGCAGGCTGAGGGAGGAAATCGTGCGAGAGGACACTTGGCGCCTTCCGATTGTGTGGGGTGTTTGTGGGGGTGCCCGGTTTTTGAACTCGACAAGGGAAGGTTCTATCAATTGTCAAAAACAGAAAGCGGGGTTTAGGTAAGTCAGGGTTTAAAGGGATAGGAGGAGGGTTCAATATTTGGGGTCCAGAGGGTAATTTATGGTAATTTGGGGATAAATTGGTAATTTGGTGTGAGGGGTATTTTGGGAATTTGAAAGGAGGGGTATTTTGGTAATTTTGGTAAGAGGGGGTATTAAGTCAAAGGGTGTTTTGGGAATAAGGTTAAATCGATAATTTCGGTAATTATGGTAAAGGGGATTTTGGTGATTTTGGGAGGGGTATTTTGGTAATTTTAGTTAAAGAGGGTAATTTGGGTAATTTTGGTCAAGGGGATTTTGGTGATTTTGGGAGGGGTATTAGGGTAATTTTAGTCAAAGAGGTCATTTGGGAAATTTAGGTAACTTTGGTCAAGGGCATTTCGGTAATTTGGTAGGAGGGGTATTTTTGTAATTTTGGGAAAATGGGTTAAACCGGTCCAAGGGCTTAGACCGGGGTACTGGTTCAATGATGGGTGGTTCCAGGTCAGAAAGCTGGAGGGCTGAGATGGGTCTGATGGTTGAGAAGGGTTTTAATGCGTGCGGACCAATGAAATTGGCCGAAACGAAATCTTTTAGATGGAAGGATAAATGTGGGTGGTTTGAATGAAATTTCATGGGGCGGGGTTTTTGGATATTTTGGGTTGATTGGAGAGGTCAGATTGGCCCGACTGGGCCCAGATTGGACAGATCTGGAAAGGGTTCGATTTGGTTAATCTGGGGGCTCGAAATGGAATCTTTGTGTAATAAGGGGGAAAATAAAGGCAGTTTTGGGTGAAATTTCTCAAAGTAGGGTTTTTGGGTAGTTTGAGATGATTGGTAAAGTCAGATTGAGCCAACTAGGTCCGGATCGGGCAGATTTGTAATCTAGTCAATCTGAAACATTGAAATGGAATCTTTGTATGATTAAGGGGGTAAATGGAGGTGTTTTGGGCTGGAATTTCATATGTAGAGGTTTTTTGGTATTCTGGGGTGATTAGAATAGTTTGATTGATTTAGATGTGTTCGGATCAAGTGGATATGGGTTGTGGGTGCGAGAATGGTCAAAATGAAATCTTTGTTTGACGGATGGGTGAACAAAGGAATCTTGAGTTCAAATTTCATGGGTAGTTATTTTGGGATGTCCCGAGTCTGATAGTTGTGTTTGATCTAATGGTTGAGATGTAAGTGAGGGTCGATCGAGGCCATCGGATAGGTATCAAGTAGGTTTAACGGTGGATCTGAGGGCTCTCAGGGTGAAATTTGGGTTTTTTTAGGTTTTTAGGTGTTTTGAAGAGGTTGGAAGGGTCTGATCGGGTGTTTGGGGTGAATTGGAGGTTCATGTAGTGGACTGAGCAAAAATCTAGTGTTGACAACAAGGTAGAGTGGATTGGTTTGTCGCATGACTCTCCTGACATGTAATGATGGTCTAGTAATCTTTTGAAAGTGACATGGTGGACCGAAGTGAAGGAATTTCCTTAGGACTTAAAGGCATGTGCTTGTGTTCGATTTAGTACAGCTCCTAGTGTTTGGCAATAAGTAGAAGGGTCACTGGGGATTTGTGTTTGATTTAATGATGCCCTCGGTGTAAGTTCATAGATGACAAGACGATGAGGGTATTGGAGAGCTTTAGGTTCAAAGGATCCAAATGTAACGGTTGTCATGTTGGTGATCACTATGTCCTTACTTGGATCTAGTTCGATTACTTATGACTTGGCCAATTGCATTATCTTGTTTTTGAGGACAAAACATTTCTTAACTAGGTGGCTAATTACCCAATAATAACGACAATACTTTGAATGATAAATTTTTCCTTCCTTTTTTGGGAGTTTACTATCAGAAAGCTCTATAAGCTTTTCAGTTAGAAGGGCATCCAACATTTCTGGGACATCTAAGTCGGGGAATGGATACACCTTCACTTCCAATTCCTTAATAGTGAGTTTTCGATTTTCTTTCTCTTGTTGAATATTTGATTTTATTTATTTCTTACTTTTTTTCCTCCCGGTAACCTTGAAAGGGGCTATTGAGGTTACTAGAACTTGCATTGGCCTAGACAATTTCGTCTCATTTTCACCATATTTCTTTTTTTCTTCCCTTTGGAAATCATTCAGGTGATATTCTCCGAAGGTAGCCAAGCTAAGTTTCATGTCATGGGCGCAGGTGGCCAATTCCTCAAATGTTTGTGGTTTTATTCCCTTGAGGATGTAATGCAAACTCCAATGCATGCCTTGAATACAAGTATCAATAGTTGAAGCTTCTAAGAGCTTGTCTCCACAGTTAAGGTAGAGGTTTCTCCACCTATCGATATAGTCAACGACTGGTTTATCTTTCTTTTGTTTTGTGGTAGTGAGTTCATACACGCTTACAGTACATCGAGTACTGTAGAAGCGATCCAAGAACTATCCATCTAATTGATCCCAACTATCGATTGATCCAAAAGGGAACTCAGTGTATCAGTCAAAAGCATTTCCTCGTAGAGATCGTATAAATTGCTTTACCATCAAATCACCATAGGTTCCGGAATTGTTGCACGTCTCCACAAAGTGCACAATATGTTTTATGGGGTTACCTTTCCCGTTAAATAGTTAAAACTTTGGGGGCTGGTACCCTAACGACATAGGCATATGATCAATGTACTTAGTGTATGGCTTAGTATACACCAATGATGATTGTGGAACACCCCCATACTAAGTATGTATTGTGTCAGATATCATGTTTTGGAGTTATTGTACTAAGAGAAAGGTGACCGAAGCATGTTGGGCATCCCGTATGTTAGTACGTTCTAGAAACTCCCCTTGGGGAGGGTTTACTTGCGGGGTGAACCCTGGTGGGTGTGAAGGTCCCTGACTGGATGCCGTTGTTTGCATTTGTTCCATTCGATTTATCAGAGAAGCAATTTGAAGGTCCTTTTCTTCCAATTGTCTTTGTTAACTTAGCGATGGCCATAGCCATCTCAGCAAATTGTTCTTCAACTGTAGTAGCTCCCGTCATCATAACGGATGCTACTGAAGTGTAGGAGTGTGTCTGTATGTAATCGGACCCTCCAGTCTTAGGGGAGTTGGGATGAGAGTTGGACCTTAATCTGGTACTAGATTCCACGTCCGGCACGGGTATTTATTCACTTGGATGCTCAAGTGGAGTTGTTGAGACAAACTCTTTCGTCGGAGCTACCCCTTCATATTAGCGTCCTTTGCCATCGGCAAACCTTGAAGATCCCTTTTTGGCATTTCGGAATTTTGAAGGGACCCCTTGAGTTCCATAGAAGGTGAGAGGTACAACCAGTTGTGAATCCCCAAACTTGATCATGAGGCTGGTGGTTGGCCTCTCATAGTTGGAGGCTAAAAATGCACTTGATTAAGATGAGCTTGAACTATATGTGGCGTTTTTCTTGTTTCCAATGACACTTCAAACAATTTTCGTTGCAGCCATGCGTTCAAACAGTTTGTCAAAAACAAACTTGATGTGTTGACTTAAGAGATGAGAGGAAAAAGATATCCCACAAGGTGTGCCAGAAATTTGTCAACACAAATTTCGTGCTAAATTTGGAGCACAAAGAAAGTGTAGACAAATTCAAAGAAATTTAATTTAATTTTTTTTGTAGAAATGTAAATGAAATACACTCATTTTTTTTTTAAACCCTCTTATTCTCTTCTCTTTGACAAAATCCAAAGTCGGTGAAGCAAGCAACCACTAACTTTGTGTGAACAAAATACCCCACTCGCGATCAATCAACATTCGAACATAAACAGCTGAAAGGAATATCCTTGATTGTCGAAGTTTTTCCTTTTCTTTATGATGTAGCAACTTGGTAGAAGTCTTTGTTGGCTGCACCAATTCTTGCAAGAAATTTTTTCCAATTGCAGTAATTTGATAAAGGCCCCTTTTCGTGCGCTGCCGTAGCACGAACACCAAATATTTTAATTGATGTGGCATGACGTCATTGCAACTTCAAAGCTTCTTGTTCTTTCTTGCATAAAAAAGAAACAAAAGGTTGAAGTGCTAATGAAGAGGGCCACCGGAGGGGGGAGAGCTCCAAGAAGAGAGCCGAAGTGTGAGAACCATAGAAAGGGTTCTAAGGAAGAACCAAAGTGGCTTTGCTCTTCTTCCTCCTAGGGGGCTGTTCATAAGAAGGTCTAACCCGACCAATCCGGACCGATCCAATCCAAGTCGGCCGGGTTTTCATCAGCACGGGTCGGTTTCGGGTTGTGCAAATTCATAAATCGATGATTCGGGTCGGTTTCAGTTTTCACACAAGAAAACCTGAACCGACTTAGTTCCTAGTTCAAACATGAAGTTCCAAAGCCCATTAGGCCACCTAGTTTTTGAATGGTTGCAAGAAACTTTGGATTAGTGAATAGTGATTAATGAACAACTTTTGTGATTAACTTTTCATTTAAATTTTATCATAGGAGATGGATGAAATGATGTTTAATTTATGACTGTTTTTAAAATTAGTAAGATTTTATCACAGGGATGAACTTAGAACCGAAGCCGATCGAAACCGACCCAACCTGACTCAAACGACCAGGTCGGTTTTGCTTAACACTGGGTCGGTTTTGGTTTCTATGTCAAGTAACCTGATTAGGTCGGATCGATTGGAAAAACCACAATAAACTGACCCAACCCGACCCGTGAACAGCCCTACTTCCTCCTATTTATAACAGATTTGGCCAAGCATTTGAATTCAGGCAGCTTGTATAATTAATATGGGGCCCACTAGATTGATGGTTTAGTGATCAATTTATGATTATATTTAAAAGTTAATTAGGAAATGGATTGGATTTGTCCTCCTCCTATTTAAAGCCAAGTGTTCCTTGTCAAAAGGGGTTGGGTCCATGCAACTCTTAATTTATTAGACCTAACTTGACTTCCAAACTTGGCTGATCAATCAAGCCCTCGTGTGATTTCCTTTTTAATCAGGATTCTCTATATACCAATCTAAGATTTGGCAAATCTGTCCATTGAATGACAGATTTAAACTTTGGATTTTTTTTTAAGCAATGCACTAAAAATTTGAGGTTTAAGCCCATGTAGTGTAACACTTCTTTGGGCTAACGGGCCAATTCTTCTTAGTGGGCCCGGTGAATTCTAATTAATTTGTCTTCTCTCTTTTTTTTTCACATATCAACAGTGAGAAACATAATTAATTTGCATGTTAGAAATTCAAGTCCTTTTTGATTAAACAAGTGTCTAACTAATCAGGGATCTTATTGATTTGGATTGAATAAAGGTGTGGTTTGATCTGGTCCATTGATATATGATAAGAATATAGGTGTCAATGGACCGGGTTTGAGTCAAAACAAATTTTAACAGATTGGATGATTCAGACATTGAATTGGACCGATCCAAAATATTTATTGGATTGGATTGGACCTGATCCATTTATAATGGACTCACATTGGACTAGATCGGATTGGACCAAACCCAGTCCAATTAACACCCCTACATGTTGGGAATAGGATACTTAAAGAAATTCAAGCCCTATTGATTAAACAAGTGTCTCAGTAACCAAGATCTCATGCTTTAATAATCCAACACAAACCAAGTAAGAGCTGGAAATAGGATTCAATATAATCTAATAATAGCGGTTTCTCTATCTATAAAAGGATCATTTTGAAAGAAGCAAACAACCAAATAAAATTTTCTTTTTTGTAGAAGATAGATAATAATAGAAAAAAAATGAAAAAAGAAGACTAATTGTGTGTGAAAGTGCAGAACAGAGAGAACCAAAAGTTGAAAAATAGAAATGAATTAATGAAAAGTCAAAATTACAACAACAAACAACAAATCCCTCAAATTGAATATTACTACTCAGCCTGAGAGTCAGACCACCCATCTAGCTAAGAAGACATCAACCAAAACCCAACTATGAGTAGTAAGCATTTAGGGTTAGGGATAGGTTTCAAAGGGAAGACTTGGAGTTGGAAAGAGTCTGGGCTTGTTGTCATGGGGCCAAGAGTATATAAATGCCCATTTGTCTGTTGACACATCGTACGTATACAAGCCAAAGTTATTGACCATCCATCTGCATACTCTCTGACAAGGGAAAGGAGCAATGTCCACCTCCGAATCATAAATCGGGTAGCTTCCAACTACCTTCCTGTCATCCCCGTACGTCATGAAGCAGAAGAAGCGTGTCCGGGTGAAGAAGGAGTCGAAGAATCTCCATGAAATTCTTTGCCCTTCTTCTAGTACATGCAATCCCAGGTCGTCGTCTGAGGACCAGCAGTGAACACTCAGTGGCTCCTTCAATTCGCTTTCCACTGATACCGTTTTTCTTCCCAAAAATAAGCCCTCTGCAAAGGACTCAGCCATGGCCAGCACCAACACAAGAACCACAATACTTCTCCTGGTGATGCCCATGTTGATGATGTTTTGATTCAGATGCCTTCGTTTGATGCTTCTTTTGTTGTTGTTGTTATTGTTTCAGTATCTGCTATCCGATCACATCACAGGTGTTCCATTTGGATTAGTTAAACTCATCAAAAGAAATGTGAATGTTTAATTAGATTGAAATTGAAGCAAGAGTTTTGTAAGATGAAGAAGTGTGGGACGTACCTTTGAACAAGGGATGGAGGTCGGCGTTTGGAGAGGATCACTGTTTGGTGATCCTCCCAGAAACCTCCCTCTTCCCTTGGTTTCTCCCAGACGAAGAGCTTTCTCTTTGCTCTTGATCGCTCAAAGACGGAGGAGAAGATGGTTATGGTTTAATAATGGAATAAAATAGGTGATTTGTCCAATTTTTACTATCACAAATCCCTATATTTGGCTAAGTTGATAATTAAGTTTCTGAAGTCGTAAAAAAGCAAAGCCCAAAATATGGGTTTGACGTTTTCTTTATCCTTCTCATTGCCCAAGTTGGGTGTTTCTCAATTCTCATCTTAATTTGGCTCTCGCCTATGTAGGCCATCTTTAATTTGACGAATCCATTTGCCAATCTGATTTTTAATTTTTTTTTCACATCATTTATTTTCTGGAGAATTTCATTTGAAGGGGCAAAAAGGATATGGGTAAAAGTAAAATGTGGGGATAAATACCAATCAAGCTTTTTCACTATTTATTCGAGTTTGCCTCAGGAAAAATTTGATTCAATTCCGTCTAAAATGAGCTGTGAGCTTCAGCCCAATATATAGGTTGATTTGCTAATGCTCCAGCCAAATGAAGCTCAATTCGTAAAGTTGATGATGACCCTAATTAAGTTTATATTATTATATATATATATATATATATATATATATATATATATATATATATATTAAAATTGGTCTGTCTATGTCACCATACCTCTCCCTGCTTCAAACCCTCCCTTCCTAATTTTTTGTTTTTTGAATTTTTTATTTTTTTAATTCTACATAATTACCCATTAAACCAATAAGGAAATCACATGTGCTTAATTATTTCTAACAATCATTAAGAAAGAGAGATTTGATTTTCTAATGTTTACCCAAGTGGCACCACTCTCCCCCACTTCCTCCTAAATTGTCTCTAATTCATATTTATCTCCTAAATGATCTCTAAATCTTATTTATCTCTTAAATTATCTCTAATTTAGTAGAGAGATTCTCTCCTAAACTATCTCTAATTCCTATTTATCCTCTCCCCCACTTTTTATCTATATCTATCTAAAGTATACTTGGCAATTGGGTTGGGTGGGTCGGGTTCAGGTTGGGTCAAGGTACTTTGGGTTGATTTCGAGTCGGGTTGGATTGTCAAATGCTAGACCCTAACCCTAAATGTTCGAGTTAGGGTTGACCCATGGGTCAATTTGGGTCATCCCAAAAAATAACTGAAATTAAAAAAAAAAACAAAGAAAAATTACATGAAAAATGTCAAAATTAAAAGAATTGACCTTAAAATTCCTAATATAAAATAAAACACTTGAACACTTAACAATTTAAAGAGTAAACAATAAAAAGTAAAGACTAAATAGAAAAAAATTAAAGAGTGGAAACTTCTAACAATGCATAAATAATCCCAATTAGACTTGACAATCGGGTCAGCGGGTTGACCCATGACCCAACCCAACCCAGTTTTTTTTGGGTTGGGTTGGGTCGGGTTCGCGGGTTAGGTCAACTTTTTGCCACGTCTAATCTAAAGAAAGTTTCAACTAAAAAAATTCAGAACTATTTAAATATTATAAAAAAATTATATATTAAATTTAAAATATTTATTCAAAACACAAAAAAATTAATAGATTTAATAATATTCATATTCTTAATAATTCAATATTTTTACAAAATTCATCATGAAATTATGTAGTAACAATATATATTATAAAATTACAAATTATTCAATTTAAATGATTTCAATAATAAAAAATTAACATTAAAAAATAAAACATTATTTAAATATTTGAATAACTAAAAATCTTAAATAAAAAATATTAAAAATAGATAAATAATATAACAAAATATTTAATATTACGTAATAACATTAAAATAAATAAAATTCAAATAATGAAAATTTTAAAATATTTTACATATTATTTAAATATTTAAATAACAAAATATTTAACATGAAAAACTTTTAAATAGTTAAAATAAAGAAACTATGTACTAAATTAAAAAAAAAATCTTAAAAGTAGAAAAATAATTATAATAGAATTCATAATATTCATATTAATAATAATTTAATATTTTACAAAATTAATAACGAATTATGTAATAATAGTACAATTATAATTTTATGGATTATTAAATTCAATAAATAATTAATATTTTAAGAATTTAAATAACAATATTATTTCAATAACTAAATAATATTGTAAATAACTAATTTAACTTATATCAATTAATAATTATAGAAAATAACTATCAACAAAATTAAATTTATTAGTAATAATTTTACAATAATAGTGTATATTCATTATATATTTATATATAGTATAATTAATATTTATTTTATTTTTAGTAATTATTTATTATTTTTTATAAATATGCTTTCAATAATTATTTATAAATGTATTTTTATTTTTCTTGTTTAATAGAAAATTATCAATAATTATTGGAGATTAAACAACTATTATTTAACTTTTGAAATTTAATTTATCGTATTTATTGTATTTTTGTTATAAATTTATTTTTAGTAATTATATATTTTTTATAATTTATAGATTAATACTTATTAGAGATTAAACTATTATTTAAGATTAAACTGTTTATTGACTAATTTAGTATATTTTCCGTATTTATTATATTTTTGTAATTATTGTATTTTTATTATATATCTATTATATTTTCATTATAACCTTATTTTCAATGATTGTGTACATTTGCTATAAATTTTCAATAATTATTGGAGATTAAACTATTGTTATTTATTAGAGATTAGACTATGAATTTAATTAGTTGAAATTAGGAGTGTTCAATGATTGGTTCAGTTCAGTTGCAGGTTGTTTTGCCAACCAAATCGATCTGGTCAAGTCCGTAGTTTGTCACTCGAAATCAATTAACCATTAGCGAAAACCCACCAACTCGGGTTGTATCAATTTGGGTATATTTTTGGTTTAGTTTGTTTGTTCAAAATATTTAAACTTAAAAATTAACTTTAAATTTCATAAATTACAATGATATTATTTAAAAATAAATAACAAAAATTAAATATATGATATAAAATATTTTAGACTAACAAATATAGGAATTTTCCTACTTTCTCATATTAAAAAATTAAATTTAAAATATAAAATATTAATATATATTTATTAAAACAAAGTCAATCTGAAATATTAGAAAACCGACCAACTCAGGTTGAGTTTGATCGGATTGTTTATTAAAAAGTTAAAATATAAAACAATTATATACTCTTATGTATTTCTATTTTTTAACTTTCACTTAACAAAGCACAGGTGCCCGTCACCATGCCTCTCCTTTCTCCATTATCCCCACCTTGCATTATCTTTGACTTTCTCTCCTCTCCCCTTCCCACCACTCCCATTAAGCCATGTCACCTAACTACCTAAAAATATTCCTATAATTTGTCTCGTAAAGTATCTCATTTAAACCAATAGGAAAGTATCATGTTGCCCCACTCCCTAATCAATTACTCAAATGCATCCCCCCAATCTATATCCACTCTCCCTCATTTCAAATATTCATATTGATTAATAAATAGTTAAATACGGTTAATATTTAATCCTACCCATATTCAATGAGTATTAAATAGTGTTATTACCAAAAGTAAAGAAATACGGTTAGTAAATTACCAAAAATTAATAAATAGTGTTATTAGTTAACTCATTAACAACATTTTATAGAAATTGAAAACTCTTTAACTAATTTCTATAAAATTAAGAATTATATTTAACAATTATCAAAAAGTATAAAATTTTAGTTATTGTTATTTTTATAATTAATAACCAAATACAATTGGGGGAACAAAATATTATAATGTTAGAAAATGAAATTATTAATTAATTTATATTGAAAATAAAAGATAAATTAGTGTAATTTTGTTAGTAAACTACCAAATAAAAAAATATATTTAATAATAATTTAAAAAAAGTTTTCAATAAATCCCCATAGTTACACAAATGTAATAAAATTTTCAAAAATTTTCATAAAACTACATTTTCATAAAATAACATTTATGAAATTAAAAGATATAAAGTATTTGAAAGTTTATTTAAAATGCATTAAATAATTATTGAAAATTATTAGAATATTTTGGAAATTTTAGGAAAATTTATTACATTTGATAGATTTTGGAAAGCCATTGAAAAATTATGTAATTTTTATTGCAAATTATTGAAAATTATTAAAGATAAATGACTATGGGAAATGGAAAACTATAATTTGAACAAATAATTACAAAAATTATTAAGATAAATTAGTATAATATTGGAAAAAGGAAATTATTGGTTAGTTTATATTAGAAATTATAAGATATATTAGTATAATTCTATAAGTAAACCATTTGAAAAGAAAATAAATTATTCAATAAAAATTTAAATAAATTTTCAAAATTACACAAGTACAATAAATTTTCCAAAATTTTCATAAAATTACATTTTTGAATATTAAAGACAATTTAGTGTATTTTTAGAAATTTACCATGTGGTTGATACTCAATATATCATTTTGATCATTTCTATCATCAAATTGAATATTGGGTTGACGGGACAATGCTTTCAAAAATGGATCAAAACAGATGGTTAGACTAGAAAAATTGGGAACCGGACACCGTTTCACCTCCAAACCGCCACTTTTTTTTTCTAAAAACCGTTTATTTGGTTAGTGAACCGCTGACCTGGACAGTCGAACCATCAACCCAAACAATAGTTTTTGGGCATTTTTTGTTTTTCTAATTTTTTTACTTTTTTTGTCAGAGCGGGTAATCTGTTTGGACTGAACAATTAGACCGTTCAACCCCAAAATGGTTCCCTATCTGATCCAATTTTAAAAACCTTGGACATGGAGTGGGTGCCTTGCCTTGAGCTTGGCTTGGTATGCGGCATGGCCTGTCCTCAGGCCCAGCCCATGGACTAGCCCGACCCACAATACGGCATGGGCCCGTGCGGGCTCCAGCTATTGTCTGTACCGAACCGACCCCCCAAATTATCCTAGAGGAGGGGGGCACAACCCGGGATGCCTCATGGACCTGCACGACACGACTCGCACTTTGTGCGGGCCACATGCGGGTCGTGTCGTGTTGACCCAACACGACCCAATTTACACCTCTACTTGAACCCACCCAATACTGGGGACGGGGCAGGAAAATTCGAGGATTCTCAATCCTTGATGAGGAGTGGGGTGCCTTGCCCCTGAACTTGCCCGACATTGAGGAGTGGTTACCTTGCCCTGAACCCGCGTGACACCGGGGACGGGGCGGGCATGGGGTAGAGTGTCTTGACTATGGCGTAGGGAAAGGGATGGGGTGCCCTGCCCTGAACCCACCCCATTGTCATTCCTATATAACTATTAATTATTAGTGGAATTATTAAAAATGTCAGGTTTTATAATTATTTTTATTTATTTAAAATTAATCAAAATTTCATTTAAAAAAATAAAAATTATTACAAATTATTAATAAAACTAAATTTATTAAAAAATATTTGTTCCTATTTAATTAACAATAATTATTTTTATAAATCAACATTAAATGAAAAATAAAATTATTAAATCTTTTAAATTTTTCCGTGCATCGCACGGATCCCTACTAGTATGTGTATATATATATGTGTGTGTGTATATAATTATTTGTTTTTATATGAAGCTTGGCATGCATACTGTCAACCTCGCGTTGAGGAACTTGAACATATGAACTTGAGTGGAGCCGAATTTGAGTTTAGTGTTCTAACATGAATTGAGATCGAGCCCGAACTCAAGCCTCATACTTTTTGGTTGAATCAAGCTCAAATAGTCAGATATTTTTGGCCAAAAACCATTGATTTAGTCAACGAACTACTAAGCCGAGCGGTCAAACCATCAACTTAGACAACAGTTTTTGACCTTTTTTATTTTTTTAGAGTGGACTAGGCGTTCGGACCGTTTGACCTGGGAACCAGACCCCGAACGGTTCCCTATCCAGTCCAGTTTTAAAAGCCTTGACCCAACACAACTGTCAAGCCAAAAGTGATGGTGCAAGCCCGAAGTACAATGCTTCGAGAAGTGTTGGATTTTGTAACCTTTTGAGGCAAAGTATCTCCAAAAGATCCCCTATCATGAATAAAATCATCCTATGTAGGGGTGCAAATGGATCAGATCATGATCCGATCCGAGATCAAATTCTATTTGGTCAAATTTGGATCACTCTTGTTTGGATATTCGGATCATATCAAATTCAGATCACCCCTTATCTAATTCGAGAAGATCCAATCTGATATATGTTATATACTTATAAATATAAATATATATAATACATATATATTTTTTATTTATATACTTTTATAAATTTGTTATATTATTTATTTTTTATAAAAAACATGTATATATAAAAGATGAAAATAATTAAAAAATACTTGTCTTTTTGTTTTTACTTTATCTAAAGTAGTATATTTTATTTTTCTTTTAATAATTTATTAAGTTTTAAAGAAAACAAGTCAGATCGGATCAAATATGAAGATCCAACTTATCGAAAGGATTCAAATTCAAATAAAGTCCTATCAGATCCGATCGGTTCTTTGGATCAGATCGAATTTGAATATACCTTGATTTGAATTCGATCTGATCCATTTTCATCCCTAATCCTATGACAAAGATGCACCTGTCGAGCCATTATCCTTATTCGAAGATTTCTTCTTAATCTACAGAGTTGTGCCAATGTTCGTTTCCTCGATTCCTTCTCGAATTCTTAACAGAGTTGTTATGTGCAAAATAGAGCTTCCCAAGGGATTGCGAACTCCAGTGGTAATGTCTGGTCAGCTCTGGTAGCAACTATTTCCATGCTATAGGCTTTCAGGTCACTTTTTTAAGAAGTGCTTCTTTTAACAAAAGGTACTTCTTCTCTACTTTTTTACCAAACGCATAAAAACACTTAATAACCACTTAATGTGTAGTCCCAGTTCTTAAAAGAAGTATTTTTTAGAAGTAAAATCAAACAAAGGGCTTAATTTCCGTTTTTCAAATGTTGACAAGTTCATTTAATGTTGCCAAACAATTAAGAAATGATCTGTTTTGAAAATTTAATGACAGTTAACGATATTTTTGTTTTTTTTTTATAATTTATATGTTAGATTTAGTCTTCGAAAAATCAATAAGGTATATAACTAAATTTTAAACATTAGGGTACATTTAAATAATTTCCTAAATATACATGGTATATATATATATATATATATAACTAATCACAAGTAAACATATCAGTGTTCTATACGCTTGTGTAAAGAATTTTGATTGATTACATATAACCCGATTTATTCATTTCTGTTTGCAGTAGGTCACTATTTTACTGATCATATTTAAGGATGATGGATCACAACTGTTTTGTGACCTGCCAAGATGGTGATTCATCAAATTTGAGGGTGGTGATTGGTTATTTGGTTGTATGGTTTTGGCTTTACCATATAGATACAGCCGTTTGTTTTGACTGCACTCCAGTATTTGCCTATAATTCTATTCAGTGTATTGATTTTTTATGTATAAACAAAATCTTTTTGATGGTTGATGCAGACAAATTTTAAGACATATGTTATGAAGAATGTATAAAGAGAAAAAGAACACAACTCTTGTTTAATATTATTGTTAGGGAATAAATCAATAAAAACCTATTCATGAACCTGATTCAACAGCTTAAGCTTTTAGGTCTAATGGTTGTTTGAGATGATACTAGAGCTCATTTGACCAAGGAATGAGTGACCTAAGCTTGTTAATGCTTCAAGCCCAATAAGGTTTCATTTTTGTGTGTGTCTTAAGGAGAATAAAAATCTATTTAGTGGAGATCACATCTCTGCCCTGGAATGGGCTGCCCCACAACATCCCACAGCACATCCCTGCTGTGTATTGTGAATATCTCTTGATGATGATATCATCATCATTGGAAAATATTTCCAATACACAAGGGGAATGTACTGTGGGACATTATGGGGTGGAGATGTGAACTCTATTTAGGGAATCTTAAGCTTTAAGTTGAATGATTCATTGAAAAATATGAACCATTAACCCTTTGAAAGCTCAATATTGAATTTATGAGGGTTTTTCTATAAATTTATTGGATGGGATGGGTCTCTTCATCTAATAGAACATCATATCATCAACAGCTCTTTTTCTTTAATAATTGTGCACCACCACTGAGACAATTCATCCAATGCACCAACTACGCTACCCAACAAGGTTTTTGTGTCCAAATCCTTACCTTTTCTCTTGCACTTCCATTTAATTTGGAAAGTGGTGTCCCGTTAAAGTGTAAGTGACCCACAAGCCACAACCACTCAATTTCTCATTTGCATTTATAGATGGTATGGTAAAACAATTATTAAATTCAGCTAATTCATCTCCTACGCTCTATCCTGCACTCTTTTCTTGCACTTTCATTCGGTATGTATCGATGTCCCATTCATTACATATATGTATTTAGTCTAAAATCTGTCCTATTATGTGTATAAATACCCAACAATACACATGGTACATTTGTCATGAACTTAAATATAAAAGTTCCGTGTTATAAGCACTCAATAAGGTTACGGATCATATTTCCCTACATACTCTCTATGTGTTTTGGCAAACTATTTAATATAATGCAACTTGAAGCCTCTTTCTGAACTGATTTTTTTTAGACAATTATTTTTTATTTCATCAAAGGTAAGTAGATCTCTTAGACAATCATTTCTTTTTGAAAGATGATGTTGTTTTTATAACTTTGGACTCTGATTTTATGGGATTCATCATATTCAGTCAAAATTTTCTAAGGCTCAAACTCCACTTGATCAGGCTTAGAATTTTCATTTCATTCTAGAGAGAGAGAGAGAATTGTATGTGAAACAGATGAAGAAAAATGATTTCCATGAAAAACATGCAACTTTTTTCTGTTTGACTGTATTGATTAAAGAAAACAAACTGTCCAAAAAAAAAAAAAACTAGTTGCAGTAAAATTGCATCTCTCTAATCTTCCATGACTCCTTAGAGTGATGAGGTTTGTCTTGTTGATTCAAATCTCATGACATCCATTTGTCAAATTACCAACACACTTAGGCTCAGTTTGAAATGAGTACAAATACAAATTTGTAGATCTCAAAACTTTCTATTTCATATTATTTTGTATATATATTTATATTATACATATTTGTATTTGTATTATTTCCAAACAGAGGCTAAAGCCCTATTTATTTTCGGTAATCACTTACTTAGGTAAATATTACCCGAATTTACATGTTCTTTTTTTGTCTAGATAAATTCTTTTATTTGTTTTTAAAGCTTGTTTAATGAACATATTCGTCTTGTTAATTCTAGCATCCCCTTCTTAAAGAGTTCTTCGGATAGATGGCCGTAAAACTTATATGTAATAGAGCATGCGAAAAAGATTAAAAAGTCGATCAATTTTCCTATTAACCAACTCCTACTTCCTCCTCCCCAGCTTACCCTAAATCTAACGGAACGTAATTACATTACCTATTTTCCTATTGAACACCATTTCAAGACAAAGGAACATATTTGCTTTTCTACATTTTCTTTCTAACCACAACCAAATGCAAATGTGACTTTTGCGCAATTAATGCTGCAATTGAGTCAAGCTCTAATCGAGCAGTTGGGATTCGAATTCGATTATGTTTAGTTCGAGATCAATTAGAATTGAGTTCGAATCGAATTTAATTCTTGGGGTAAGTTCAACTAATTATTCGAACTTGAGTTTGACCGATAAAAATTTTGGCTCGAAAGCTCGCCTCGATTGACACATACATACATATGTATGTATATATTATAGAATATAAAATATATCTCTATATTCTATATAACATAAGAATATACTATATGTTATAAAAAATATCATATATATAAAATATGCAAACATATTTACTTGAAATAAATCCGAGTTTATTGGATATTTAATTGAACCAAACTCAAACAGAAAATATAATTCAAATCGAACTAAAGCCTAATAGTATTCTAGTCAAACCGAGTCAAGACATGCCAAAGTTGAACTCGGCTTGACTCAAATGCACCTGTAAGTCTGGAAGAGGGTAAGACTCTCGTATCGTATGTAACACTGGTCGGACCAGTCTGACTGGACCAAGAGCTCCCCCTCGGCCGCTCCAGCCTCACCCGTGACCGTGAGTCCGTGAGCCGTGGGCCCAATCCAAGCATATGGAAGAAGAAAAACAAAAGAAAACAAACAATTCTGTGAAACAAGCACTGACGCGCGCTTTCGGCTACCAAATAAAGTAAAAACAACGAAACAAATCCATAGTGTGAACGGAATATATACGTCTCTCGGTTACAACGATTCCGTTCACACTACGACAACTAATGTATTTCTGACTTCAAAAAACAAAATAATATATTCAAAATAACAATGAAATTAATTTTTAATTCTTTTTTTCAAATTGATGTAATGGACGGCTGGGACTGCAGATGACAGATGAGAATACTTGGTCGGCACAGAAACCCTAGAAAATTATCTTTTACTTCTCCAATTCTCCTTCCATCAAACGTGGGAACCAAGCAATTCCAATTCCGGAGTTGAGTGGATTCCCTCCCGGCCTCCCTCTTCCTTGAAACCAAACACAGCCAAAAGTTACAGAGATAGCGAGAGAGTTTTGGAAGATAAAGATTAGAAGGAAGAATCTCTGGATTGCATTTAACAACTGAACTGTGGACAAATGATAAACCAGTCATGGAGGGTAACAGCAAATGAATCAAAGATATATGTTTCTGGAGCAAAGAGGTGACTTCATTGCTCAACCCAGAAACAACCCATCAAGCAGACTCCATAGCCCAGAATGATTTCATAGAAAAAAGAAGAAAAATAAAAACCCAATAATGGAATCAAGAACTCAACTCTCTCAACAAAGGAGAGCAACAATGATGGAAAAAAAAAAAACTACTATGATCGAGGGTGAGGAAAACAGAATGAAATAGAACTCTCCCCAAAAATGGCATCTTTCCATTGTTATTTCATCATTTTTTTTTTCTTTTTTTTTTCACTTCTTCCAAACTATGTATCTAGTTATACAACGGAATAAAGAATCAAGTATGTGGTATCGAAGGTGATAGCCATGGAACTGCAACTACCCATCCAGGCGGAGACATCAGAGACCGCGCTGCTGCCACCGGCGGTACCGTTGTGAGGGTGACCGGGGAGGTGGTGGTGGCTGTCGCCGTCGTCGCAGTTGGATGGAGGGTGGTAGTACATCCGAGCCGTCTGTGGGCAGTGAGAGTGAATCCTTGCTGCAATCCTGAACGCATCCAATATCTCCACGTACTTCCCCATCTCTTTCTACTGCTTACTTTCTCTCTTTCTTCCTTCCTCTGCTTTCTTCTCCAAACACAGAACTAATTAAACCCAGGTAAACAGAGCAGAAGAACGAAGAACCCAAATTAAGAACAGAAGAGATCAAGAAACTAGAAAACGTCCCAGATGTAAGAGCCCATGAATCGGGAGATGGGAAAAAGGTTGCAGAGGAGAGGAGACAGGGAGGTTCTATATATAGCCCAGCCGGCCTCCCCTCCTCCACTGGTTCATGAGTCATGACTCGATATCCTTCCACCTTCTTTACCTGTGGAAATGATGTGATGCTTTGTCAAACCAATTTCAGCAAGCTGATTGGCAGGTCAAAAAAGGGAGTACTTTGACTTAGTTAAAGTGAGGTGGTAATCAGATTCGAATCCGACGGATTTGAATGGACATGACTTGGGAATGGGTGTCGTCGATTTGGGACGCGTTCCTGATATGTTGGCGCTGAAAAGTAAAGATGATGACGAAGGACCAAGGAGTAATGACTAATGACAGCGTCAATTCTGTGGCGCTTTTAATATTCGCCGCGGAGGTGAGGTTTCTCACTTTGTCAAGAAGGTCCTTCGCTTATCGGTTAAATACGAAAATGCCCTTCCAAATATCATCTTCGGTCCACTCACGCTATTTGTGGTGGTTAGACTTTTTTCCAAAAGAGACTTGAGATTCATGAACCTTTGCTTCTTGGACTTTGTTAGAGCTTTGTTTGCGGTTACGTTAACTTTTAAATAGGGATGTCAGTGGGTCGATTTAAATGGTAAAGTGCACCGGTTCAATGTTATTAGGTTAGAATCGGATTAATGGAATTTTGGGATTAGATAGATTCATGTTAAATTCATTGTAGCGTTGAGATATTTTATATGAGTTCGACTTGATATGAAAAATATATGATATCCGAAAAACAATTTACCAATAAACCAGAATTATAAAAGTGGTAGGGAACATGGTGTTATTTATCAAAATTTATGGGTGACGTTTGATCGGTCAAAACTCTTTTCATACCAATATCTTTTATGATTTCCCATTTCATATTTATATAGAGAAAATCTATGATGCAGAAAAGCTATGATATGGAAAGAGTTTTGACTATTTATGATTCTAACTGACTGGTCAGAAGTTTTTCAGATATGATATCTTTTCTATATCATAGTTGAACCCATTTATATATTTTAGTTTTGATTGAGTACACAATTACACATAGAGGGTCATGCCATGCCATCCCATGGGCCGTCTTAGTCTTGGGCCATGTCATCCTCTTTGGGGATAATTTGGGGTTGCCTCGACAAGGATTATGGTCCAAGCCCACGTGGGCCCGTGCCATGTTGTGTTATGTCGTGCCATGGGCTTGGGTCGGATAGATTGTAGGTCGTGCGGTGGGCTTGGACCATGCCGAGCTAGGCCACAAGCCAGCCCTTGGGCATGGGCCATGTTGGACCAGACTGGTTTTTTGTTATTTTTTGACATTTTTTTATTTTTTTATTTCTTTGTTAAGTAAAAGTCAAACTTTAACTTTCCCTTGAGAACTATTTGAAAAAATAAGAAATTTAACAAAGAAATGAAAAAAAAATACTTAACCGAATAAGAAGCCAAAAATACAAAAACTCAAAGTGAATAACAAATTAGAAGAAAAATAGGAATTTTATTTCATTTAAATTTGAATGATACAAAGCATACAATGGTTAGATGAATGAAATATGAAAATTGAAAAATGGAATAAATTAATAAAATATAAAAAATACAATATACTTATAAATTGAAAATAAAAAAATTATGCTATTAAAAAATATCAAATAAATTAAATCAAATTAAAACAAAATTTACAATAATTTGAAAAAATGTTATACAACTATTGAGTATACAAAAAATATTGACTTCATCACTTTCTCCTATTGTTCTTGACTTTGATCATTATAGGAATTGAAAATGGTGGAGGATGAGGCTATTTATAGGAACGAGTAAACGTGTATATGCATTCACACGTGGCAATATCTCTAAGACAAAACTATTTATAACTCATGGGCACTTTCTGAATTGTTATAAGTGCTCAGTTGGGAGTAAATAACATAATTCAATTGCCCAAAATACCCTAAAAGCTAGTCGTTGGGGGGGTCCCCAATGACTAGTTTATCAGGTGGGCTAAGCGTGGCCCGCTACGGGCCCGTGGGATGTGCTGCATACCGTGTTGTAGGTTAGGTCGTGCTAGCACATGGGCTATGGGCCCGTGGACCTGGAACCTTAGGCCCATCACGGCCTAGACCATCATGGTGGGCCTGGCATGGCCCGCATGCCATCGTGTTGTGTTGGGTCGGGCCTGTCCAAATTCAGGCCGGGCCATGGGCAAGACAACCTGATTTACACCTCTAGGTACACATGTATTTATGGGATGGGGTGGGGTAGGTTGATACCCTTTTTATTTATTTAAGAGGTGTTTGGTACAAGGGTTATGTATTGCTATTGCCTATTGGGTTGTACAATACAAATTTTTCTTCAGGCAATGTTTGAAGACTTTTTGAGTTTAAACACTAAAATGGTGTTTGGAAGCGTGGGCGCTTTTTGGGACCGATTTTCAAGAAAAATGCCCATGCTTCCAAGACCCGTTTTTCACAAAAATACGCTTCTACCACGTAGGCAGAGAGCAACACTATGCTGTTCAGTAAGGTGATTTTCATCACCATTTTTCATGTATGTGCTGATAGGCAAACACCACATAGGATACACATCAATCAACCGTTTGGGGATACACATCAGTCAACAATATGCTATTTGGCATTTCATGCATCGGTGGGGTCCCGATTTTTCAATAAGCGCCTGAACCAAACATTCATATATATGGGTCTTTGTTGAAATGCCTATGTGGATCCGATGTGGCACTGTTTTTTTTTTTGAAAAATGGCCACGATTCCAAACATCCCCTAAGTTGTTATTTCTATGTAAAACCTCAAATTAGGAAGGCTCGAGTTGGTACTAGGGGTGGATTCGAGCCGAGCCGAGCCGAACCGAGCCGAATAGTATCAGGCTTGAGCTCGGCTCGAGACTATTCTATAAGGCTCGAGCTCGAGCTCAGTTCGAGGCAGAACCTTGAGCTTGAGCTCGGCTCGAGTCAAAAGTTCAGAAGCTGGAGCTCGGTTTGGCTTGGCTCGTTTTATATTTTATAAAAATATGTATTATATATTTTATAAAATAAAAATTATATATAAAAAATTTATTTTATATTTAAAAATTAAGAATTATAATATTTTTATTATATATATATTATATATATCATATATATTTGAGCCGGCTCACGAGCCTCACGAGCCGAGCTCTAATAGGCTCGAACTCGGCTCGTTTATTAATCGAGCCACTGAATTGGGCTCGAGCTCTACTGAAACCGAGCCGAGCTGAGCTTTTCACGAATCGAGCTCGAGCAACTCGTGAAAAGCTCAGCTCATTGCCATCCCTAATTGGTACGTTAACTGGATAATCCCATCAGAAATGTGAATTTGAGTCCAACACCATGATACCAAACACTCTCTTAGTTAGCTGATTTGGATGGAGAGTACTAGTTGGGAACCTTTCAGGTTGGGTTTGGAGACCCATGCCAAATCGGACCCAGTGACATCTCGACTTTCGCTTGAGCCTCTACTTTATTTTTTTTATCGTATCATTTTAACAATAGAGATAATTAACATAAAACCTAAAGCAAAAGTGAATCATAAAATCACTTTTTCATTTGCAATTTTTTTATTCGAACTACAAAATAGGGATGCAATATGGTTAGGGTGAATGGAAATTTGTTAAATTTTCAATGAACCTAACCTTAGCCTGAGTCCAACGCATGAGAAATTCTTCAAATTGGAAAAAAATGACACCAAAAAAGAAAAGAACCAATTAAATAATCCAATCTTTTAAACAAAAAATGATATTAAAATAAGATGATTAAACCCATAAAACCCAGAATTTAGGAATTTTTTGAGGTATTATTGTTGTGACTTGTCAAATTAGGAAGGCTGTAAATGTAGGGTCACTTGTCAATAATGATTCTACGAAGAGAGCAATTAGGGTGGAGGACCCCTTATTCTGTGGCTATTAATTCAGTCTCTTTCATTCATTCTTCATAAGAAATTCGACAAGCTGGTATGGCACTTAATGCAAACATGGGAGCTTGTGGTGTGAAGTATGGGTATTTGCTTGCTCAGAATCTAGCTGTACATCTATCGCTGTATAACAGCTTCAATCATTAATAATAATAATAATAATAATAATAATAATAATTTCAAAGTCTGGCTTGCATATGAATTTCACCCCGCTAGTTCAGACATGAGCCCAATATATCGGGCTTGTCTTTTTCTTTTTTAGGCCAGGCTCAAGCTTTCTCATAAAAGCTCGGTCCAAGCCCGAACCCATTTAGCCAATTTTGGGTTGGGGACAATGGAACATTTTTGCAGATAAAGATCCTATTGAAAAGGATTTTGTTAAAAACATCAAGGTCCTCGTGAAAAAATTGAATTATTTATTGTTGAAGCTAAAACTTTTTGAATGTTGAGTTTCATTATGGGGTGGAAAGGATTTTAACAAATATTAGAGGTTTCCTCAGTACAACAAACAGGGAAAACCAATTTTACTGCAGCATCTACCTTATTATATTATTAGGTATGTTGTGACTTTTGAAGACATTAGTGCTGGTGGGGGATAAATTGCAGTGGTCGTGGGTTGCACAGTTCTGATTACCTGGGATAGACCTGTTAATGAGTCGCATAGCCTGACGGCCTTTCAGGCCCGGTCCATAATAAGTTGAGATTGGACATAAATTTAGGCCTGCTAGCTTGGACGTGGGCCCAATATACCGGGCCCAACTTCTTTTGGGCTAGGCTCAGGCTTTTTCATAAAATCTTGACCCGAGCCCAAACCCACTTAGTCGATCTTGGGTTGGAGACGGTGGAACATTTTTATAGATATAGATTCTGTTACATAGAATTTTGTCAAGAACATTAGCAATGGCTATCAAGGTCCTTGTGAAAGAATTGAATTATTTATTGTTGAAGCTGAAATATTTTGAGTGTTGAGTTTCATTCTGAGTGAAAAGAATTTTAAAATATACTAGAGGATTACAGAGTACAACGGGCAGCAAAAACCAAGGTTTTTAAAAACGATCCGGATAACAAACCGGTTAGGGGTCCGGTTCCCAGGTCGAACGGCCGACCTATTTTGACAAAACAAACTAAAAAACGGTCAAAACTGTTGAACGGTTTGAAAGGTTCAACCACCCGGGTCAGCGATTTGTTGACCAAATCAACGTTTTTTGGCAAAAATTCGGTTTTGGTGAAAAACGAAACCGGTTACTTAACCAGTTCCCGATTTTTCTGGTCTGGTTTTGAAAACCAATTTTGTCCCAATATTTACCTCAGAATTTTATAGGGTATGTTGCGAATTCTAGATACACTAGTGCTAGTAGGGGTAAAATTGTGGTGATAGTGGGTTACCTAGTTCTGATTACCTAGGATTAGACCGGCTAATGGGTCGGGAAGCCCAATAGATCAGATACTTGGCCCTACTTTTTTTTTTTTTGAGCTGGGCTCGAGCTTTCTCATAAACATTGGGCCCGAGGCCAAGCCCACTTAGTTGAGCATGGGTTGGTGATGGTGGAATATCTTCATAGATATAAATTCTATTGAGCAGGATTATATTAAAAACATCAACATTGGTAATCAAGTTCCTAGTGAAAGAACTATTGTATCCATTGTTGAATCTAAAATTTTTCAGATGCTAAGATTCATTATAGGGTGGAAAGAATTTTAAAACATATTGGAGGATTTCTAAGTACAAGGAATAGAGAAAAAAAAATTTGTTCCAGCATGTACTTCAGGATTTTATTAGGTATATTGCAACTTCTAGAGACGCTAGTGCTACTGAGGGTTAAATTGCATTTGTCGTGGATTACCCGATTCTAAATACCTGGGATTAAACAAATTATTGGGTCAGGAGCCCAATGGGTTTGCCTGGTCCAGCCCGTTCTAAGTCAGGTTTGGACATGAATTTAGGCCCGCTAGCTCAACGTAGGCCTAATATACTAGGCCCATTTTTTTTAGGCTAGGCTTGGGCTTTCTCATAAAAGCATGGTCTGAGCCCGAGCCCACCTAGCCAAGCTTGGGTTGGTGACAGTGGAACATCTTCTTAGATATGAATTCTATTGAATAGGATTTTGTCAAGAACATTAACAATGGCTATCAAGGTCCTAGTGAAAGAACTGATGTATCCATTATTGAATCTAAAATTTTTCGGATGTTGAATTTTAATCTAGGGCGGAAAGGATTTTAAAACATATCGGAGGATTCTTGAGTACAATGAATAAAGAAAACCAATTTTGTCCCAATATTTACTTCAAGATTTTATTGGGTATATTGTGATATCTAGAGATGCTAGTGCTAGTGGGGGTAAAATTATGTTGGTCTTGTGTTACCCAGTTCCGATTACCTAGGACAAAACCAGTTATTGGGTCAGGAGCCTGACGGGCTGACATGGTCTGGACCATTCTAAGTTGGGCTTGGACAGAAATTTAGGCCTGCTAGCTCATATGTGGGTCCAATATATAGGGCTCATTTTTTTTTGGTCAAGATCGAGCTTTCTCATAAAAGCCCGGCCTAAGCACGAACACACTTAACCGAGCTTGGGTTGGTAATGATGGAACATCTTCGTAGATAAAGATTCAATTGAGTAGGATTTTGTTAAGAACATCAATAATAGCTATCAAGGTCAAGGTCCTCGTGAAAGAATTGAATTATCTATTGTTGAAGCTAAAATTTTTCATATGCTAAGTATGATTCTGGGTGTGGAAAGGATTTGAAAGCATACTGGAGGATTTCAGAGAACAATAAAAATGAAAACTAATTTTATCCCAGCGTTTACCTCAGTATTTTATTGGGTATGTTGCAACATCTAGAGACACTAGTGTTGGTGGGTGTAAAACTGCAGTGGTTGTGGGTTACCCACTTCCGATTACTTGGGATTAAACCCGTTAATGGGTTGGGTAGCCCAACCAACCAGTCTGGCCTTGCCCATTCCATGTTGGGATTAGACATGAATTTAGGTCCACTAGCTTGAACTTGGGCCAAATATACTAGGCCCTACTTTTTTCCAGACTGGGATTGGGATTTCTCATAAACGCCCGTCCTGAGACCGAGCCCACTTAGATGAGTTTGGGTTGGTGACTGTGAAATATCTTTATAGATACAGATTTTGTTTAGCAAGATTGTGTCAAAAACATCATAATAGCTATCAAGGTCCTAGAGAAAGAATTGATTTATCCATTGATGAATATAAATTTTTTGGATTCCTATTTCATTCTAGGGTGGAATGGATTTTAAAATATATTAAAGGATTTCTAAATACAACGAATAGAGAAAACCAAATTTGGCCTGCATACTTCAAGATTTTATTAGTTATGTTGCGACTTCTAAGGACACAAGTACTGGTGGGGGTTCAATTGCAGGGGTTGTGGGTAAACCGATACCATTTACTTGGGATTAAACTAGTTATTGGGTCAGGAGCCCGACGGGCTGGCCCAGTCATGCCCATTTTAAGTCTAGCATGGACATGAATTTAGGCATGCAGGCTCAGACGTGAGCCCAATATTGTGGGCCCATCTTTTTTTGGGCCGAGTTTGGGCCCAAGCTTGAACACACTTAATTGAGCTTGGATTGGGGACCGTGGAACATCTTCGTAGGTAAAGATTCCGTTGAGTAGGATTTTGTCAAGAACATCAACAATGGCTATCAAGGTTCTCATGTAAGAATTGAATTATCTACTGTTGAAGCTAAAACTTTTCAAATGTTGAGTTTCATTCTGTGGGTGGAAAAGGATTTTAACACATACTAGAAGATTCCTGAGTACAACGAATAGAGAAAACCAATTTTGTCCCAGCATCTTCCTCAGTATTTTATTAGGTATGATGTGACTTTTAGGGACTCTAGTACTGGTGTGGGTTAAATTGTGATGGTTATAGGTTACCCGATTCTGATTACCTGGGATTAAACAAGTTATTTGGGTAAAGAGCACAATGGGTCGACCTGGTCTGATCCCATTCCATGTCACGATTGGACATGAATTTAGGCTCGCTAGAACAGGCTCATACCCGATATACCAGGCCTGTCTTTTCTTCAAGCTGGATTCGGGCTTTCTCATAAAAGCCCAGTCCAAGCCTGAGCCCACTCAGCCAAATATGGGTTGGTGATGATGGAAAATCTTCTTAGATATAGATTTTATTGAGTGGGATTTTGTTAAGAACATAAACAATGGCTATCAAAGTCATAATGAAAGAATAATTGTTTGCATTGATAAATCTAAAATTTTTTCAGATGTTGAGTTTCATTGTAGGGTGGAAAGAATTTTAAAACATATTGGAGGATTTTTGAGTAAAATTGCATTGGTCATGGGTTTCCCGATTATGATTACCTTGGACTAAACCAATTTTTGTTTTAGGAGCTCGACGGGTTGGCTTGGTCCACACTTTTCTAAGTCGGGCTTGGACATGAATTTGGGACCACTAGCTCAAATGCGGGCCCAATATATCGGGCTTGGGCTTTTTCATAAACGCCCATCCCAAGACTAAGCCCACTTAGCCGAGCTTGGGTTGGTAATGGTAAAACATCTTCGTAGATATAGATTTTGATGAGCAATATTGTGTCAAAACTGATTTATCCATTGTTGAATATAATTCTTTTGGATACTGAGTTTCATTCTAGGGTGGAAAGGATTTTAAAACATATTATAAGATTGCTGAGTACAATGAATAGAGAAAACCAATTTTGTCCTAGCATTTACTTTAAGATTTTATTACGTATGTTGTGACTTCTGGAGACGCTAATGCTATTGAGGGTTTAATTGCACTGGTCGTGGTTATCCAATTCCAATTACATGGGATTAGACCAGATATTGGGTCAGGAGCCCGACGGGTTGGCCCTATCAGGCCCATTATAAGTCCTGCATGGATAAGATTTTAGGCATGCTAACTCGGACAACCCAATATACCTGGCCTATCTTTTTTCTTTTAAGCCGAACACACTTAGCCGAGCTTGGATTGAGAACGGTGGAACATCTTCATAGATAAAGATTTTGTCAATTAGGATTTTGTCAAGAACATAAACAATGACTATCAAATTCCTCATGTAAGAATTGAATTATCTATTGTTGAAGCTAAAACTTTTCGGATGTTCAGTTTCATTCTGATGTGGAAAGGATTTTAACACATATTGGAGGATTCCTGAGTACAACGAATAGGGGAAACAAATTTTGTCCTAGCATTTACTTCAGGATTTTATTGGGTATGTTGCAACTTATAGGAGACGCTAGTACTAGTGGGGGTTAAATTGCATTGGTTGTGGGTTACCCAATTTCGATTAACTGGGATTAAACTAGTTGTTGGGTCAGGAGCCCGACGGGCTGGCCTGTTCTAAGTCAAGCTTTGACATGAAATTAGGCACACTAGCTTGGACATGGTCCCAATATACCGGGGCCATCTTTTTTTTAGGTCGGGCTCATGCTTTCTCATAAAAGCCTTGCCTAATCATGAACACATTTGGCCGGTCATGGGTTGGGGATGGTGGAACATCTTCATAGATAAAGATTTTATTGAGTAGGATTGTGTCAAGAACATCAACAAACGCTATCAAGGTCCTCTTGAGAGAATTTAATTATCTATGATTGAAGCTAAAATTGTTGGAATGCTGAGCTTGATTCTGGATGTGGAAAGGATTTTAAAACATTTTGGAGGATTCCAGTGTACAATAAAAAATGAAAACCAGTTTTGTCCCAACATTTACCTTAGTATTTTATTGGGCATGTTCCATCTTTTTGAGATGCTAGTGTTGGTGCGGTAAAATTGCCATGGTCATGGATTACCTAGTTTTAATTACTTGGATTAGACTTGTTAATGGGTTGGGTAGCCCAATGAATTGGCTTGGCTAAACCCATTTTAAGTCGGGATGGGACATAAATTTAGGCTCGTCAGCTTAAACACGGGCCTAATATACTGGGCCCTAAAGGATGGGAGATCCATCATATGAATGGCTGAACCTTGCAGGGAGGTTCGGCGAAATTTCAAAAATTTTCTCTTTCCCATCCGGGAATCATATTCCCTGATTTAGAAAACTGCGTTTCCAAGGTTCGTTCTTGAAACAAAATAGGACCAAATCTGAAACCAAAAGAGGGAGAGGGATATACTTGATACGGAATCAAAAGGAACTCCCAACGTAGGTGTTCACGCCCAAAGAGGATACCAAATCTGCCTTCACTAAAGATAACACAACGTATGTTGAGGCAGGATCAGCAAGAAGGGTTCTTCAGCAAGAAGGGTTCTTCAGCAAGAACCTAAGATTCTTCAACAGGAATCGAATAGGGTGGTGTGAGCATGACTTCAGATTGTTTCTTCACCAAGAAACAATATAAAGAACGGTTCTTGATCACTCCAGGAGGTGGAGATCTAACTGGGGTGGCGCCAAGAGCAGATGGAGAGAAAAGACTACAAAAAAGAATGTGTTCTTTCTATGGAATTCACCCCCTTATTTATAATCCTTTCAGGAACAGCTTCCTAATCTGATTAGAAATGAGATTTCCTAATCTAAATCTTGTATTTAGATTTGGACTCTCAAGTTAATAAGACCTATCTTATCAAATTGCTAATCTCAATCAGATTATAAACCCAAAATGGCCCATTTTAATTAAATCACTTAAGCCCAGCTTGAAATGGGCCTTAGGCCCATTAAGTCATATTGCTCACTTAACCCATTATATGATAGCTAGTTTGGTTCTCTTTGTATGGCATATGACCCTAGCATTGATCTACACATCAACCACATGGGTTTAGCCCAACCTTTGTTACAAGGCTTGGCTGAATTCACTGTAGGTCATAGTAAACCCCTGAGTCCATTACCATGGGCTCTTAATGGGTCCAACATTTACACTAAATGATCATTGGGTCAAGCCATCTTGTGAAGACCCAAGGACAGTGGGCAGATGCAAGATTATCCCATCAAGTATTACACTTAACCTCTTAGCCCTTAATGATTATACATTGCCCGACAAGAAATGACCTCTCCCTCGACTGCAAGGTACAGTGTTGCACTCTCTACTCACATGGATCCCGGGATTTAAAACCTTTTGTAAACATTTTGTGAAACCATAACATATAAGTATATCTCTATATAAATATATTTTGCAAAGCAAAAATCAAGAAGTTTGAAATCAACTGGGTGAAATTACTCCTAATTCTTGAATGAACTTCTTCATCCAAACGACTTCCTTAGAAGCTTCACTTGCAGCAATGTACTCACCCTCGGTTGTGGAATCTGTTGTGGACCCCTGTTTGCTACTCTTCCAGCTGACTACACAGGACCCCATCGTAAAGATGTAACTAGATGTAGACTTTCTATCATCTGGGTCTGAATGGAAATTAGCATTAGTATACCCCTGGATCTGTAGTGAACTACCATCGAATACTAGACAAAACTCTTTTGTCCTTCGAAGGTATTTTAGTATGTGTTTCACTGCTATGTAGTGCTCTTGACCTGGGTTAGATTGAAACCTACTTATCACACTCACTGCTTGAGTAACGTTAGGTCGAGTGCACAGCATGGCATACATGATGCTCCCTACGGCTGAAGCATAGGGAGTCTCTCTCATGCCCTCAATCTCCTCGAGTGTCTTGGGAGACATGCCCTTGGAGAGAGTGACTCCGTGCCTGAAAGGAACATTTCCTTTCTTTGAGTTCTCCATACTGTATCTTTTGGCAATCTTGTCAATGTAAGTAGATTGGGATAATCCTATTGTCCTCTTCGATCTATCTCTATAAAGTCGAAGACACAAGATGTAGGAAGCTTCTCCAAGATATTTCATGGAGAATTGTTGTGAAAGCCACACTTTCACCATAATTAACATTCTTACGTCATTCCCAATGAGTAGAATGTCATCTACATACAGAAGCATGAACTTAACCTTATCTCCCACTGTCTTTCTGTAAACACAAGGCTCATCTGGATTCTACTCAAAATCAAACAGTTTGAAAGTAGAGACCAGATGTTCCAGCTCGTAGAAGCTTGCTTAAGTCCATATATGGATCGATTAAGTTTACATACCATGTGTTCCTGACCTGCAACTATAAAACCTTGCAGTTGCTGCAAATAATATCATTAGTAAGATCTCCATTAAGGAACGTGGTTTTGACATCCATTTTCCAAATCTCATAGTCATGGTATGCTGTTACAGCTAACAGGAATCTCATAGCCAATTCCCTCTTTCTGAGTGTACCCTTTCGTCACAAGACAAGTTTTATAGGTCTCAATGTTACCATCTAGGCCCTTCTTCCTCTTGTAAATCCACTTGCAACCAATTGCTTTCACCCTAGGGGGCGGGTCTACAAGAGTCCAGACCTTGTTGGTTTCTATCGAGTCTATCTCGGCTTTCATGGCATCTACCCACTTCAAGAAATCTATGTCCAACATAGCTTCTATATAAGTCACGGGATCTTCCTCACTGGTCATGGCTTCCACCAAGTAACTTTCTTGGTCATAGCTGCAATGAACTGGAGGCCTAGATACCCGAATAGACCTTATAGGTTGGTTATTATCTAGAGCATGTGGGACATCTCTTACTACTCCTAAGTTTTCCTCATCAAGAACAACTTTATGATGATAATTGTTCAGGATGTAATTTTCTTCCAAGAAATGGGCATTTCAACTACAAAACACTTTTGCTCTTTTGGGTCATAGAGTAAAATATATTACAGAGCCTTTAGGGTAGTCTACAAATAGGCAACAACTGATCTTAGATTCGAATTTGTCAACACTTTTCTTTTAACATGTACCGGACAACCCCAAATCCTCAAGTGTCTTACACTTGGTTTCTTACCGATCCATAAATCATATGGAGTCTTAGGAACGGATTTGGTTAAAACCCGGTTCAATACGTATATCGTAGTCTCTAATGTGTATCCCCAAAAGGATGTAGGTAGTTCCGAGTGTACAAGAAGTGATCGGACCATATCCAATAGAGTCTGGTCCTCCTCTCTAACACACCATTTAATTGCGGTGTAGTAGGAGGAGCTAACTGTGAAACAATCACATTGTCCTTTAAGTAGTCTCTGAATTTGTCTCCCTAACTGTTTCTCGATTTCTTGCCTGAACTCTTTGAACTTTTCAAAGGATTTAGACTTAAGTCTCATTAGGTACACGTAACCATACCGTGAGAAATCATCGATGGATGTTATAAAATAAACGTGTTAGTTACCTGTCCTAACATTCATGGGACCACATACATCAGTATGTATAAGGTCAAGCGTGCCTATAGATCTTCCAGGTTTTCTCGTAAATGGTCTCTTCGTTATCTTACCCTGAAGACAAGTTTCATAAGTTGAAAAATATTCTATAGTTAGAAAATCCAAAGGACCATCCTTTACCAACCTTGTGATATGATCTATATTAATGTTGCCAAGTCGATAATGCCACAGGCACGTGGGATTAACTATATCAAGAGTTCTCTTCTTGGGGATCATTTACAATGTAGTTTCGATTATGTTTGTTTCTAGAGAATGATGGAGAACATAGAGACCATTCTCAAGTTCTCTATTTGCGAGGAACTTGTTATTCCGTTTAATAGTAATTACATTACTGAACAAAATAGAATAACCACCCATGCACAATTTTGAAAGTAAAATCAAATTTATTCTAAGAGTAGGTACATAAAGACAATCTTTAAGTACAACGATTCATTCTCTGAAAACTAATTCTATAGTTCCTATGGCTATAGCTACAACTGTTGTAGAAGTCCCCAAGTAGAGTGTTACTTCTCCATCACTTAATCGTATGCTTGTCTTGAACCCCTGCAATGAGTTACATGCATGAGTTGAAGCCCCGGAGTCAATACACTAGGAAGCAGAAATGACTAACAAATTGGTCTCTACGACAAAAGATTCCAAATTACCTTACTTATTGGCCTCTAGGTACTAAGGACAATTTCTCTTCCAATGGTCAGTCTATTTGCAAAAGTGACAAGCATCCGATGTCTTGCCCTTCTTTTGCCTTTTAGGCTTACTAACCTTTTTCTAAGGCTTTTTCTTTGCCCACCTCTTTTTCTTACTCGAATTGCCACCTTCAACAAGCATGGCTATCGGGTTATCATTTTTTATCAATTCTTCATCCCTCTGCAACATATTGTTGAGTTCCTTATGTTAGACAGTTGTATGCCCTTAGCTCCAATCAGTTTGATGTACTTATGATATTTATTGTAACTGAATAAAGTGCATATTTGATTCATGTTCTTGTGGTGTGTTTCTGTGTAATACCCTTAAACTGTACACTTAATGAAACTCGTGTTAGTTTAGAATGTTCACAGCCGTTGGATAAGTCTGGAGAGATTTATGCTGCTAAGGCTGACACTGGTGTGCTGCCAAGTGTTGGGGTGGCCTGTCTCAGCTGCCAGGGTGAGACCCAAAGCACATGCAGTGTAGGATCACTTGAAGCATTGAACTGTACCAGATTTCCAGTATTGCCCTGGACCTTGGAGACTAGTGGGCAAAACTGGAAAGTTACACCTGACCCCTAGATTCGATTATGATACTGCACTAAGTGTCGGATTGGGCTGTCTTTGATATGTCAATCAGTGAGATCCTTAGAGGGGGTCAGAACCTGGGTATGTTGGGACAGTCCGAGAATTCATCTAAGTGGGTGATCATAGTGACAGGATCAGTCCCTTTGTCGGACAAAGGTAATGATCGGGGATGCACTCTCTCTTATGGAAACTAAGACTTCCGGCAACCGATTTTAATCGTTGAGATTTGTTTTGCGAAATATATTGTATATGAGATATAAAAGTATATATATGTTACGGTTTCAAATTGCTTGCAAAGGTTTTAATTCCTGGGATCCATGTGAGCAGAGAGTGCAACACTGTTCCTTGCAGCCGAGGGAGAGGTCCTCTCTTGTTGGGCAGTGTATGATCATTATGGGCTGAGAGGTTAAGTGTAAGACCATTGAGGGTAATACCTGATGGGCTAATCTAGCATCTGCCCACAGTCCCTGGGTGTTACAAGGTGGCTTGGCCCAAGGACCACTTAATGTAAGTGTTGGGCCCATAGAGTCCATGTGATGGGCTCAGGGGGTTCATTGGGCTTTCTAGTGAATTCGGCTAGGCTTTGTAAAAAAGGGTGGGCCGAACCCTTGTGGCTGATGTGTAGATCAATGCTTGAGTCCCACGCTATACAAGGAAGCCCAACTGGGCAGCAATTTGGAAGGCTAAGTGAGCACATACTATTAATGGGCCTAAATCCTATTTTGAACTGGGCTGATTTGATCAGTTAAAGATGGGGCGAATCTGGGATTAGATTAACAGATAGGATAGGGTCTTACCCTATCCACTCAGAGAGTCCAAATCTGGATACAGATTCAGATCTGGAAACCTCCTAATCAGATTAGGAGAGGGCTGATCTAATCTACAGATAAGATAAGGATCTATCCTTATCTCTTAAAGGGAATTCAGATCCAAATATGATTTGGATCGGCATCTCCTAACGAGATTAGGAGCTGATCCCTTCAAGGTTATAAATGGAGAAGGGGGCAACAGCTATAGAAGATCAATCACATTCGAAATTCAGAGAGAGAACACAACACCAGTGAGACTGAGCTGATTTCTCCTTGCCGCCTCCTTCTTGCCGCCGCCATTAATGCCAGTTCGATTTTCTGTTTCTAGCAGGAGTGATCAAGATTGGATCTTGAAATCAGTCTTTGTAGAAAAGGATGATATAAAGGTGTGCTCACTGCCTCCAGCAAATTCTTGTGAAGGGTTTGGTTCTTTTGGAAGAACATTGTTGATTCTGCTCCATCCTATACTGTGCCATCTTTAGTGGGAACAGTCTTTGGTTCCTACCTTGAGCGTGAACACCTCCATTGGGAGATACTACTTCTTTGTATCAGGTATATCCCTCTCCTGTTTCTAGTTTCTGATCTGGTTTGGTTTATGGTTCAAGATTGATCCTTAAAAATGCAGATTTTCTAAAACAGTGAATGAGCTTCCCAGATGAGAGGAAAGGAAATTTTTGAAATTTCACCCAACCTACCTACAGGGTTCGGCCATCCATATGATTGATCTCTATTCCCTTCACCTTAAGGCTAACATTTAGCTTATTCATGTTATAATTCATGATAAACTGATTGAAGGAGGGAGGCAAAGAGCTTAAGATGGCATCAACTTTGGTGACATGATCAAGCCCTGACCCGAGTGCCTCCAGTTTATTAATGTAACCCATCATCTTAAGACAATGGTCATGAACCATCTGACTCTTGGTCATTTTAGCGGTCATAAACAGCTTTAAGACCTTTTGCCGAGTAGAATGATTCCGCTCTTTGTACATGGTCCTTAGACTATCCAGGATATCATTGAACACTTCGATCTAATCGAATTGTCTCTGTATCGAATTGTTGGGGGTGGCTATGATGTAGAACTAGGCAAGAGAATTCTTTTCTTCCCATTCTTGATAGTCTTTCCTACGTGCCTCAAAAGCCCTATCACCGGGACGATCCGGAGTAGGGTTCTTAGCAACCTTGTCCAATTTCTCGGACGTTAATACCAACATAAGGTTACGGAACCAGTCGGCATAGTTTGGGCCCTTAAGCTTATTATCGTCCAACAACTTGGTGAATTATCCATTTTCCATTTTTGATAAAAGGCAAGGCAGATTATTAGTCCAAAACCTAAATTGATTCATGTTTACTACATAGATATGGCTTTTAATCTATGTTCCAATTCCATTTGTTCTTCTCTAATATTTCCCTCCTATCTCAGTGACGGAGATTGCGAAGTATGTCTTTGGAAATGTGGGAAATCACATACGGTGCATGGAGCCAATTGTTTTAGGTAAATAACCCCACCACCTTCTGTAAAGGATCATATCCACTCATCTTATGAGCTTTCCCTTTAGCCTCTGTCAGACAAGGTTCATTGCCATTTTAGATTAAGCCTTTCTGTCCAGTAAGTCTTTACCCATCATATTCGTGAACACCAAGGTACCGTGAGAAAGTCTTCCATTTAAGGATAGGCCCCTCCCACATCGGTCTATGACGCCTCTATCATCTTATGAAACAATCCAACAGACCCAACAACAAATGGACAGCCCAATTTTATGGTGCATCTCCTCATTACTGAAGGACCCATCTTCATGTTAATGATGGAAGGCCTTTAGAGAGTTTATCATATGAATCTCCCTATCACATGCACTTATATTTTGTTGGATGGAACGAGTGATTACGCCCTAGTTCTTATTTAGGTCAAACCAAAGTGGCTCCCACTGACTTAAAGTCAGATTCAGATGGCCCTAAACAGCTAGGGATCCGCATGATTCCTCTTGCGGAAGAAGCTGATGTGGGGCCCATCAAGAAGGGAGATCATCCAATGATTTTAAGGACACTATGACAATGATATGCATTCAGCCATGGTGTGTGAAAGAGCCACTGTCGAATTAACATGGGCCAAGTGCTTATGACCCATGTACGTAGCACATCACACATCATACATCACATGCATGAAATAATAACACAATTGATCCAATCAATTAAATCATCTGTAAAACCTGAAATTATTTAGGTTAAATTAGTGTCAGCCCATTAAAGCCCATAACATTATCATATAACATTATCTAGGTATATGGGCTGAACTGCAAAAGGTAGTTTGGCCCATATAGCATTCATGCTAAATTAGGGTTGATGCATATTTAACTTAATTAAACTGCGGTTTTACAGGGAGGGTCGAATTGCATCTTGAAGTGGGCCATCAAACCCTTGGCCAACAATCAAAATTTAGGGCTGAGAACAGTCCCTATTGAACCACATATTCGGTCCAACCAGTTTGGTCCAATCTGTGTAAAATGGGCTTAGGGTTTGGTGTCTATTGCAAGATCAATTCAAGGAGATGATGTGAAAATTAAAAGGTTGAAAAAAAAGACAATCAATAATCAGCAAACAACAATCAGAGGGCTGTTCTTAAGGCTGCAACCTTGCAAAACAAAGATTAGTTTGCAAATTGCAGGTTCCAAAACTGCAAAATGCAGATGGCTAAACTCGATTATGTAAAACTTCTCCTCCATGTGCTTCCAGTAGTTCTTCCAATAAAAAATAGAAAAACCTAATATTCTATTAATTACATAAGAATAAATCCTATACATTCCGTCTAAAAATAAAAAAAAATTATTTACAAACCAAGAATGAATAGAATAGTATAGCAGGGGCGCAATTTCTTGGCGCCAATACAAATTTCGATCTCCACCATACGAACAACCCAAAAATCAAGAAATATAAATAGAACAGTTCTATGAATATTGTAGATAAAGAAAGATTTAAGTTTCAGATCATTCACCCAAAAGTTGGGAACCAATTCCTAGAGAAACTATAAATTACGCAAATAGGGTAGAACGATTTTGCATATGTGTAGGTTCGCGTCAAGTCTGATCTGGTTCAAGAATGTGAACCTAGTTGTAATACCACTGAAGGGATGGGAGATCCATCATATGGATGGCCAAACCTTGTAGGGAGGTTGGGCAAATTTTCAAAAATTTTCTTTCTCTTCCATCCGGGAATCGTATTCCCTAATTTAGAAAATTGCATTTTCAAGGTTCGTTCTTGAAACAAAACTGGACCAGATCTGAAACCAAAAGAGGAAGAGGGATATACCTGATACAGAATCAAAAGGAACTCCCAACATAGGTTTTCATGCCCAAAGAGGATATCAAATCCGCCTCCGCTGAAGATGACACAGCATCTGTTGAGGCAAGATCAACAAGAAGGGTTATTCAGCAAGAATTGAATAGGGTGGTGTGAGAACGACTTCAGATTGTTTTTTTACCAAGAAACAATATCAAGAACGGTTCTTGATCACTCCAGGAGGTGGAGACCAAATTGGGATAGTGCCAAGAGCTGAGGGAGAGAAAAAACTGCAGAAAAGAATGTGTTCTTTCTATGAAATTCGCCCCCTTATTTATAATACTTTCAGGATCAGTTTCCTAATCTGATTAGGAATGAAATTTCCTAATATAAATCTTGTATTTAGATATGGGCTCTCAAATTGATAAGACCTATCTTAAACAACTGCTAATCCCAATCAGATTATAAACCCAAAATGGCCCATTTTAATTAAATCACTTAAGCCCAGTTCAAAATGGGCCTTAGGCCCATTAAGTCATATTGCTCACTTAACCCATTATATGTTGGCTAGTTTGGTTCTCTTTGTATGGCATGAGACTCTAGAATTGATCTACACATTAGGCACAAGGGTTCAGCCCAACTTTTGTTACAAGGCCTAGCCGAATTCACTGTAGGTCACAGTAAACCCCTGAGTCCATCACCATGGAATTTTAATGGGCTCAACATTTACACTAAATGGTCATTGGGTCGAGCCATCTTGTGAAGGCCCAAGGACTGTGGGCAGATGCAAGATTAACCCATCAGATATTACCCTCAATGGTCTTACACTTAACCTATCAGCCTTTAATGAACATACATTGCCCAACAAGTAGGGGTGTCAATGGACCGGTTTCAGGTTGGACACCGTCTGAATCGGAAGTGATATGGGCGGACTGGACGGTCCTAAAAATGATATGGATGTGGATTGGTCTGAACATGAATAGTCCATTCATAGAGTGGACCGAAAGTAGACAAAGCCACTAGTTCGAATGGTCCGTTCAATGTTCATTTTCGTTTGAACTTTGAAGCATCAAGTGTGGAAGCTTTCGGAGGCTAGGGTTCAATGCCTTTGCGCCTTCATCACTCCATCCTCAGTCTCACCGGCGGACGGCGATATTTTGTTTGATCACCTAATTTTGTTATTTCACCATGCCTGATGCCATGTGCTTTCTCTCTCTCTCTCTCTTTCGCTCTCGCTCTCGCTCTCTCCCCTACATTTGAGCCATTGCCACTTGCAGGAAGTATACTTTGTTCCGGTGGAGGAGAAGGCCCCATCCTTGCCGAGAAAGGATTATATGATGCCATTAATCTTCCACGATGGACGGGCGGTGGCAAGGCCTACACCATTAAACGTGTCGGTAGTGCTACTCATGATTCAGTTTAAAGAGTGATAGATTTATTCAGATTTTTTCTTTTATTTTCTTTTTCTGTTTTAGAAAGCCAAATGCATGATTCATTGTATAGACACTCATGATATGAAAAATGGGAGTTTCCAAAGGGAAATGCTTTTTATTTATTTTTTTCTTTCTGTTTGTTCAGTTTAGTATGTACTGACAGTTACGTTGAGAGGGGTTCACTGATACATTGTGATATTTTGAACATTTGCCCAACTGTGTTCATAGTTATTTGACCCTGTACATATATTTAACTATTGTTTGGGATTACCAGGTTTTGATCATTTGGGTTAGGTTTTCTATTTCTTTTAGGACAATAAGTTAAGTTGGATATGTAATTGAAAAACCCACTTCACTGATAGGACCATGAACAATAAATTTGTTTTTTAACATACCTAACAAAAAAATATCATCACTGATTAGATTTTAAGTTTTTTTTGCCTAAAATAATTGATTTTCCTGTTTATATTCTGGCCTTTGATGCCTTTACTTTTAGATGTTAAATTTGTTTTTTCAATTTGGGCATTTTACTCTTTCATTTTAAGTGAAGTCTATGCATACGGTGTCTCACACTTGATCTCTAAGGTAAATTCATGTGTTGACAAGTACATAGAATAGAAAAAAGCTCTGAAGGGTTGCTCTCATTAGAGATCCTGTGGAAGTAGATATCAGCCATGTGATGGTATATGAGGAATTGGCTGCAATGGACTACTGCTCTATGTCAAATTCTATAAGCCAGAGTTATAAAAGATATGAAAAGATATTAATGCGAGTTTGGAGACCATACAAACGCAGGTAAAAATCACTAAAGCACCCTGCACAAATATTCCTGCATGATCCAAATATGCTCCCTAACATTGAGGAACATTTAACTTGTTTTTTCTATTTTTCCCTTTGACCGATTGCAGAGCACATTTTTGTTTTTGTTGTATCTTAAGACCTATTATTTGGGGTGTTTAAATAAAAGTTAACCCCACCTTACTTTGATATTTTAGATAGAATTGACTAAATCTTCATCACCTGCTTCACTGTCACTACTACTGCTCCCACTCCCACTCCCACTCTCATTGTTGTTCTCTCTGCTCCCACTTGAACTTGAAGTCTGCTCATCTCTTTCTTCAACATTCACCTAAGCCCTCAAGGCCTCTGCGGCATTAGGGCCCTTTTCTGCCTCATCATCACTAACATTGAGGGTTGGAATCTCTAAAGGTAATTCCCCAAAAAAAATTGTTCTGATAGACATAGAGATATCTGAGGGTTGGAATCTTCTAAATGCTTATTGGAATCTCTCCAGTCAATATTTGTAAACAACACAAGTTCCTCTAATTTACTCAAAGATCCCAACTCACTTGGAATTTTGCCTTCGAGTTGGTTTTTCTACAAGAGTAATTCCTTCAAGGAACTACAGGTCCCATTCTCTGGTGGAATTACCCCTGACAAAGAGTTATCATTGAGGCAAAGTAGCTCCAATTTAGTTAGTAATCCAAAGGAAGAGGGGATCTGACCTATTAATTTATTACTCAGAGCTGCCAAGAATCTTAAGCCATTGCAATTGCCCAAGCCTGATGGCCATCAAATTGATTGTAAGTCAAGACCAACTTCTACAAATTTCTGCAACTACCTGAACCCCCCAAATTTATCTTGCCCTCAAGTCTGTTCGAACTGACATCCAAGTAAGCAAGGAAATGAAGATTGTTTAGGCTCTTAGGCAAAACTCCAACTAACTGGTTCTCAATAAGATAGAGTTCTTCCAATTTAGTACAATTCCCAATAGATTCAGGTATCATCCCTGATAATTGATTACTATAGAGCCATAGAGATGAGAAGGTTTACTGAGACGTTAATGGTAGTGACCCACAACTGAACTGGTAGATGATGCAGTAAACTGCTTGTGTGAAATGAAATCATATCCTTTTATGTTGACTTTTAATGGCTTTCAGATGATGTTAGTGGCTTTCAAATCAGATTAGATGATGCAGTAAACTGCTTGTGTGAAATGAAATCATATCCTTTTATGTTGACTTTTAATGGCTTTCAAATCAGATTAGATGATGCAGTGAACTGCTTGTGTGAAATGAAATCATATCCTTTTATGTTGACTTTTACTGGCTTTCAGATGATGTTAGTGGCTTTCAAATCAGATTAGATGACGCAGTAAACTGCTTGTGTGAAATGAAATCATATCCTTTTATGTTGATTTTTAAGTATGGAAAACATTTTTTGAGGAAAACATTTAATTTGGACTGGATTGGGTCTAATCCGGTCTATTTGCATCTCAATTGGACTGGAATGGATCCGGTTTGTATAGGATTTGGTCCAATCCATTTTTAAATGGACCAATGTTGGATTGGACTGGATTGGACGAAATCCAGTCCAATTGACAACCCTATCGGCAAGAGAGGATCTCTCCCTCGGCTGCAAGGTACAGTACTGCACTCTCACATGGATCACAGGACTTAAAACCTTTTGCAAACATTTTTTGAAACTATAACATATGAGTATATTTCTATATAAATATATTTTGCAAAATAAATTTCAACAAGTTTGAAATCAACTAACGATAGTTTAGGTTTCCATCAGAGAGAGTGCATTCCCCGATCATTCACTTTGTTTGATAAAGGAGCTGATCCTATCACTATGATCACCCACTCAGGTGAATTCTCGAATTTTTCCAACATACGCAGGTTTTGACCCGGTCAAGGATCTCACTGATTGGCACATCAAAGACGACCTAATCTGACACCTAGTACAGTACCATAATTGAGTCTAGGGGTCAGGTGTAACACTCCAGTTTTGCCCATCTATCTCCAAGGTCAAGGGCAATATTGGAATTTGGTCCGATTCAAGGTTTCAAGAAAACCCACACTGCATGTACCTCAGGTTTCACCCTTGGCAGCACATTAGTGTTAGCCTTAGTAAGATAAATCTCTCCAGATCTATCCAACAACTGTGAAGATTCTAAACTAATATGAGTCTCATAAGTGTCGAGTTTAAGGGTATTACACAGAAACACACCATAATAACATGAATCAATTATGCACTTTATTCATTTACAATAAATGACAATAAGTACATTAATCTGATTAGAGCTAAGGGCATACACTGTCTAATAGGCCCTATATTTTTTTTTTTCAGGTCATAAACGCCCATCCCAGACTAAGCCTACTTTGCCGAGCTTGGGTTGGTGACGGTGGAACATTTTCGTAGATATAGATGTTGAGTAGGATTGTGTCAAGAATGTCAACAATGGCTTTGAAGGTTTGAGTGAAAGAGTTGATTTATCTATTATTGAATATAATTTTTTCAGATGTTGAGTGTTATTCTAGGGTGGAAAGGATTTTAAAACATATTAGAGGATTTCTGAGTACAATGAATAGAGAAAACCAATTTTGTCCTAGCGTTTACTTCAAGATTTTATTGGGTATGTTGTGAATTTTAGAGTCACTAGTGTTGGTGGGGGTTCAATTGCAGTGGTTGTGGTTATTCGATTCTGATTACTTGGGATTAAACCAGTTTTTAGGTCAAGAGCTTGACTGATCGGCCCAGCTAGGCCTGTTCTAAGTCTAGCTTGGACATGAATTTAGGTCCGTTGGCTCAAACACAGGCCCAATATTCTAGGCCTGTCTTTTTTCAGGTCAAGCTTACCCCGAGTTCGAACACACTTAGTTGAGCATGTGTTGTTGATGGTGGAACATCTTCATAGATAAAGATTCTGTTGAATAAGATTTTGTCAAGAACATCAACAATGGTTATCAAGGTCCTTGTGTAAAAGTTGAATCATCTATTGATGAAGCTAAAACTTTTCGAATGTTGAGTTTCATTCTGTGGGTGGAAAGGATTTTAACAAATACTAGAGGATTCCTTAGTACAACAAATAGGGAAAACCAATTTTTCTACAACATCTACCTCATTATATTATTGAGTATGTTGTGCTTTATAGAGATGCAAATGCTAGTGGGGGTTAAATTGCGATAGTTGTGGGCTAATTGATTTCAATTACCTAGGATTAAACAAGTTATTTAAGTCAGGAGCACAGTGGGTCGACCCAGTCCGGTCCATTCCATGTCGGGATTGGACATGAATTTAGGCCCACTAGCATAGACGTTGGCCTAATATACTGGGCCCGTCTTTTATTTCGACTGGACTCGACATTTCTTGTAAAAGCCTAGTCCGAGCCTGAGCCCATTAAGCCGAGCTTGGGTTGGTGATGGTGGAACATCTTCTTAGATATAGATTCTATTGAGTAGGATTTTGTCAAGAAAATCAACAATTGCTATCAATGTCATAGTGAAAGAGTAGTTGTATGCATTGATGAATCTAAAATTTTTCAGATGCTGAGTTTCATCATAGGGTGGAAAGAATTTTAAAACGTATTGGAGGATTTTTTAGTACAACGAATAGAAAAAACCAATTTTGTCTTAGCAAGTACTGCAGGATTTATTGGGTCTATTGTGACGTTTGGAGACGCTAGTGCTAGTGGGGGTACAATTGCGTTGGTCATGGGTTACCCGGATCCGATTACCTAGGACTAAACCATGTTTTGGGACAGGAGCCTGATAGGCCAGCCTAATTTGGACCATTCTAGGTTGGGCTGGGATATGAATTTAGGCCCGCTAGCTCATATGCAGGCCCAATATATCGTGCTCATCTTTTTTTTTTTAAGTCAGGCTTGGATTTTCTCATAAAAGCCCGTATCGAGACCAAGACCAAGTCAGGTTGGTGACGATAAAACATCTTCGTAGATATAGGTTATGTTGAGCAGGATTGTGTCAACAACATCAACAATAGTTGTGAAGGTCCTAGTGATAGAACTGATTTATCCATTGTTGAATATAAATTTCTTAGATGTTGAGTTTCATTCTAGAGTGGAAAGGATTTTAAAATATATGATAGGATTGTTGAGTACAATGAATAGAGAAAACCCATTTTGACCCAGCATTTACTTCAAGATTTAATTAGGTAAGTTGCGACTTCTGGAGATGCTAGTGCTGGTAGGCGTTCAATTGCATTGTTGTGGGTTACCCGATTCCGATTACTTGGGATTAAACTAAATATTTGGTCAGGCGCCCGATGGCCCGGCTTAGTTAGGCCCATTCTAAGTCCGACATGGACATGAATTTAGGCACGCTAGCTCAGACGTGGGCCCAATATACCTGGCCCATCTTTTTTTCAAGCCCAGCTTTGGCCCAATCCCGAACAAACTTAGCTAAGTTTGGGTTGGGAAGGTGGAACGCCTTCATGGATAAAGATTCTGTTGTGTAGGATTTTGTCACAAACATAAACAATAACTTTCAAGGTCCTCGTGTAAGAATTGAATTATCTATTGTTGAAGCTAAAACTTTTTGAGTGTTGAGTTTCATTCTGGTGTAGAAAGGATTTTAACACATACTGGAGGATTCCTGAGTACAATGAACAGGGAAAAACAATTTTGTCCCAATATCTACATTAGTATTTTATTGGGAATGTTGCAACTTCCGGAGATGCTAGTGTAGGTGGGGGTTAAATTGTGGTGGCCGTGGGTTACCCAGTTCCGATTACTTGGGATTAAACCCGTTAATGGGTCGAGTAGCTCGACGGAACAACCCAACCTATTCTACGCTAGGATTGGACATGTATTTAGGTATGCTAGATCAAACATAGGCCCAATATACTAGGCCTTACTTTTTTTTTCAGGCTGGGCTCGGGTTTTCTTATAAACGCTCGGCCTGAGACTGAACCCACTTAGCTGAGCTTGGGTTGGTGATAGTGGAACATATTCGTCGATATAGATTCTATTGAACAGGATTGTGTCAAGAACATCAACAGTGGCTATCAAGGTCCTAGTGAAATAACTGATGTATCCATTGTTGAATATAAATTTTTTGGGTGTTGAGTTTCATTTTAGGGTGGAAAGGATTTTAAAATATATTAGAGGACTTTTGAGTACAATGAATAAAGAAAACCAATTTTTCCCTAGCCTGTACTTCAGGATTTTTATTCGGTATGTATAACGATCTGGGAAAATCAATTTTGTCCCAACACCTACTTTAGTAAATTATTGTGTATGTTACGATTTCTAGAGTCGCTAGTGTTGGTGGGGGTAAAATTGCAGGGGTCATAGGTTGCGCAATTCCAATCACCTGATGTTAGACCCATTAATGGGTTAGGTAGCACAATAGATAGGCCTTGCCCGATGCATTCTAAGTCCTGATTGGACATGAATTTAGGCCAAGTAGCTCAAATGTCGGTGCAATATAATGGGCCCCTCTTATTTTTGGGTCAGGCTTAGGCTTTTTCATAAATGCCCGACTCAAGATTGAGCGCACTTAGCCAAGCTTGGGTTGGTGATGGCGGAATATCTTCGTAGATATAAATTCTGTTGGGTAGCATTGTGTCACAAACAAAAACAATGGCTATCGAGGTCCTAGTGAAAGAACTGATGTATCAATTGTTGAATATTATTTTTTTGAATGTTGAGTTTCATTTTAGGGTGGAAAGGATTTTAAAACACATTAGAGGATTTCTATGTAGAATGAATAGAGAAGCAATTTTGTCCCAACATTTACTTTAGGATTTTATTTGGTATGTTGTGACTTCTGGAGATGTTGGTGTTGGTGGGGGCTAAATTGCGATGGTCGTGGGTTACTCGATTCCGATTACCTAGAATTAAATCGGTTATTGGGTCAGAAACTCGATGGGCTGGCCTGATCTGGCCCATTCTAAGTTGGGCTTGGACATGAATTTAGGTCTGCTAGCTCAGACATGGGCCTAATATATCGAGCCCATCTTTTTCAGGTCAAGGTCAGGCTTTCCCATAAATGTCCGGCCCAAGCCCGAACCCACTTAGCCAAGCTTGGTTTGGGGGTGGTGGAACATCTTCGTAGATAAAGATTTGGTTGAGTAGGATTTTGTTAGGAACATCAGTAATGGCTATCTAGGTTGGCGTGAAATAATTGAATTATCTATTGTTGATGCTAAAACTTTTTAAATGTTGAGTTTCATTCTGAGGGTGGAAAGGATTTTAAGACATATTGGAGGATTCCTGAGTACAACGAATAGGGAAAACAAATTTTGTCCCAGCATATAGCTCATTATTTTTTTGGGTATGTTGTGACTTGTAGAGTCGCTAGTGCTGGTGGGGGTAAAATTGCAGTGGTCGTAGGTTGCCTAGTTTCAATCACCTTAGATTAGACTCGTTAATGGGTTGGGTAGCCCAACGACCTGGTCCATGCTAAGTCAGGATTGGAGATGAATTTAGGCCCATTATCTTAGACGCAGACACAATATACTGGGCCCCACTTTTTTCAAGCCGGTCTCTGGCTTTCTCATAAATGCTTGCCCTGAGACCGAGTGCACTTATTCGAGCTGGGGTTGGTGGCGGTGGAACATCTTCATAGATATAGATTCTATAGAGCAGGATTGTGTCAAGAACATCAACAATTGCTATTAAGATCCTAGTGAAGGAACTGATATATCCATTGTTAAATATAAATTTTCAGATGCTAAGTTTCATTTTAGCATGGAAAGGATTTTAAAACATATTAGAGGATTTCTAAGTAAAACGAATAGAGAAAACCAAATTTGTTCCAACATTTACTTCGAGATTTCATCTGGTATATTGCGACTTCTAGAGACATTGGAGCTGGTGGGGGTTAAATTACGGTGGTCGTGGGTTTTACCCGATTTTGATTACTTGGGATTAAACCAGTTATTGGATCAAGAGCCTGACAAGCCAGCCCGGTCCGACCAGTTCTAAGTCAGGCTTGGACATGAATTTAGGCCTGCTAGCTCGGACACAGGCCCAATATACCAACTCCGTCTTTTTCAGGTTGGGCTCAGGATTTCTTAGAAATACCTAGTCCAAGCCTGAACCCACTTAGTCGAGCTTGGTTTAGGGATGGTGGAGCATATTCGTAGATAAAACATTTTGTTGAGTAGGATTTTATCAATAACATCAATAATGGCTATCAATGTTTTTCGTGAAAGAATTGAATTATCTATTGTTGAAGATAAAATTTTTTGAATATTGAGTTTGATTCCAGGTGTAGAAAGGATTTTAAAACATTCTAGAGGATTTCAAAGTATAGCGGACAACAAAAAGAAATTTTGTCCTAACATTTACCTCAATATTTTATTGGGTATGTTTCAACTTTTAGAGACGGTAGTGCTGGTGGGGTTAAAATTGCGGTGGTCATGGGTTACCCAGTTCCAATTACCTGTGACTAGACCCGTTAATGGGTCGGATAGCCCAACGGAATGGCCTGGCCTATTCTACGCCGGGATTGGACATGAATTTAGGCCCGCTAGCTCAGACGCAAACCCCATATACTGGGCCTTACTTTTGTTTTAGGTTGGGCTCAAACTTTCTTATAAGCGCTCAACTCGAAACCGAGCCCACTTAGCTGACCTTGGGTTGGTGACGGTGGAACATATTCATAGATATAGATTCTATTGAACAGGATTGTGTCAAGAACATCAAAAATGGCTATCAAGGTCCTAGTGAAATAACTGATGTATCCATTGTTGAATATAAATATTTCGGATGTTGAGTTCCATTTTAGCGTAGGAAAGGATTTTAAAACATGTCAGAGGATTTCTGAGTACAATGAATACAGAAAACCAATTTTGTCCTAGCCTTTACTTCAGGATTTTATCTAATATGTTGCGACTTCTTGAGACACTAGTGCTAGTGGGGGTTAAATTGCTGTGGTCGTGGGTTACCCAGTTTCGATTACCTGGGATTAAACCAGATATTGGGTTTGGAACCCGACAGGATGGCCCGGTTTGGCCCATTCTAGGCTGGGCTTGGACATGAATTTAGGCCCGCTAGCTTGAATGCAGGCGCAATATACTAGGCCCGTCTTTTTTCAGGTTGGGCTTGAGCTTTCTCATAATCACCCGACCCGAGCCCGAACCCACTTAGCCGAACATTTTGGGGATAGTGGAAAATCTTCATACATAAAGATTTTGTTGAGTAGGATTTTGTTAGGAATATCAATAATGACTATCAAGGTCCTGGTGAAAGAATTGAATTATCTATTGTTAAAGCTAAAACGTTTTGAATGTTGAGTTTCATTTTGGGGGTGAAAAGGATTTTAACACATACTAGAGGATTCCTAAGTATAACGAACAGGGAAAACCAATTTTGTCATAGGATCTTCCTCATTATTTTATTGGGTATGTTGCGACTTTTAGAGTCACTAGTGGTGTTGGATGTTAAATTGCGGTGGTCATGGGTTACCTAGTTCCAATTACCTAGGATTAGACCTGTTAATGGGGTATGTAGCTTGATGGGTTGTTCGGGCCCAGCCCATTCTAAGTCTGGATTGGACATGAATTTAGGCCCATTAGATTGGACGCCGGCTCAATATCGGGCCCAACATTTTTTCGGGCTAGGCTCAGGTTTTCTCATAAAAACCCATCCCAAGCTCAAACCCACTTAGCCGAGCTTAAACTGAGGACAGTGGAATATCTTCATAGACAAACATTCTATTGAGTAAGATTTTATGAAGAAAATCAACAATGGCTATCAAGCTTACTCTAATAGATAATTATTAATACATTTATGTTTCTTTTGATAATTTTCTCATTAATCTTTTAATATCATTCCTCTTTGTGGCCAATGTGTTTTGATAAAATTTACTTTTTATGTGGCCAAAATAAGGAAGGATATGTAGGTATATGACCTCTAATAGGTAAATTTCACTTGTATTACTACAAACTAACCCAAAACTTCATTAATTTCGTATAAGGGTATACCTGACTTGAGACTTTTCTCTTAGAAGCAGGACACATTCCTTTTAGTAAGTTTTGTGTTTTCTCATTAAAATATAAAAAGTGATCCTCAAGGTACCTCTGTTCCGGTTCCCATGGATTTTCTCCCTTCTAGATGGAAATGGAATTGTATGCAGTCAGACGTTGGACTTTCATATGATCCACATGAGATTTGACTAGTTAATTTTAATTTGGTTAGGAGACTCTTTATTTAGTTTTTTTGGACCGGGTGAATCCAAAACCCAACCCAAAATAGTCGGATTGGCAGACACTAATCATGACTCTTAGGCTCAATTTGGAAAAAGTATAAATACAAATATATATAGTGCAAATACATGTTTAAAAATACAAAATACAAGGTATTGTATTGTATTTTTTTTGTATGGCTGTGTTGTATTTACTTCTTCTAAAGTATAAATACAAATACATAAAGTGTAAAACCTTACATTTTGTATTAAGGAGTGCAAATACAAATATATACAATATAAATACATACAAAATACATAATTTTGACTCTAGTATTTTCAAACTGAGCCTTAAAGAATAAAACTGTTTCAGCAAAAATCATTCCTAAATTTGGGTCAACCTGAAGCCATCAGGTTGGATTTAGGTTGGGGGCTCAACAACGGGCTGGGTTAGGGTTGACCTTAATCTTTGTTTTTGTTTCATAATGGGACTGAAGTGGCTAACTGAAAGGCCTACTGCTTTGTCTTTAGGGCCTTCCTATTGCTGTTTTGGATTTATTGCAAAGTAGGCCTACTTGGGAAGCCGGGAAGCAATGTTTTGTAGAAAACCCAAACCCAAATCTGCTATCATTCAGTCATAGAAAAAGGCTTTCCATTGAAGCTTCTTCTAGTGACTTCTTTAAAGTTTAAACAGCTTGATGAAAGCAACTCAACCACAACTTCATCTCTCCCAAATGGGCCCTACCCTTGATTTTACTTTTTTGCTCCTAGAACGGAGGGAATGGTTATCTTGACTAATTGATGTTAAAAGCCATGTCATCCCATGTCTATTCTATATTCTAATGTGTAGTTGTTCACATCAAACTCCTCATATAACTTTGGTGGTTATATTTAATTTTTAAATAAAAAAATTAAATATAGGTGTATTTAAGCCTACCAACAACCAATTCAACTAAGAAACTGAATGTAATGTGGGCATCTTTTTCAACACTGATTAATGTATTGGATAGATCTTTTTCTAGCAACCATAAAAGGGCGTTTTTTTTTTTGGATTTTGAGAGGGGTAAAAGTTGGTCAATGAGATTTTGGTTCATATTGATCAAGAAATTCATGTTCTTCTTTCAGATTTATGTGGGGATCAGGGAAAATTTATTTTCTTGAGTATATCCATCTCCTAGGTGGATAAATAACTTTCACACCTAAGGGAAGTTGCCAACATTTGAATGGGACAAAAATGTCCATTTTAATAATAGACTTTTATGAATAAAATGGTCATTGCCTTTACTTACCTAAAAAATAAAAGAACATGGATAAATGCACTTACTCAGATACTGGTTAAGTAACTTATCGAAAAGCAAACGGGACCTAAAAGTTTAAGAATTTTCAAAACATGGAAAGTATGGTCTTAATTAATATTCACAATGAAAAAGAGGATTTTTTTTTTACGGAGAAGTATGGACAAGCCCATTGCAGAATTCTGATTTCCACTGCAGATCTACAAGATTTCAAAAGGTCAATTACCCCCACCCTATGCACCAATGCCCGCTTGTAAATTGGCATCAATTCCGAACTGACACCTACCCCAACTGTACTTTGTGCCTATGAATTCTGACCCTGGGCTGAACTATCATTCTCCCTTTTCTTATATCATGTGAACCCATAAATTAAAAAAGAAAACACCTTTTTCTTCATAGGTGTGCATTTATTATTAGTTTTTTTTAGCTCAAGCATATTAGTTTAGATCATAGCTTACTAAATTGGCATATTATATCGTAAACATGTTAAAAAGTGTATCTATAAATTTTGACAAAAAATTATTAGATGCCAAATTACTAAGACATATAGCAAATGTGGGTTTTTTTTTCCATAAAAAAACACAATATGTGCTTTAAGAATATGGGGTAAAAATATAAGGGAATGTTTTATTGTAAAATTTTTATAATACAAAATATTACAAAAATATAAATATTTTCTGTAAGTATGAATATTCTTAATATATTATGCATACATTTATATCTAATATATGCCAAAATTTTTAGCCCATATTATTTTAATACTATAACATATTAAACACAATTTTTGCCACAGGAGTTCTGTGTTTGATTAACCTTTGTATCATAATTTTATTTCTTGAAACTGAATTCTTTATCAAGGTATTTTTTTTTAAACAGATTTTTTTTTCATTTTATTTTTGTATTACATAATATTCTTTAGAGTAAAATACAAAAAACTCCCCTAAATTTTCTGGTTATCATAAAAACCTCCCCTTTAGTTTCATTTTAATAAAAACCTCGCCTAAATTTTTTAAAAAATTAAACAAAAAGCTCCCTTCCATCATTTACCCAGACCACAAACGTAATAAACTTATGAAATTACCCCTGACTAATCTGCACGGCATCATTTAAAATTTTTTAAAATCCCGAAAATTGCCTTCATTTGAGTGACAACGCTTCCACAATTGGTTTCCGTTCTTTTTCAGAGCAAAAGAAAATAACACCAGTAAACACTTGCAGCGGCGCCATTTCTCGGAATACCAAGAATTGCTAAAATTTAAAATAGACACGCAAATGATTAAGAAAAAACAGATCGCTAGGTGTTTCAATATAAAGCAAACAGGATCATGTCAATGAACCGCTGCGGCTATGGTTATGGCAAATGTGAATGAGTTCGATCATCTCATCTCTTTCTCTCTCCCCCGCTCTCTCTATCTCCCTCCGTCCGTCGGCCGCTGGTAGAATTTTGTTTTGGTAAACGGAAGCAGTCAGTGTGTCTGAACTCTGAAGCTCTTTCATTTCAATACAAGGATAAAAAGCCTATCTAAAATCCCCAAGTGGGCCACGCCTACTTGCTATATATCATATGTTCTCTATTCTCATAGGCTTTGCTTTGCGAGGTTTTGAAAAGACAAAGAGGAAGAGTCCGACCAACGCTGCATTTTAGATGATAAGTTGAAAAAATGCCCCTTGCCATTTGTCTGTCTTCCCGAAAGTAACAAATGTGCTCTTTTTTCAAACACACTGTTGAGTATCGACTGGGTCATTTCTGATTCCTCTCTCTTTGTCTCTTTAATTGCACCACTAGTCTGTAATGTGAAAGGCCCCATCTGTATTGGCTTGGTGTTGCTTCTTGGCTTATTGATTACAATTTCTCTTTTGAAGACAAAGATTGCATCAATTTTCTTTAATTTTCTACTTTTTTCCTTGTTTAATGGACTATGGTTGTTGATATTTATTGGCTCTTGTTCTTCTTTCTTCTTTCTGGGTTTAGAAGTGTATCATCGACAAAAGAACCCAATTCCCTGACGATTAATTAGGGATAGTTCTGTAATTTTATACGTTTTCTGTTTAATCAGTGACAGAAGGGAGTTTTTTGTTGAATTTTTTAAAAATTTAAGATGATTTTTATTAAAATGAAATTAAACGGAAGGCTTTTATTATTGTTAGAAACTTCAGGGAAGGTTTTTGTATTTTACCTTATTCTTTATCAAGGGATTCAGGGGAAAGGACAGACCGACAGAGCAAGGTGCATATTAGGTCCACTAACCTTACCATGGAGAGTTTCTTCTAGTTATGCGAGTTAGATCGACTGACTGTCTGAGAAACTAGGTCATTAGTGCATGTTTTGGTTGGAATACAATAAATCAGTATATTAATGGGGTCGGGGTGTGCCAACTAAGTGGTAGCTCAGTTGACATGTTAGTTGGGTAGTACCAGGGAGATGTTCACAATACACGACGGGGATGTGATGTGAGGCGTTGTGAGACAGCTCCTGATGGGGCGGAGATGTGAACTCACAATCTATGAGGTCTGACAAAAGAAAAAACTGTTAGGAATCTGCAATCGAGTGCGGAGATCATATCAATTGAGCCACCATCAGTTGGTGATAGTGCACTATCAAGTTCCCAATCTTATGTCATATGGAACTTACTCAACTCAATGTGGCACTTATTACATTCATGTGCCTTTTTAATAATTGTCTCATTTTTCTTGACACCATACCTCTGCATGAATGTGGTTTGGCACAGTTGCCTTTTCATGTCTGACTGTTTAAATGTATTTTCTTGTTGAAAATAACAAATTACCACACTTAGAAGTTAGAACACTCTAGGGGCCTTGCCACATATGCATAATATGATGTTTCCAAAAATGACCTGTAAATTAAATGGAATAATATTGGAACCACTTTTCTTTCAGGGTGACCAGCCGGTCAGTTGGCTAAAAATTGGACATATGTCTAGTGTGTATATTTATTATATTAAATAAAAACAAGTGTAAAAAATTAAAAATATTATTATTAATTATAAAATTGGTTAAAATACACAAAAAAAATAATAATAATCGGGCCATTGACCGAGTCAACCTCTTTTTGCAAGTAAGCATTTTGGGGCTAAATGGACTCAAAAACCTGACCAGATGACCAATCAACCAGCTTCACTGGCTGGGTCAACTTTTGGTTGAAAACAGTACATAGTTAGAAGAATAGGAACCGCTATGGAATTTAATTTGTTTATAGGAATAAAAAAATATAGTTTAAATGAATCAGGCTAGTTTTTAAATACCATATTAGCTGTTATTTTATTTTTAAATTCTATTATTAATACTAACTTTGATATTATTTCATCTATATTCAAGAGGAGGTCCCATGGCATTTGGTGTTAATTGATGAAACTAGTAAAGGATTAAGTGAAAGCAAAATTAGGTTTATGGAAAAATGCATTGGAAAGATTAATTTTTAAAATAAATCAGTTGTGATAAAATAAAATATTTATGGTTATAAACTTAACAATAATGTGACCTCTTATGTTACCTTGGTTGAATAATTTCATAACAGAAGAGAGATTAAGGAAGATGTTGTCTGAAGAGTTAGAGCAGGATAGGCATAATGAAGGGGTGCATCTCAGAGTCTTATTTGATAACCGAATACCATTTCAACTAAAAGGAAAACTTTATAAGATGGTTGTAAGGCTATGTTGTATGGAGCAGAGCGTTAGATAATTAAAAAATATGTCAAAAAAATGTGACAGAAATATGAATCCTTAAGAATGGATTTTTAGTGGTAAAACTGAGGATAAGGATAGAGATGAAGGAGTCCGGATTTCCTGTACATCCCAATTTGCACATTTTCCTGCACATCCTATTATAATGTGCCAAGCCAGCCTCATACTATTAAATTCTTACACGTGCAAACTGATTAACGGATGTTGGGAGAACTTCCGTTTCTTTGCTTTTTATTTTTTAAAAGCATCTCTTTCTTCCCATTTTGGCCAATTTGGCCAAGGCTATCTTTCAAAATGCTTACTGTTCTCCAAAACGTTGGAGAAGATAAGCTCCCAAACTTGTCTAAATCATGTTGTTGTGTCTTGAGTAAACTGTAAACATTTCCTTCTGCCCATTCCATTTTTAACGCTTTCAGCCATTCCTCTTTGCTAAAATGCCTTATCACAGCAAAAAACAGAGAACATGGGCTAGAAATTTTTACATAGATTTAGCTTCTTAAAAGGAAACGGCGTGAAGAAGAAGAGGGTTTCCTAATTTTTTTAATATTTTAATATTTAAAAGTAAGGAAACAATACAAACGGATGCTCTCTCACATCCCATTAACTAGTCATAGGAATTTAATTGTGATGCTGATCTGACACATTATGATAAGATGTATAGAAAAATGTGCAGATTAGGATGTGTAGGAAAACCCAACTCGAAACGTAATTATAAAAAAGACCCTAGGAATAGCTCCAATAGGTGGTAAGATGCAAGAAAATATATTCAAATGGTTTGGTTAGGTGCATAGAAGACCACAAACGACACATGTTCGAAAATTTTCATTAATTTCAAGTTGAAAGAGGCTAAAAGAGCTTGGGTAGAATTGATGAACCCAAGGCTTAGGTAATTAAAATGCTTAATTACCTATCTACACTGTCAATGAGAAGAATTGATCTCTGACAAGTTGGATGTTCAAGAACTAGGGGCAATGTAAAAGGGATATCGGTTAAAATGGTGAAAAATGATTTGAACAAAGCTTAATTGATTTGAAAACAGAAGCAGCCACGAAAAGGAAATATGCTTTCTGTCTTATTACTGCCAACTATTTCATTGTAGTAGGGTAACAATACCCTTTATCTGGCTTCTTGGGATTAAAAAGAAAATACAAAGGGGACCCCTCAAATTGTGGTTATGATTTACAAAATATATCAAACAAAAATCAACTTAGACACTGATTTTTTTGCCTGGTCGTATTTCATCATTAGGCAAAGGTAATATCAAAAGTTTGCAAGTATCTTGCAGAAATCTCATCTTTCCTCAAAAAGATAAAAACCAAGTCTTGAGGCTAAAATGTCACGAGACAAAGAAGAAAATGGACAAAAGATTTTAGACTTCTTTTGACGCTTCCCCAATAAAAATCGGAAAATAAGGCTATGAAACAAGACCTAGTTAGTGGGGCTAGTGGGCTATAGTTGTAGGATGCATGTGTGGGCCCATCCGGACACTGGTGTGTTCAGTCTTTGATTTGATAAGTTACCTAGCATTTTTGTTTCTAGCCCATCTAGACTTGAATGTGTGGGCCCACGAATTTGAACCTGCACCATATCAAATAGAGGGTTGTTGAGTGACCAATTGAACTATTGTGCATGATTCATCCAGTAGATTCAAACATACCACACCTCATGCAAATTACATTACTATATACTTTTTTAGGCTGCGTTTGGATGCAATGCAAATGTAAATGTGTATATTATATATTTACCTATTTTTCAATTCATAATTGTAAATATGGTTTACATTTTAAATCGTTTTAGCATTCATCTTGTTTCTTTGAAATTTGTGCAAAGTATAGGTCCATCATTAAATGCTCTAACTATCTTATGCTCCAATGCCTTAATTTTGATCAAAAAGTTAAACACAAAATTGTATCCAAAAGAATACGTATAGTAATACTCTTTTCTCAGAGTACAGAAGTGTCAGAAAATATGTTTTTGCTCTGATAATTATTACTTCTTTACGTATTAAACAAACGCTTGCAAACGCAAACCGGGGTACATAAATATCCCGGTTCAGCGTTTGTATCGCAAACAAACAGAACCTTAGGCTCAGTTTGGAATAAGTACAAATACAAATATGTAAAGTACAAAACCTTATATTTTATATTATTTTGTATACATTTTTACTGTACATATTTGCATTTCTATTCCTTCCAAACTGAGCTTTAAGTATTCAATTTCTACTCATTTTCACTTCAAAACATAACATTATGCTCTTAGGTTCATTTACCCTGTAATGTACTAGTGTACCACCATGGTGACAAAGATGCCAATTCCATATAAAGTGTGGCATGGTTTAAATGCACACCAAAATGGAGTGCAGTTGATTCAAACATACCGCACCTCATATAAATTACATTAACAAATATTCCCTTATGGTACGTTTGGTTCGCACAACCTAGATGCGAAAATAGGAATATTCTTCGAGGAATATTCTTATTTTCTCATGTTTGTTTTGGGAGAGATGTTGCGATGGGATGAGAATATCATTCTCAAAATATGGGATGTGGGGTCTCACCAAATAGGTGCGACCCCACTAAGAAATGAAAGTCGTGTGATGGTAGTGAGGAAATTTTATCGAGGGGTGGACTGTTTTCATCTCCCACCTCTATAGTGGTCCAAACTCCAATCACCCGTATTCTTCATCTTTGGCGAAGGTAACATTTCCGGTGGTTATTATCTTCGTCTTCTCCGGCGAAGACAGCAAGGACAAGTTATTGTCTTCATCTTCTCCAACGAAGGTAATATTTCCGGCGGTTATTGTCTTCGTCTTCTCTGGCGAAGACAGCTAGGACAAGAAGGACAAGTTATGTCTTTGTTTTCGGTGGTTATTGTCTTCAAATCTCAGACAACAAGGGCAAGTTATTGTCTTCTTCTTCTCCGGCGAAGGTAAAGTTTCTGGTGGTTTCGTTTCTCAATGACATGTGTTTCTCCGGCGAATGTAAGGACAGGTTATTGTCTTCGTCTTCAGATCTCTAGTTTAACTTCGGCACTCTAGATCTAGCCAGAGACATGTGTTTGCTCCACATCTAGAGTTTTTCCCATGGATTTATTCGAAATCTGTTCCTAGCTCCATGGATTTGTTCCAGTTCTACAATATTTCTTCATCCATTTGTCTCATCAACCAAATGCTAGAAGCGTATTCTGCAAGATAGTAGGTCTCAGCAAACAAACACATGACCAAAAGATGAGAAAATAAATTCTTCCTTTCTCATCTCATCCCTTCTCATCCCACTATTTCTGACCATTAGGCTGTGTTTGATTTAAAGGAAAAAGTAGGGAAATGAAGGAAAAGATAGAGAAACCTTTACGCTGTGTTTGGTTTGAAGGAAAAAGTAAGGAAAGGAAGAAAAAGGTAGGGAAACCTTTACAAACCTTCTATAGGTTTCCCTTCCTTTTTCGTTCTTTCTCTACCTTTTCCTTCACACCAAAAATAACATTACAGTTTTGTAAAGGTTTCCCTACCCCTTACCTTTTCCCTAAAACCAAACATTGCCTCAAGTATTCGATTTCCACTCGTTTCCAATTCAAAACCTAACATGATATTGATAGGTTCAGTCACCAATTTTAATCCCATGTAACACCGTCGTGACAGCCGAAGAGCCAATTCCGTACGTATAAGTTACAAGTCTTCAAAAGAACAGCTTATAAAGTGTGGTGTGGTTTAAATTATGCAATTCTAACCACACCAAAATGGGGCCCAATGGATTCAAACATGCCACATCCCATACAAACAACACTACCGAACACTCCCTTAGGTATTCAATTTCCACTCGTTTTCAATTAAAAGCATAACATGATCTTGTTAGGTTCCATCACTAATTATCATCCCCTGGTGACAGCAGATGCCAATTGCTTATAAGGTACAAGGCTTCAAAGAAGAGTAGATTCAAAATCTTTTCAATTGAATACAACAAACAACACTACAGTCTTTCATCAATTCAAAACTCCTACAGACAACACTACAGAACATCACATTGTGTTCAATTTCCTCTTGTTTTCAATTCAACATATAACATGATCTTGTTAGGTTCGGTCACCAATTGTCATCCCATGTACCACCATGATAACTGCAGATGTCAATTCCTTGGAAGAAACAATCTTTTCAGTTAGGAATGTGTGGAAGATGTATTTATTTTCTGAATACAGAGTCCCTTTTTCTCCTCTTATTTCCTAAAGCCAAAATGTTGATAATTTGAACTGACCCAAAAGTAATCCTGTATGGAGCAGAAAACTTTTGTATTAATAAGAGCAATGAAATAAAACTCCCTGAAACAATTTCACAAAATGGGTGTCCATAAACATACATAAAATGGGAATCAAGTATGAAATCTCACAGCCTTGGTACCTTAGTCATCATCTGGGTGGAGACAATGGCGGTTGATTTGTTTGAACAGTAGCATTATGAGAGTGATAGAGGAGATGGTTGTTGTTGTTGCCATCAGCATTAGATGGAGGATGATAGTACTTACGGGCTGTTTGGGGGCAGTTTGAATGAAATCTTGTAACAATCCTCACACCTGCATTTAACATCTCTAAATACTTCCCCATTTCTGTTTCTTCTTTTTCTTCTCCGGACAGAGAAACTAAAGAAACAAGGTAAGAGAGGTGATGAAGGAGAAGAGTAAGAATGACAAAAACGAAAAGGGGAGAGAGAGATGAAAACAATGGCTTAAGTGGGAGATGGAAGTGAATGGCTTATTTATAGCCCATCCTCTCTTCTCTGTCCCAATTTAGGCCATTGATTGATACAAGAAAAACATCATAATCCGGTGATTTTTGATACATGCCAAACAAGTTTCTATTACCTCCAGGGTTGTAATGGGATCAGATTCTGCAAAATAATCTAATTTAAATCTGACCATATTATTAATTAGATGCAGATTGCAAAATCTAAATCTGATCGGATATAAAAACTGATAAATACATTATCGGATGTGGGGCTCTTTCAGATATCATTTACAAGTCACAAGTAATTCCTAACATTACTAGATATTTGGCTCTCATTGGCTTTTTCCACAAACTTCCATATTAGGGGGAGGCAAAATATATGGTTTCCTCGGCATATCCTATAACATCATCCAGATTCTCATAGACTATAACGTGCACCTTGCTCTGCCTCCATCCATGAGAAGCCATACTAGCGCCTAACCAAACACATTTCCAAAAATGACTTCTCACTAAGCAGTAATTTCCTTTCTTTTTTTTTTCTTTCCCAAATTATCCTTGTCATGTATCAAATTCTTCAAGCATTTCCGTTAGAAAACTGTGTATTGCATCAAGTAATTTGGGCAGAACCGATTTTTGATGAATTTAACATATAAAACTATATTTATTTATTTATTTGCTTTTTTGTGATTACAAAGCCACAAAGCGGATTCAAACCCAATAGGGTCAGGCAAATGCAAACTGATCACTTAACCCGATCGACCCACTGACATCCTTAGGCATGTGCCTGATCTAGCTATTGAACAATCCAATAAAAAGTGATGATTATTTGTCGGGTGTGAATTCTTAAAAGTAAATCTTTTTTTACTGAATCATTGGTAGCTATCAATAATGTTTGAAAGGAGTAGAGATGAATGAGGAAACCTGATTATCTTTATATCAAGGAACAACAACAACAATAATAATAATAATAATAATAATAATAATAATAATAATAATAATAATAATAATAATAATAATAATAACAATAAATTGGTTGAAAATTCTATTAAAGAATATTTAGAAATTAATTAAAATTGTGTTTAGATCAATTTTAGGATTTGTGTTTTTAAAGCCCAAAATCACAAGCCCCAATTTTAATGCGGAGAAGTACGAATACATATCCAATGCAGATTTCTGATTTCCACTGTAACATTCAAAACATCTAAAAAATACACCTTATGCACCCAATTCCGAGTTGACACCTACCCCAAAATGTATTTTAAACCTACAAATTCTGACATTGGGGTTATCAGTCATTCTCTCATTTTACTGTCAGTTTGGCATGTTCAAAGTACAACAGCTTTTTGCTTTGCAAAGTACGCTCCATGTTGACAACCCATAAATTGTAATTGTTGAAAACTCCACAGAGCCCAAACCAGCTGTCAATCAGTCATTTGAAGAGCTGTCCGTTTCAGCCTTTCTGAATGGTTTGTCTAGAGTGTTTCAAATCAGCTGAACTAACCAGCTTAGCTAATGTGCAGCTCAGCCCTATCAAATGGGCTCTTAGGTTTTGTGCTTTGGGACTTAGAAATGTTTGAGCTTTACATTATTAGGTTTTTGAAAACAACTCTTACCAAAGGCTCAAAAACACTTTTTTTCTCCTTTTTTTTTATTTGGGTAAATTACAAAGACTCCCCTGTACTATGGGGTCAGTGATAAAACTCCCTATACTTTGTGATAGACACTCCTGAACTTTAGTCGTGAGACAAAGACCCCCTAGCCATTAAGTCAAGCATTAAATTACCAAAATACCCATCCAAACTTTCTTTATTTTCTTTTTATTGCCTTTTTTTCTTGAACTCTAATCTAATCTACGTTCATGCATTAAAGTACCAGAATCGGCTACAATGACGATTGATTTTTGATGATGAGCGATCTGGCAGCTCCCCACTAGAGGCAAACTCAAATGCTAAGCTGGCTAGTTTGCCTAGTCGACCTGCACAAAGACGGTGTGAGAGTGTTTAGGGTGCTTTACTTGGTGTGGGCATTCTGATGCTTAAGTTAGCAATGTAGAGATTTAGAGAGAGTTGAGAGCTAGTAAAGGGCTTAGAGAGCTTAACTGTGCATACCTTTCGAGGTTGGAGGTGAGGCCCTTATATAGGCGTTATTTGTTGTGGGCTTCACACACCATGTCCGAAGGTTGTGGCACATGTGGACCAGGCTTTGTGCCTTATTCAGTTTCCTCCGGAACATTTGATGTGGGAGTTGACTTCTGAGAGACTTGAGAGTGACGGGATGCATGTAGAGGAGGTCGGCAAGCATGTCTCGTAGGTTGCCACCTAGACTTAGTCAAGTAGACAAGTCCTCGAGGGAGGTCGCTCCTCACGCCGAGGACTAGTGCTAACGAGGCATCACAAGTTGGCAAGTCCTCGAGGAGATTGCTCCTCACGTCAAGGTCCTTTGGACCGATAATGATGAGGTATCATAGGTTGGCCTTGGACGAGGGGCTGCTAGCCGCCCTACCAAGGTGCCCGAGTTGTGTATGAGGTGCTTGGATTGGTTCCAATATGCGCTTCCTTGACTTAGTGGGATGTGTAGTTGTTTGTGTGACACTGAGGTGTCATGCAACGGTCTTGTCATGCCACGTGTCGCTAGGTTAGCAGAGGGCCAAATCTACCATCATCAATTACTCCCCACACTTGAGCCAAGGCTAGTTTAGCGAAGGGTGTAGCTTATTTGAAGATGAGGCCCGAGGTGACCTACTCTCTATTTCACTGGTTGTATGAAATCCTCTCTAGAGTCTTCCTTTCCTCTTTTTATTTTTTATTAGGTCGGCGGTGAGATACTGATGTCCTTTGAGATTAAGTGTAGTAGCAGCAAAGTCAAAATGCTAACGAGCTAGATAGATGGGGGCCGACCTACGTAGGTCGACCTACTTGTTGCTGATGCATTTCGAGGTTGGCTTAGGGGGTCTTGATGCTGAAAGTGGGTTTGACTCCCCTTAGAATCTGGTTTGATCAGGTCACCAAAGCGGTTACTCATATTTTCGGCTGTCAAAACAATGTCGAGCTATCGAACTGCTGAAGTATCCCAAGGTCGGCATAGGGGGCCTTAGCTAAAAAAGGTTTGGCTTCCCCTTAGTAGTTTTTTTGCCAACGCGCGTGACCTCACGAACAGAGTTGACGAGGCTCGTCCAGATTGATTACGTGTGTCGCAAGTTAGCTCGTTCATGTCGCCAAAGTGAGTCCCAGTCAAGTCGCCAGAATTTTAACAAGCCAGTTTGCTCTTATCACCTTGGCCTATAGACACCTTGTCACCTCGGCAAGCCTGACCTACGAGGGCGGCTCCACAATCTGCTAGCCATCAACTTCCACATATTGCATAGAGGGCTCGACCTGTGGGGCGGCTTCACAGTCTGTTGGCTATCAACTCCCACAGGAACCATGAAGGGATCGACTTGCGAGGGTGGCCTCACAATTTGTTGGCTGTCAACTCTCACAAAGAGCATGTAGGGCTCGACCTATGGGGGTGGCCTCACAGTCAAGGAGATTCTTTCTGGGCAAGACTGTTGGAACATGTCTGGGTTGATTTTGCCCCCCCCCCCCCCTTTAGGAGGTTTATTCGAATCAGGCGTTATTGTTGTTACTTGAGGATTCCATTACTAGGAGGCTCAGAGAATGGGTGAGAACTTAGCTTTTGTGTAATAGTTCCCACAGACGGCGCCAATTGATGATATGCGATCTGGTGTTGGAGGCCAACTCGGATGCCGAGGTGGCTACTTCGCTTGGTGTGTAGTGTCTGGAGTACTTTACTTGGTGTGGGCGCTTTGATGCTTAACTTAGAGATGTGGAGATTTAGAGAGAGTTGAGAACTACTAGAGGGCTTAGAGAGCTTAATCGTTCGTACCTTTCGAGGTTGGAGGTGAGACCCTTATATAAGCGTTGTTTGACGTGGGCTTCATGCACCATGCTTGAGATCTCTGGGAAGATGTGTCTAACTGGTCCGAAGTCCTCGGAGGTAGTGGCGCACGTAGACCAGCCTTTGTGCCTTATTCGGTTTCCTCTGGAACATTCGATGTGGGAGCTAACTTCCGAGAGAACCGGGAGTGATAGGATGCATGCAAAGGAGGTTGGGCGACCTAGACTTAGTCAAGTGGGCAAGTCCTTGAGGGAGGTTGCTCCTCACACCGAGGTCACTTCGACCAGTGCTGACAAGGTATCACATGTTGGTAAGTCCCCGAGGAGGCCGCTCCTCACAATGAGGTCCATTGGACCAATAATGGCAAGATATCATAGGTCGACCCTAAATGAGGTGTTGCTAGCCGCCCTACCGAGGTGTCTGAGTTGTGTATGAGGTGCTCAGACTGGTTTTGAGGTGCACCTCCTTAATTTAGTGGAATCCATGACTGTTCGTGTAACGTTGAGGTGTCATGTAGCAGTCCTATCGTGCCATGTGTCGCTAGGTCAGTGGAATGCCAAATCTGCCCTCATCAATTTCCATTGAATGAATAAATCCACAATTTAGTCTTTTTTTTTTCTTTTATTTCTTTTCTCTCCATGGTCCCTCACTTCTCTTGCCAGAAAATGTTAATCTTTCTTAGCAAGAAAACGAAGAACTTTATCCTTTCTTGGCCGAGAATTCGTTCAAGATTCAGTCTTCTCTTTTCATTCTTCCTTTCTTTTTCAGGCAATTACTCATTGTTGTGGTTCCAATCCATCGCAATTTGGTTGGTGATGTCTTCCCATCATTCAAATAAATAAGAAAATGACAGTTCGAGGATTTAAAAATTTTTAAACAGTCGAATGAAAATTTTTCGAAATTAAGTGGCAGAGGATTTTTGTCTCATGTCTAAAGTTAGAAAGGTCTTTGTCGCAAATTAAAGCATAGGGGTGCCTTTACCACTAATCCCATATTACAGGGGTATTTGTAATTTACCCTTTTAATTTCCCACAATCAAAAGCTAAAAAGCAGAAAATAATGTATACAAACATTGCTAAGTTTTCCTAAGACATAGATAAAGCAATGAAGAAATGGTTGGGGTTGAGGAAGCCCATTTTAAGTATGCTCCACACGGATTGTTGTAAGCCTCTAATCAAGTACCAAACGCGTTAAGTGGGGATGTTTTTACTTTTTAGAATGTCCGAGTCCGATTTAATTAAACGGGTAAAGCAGTGACCCATTGAGCTATTTGGGTTTACGCGAGAAATTCTTATATCAAATCAAACCATTTTATTATAGAATAATTTGGTCCAGTTTCTAACACCGTTTGGACCATTTTTGCGGATTTAACCTATTTAGAAAGCTCAAGTAACATACATATTTACATAATAACAAATATAATTCAGATATCAAATTGAAATATTAACAACTATAATTTATTACTATTATATAAATTATATTCCTACTTTCTCAAACATAAACAGTTCCTTGCGCATTAAATCATAAGTTATAAATTGAAACAAACAACAACAATATATAAAATATTAACTGAATACATATTTACATACATTTTAAACATATGTATTATATATATTATATACATTTAATAGATATATTATTACTAATTTGGTTTAATAGTCTGATTTCTAACCTCTAGAAAATGAAACCACACATTTTTAAGGCCAGGCCAGACCAGACCATATTGCCAATTTTGATTTGGTGTAGTTTAGTGGTCTAGACCAACACCCCTACTTAACTGTACACAAACCTCAACCATTAATTACTAATAATCGTGGTTTTCAAAACCGGACTGGATTGGAAGGTCAGACCAGAAAAACTAGGAACTGGTCAGGTGACTGGTTCTGCTTTTCCCCAAAATCAGATTTTTGCCAAAAAAATGTTGATTTGGTCAGCAAACCTCTGACCCGGGCGGTTGATCATTTTTTATTTTTTTGTCAGAACGGGCTGATCATTCAACCCAAGAACCGAACTCCTTACTGGTTTGTTGTTCGAGTCAATTTTAAAAACTTTGCTAATAATAACAACAACAACAACCAGAATAATAATAATAATAATAATAATAATAATAATAATAATAATAATAATAATAATAATAATAATAATAATAATAATAATAATAATAATAATAATAATAATAACAATAATAATAACAACAACAACAACAGTAATAATAATAATAATAATAATAATAATAATAATAATAATAATAATAATAATAATAATAATAATAATAATAATAATAATAATAATTGGTATGATGAATGAGCTGGTTGAACCAATGTCATTGCTGCAAATAGAGGTACAATAATAAATTTAATAGAGGAAAATTTGCCTTCACTCACAAAGAGAAGTTCATATAGAAACCAGGTGAGCAATAAATCCATTCCATGAAAATTTTTAATGGATTAGCAACTCACTCCAACCAAGCATTTTTTTTGGTAGAAGTCCAATCAAATGACTAGTCCAAAGTGTTCATTACTTTAGGCTCAAGGGCTGTTTCCATCTTTCACTTCCTAACATTTCTTCCACATATTTGCCACCATTTTTGTTAATAAATTAAGTGTTTTAATTAAATTTCATTGATTCAAACATTTAGGTGCTATTTGCTAAGTCTTCCAACAGCCTAAATGGCTAAAAGTCTTTAAAGATCTAGACCATTTGATAAGTATCTAGCTTAGCTACCATGATCTATAGAGCTGTTAATAATTTTATTTGGTTTCAGTAAATATAAAGTACTTTTTTTCTGTTCCTTTGAAGCCAATAAAAAAGCACCTTTTTTAAGGGGCCCTTTGAATTGTTTTCTTGGCATTAAGACATTTATCAATCAATTTCAGCTGTCATATATCAAATGGTCCCTAAGATCCTCTCTCTTTGTGTTTTGTAATTTGTGAAATGTTTTTTTGGCATTCTTTGCCCTACTCAGTGTCTCTTGCTTAAATAAAGAAGAAACCTTAGATTCTAGATTGCTTAGGAAACTAACTTTCCTAGAGTTAATATGAGAGGATGTGGTTGCCTTGGGCCGATGGTGAGAGGGTGTCATGACTGCAACAGACACGATTGATTTGGGTGGATTAGGCCAGATTGGATTGGACATGTAGTTGTCTTCAATAAATTTTGGCAAGATATATAATAATGAATAAAAATGTCCAAATAGTTTTAGTTGGTCACTCGACATCCCCTTCATGCATTCCTCTATGGTTATTGAAAAAAATGATATTTTTAAATGTTAAATAATAATATTATCATTTTCATTTTAAAAACATGAGACTATAATAATAACAACAATAATAATAAGGGAAAATTTCCAATTAGCTTTAGGTCTAGTGTCATTTTGGTCTTCAAACTTTAAATGAGACAATTCGGTATCCAAACTTTCAAAGTGTGACAATCCATCAGTACTTGCCGTTAACTTATTGTTAACCATCCGCTAAATGGTATTTGAGAAACACACAAATGTCCTTCGAGTGTCATCTAATTTTCTTTATCAACCATTCAAACATTGACAAAAAAATTAACAATCCCAAATCCTTGCCTCTTCTATCTAAGAAAGTTGGGGTCATCAGAATGCCCAATCAAATGTGACCTCAACTTTCTTGAATAGAAGAGGCAAGAATTTGGGACTGTTAATTTTTTGTCAATGTTTGGATGGTTGATAAAGAAAATTAGATGACACTCAAAGGGCATTTGTGTCTTTTTCAAATACCACTTAATGGCTGGTTAACAATAAATTAACGGCAAGTACTGAATTATCACACTTTGAAAGTTCGAATACCAAATTATCGCATTTTAAAGTTTGGAGACCAAAATGGCACTAGGCGCAAAATTACAGGGTACTAATTGATAATTTTTTCTAATAATAATGATGATGATAATAATTTAATACTTTGAATCATGTCAAATCCAATTAACTGGATCTAGCTGGATGTAGCAAATAAGGTCATCAAAGAAGTCGTTTTCTATTGGTGTCTATTAAGTTGTCTCCAACTTTATATGATACTGTTTCTATTTCTCCAACTGCACCACAAGAAAGTGCCTTGACTCGCTTGGCAATTCTCCACGGAACAAAAGTTGAATAATTTGTCCTTCATTGGGTATTAATAAATGATGAAGGGTGATTTGGTCCGACATCGTAGTCCGGGGACACGTGTGTGTGACCTGACTCAATGAATAGCTCAGCCTGACAGTACGACCACGACTCGACGGGAGAGACACGCTGAGTCTAACGATGGCCACTCGGCGAGTTAAGTAACTCGCTGGGGACTAACACCTGACCAATTTTGACTCCCACCAACGATGGTCACTTGATGGTAGGGGTGAGCAAAAACAAAACCAAAAAATCAAACTGACCGAAAAAACCGATTAAAACTGAACCAAAAAACGGTTAACTGAACCGGTTGGTTCGGTTTTGGTTAACCAATATAGAAAACCAGCAGTTAACCGAACTGATCGGTATACATATATTTCTATATATTTGTGTATATTATATATTTTATATACTTTTATATATTATAAATTAATAAATATGCATTATATATACAAATATATATATTTATAATATTTTATTATATTTTTATAATACATTGTAAAAATTAAAAAACTGAAAAAACCGATGAACCGAACTGACGGTTAACCTATAGGTTTCGGTTCAGTTTTAGTTATCAATTTTCCAAAAACCGGTACTTCCGGTTCAGTTACAAAATATGCCCCACGGTTTGGTTCAATTTCGGTTATCAATTTTCCAAAAACCGGTACTACCGGTGCAGTTACAAAATATGCCCCACGGTTCGGTTAACCAAACCGTGAGCACCCCTACTTGATGGTAGAATTTCTAGATTCCAGTAATTTAGGCCATGTTTGGTTCACTGCTCTAGGCCTCATTCTCTTAATTCTTGCTCATTCTAGGCAAGAATGTGCAAAAATGAATAGTATTAGAGTGTTTGGTTACAAAATTCTTGCCAATAGCCACATTCTTTTTAGAATGAAAAATCATCTCCATAGCACAAAAATTGATTAGCATGCACCATGAAAAATAATCATGCCCCATCTTGCTCATTTCATTCTTTGAGAAAACTCTACCTATAAAATTGTTGTCATAGATGTTTACTTTTGCGAAAGCACTTTTACATGAAAGAACTTTTATGAAAGTACTTTAATATGAAAGCGCTTTTATGAAAATACTTTTACGAAAGTACTTTTATGAAAGCACTTTTATGAAAGCACTTTTACGAAAGTACTTTTATGAAAGTACTTTTACAAAAGCACTTTTACGAAAGTACTTTTATAAAAACACTTTTATGAAAATATTTTTATAAAAGCACTATTATGAAATTACTTTTATAAAAGAATTTTTATGAAAGTACTTTTATAAAAGCATTTTTACGAAAGTACATTTACAAAACATCTATGCCAATTGATAAACATTGACTATTGGAGACCTAGGCTGGCTGTGAATAGCACACTTCTTATTTTTTGAAGAATGAAAATAAGCAACATAGGACACTTGTTAATCTGAAAAGAATTCATTTTAGGAAAAAAGTGTTTGCTTCATAGCAATATTTTCTCATTCTGCCTATTTTTACCCATTCTTTTCCATTTTAGAGTTTCATCTTGGGTAAGAATGAGAAAGAATGAGAATTGAACTAAACATGGCCTAATCTCCACCTCAGATGATAGGGGATTTTCGGTCACCAAATAGAGAAGCATTGGTCTGGAGATCAAGTCACCAAGAGAAGTAGGAACTTACATCGATAAGAAATGCACCTTCATCATGTAATCATTGGACAGTGCAGATCGTTGTCCAAGACTGAGGTTCAATGTGTTAAAGTTCATTCTAGAAGAATCTTCTGGTGGTGGTGGAAAGAAGGCTTTCACAGCAATCTAAGGTTGACCCAGTAGAGAACGGAGGTAGTGATGTTGTAGTGTTTCCTTTCAGTAGAGACTGACGGCAACTACAATGAGTTGATGTTGTTGAAAAACATTAAACGGAGGGTTGAAAATTTTTAGAAGAATAATGGCTAAATTAGTCTTTTTCATCTTTCTATTAACGGTTAAGGAGGATTTGTTCAATTGTCAAAAAATTTAAGGATAGTCTAAGACAATACGTAAATAGTAAGGGTAGGGTTAGTCAATTAGCTAAACCATAAGGATGGTTTAATAAATTTACCCTATCTTCAATTACTCTCTCTATGAACTTTTAATATTATTTACAAGATAATAAATGTTTTTAGTATATTTTTTTTCAATAATCAATTTAATTAATTAAGTATTCTAATTATGTTTCATCAAGGAAAACCCCAAGTTGGGATTAAAGTATCACATGACCTTTCAATATTCTTTAGAAGATAACAATTCTTTTAATATATTTTTTCAATTACTTAATATAATTAATTAATTAATTAAGTCTTCTAAATATGTTTCATCTAGGCAAGCTCCAAGATGGGATTGAAGTATTGGAATCAAACCCAACTTGTAATCTTGTGGGCCTAATGCACACTCAAGCTTGTGGTCATGCTTGAACAAAAAACCTAGGTCCAAGCCTTGAATTTTTGAGTTAGTTTGGGCTTGGGTTGGTTGGGCCTAAGCTTGATTTGGAAATTTGCAAGCTTAATGTGAGATCAGGCTGGGCTAAAGTATTGGGCCAAAGCTTGGCCTAAAACTTTGTAGGCCTAATGTAGGGTTAGACCCAACCAAGTTTCAACACAAAACTTAGGACCAAGCCTAGAATTTTTAGACCAAACCGAGTCTTGGCATCTACCTCTCTTTAATGTCACAATAGAATTCTATAAAACAAAAACAAACTAATATTTCAAACCATTCTCTCTCCTCTCACTCTCTTTCTCTCTCCAAGAATTCAACTATTCCATCTGTTAGATATTAGGCCCAAGCACGACTTATAAATTTGCAGGCTTGGGCTAGGCCTAAAAACAAAACCCATCCCATTCTTGGAATTTTTGGGTCGACTAGGGGTTAAGTTTAAAGTATTGGGCCAAAGCTCATACTAAAAATTTGCAGGCCTAATTTTGGCATAGGCCTATGCCTTTGTTTTAAAAAATAAATATTTTTTTTAGAATTTCCTCCTTTTGGCTTATATTTTAATAAAATAAAATAAAACAAAAAATTCATGATTTCAATTGATGGTTAGATTTTTTTTTTGATCAAGGAAGAATAAAATGGAATAAATGTGTGGCCAGTTGACATTTCAAAAATTGAAAGAGAGAGAGAGAGAGAGAGAGAGAGAGAGAGAGAGAGATGGAGAAGTGATATGATTTTAATTGTAATACTTACAAAGGCAAAATCCATGTTGCATCGATTTTCATAAAATGTATTATAGATTTTGCCTAACTATAACTTTGAAAAAATGTTTAGATATTTCAATTAGGTAAATGAAACAAATTAATTTAGTGTAATTTAATTAGTTAATTTAACTTAATTGATTAAATATGAAAAATTCGTTAATTATTAATTTAATTAATCTAATTAAATACTTAAATTAAAGTAATTGATCAAATTTTAAAACAATAATTTTACAATTACAATGACTTTAAAGTAATTAATAAAGTCTTAAAAATACATTTAAGTGAAATTAATGGGATTTATTAACATTTCAAAGAAAATGTTCCCCAGCTCAAAATAGTTTATAATAGGGATAATAACATTTTTGTTTTATTATTTTTTATTTTGGATAAACTATTTTTAGTTGATTTGTTTGTAGGAATACTTCAATGGAAGCTCCATATATCCATAAAGCTATTAGGTAATATGTATTTTAAAATGGTTTTACTCTCCAATAACATTATATTATATAGATATTATTTTTGGCACCAATTTATTTTTTATATTTTCTTTAAAATTTTTATATGATGTAAGCTTCAAAATTTACAACTAGGAAAAAATTTACTTTTTTTTCACTTGTTATGGTAAAATATCTTTGCAGGGGCCTGACACTAGTAAGTACTTAAAATAAATGATGGGATCACACAATAAATGGAAAATAAGTATTTATTCATGTTTGGCAAAAATGCTTAGAATAAATACTTATTTTCAAAATAAGTGCTTAAAAAATAAACAGCCCTAAGTCTGCTTATTTTAAGTGTTTATTGAATAAGTGTTTTTCCTGTATGACAAAATTGTCCTCATAATATTTCAAAATTTCCATCGATTACCCCTCTTTGTTGAGAATACAATAGAACTTTGTCATCTTTTCCATTTTGCTTGAACAGCTACAGGGACTGTAGTAGTGTACAACCCAGGCAAAAATACACACAAGTAGTGAAATTTAGAGAGATGGAGTGATGGACCGGGACAAGGATAGAATTTGGATCTTCAGATTTGATGTTGAAGAAATAAGTGCAAGTCGCTTAGAAAAGGACCCCCAAACACTAATAAGTACTTATTTCTCAAACCATTTATTTGCCAAATATACCTTTATTTTCTTTAATAATCACACCACTAAAAATAGGGGCAAATGGTATATTAGACAACATTTAGGTTGCAATTGGGTGTAGAGCTATCAACTTACTATTTACTTTCCTCTTTAATAAATTTATACTAAAATAAATAAAGCTCGAAGTTCTTATTACCATAATTGGGTCAGACTGATTATCCTAATTAATAATAGGTTTAGGATTTGATCCATGCATCATGTTGTCTTCAACGAGACTTGACCCATTGACAGCTCTACTTGGGTGGACCTATCTGTTTAAATAGGCTTTTAAACAGATATTGGCTTTTAAACAGACTCCCTAGTGAAGCCCATTTTGGCCACTGATTTAGTAGTTCAGTTGGTCACTAGGCATTAGTGAAGCCCATTTAATAGTTTGTGAAAAACCCAGTTCAGCTCGATTTAAACTGAGCTTTGAGCCGAATTTGAGCTCAACATATTGGCTCGTTTGCTAATTGAGCCAAATTTGTGCCCAATGAAACTCGGATCGTGAGACTTATGAGTCTAGTATTAAATAAATCATTTTTATTATATATATATATATATATATATATATATTTCAGTTCAGCTCGGTTTAAATTGAGCTTTGAGCCGAATTTGAGCCCAATGAAACTCGGATCGTGAGACTTATGAGTCTAGTATTAAATAAATCATTTATATATATATATATATATTTCAGTCAGCTCGATTTAAACTGAGCTTTGAGCCGAATTTGAGCCCAATATATTGGCTCGTTTGCTAATTGAGCCAAATTTGAGCCCAATGAAACTCGGATCATGAGACTTATGAGTCTAGTATTAAATAAATCATTTTTATTATATATATATATATATATATATATATATATATATATTTCAGTTCAGCTCGGTTTAAACTGAGCTTTGAGCCGAATTTGAGACCAATATATTGGCTCGTTTGCTAATTGAGCCAAATTTGAGCCCAATGAAACTCGGATCGTGAGACTTATGAGTCTAGTATTAAATAAATCATTTTTATTATATATATATATATATATATTTTTTTTCAGTTCAGCTCAGTTTAAACTGAGCTTTGAGCCGAATTTGAGCCCAATATATTGGCTCGTTTGCTAATTGAGCCAAATTTGAGCCCAATGAAACTCGGATTGTGAGACTTATGAGTCTAGTATTAAATAAATCATTTTTATTATATATATATGTATAATAGTAAATAATTTTTATAATTCTTAATTTTTTATCTAAAAAATTTGAAAATAATTTTACACATAATTTTTATTTAAAAAAATTGACTTATAGTCAAGTTCGAACTCAAGTCTCTAGCTCGAATCGAGCTCGAGCCTGATACTATTCCTGCGAGCTAAGCTTGAATAGCCAAGTATTCGGCTCCGCTCGAATCCACCCCTACTTGGCATCCTTACACTTGAGAAAGCACATTTTCAAACTTAGAAGGTACAACTATAATGATGGTCCACTTTTATGGGTTGTCAGCACTATAGCAGTTTATGCTTGCTTCGTGCCAAGAGGGGAGCTAGGCATGGACCTGTGCTAGGCCAGCCTAGTATTGGGCCTGTTTTTTTCTTCAAAGTAAAAAATGAAAGAAAATTAATGAAAAATAAAAAAAATGCTTCACGATATAGACAAAAATTGAAAATAAAAATACAAAAAAATTATTTCATTTGGAATTTAATGTGTACAATTGATCATGTATAAAATAATAAAATTAAATTAAAAAAACTACAATGGAATTGGAATAAAATAGTATTATAAAATTGAAAATAAGAATTTACCATGGGATTGGAAAAGAAAATCACAAATAACTTTCAAATAAAATTAAAAATGAAAATTTACATTTAAATATATTGTATAATTATTGAATATTCAAAAAACATATTGGCTTCAATCTTTTCTTCAAGTTCCACCTCCATCTCCTTGATTGGCATCATATGGTGATCCATCAATTGAACTATCATATCATCCTTGATCATGAAGTCTATCCTCTACATTTAACCAATCCTTTAGGCATATGCACATCTCTAGAATTTCATCAACTCATGTAGCTTCCCTTCTTGTTCAATACTCTACTAGTAAATATGCATGTGGCAATTTTAGATAACATTAATAATTTCAATATTCTTATTATAACTATTTAAAAATGATAGATAATCAAAGCATGGTGTGCTAGTGGATTTAGATTTTATATTTCATTTTCATTATTAATAAAGATACTTCTTATTTATCATATTTATTTTTCTTTCATATGATAAAAATATAATGTTAGAGATGTACACAAATTTTATAGACAAATTTTTGTGTTTTCTATATTTTATTTTAATTTATTTTAAAAATTTTATTATATAATTATGACATCATATTCTGGCCTATTTGACTTGGAAAAAAAAAGCAATCTCATTTTTGCACAACTTTAAATTTTTTATTCCATTTACATAATTAGGCCCCATTTGGTTTTCAGGAATAGGGGTTTGGAATCGGAATTGAAATGTGCTATTCCAATTCCAATTGTTTGGTTGGGTGGAATTAGAATCTCATTCTCATTCTTGAGGGAATGGCATTCCCCCATTTGAGGGAATGGCCATTCCCTCCCCCTCCCTTGGGAATGAAATCCCATTCCTACTAATACCAATTCCCATTCCCATTCCTATCAAAACCAAACAAACTATGGGAATAAGACCATTTCGATTCTTATTCCAAAAGATTTCAATTCCAGTTGCAAACCAAATGGACCATTAATTCTAAAAATAATTCTTATTTATCACACTTGTTTTTGTTTGATATAAGTTTATAATATCTAAGATATGCCCAAATTTTCTATAAATTTTATGTATTTTTATTATTTTTTATCCTTTTATCTACTTTTAAATTTTTATTCTTTAATTATGACAACATTAGTTAATCCTTTTATTCAAATGATTGGACCATTATGGTTAAGTCAAGTAGGTTGGGCTAAATTTAATCTTAACCCAAACCTAACCCTATGCATTGGACATAAGGCTTTAGCCAAAGTTAGGGGTGCAACTTTTCCTGGTTAGGGTTGGGATTTTGTCAAAATTTCAATAGGCTCAACCCGAAACCCAAGCCCAAAACAGTGTAAACTGTCAACTTGGGCTAACCCAACTTGCACCCCTAGCCAAAGTCAAGCCTTATTTATCTAACTATGGCCCAACTTTCATTGAAATTTGATGCACTTGGGCTAATCTTGGAGTTGGTTTTCTCAATTAACCCCTTAAGAAAATTTGACATAAAATATGTGCATAATCACATGTACATGCATGTAAGCAAATATGTGTTGTATATTTATTTTATTTATTTTTGTATGTACATAATTAGACATTACTTTAGCTACCTAAAGGTTAGGCTTGAGCCCGACGTAAAAAATAAAAAAAGCCTAAACTTTTGAGCCCAGGTCTAGGCCCAAGTCAAGTATCGAAAATCGAAGCTAACTTGTTTAAAATTACAAGCTGGATCAATTCAAGCTCAAGTTAAGCCCACCTAATTTTCCTCCTTATGAACCATTGATAATCAATTAAATGCAAAAATAGTTTTCTTTATATGCTACTTTACTTTTTACTTCTTTTCTACCATTAATCAAAATAACTCTTATCTATCACACTTGTTTTTAGTTAATATGATGTATATATAATATTAGAGATGCACCCAAACCTTTGTGTCTCTATCTTTTCTTAAAATTTTTATTATTTATTTATTATACCATGGATTGATCCATTTGACCTAAAAGGTTGAACCATTGACCCACCACTTGAATAGGAAAATGGTTTTGTTTTGGGTCATTTTTAAAAATCTTCTATCTCATTACCCACCACATAAAAATACTTTTATTTAACATGTTTATTGTTGTTTATTGTGATAAATAGATAATATTAGAGATGTGCCTAATTTTGTTTACAATTTTTTTATAATTTTTGTAATATTTATATTTTTATTATTTAACTATGAGAACATTGGTTAACTCATTTGATACGGATATGGTTGAAATATTTACTTGCCACTCAAACAAAAGGGTGGTTTACTTAATTATTTTTCGTGTTGGTTTTGAACATGGGTTTTAAACTATTAAAAATGTTGGATATAGATTTAATTTGTAGAATTTATTGAGAAAAATTACTCCAAATAAAATATTTTAGGAGAGAGAATAAGGGTTAATAACTTAATGAAAGGGAATTTAATGAAGTAAAAATTAATAGTACTTTAAATTACATTTTTTTACCCAAATAGTTAAAGAGGGACTAAATTAATAAATAGGGGTGTTTTAGTAAAAAATATCCACAAACTTCATTTATTTAATTTACCTTAAATATAAGATTTAGTGAAAGAAAATGAGAGTTAATACCTTAAATGGAGGACTTAATGATGAAGAATATAATGAATTTAATAAAAGTAGTAGTTCAAATTATGTTTTTTGCCCTAATTATAAAGGGAGACCAAGTTTAAAAAATAAGGGTATTTTAGTAAAAAAATATAAATTCTCGACCTCATTCACACTTTAATAGTAGTATAGATTATCTACACTAAAACAAGACTTTGATGGAACTGTGCACATCAAATGAGTCCAAAAAGAGTTCGGATCTGTTGACCAAGACACATTGTTGGCTAAAATATCAAAATTATTTAATTTCTCATATCTGAGAACAAAATGAAAAATTAGCTTGCAAATAAAAATATAGTTCAATAAATGAACTTGATAATGAAGAGGAGGCAATTGATTGTTGCCTGCCTTTCCTTATTAATGACCAAATTTTATCTACTACACTATCACCACTGGTGACACAAATATAACTAATATCATATTTTGAAGGCTAAATATCAAAAGTAAGTGCAATCTTTAAGGCCATGTTTGGTTTGAAGGAAAAAGTAGAGAAAGGAAGGGAAAGGCAAGGAAATCTTTACAAAGTTTGTATAGATTTTCATACCTTTCCCTTCCTTTCCATACCTTTTCCTTCAAACCAAACACAGCCTAAATGAATTTTGAAAGAGTAAAAATCAAATTTTGTTTATATATAAGAAAAGTTTTTAAAGCATCTATTCTAGACACTTTTTTAAATCGAAGATTTACAGATTATTATAAAAATCTTTCAAGCCTAGGATCTTTAAAAAATAAAAAATGTATTTTACTAATTATTATCTCATTTTTTCTAGTGAATTTTGAAATTTACCAAAAAAATCCACATGCAATTTGTGTTTGGTTTGCATCATCATTTTTCTTCAATTATAATGTCACCACTTTGTGGTATTTAAGATCACTTCTGCATTTTTTTTTCAAGCTGTTCTCTTCCCTTTTTCTTTAAATCTTCGGTAGTGAACATTTTCCAAACTTCATTAGTCTTGTTGCCAATCCTAAGTACACTAAAGAAGCTTCATTATTGTTACTACTAGCGCTAATATTATGGGTGTTGCCATACTATAATTGGACCCCATCAAAACTATAGGGAAAGGGAGTTTTACAAATTGACCATTTTAACTTGGTCCATCAGCCTAGTATTGCAATTTGATTTCAACTGTTAAAGTTTATAAGTCTTCCAAATTGCTAACTTGAAATAGTTGAGCAAACTTAAATAAAGTTGCTAAATTAGACAATAAAAGTTTACGAGACTATAAGAGAGAGTGTTAGAGATGTTGTGATGGGAATGAGGGAGGGTAAGGGTATTTATAAGTGTTGGGAATTATTCAAATGACCAAAATATTCTTGCATCTTTTGTTAAGTTTTAATTTAACACTTTACAAAAATGACTACAAATTAATTGTTATATAGTTGTTTAGGGCATTTAAATCATCTTTTGTCCCCCTAAAGAAAAATACACACCCCAAACTAGTTGTTTCTATTGGGGGCATTTTGGTAAATTTGACCCCCTAAAAGCTGTAATGGCTGTTGGGGGTGTGCATGCTGGCGCATGTCGGATCCATGCCATGCCGATAAATACAACGTTTAAAAAAACCATATACAAGCTTTTGCACTGAATATATTTGTATTTGCACTTTCCAAACTGAGCCTTACATTGATCAAAATATTATTTATTATTTATAAATGTATTAAAAATGACTTTCATTATATTCTGTGAATAAAATGAATTGAAACTTATGTTGTATAAAACTTAAAACACAAGATGTTTTGTATTCGGAAAATTCTTGGAAAGTTTCTTTATAGTGTACTGGTTACAAATTTTGCACCTGGTTAAGTTTGCATTGTTTATTTGTAACCACAATGTAAAATTTGTATCACCTTTCTCCTACACCTCATCCATTCTCCCTCCTAAAAGTCTTTTTGTGTGATTCTTTTAGGCTTTTCAAAATTTGGTTTTTTGTTTGGCAAAGAAAGACAGAAAGTCAGAAAGACCTATTTCTTAAAAAGTTCCTAAAAGCCTAAAATGGCCAAAAATCTGAAAGCTTTAAATGAAGCTTCCTGTCTTTCTACACCTAAAATCTTTCATTTAACAGCTTTGCTGACCATGATAGACTAGGATACATGCCAAACGGTCTAGATCTTCAAAGACAACCGGTTTACCTGGGAACCGGTCAGGCCAAAACGGTTGATTTGGTCAGCGACCCACTGATCTTGGTGGTCAAACTTTTGATCCATTGACCCAGACAATGGTTTTTTACCATTTTTTTAATTTAATTACTTTTTTATTTTTATGTTTTTAAATTAGATTGGACCATCTGTTCTAACCAGATGGTCAAACCATTTGACCCAGAAACCACTCCTCAAAACAGTTTAGTGTCCAGTCTGATTTTTAAAATCTTGGTTTTGGCCATCTAGGCTGCTAGAAGATCATTCCAAAAAGATTTGTAAAATGCACAATTAAGAAGCTTTTATTAGGAAAGATTTTGGTTGGCAACACTACCAACATCAGCTTGATCATATATTCATATTTTGATTTTATTTGAAATCAACTAAAGCCATATTTGGGAGTGCTTAAGTTAAAAAAAGTGTTTATTGAATATGTACTAAAAACAAGTGCTTATTTGAATAAGCACTTATTTGCATTTGGCCAAATTTTTTTAAGCACTTAAATAAGTGTTTGTGACTATTTCGTTCTTCATTTTCTTTCAAATTTTTAAAATATACCCTTTGAAAGTACTTTTATTAAATTTCTTTTATAAGAACACTTTTATAATATAAAAATACTTTCATAAAAGTGCTTTTATAAAAATGCTTTCACAAAAGTACTTTCTTAAAAGTGCTTTTGTGAAATTACTTTTATAAAAATTCTTTCATAAAAGCACTTTTACAAAAGCACTTTTGAGAAAGTACTTTTATGAAAGCATTCTTACAAAAACAAATTATAAAGGTACTTTTATAGCATTCAACTAGGTATAATTTTATAAATGTTACTTTAAAATTCAACTTGGGATAATTTTGAAAGAAAAAATTTGAATAAGTGCTTATTATATATGCACTTATAAAAAACTGGAAATTTAGACTTAAAAAATAAGACTTATTTTTAAAATAAACACTTATTTTAAGCTCTCCCAAACATGGCTTTATTCTGAGAACAGTGGCGTTGTGCATTTAGGCCAGTATCCAGTCCACTCCCAAGACCTTTTGGTAACCTGGACAGGTTATATTCTGAACTCAACCATATTACTTATTTTTTACAAATATCATGAAACGAACAGAGAGCCATTTACCAATATAACTTTATAAGTACCTAAGCTGTCAGGAGGTCACCCAGGAGTAACCTTTCTTAGGTTCCTACTGAATCAAGTGGCAGGATGGAAACTTCTACAATCTTATCCTTCACCCTCTTGATCATAACGATCTGAATCACTTGACCATTTGATTTCACTACATACTACATATACATTTGAGCTACACTTTAATCATCTTATCTTGATTACTGGGCAAAGCCAAGTTTTCAAAAGATTAAAGAATTACAAATTTGTGAGCTTAATTAATAACCAATTGACTATCTTCTTACCATATTGGCTTTGGCAATGGAGTCTTGAACGAAAAGAAAATCATGCTCTTCTTCTGTAACACTACTCTAGACCCATTGTTCTGTACGACTCTTGGACATCGCCCAAGAAATAAATAAATTAAATCATTCCTCTTATAACTTATTACAATTGAAATAAGAAAGCCAGAAACTGAGATTATTCTTAGGCCAAGAATCTACTGATCTACCCTACAAACGTAAAGAATTAAACAAAATTAAAATAAACAAGGACAAGACAGATAGAATAAACCTTCTTTAGAGTCTGCATGATCTCCTTCTCTTCTTGATGCTGTAGATGCATCGAGACAGAACACCACAAAGAGTAGTATTAAAGAACGAACTGACCATTGAAAAGTATGAAATGAAAGACTCCTTCGTTCCTGCAACTGAGATTATTCTTTTACTCTGAATGATCTCTTTCTCTTGTTGATGCTGATGTATCCGGACCTCCAGCCTTACAATACCACAAAGAGTCGTAGGGAAGGAAGACGATAATGTTGAAAAGAACTGATCACCATGAAAGGCTGAAAATCTCCACTCTCTTCAACACCATCGTCCTCCCTTCCTACAACTGTGGTTCTCTTCTTTCTTTCGACAACTCATCAACCCATGCATCCCATAAAGCCTAACCGCGGATGAACAACTTGGAGACAGAATCTGATTTTCAAAGACTCATGAATTGTAAATTTATATAGAGAGAGAAAGAGAAAGAGATGTTATTGGGTAAAAAGAAAGGTTTTAACGGAAAGAATTCTATATTGCCATCTTGATTTTTGATCGAGTCACAAGCCTACAACCCTACTTGTATTTATTATTCATGGGAGTTGTTCCTAATACAGGGTGAGATGTGACTGTAAGATCTGTGTGAGGCGCGCTTACTCAAGAGCAGATAGCAGGAATTGGAGTTAATCAAGTTAGATCGAATTGATATGGCATTGACCCAATTTATGGAATCCAAGTTCGATCCATTCCTGGATTTGTTACGGGCAGAAAAATGGAGCAATTATTCGGGTCTGAAAAGGGAGCAGTTATCCGGGTCTAAATCCAGTGCCCTAATTTCAAATGGAGACATTTGATACGGCCTACTGAACCTCATTTACACAACCAATCAGGCCATTGCTCATGTAATGTATAGACTAAATTTTATTTTTGAATTTATATATTTTAATAATAATAAATAATATTATTTAATAACCATGACCCATGAATCGTTTGAACGGATTACCGGTCCAACCATCTAGGTAAGCAGGTTTTCACCAAAGTCAACATGTTTTTCTAATATGCTGAATTTGAGCTGATATGGACCTACTTCTTGCTTGTCCAATGGTCCAACCGGACGGGTCAAAAACTGGTTGTAAACATTCCCTTCATGCTAAGATCATTTAATAAAGCTAAATGTAGATGACCATGGTGGTTTTTACATGTAAATAAGAGATAGAGTAGTAGCTCTGTGCATTCACTAATATTGATTGCAAGCTCTTTCTTGGCGAGAGGGTTTTTCTCTCACATCTATGGATGTGAGTTTTTCTCTCACACTCTGTGTGAAAGTTTCTCTCTCACATCTATGGATGTGAGTTTTCATTTATTTTTCTTCATGTTGGTGTTTGTCGGAGAGGTTCTTGGGATAGATTTGAGAGACAACAGTTTTAATCCAGGCCTAAGGAGCATATTTGAGATCTTTGGTTCTATTCATTCTAATCTTCATTTTCCCTTTGATCTTTTTTCTTATTTCTGTTGGCCCTTGGTCGAATTTGTGTGTGGTGTGCCTTTGGGGTCTGCCATGGGTATCCATTTGTTTTGTAACGATGTTATTGTTCCTGGCAAGCCTTTTTCTAGTGATCTTCAAGTTCTCTCCAGTGACATTTAAGCTCCAAATGTTTCAGCTTCTATAACGACATGGATGGGTGTTTTTTTTTTTTTGCACATTTTGCGTCCCTACAGTTACAAGTTACAACTTCTTTTGTGCACTTTTGGCTTTCTGTGGGGCCAATTCCTTGAATGTTTGGACAGTGGAGTGTTAGGGAGAGTTTTGTAACAAGAGGCGATCTTGGGCCTCTCCCACTTTCACATTTTCAATTATGCCATGGTAGGGAGACACACTTGCTGGCTTCATCACTGTTGGAGGCATTTAGCCGACCTTTTTGACGTTTCTAAAATTTGCGTTAGTTGCAGAGATTTCTCAAATCATTTTTTTCTTAATGCTTGTGGTTACCTGTTTTTGTCTCAGCATGCTTAATATGTTTTTTTTTTTTTGTATTTTTCATTGCTGTTAATTTTTCTACTTTGTAACCTGAGCATTTATGAATGAACTTGCCTTTAAGTGTAAAAAAAAAAAAAAATGATTGCAAGTTAAATCTAAGTCTCAAACAATCACATTAAAGTATGTGACTTTTCATTAATTTACATTTCATGAAGTACAATTTTAGGGTTAATAAGATATATTTCTTATCATATTCAACCAATCATATCTTTTGTTGTACCGTACAGTGGATGCACCATACATTTTGCCCAATAATAACCATAAAACTTCAGGGCCTAAGGATATTTATTTATACACTTCATTGTATCTGCAACATGTAATTCGTGCCAAACGTATATGTCCCCCTTGTTGATGGGTCATCAGCCCAATAGATCCATGTTTAATTGGGTTGGGCATGTTAGATCATCGGTTACTCAATGGGCTGTACAAGTTGAGCAGGTTAGGTTGGGTTGAGGCCTGACCCTAAGCCAATCTATTGAACCCCCAACCTAACTCAAACCCAATATGAAGGGTTGAGGTCATAATTCCCATTGGCAAGACTTCTCTACTCATGCCAATTGTTCTTATTTTTTAGACTCAAGGGTCAATGTATATACATAAATATAAATATTTAGGCTCAGTTTGGAAGGAGTATAGATACAAATATATACAGTACACATATATACAAAATAATACAAAATGTAAAGATGTATTCTGCATACTTGTATTTGTATTCCTTCCAAACCGAGCCTTTGGCTATATTTGGTGTTTGGTTGCAGTGCAATTTTATTTTACTAGTATAAATGCTTAGGAGTGCAAATGAAAATAATGCAAATTCTGGTTTAATTTTGTTTTGGGTTTTACTTTGTTCTGATTCAACTTTAATTTTATACTATAATCAAAACAAAATAAGGTAAATTTTAAAATAAAAATAAATCATAATTTACATTGGAATCATTTGTACTTCCATGATTTTGCATCAGTGCAAATAAATCTCCATTGCAATCAAATATGGCTTTAGGCTCAATTTGGAAGGAATAAAAATGCAAATATATACAATACAAATACATACAAAATAATACAATAGGTAAATCAGCCTGCCCAAATTAAAACCTATCCATACCTGTCCTGCTGTCCAATTGCCCGTTTAATTTATAAATCTAAGCTTGAGCCGCTTAATGTCAAATGGGGAAAAAGTCCAATACATGATGGTACAGAGTTATTCCATATCATAGCATTCTGGGTGGAGCTATTGGGCCTAAAATATGGATTCAGGCCCACAAATTTGTATGCCGGACAAGCCCTGTCGCAATAATCTTCCCTAGATGAAAAGATATGCCGCGTGCCTTCTTTATTAAAAAATTGAAGATGATGCACAAATCCCTCGTGCTAAGTATTGGGCCGAGAATCCAAGGTTGGCTTTGGGCTCACTGATAAAAAACCCAAACTGATTGACATTTTCTTAGTGAGCCCTGGATGCACTCGGAGCCCAATAGCATACAGAACAATTGGCCATTTGTTTTGTATGTAGAATCGTCTATTTTCATAGTCAGTTTGGTTTATATGGAAATGAGAATTGAAATTGGAATCAACTGAAATGGGATCTTATTTCTAAAAAAAGGGGAGGGAATGAAAAATGGGAATTAGATTCCAATTCTGCCTAACCAAACAGTTAAGATCAAAAGATTTTAGTCCTTACAAGGATACCTGCCTAGAACAGCTGGGCTGGAGCCTTCTACCAAGAGAACATTGAGAATAACCACAGTAAAGAATCCCTTTGCTTTCTCAAACAAAAGCACTGGATTGGTAGCTTTCATATCACTGTACACAGGGGCTGCTATTCTTCCTGTAGAGAGACTCCAAATTTTCCTATCAACCTTTAATGAACTGGGTCCAATCCAACAGTTCAGCTTGGCTCTTGAGTACAACTGGAGCTGTTCTCATCAGGGTTTGAATGTGAACCTGAGAACAAGTTGTCTACTAGGTCCACAATGGGTTCATTCTATTTTCTATAAATCACCCAACAAGGAAATATCCAAATCCAAAATGAGGAATTAGGATATGCATTTGAATTTTAGAATTCATAATGGAGATAGATTTTGAAACATGGATTGAAGCAGTAAGAAATGATTAAAGGGTTCATAAATGAAGATGATAATGGTGGTGGAGAAAGATTTTGGCCATACTAAAGAGTTCAAAAAGGGGATGAAGAAGAAAGTCAGGTAGTGGGGTAGGCAAAGGGAGTGAAGTCATGAGTGATGAAGACTTGTCACTGCAATCATGCTGTAAATGCTCAGATTTTCAAGTAGAGAAAGCTACAAAAATGGATTATCAGTGATTGCATCTTGTCAATGCAATCATGCTATTGAATCCCTAATGGACCAAAACTGGAAAATCTTTCTTCAGCAATGGGAAGCTTTTGTTGCAATAATGCTGTTGAACCCAAATTTTCTTGTAATGGAAACTAGAAATGGCATTCCGGTTTTTTTTACTAGAGCAACAACGTTCAATTTTGGGCATTTTAGGTTGCAAACTACCTAAATAACGAGGAAGGTGAAACATTCCATCCATGGCCTTTGTACCAAAATAGCTTTTCCTCTCAAATGGGTGGAATCATAAACAAATCAGGAACTAATACTCATTGCATGGCTTGGATTTAAATCTTGTTTAGACTATCCTCAAGCCCAACAACGAATAGAGCCCAAAGATCAATTGTTCTTTTTTTTTCTTTTCTCTTTCTTATAATATCGAGTTGATTCTGTACCTCAAACCATGAAATGCAACCCATGTAGGGTTGGGGTTTAGTTGAGAATGGCCACAACACAATATAGGGTTAGCTATATAAATCCTATTTTTCCATTTTATTCTGTTTAATGCAATCATAAACAATAAAAATTGAGATCAGCTCTGATAGTTGTTCAGCGGGCTGTGGAACCAATGGGCAATGATAATGTTCCACGCCAGTAATAAATTTATGGGCTCCACTGTAAAAGGTGCAGATCCTATATATTTTATTACGGCTGTAACACTATCATTGGCTCCACAGCCTGCTGAACAGCCATCACATTCAGTTAATTCTTGCTCAAACAATGAACTCTATTTCTTTCTCTAAGATTAAAATTAATTCAAAGTGTTTTGCAACTTGAAATCCCCAACAATATCATGCACTATAGTACATCTCCAGTCAAAAAATTGGAATAGAATTTGTAGTTTGATGGTCACAAGATGACAAATTCAGAGACTCTAGCTACATGAAATGGAATCAATGAACACATCTTGGTGGAAGGAATTCAAAACTTACGTCCCTTTTTTTTATAGCTGTTTCTTTTAGGTGGTGGTTCTTTTGTTGTTGTTTTCCCACTGGATCTTAATGAAAATCTTTTATACTCCCTGCCAATCAAATTCAAGCTTTAATTTTGTTTCTCATCATGCAATTTGACTCAAGCCATGCCTCCTTCTAGATGATCAAACTGTAGTCCCAGCCCAATGCAATCATCTCTCTCTCTCATGAGTCCGTGGATCTCCAACAAATAAGTCATTCAGTTCATCCAATTCAGTTTTTACCAAACGGCTATTGACTGGCTAAGGGAAATTTCAGAATAATGGGTGTGGATAATCAAGACTATTTAAGGGGCAGTTCTGTCCACCAAGAAATCTAGCTAACAGCTACAAGGGACTTGCTTCAAAGAAGACTTGGACTCAAAACACAACCCATAAATGCTGTGGCCATATGTCCAGATGGGAACTCACTTTAACTGGGAAATGTATCCGAAGTGAGAAATTGGCTGAACTGAATTACTTGTTTCATTACCTCATAAGTGAATGAGGGGAATGAAATAATAGGTTGACTATTTTACCCCTAAAAGTTTCTTTCTATTAACTACCTTATACACTAAAGACAAAGCAATAAATAATTCAGTTCAGCCAAATAAGCAATTATCAAACAGCACCCCTTACACAATTGATACAAAATTAAATGTCCCATCTTAACACATTGCCCTTTTCCAATTATTTTAGTTTGATTTCGGACTCAAGCCTGTAGCTCAAAATCCACAATGACAAAGAAACACAATATTTCAAATCAAATCATCTAGAAGCAATTTTAGTATTTATTTTCTTAAAAGTGCTGCTCCCAATAAGTCCAAATTATGTCAAATTGTCAATCCTGTTGTTTGTGATAGAGATTGATTCATTATTTATCTTTTATTAAAGAGGTTGAGTATTCTTTGATTATTGATTAAATTCTGACTAATGGATTTAGAAATTCTTTTGTCATTCACGTCAATTTCACATATCACATCTAGGGAAAGATTCTGGAGCATGAGCCGTAAGGATTCAACTTCCACATAACTGTAAAGTATGAACAGATATCTGTTTCGGCAGATATATAAAAGAATTAGACTTTAATATTTATTAAAAGCCAAACTGGAGGAAAATCCAAGTCCACCTGCTAAAGATCAATTCACAAGTATGAGCAAAGAAGGCCAACCTGTGACATGTTGACCCAAGAGGGACCATTGACCAAACTCAGAAATATAAATTCTTGAAAGGTGTAATGAATTAGAGATATGTACATGTTCAGGGTCGATTTCTGCTCTAAACTTCTTCAAGGCCAAGATCATGTCCCTTCATAGACAAACGGTTAGATCAGAATTTTATAAATTCTAATTTAATGACTGGGTCAATTAGTGCTGTCAATGGGTCGGATTAAGTCTTGGTAAGGGTGGACCCGGTCTCAAATTGATAAATAAATGTGTAGAACCAGTTCCAAACCAAACCCATAATTGGGATTATCAGGTCCGATCCAACAAGACCCAGTTATAATTGACAACTATATTAATTTTACCAAAAAAAAAATAACACATAATGCAGACCCTGACCCTATATAATTGAGTCGATTCAGTTTGGATCTATTAAGTTTGTCCGACCCATTGACAGCCTAGGGTCAATCTGCAGCCCAACTGGAATTTGAATCCTGGATTCACACGGTAGGATGGGTTAGGTCAGAATCAACTCAACTATCAGGGAAGACTACTGGGCCCCCAATCAGTCTTAAAGAAGATCCCACTCCAGACCAACTTGATTACAGAAATTTTAGTTCTGGGGTTCATAGTGGGGACATATTCTGTTCATATTGAAAAATTTCAGAACTGAAAGATGGAGTTGACCAGTAGAACAAGGAAGAAACTTGTAGTGGAGTAGGCAAATGAGCTAAAAACTCATCACTCATTGAAACTTGTCCTTGCAACCAGGGTGTTGAGTCCAAATTTTCAAATGGAGCAGACTACGAAATGTATCTTTAGTGATTGAAGTTGGTCCTTCCAATTATTATGTTGTTGATTCAAAATTTTGAAATCGACCAAACTACAAACTGTATAGTCAATCTTTTGACTAGAACTTGAATAATTTTAGAGAAAGAATCTGTGTTCATTGTACTATATGGAATCGAATCCAAAACCGGTCCATTGACACCCTTAATCATTACAACATCACTTGTATTGAGGGGTGCGGATTTAAACCATAGAAAGGCAAACTCTCCATGTTGTATGTCAGTGAGCCCCATGTGCATCCTATCACTGACCCATTGGCTAAATATAGTACATAACACTTGGTTACTATGGGGCCAAAGTTTGGCCACCAACACTAGAAAGAAGGAAAAGAAAAAGAAGATAGGACATTTGATCAAATACCATTGAAATCTAGTTCTTCAATCAAAAGAGTGTCAAAATCCATGGCATACCCAAGGCATTGAAGTTCAAGGTTCACTTTAACTTTTCATCATTCAAGGTTGACCTAAAAGAATGGCTTTCTGGGTTGTTAGAATAATCGCAGTTGATATAATTTGCAGAATGATCTTCAGAGGGATTTACATCTTTTTATTTAGAGTAAAAGACTTAAACCTCCTAGATACTGAAACATCTCCTCTTCTTTCAAATTGACCGCTTTCTTTAACAGAAGTAAATGACTAATATGCCCTTAGATTGAAAACTTGGAATAGTGAAAACTTGGTTGTAAATCGTCTTTAACATTGGAATAGTGAAAACTTGGTTGTCGTCTTGGGTTTTTCTAACAAAAGATAAATGAATTAATTATCAGTCTTTTATAAGGAAATCGTATGGGAAAATCAGAAGCTGTTTTGATATTTCTTGGTTTTCCAAAAAAAAAAAAAAGTTAAATTCTTTTATCTGTATGAGGAAATCAGAATGTGTTATGGGATTTTATATTTTCACTAATATTATATTATTTGAATTGATACATATTTGGAAAAGTAGCTGCGGTTCCATATTCATTTTTTTAATAAATTTCAGCTATTTCCTTTTAAGGGGTTTGACTATGATACCCATGTATATATCATAGATTTTTCGTGGTGCATGAAGTATGGATTATTTAATCAAGAGGTTTGACAATGATACAGAAAGAAGTTAGCACCAATCAACTAGCTAGTTTCATAAAAGCAATAACAAATCAGACGCTTTTTATTTAAGTTCATGGGGGCTTTAATTGATTGGTTGAAACTCTTTCATTATCTTGTGCTCTTGGTACCATTATTTTTTCCATACTTATATATACGTGGGCTTAGAATCAAGTAATGGAGTGAGTACTCATGTTAAATATAATCGGGTTTGGGTATCAGATTCCCTAAGGAAAAAACTAAAGCTGTCACAAACTCTATAAGATGTTAATCTAAAATTTTAAACGTGTCCTAAATTTTTAGGGTTTTGATAAATGAATCCTATAGAAGTTGGGACAGATTGAGTGATCATAAATATTCTCACAAAATTGTCATCCCTAAAAATAGCTATACAGTTGCTGAAGGCATTAACTCAACATTGCTTTTACACATTTTAGACTTTCTTTTTTGTTGGTGGAAACATTCAAAATTATTGGCTCAGTTTTAAACAAACCCATAGATAATGTGATTCTTGACGACTATGATATGAAAAAGATATGATATTTGAAAATTTTCTGACCAATCAACTAGAATCATAAACATAGTAGTCAATCAAGTGTTATTTATCAAAATTCATGGATGAGTTTTGATTGGACAAAACTCTTCAATACCATGCCTTTCCTACATCATAGATTTTTCCTTACTTTTTACCCCACACTTGTGGTAACATGTCGTGCACAATTACAAGTGGCAATGGGGCAGGGCGGGGATGGGGCAAAAGACTTGGGCTATTGGGGGCCAACAGACTATGCTGTTGAGAACATTATTCTTGGAAATGCCACGATACTACATTACCAAAATGATAGATATGGGCATGAATGGAAAAACTTTAGCTGTTGGGGGCCAACAGCCTATGCTGTTAAGAGAATTTCTAGGAATGCCAGATTACCTTGAGAATGGGTAAATTAGTAATTATATATTAATTTATTTTTAATAAAAACCAAAGCATGGGGGTGAATAGGTGAAATGCCCATAACATGCCCAACCCATAAACTATCTCAACAGCCTATACGGTTGGGCCCCAACAGCCAAAGTTAACACCATGAATAGGCGAGTGTCCAGCCCATAAATGCTCTCAACAGCACCCCAACAGCCAAAGTTATAGGGATGGGGAAACACTCCCGCAAAAAAAAAAAAAAAAAATCATCCCATCCCCCAATCTGTTCCCGTCACTGCAATTATCCCAACTCCCATCATGTTGTTGTTATATCAAAATCACTTTATTTTTATTTTTATTTCATTCAGACGAAAATTAAAAATAAAATAGTTATAATTTACAGTTTTATCAAAATAGATCTATGTATAATCTATGCAAATATATTCTATCATATTTTTAAAAATATTAACACAACTTTCTTAGCCCATGGGGCCAGGAGTGTTCTCACTGTCCCCATGAGAGAAAATCATCCTCATTTATGCCCCTTTGAGGTAGACCCCACGACCTATGGGGATCGAAGAAGTAAAAATTGCCATCCCTATATACAACAAGAAGCTCCAAAACAACTCATGCTATGTTTTCAAAACAGCCAAAGTTTTTATTTTTTTTAAATGATTTATATTTTCATGCACTTTCATACGACGATAAGAGAGAGAGAGAGAGAGAGAGTGGTTCAAGTGAAATATCTTTTTTGCATTGTTTTAAAAACCGACCCAGAGTCGGAATCATTCTTGCCACAACGGCTTGATCATCCAGTTTGAAGAGATGGTCCGTTCTGATGAAAAAATTAAAAATAAAAAACGGCCAAAAACTATTAAACGGATAGAACGACTCTTAATAATTCAATCGCCCGAATCAACAAATCATTGACCAATTCAACAGATTTTGGCCAATCGAATTTGGGATGCAACAAAACTGTGGTTGCCAGAACAATTTCCGGGCTGAATGATTCGACCGTTCGGATCAACGGCAATTCAAAAGCATTGCCCTTTTTAAGTTTCCAAGGGGAAAAACAATAGAAATGGCACAATTCCCCTCTAGGGTTGAATTTGCATGAAAAACGAACCAAAGAAAGCGACCCACTTGGCCACCCATTAGCCAACAATCCCTGGGATCCCGCCATTACATTTTCGTCAGACACATGGATTCCCCGTCACATCAACTATCTAGAGTGGGTGTAGCTTGTTATTACATGGCAAGAGTGACCACACAGTGGATGTGTCTGATCAGGAAGAAGCAGACTCACCCGTACGTCTATACCTATTTTTCCATTTCCAGCTTCTCAAAAACAGCGTCGATTCGACCAGTACTCTGAATTAGTTGCTCGAGTGACACAGTGAGAGTGATGGTCCTGACTCCTGAGTTATATGGTCATTCCTTGGAGAGGTGTCGTTCACCATAAACAAACACTAGAAATTAAAGGGTTAAACATCTCAATTGTAACGGTGCATATCATACGATATAAAATTTGCACGCTTATTTGAAACAAAATTTATAGTCTTTGTTTTATTTGTACTCGTTCACAGTATTATAATTTTTTCTTAAAAGTTGATACAAAATTTGCACCACCGTTTTCTTACCTCAATTCTCTTTCATAGAAAGTGGAAATGTATCATCTTACCTCATTCCTAAACAAATAATCCTCTTCTTCCCTCCATTCTCTCTTGTATAGATTGGTGATTACTTCATTTTACTTCCATAAATAAGCAAGGAAAATTAAGTCGTATCTAAAGGAAAAGAAATCAGAATTTACACTCAGCCTATTTGCATTTGCATGTATTTGCATCAATTCAAACGAAATTTATATTGCATCCAAACATAGCCAAATTGATATGAAACTGGATCATATGCAAACTTTGTATCTGGTTTAATTAGACTTTCTAAGCAACAAACAGAGCCTTGAAAATTAATAATGATAGTGATAATTTTACCAGAATTAAAAAAAAAAAATTGGAAAATAAATTGTATGCCAAAAATTAAAATAGTTTTGTGGATCTTTGTTAGAAACAAAATCCCATCAAAACAATTTTTTGGTTAGAAAAAGTATGACTGAGGAAATGGATTTCCCCTTTTTTAGGGAAATTGTTGGGAATTGGGATCATGAAAACTTAGAGGAAACGAATTGCTTGTTGTTGGGTTATAAGCAAATCCTGTTCCTTATTTTTATTTCTAAAGAGTCATGGAGCAAAGGAAGGTGTTGATTTAGAAAAAGACTCTTTGAAGAGTCACAATTTCACAAAGTGCACCTCATTGCACTGTACACACTATGCAGTAGCAAGCCTCTATACTCTCCTCTTATATTTCTAAATAAGTACCTACTTAAAAACTCAAAACAGGTTAAATAGTTTTCCAATGTGGAATAAGTTGAAAATTGGTTTTAGTTAGAGAAAAAAAAAACTATTTTCCAAAAAATGTGTGCGAGTGTGTTTTGCATGTAATTGATCAATCAAAAACCATTGGATTTAATTACTAATGAGATTAAAATCCAACAGAAATTTCCCTTGTTAGTTGCATGTGCAAGTCTGGATGACACTTGACAATGGAGGATTAACCTAGTAATCTATCATTTGCAGTGAATGAAGTATTATTATAAAGAGGTGGAGGTACAAAACAGTATTGTTTTCACAACCGGACCGGAAAAATCGGGAATCAGTCACCTGACCGGTTCCGTTTTCCTCCAAAATCGCTTTTTCCTCAAAACCATTGATTTTGGTCAGCAAACCATTGAACCAGCCGATTAATCATTCAAACAGTTTTGACTGTTTTCCAAATTTTTAATTTTTTTTTTATTTTTTTATCAGAACGAGCCGGCCAGGATCGAACAATTGGACCGTTCGAACCGACAACAGACCCCTAACCGGTTCGATCATTGGTTCATTTTTAAAAACCATGCAAAACAAAACTGAGTTTTTATGGAAAAATATGACTTACTGATTTTGGTTAATTTACGTGCAAGAACAGGGATGAACAAATTTTGAAGAGAAGGAATCTAGGTACGGCCTAGATTGTTTGCCTAGCGGCCAATACCTTAACTGAATTCAATTGTGGAAATTATCCAATAGAAGTGGATTAGATGGATCAAACGGAGGTAAAACAAGTTTCAAATAAATTATAATGCCTCTAGGAATTTCCCGGGGTCATGTGCTCTTGGATGCATTACAAGGGCATTACGTTAGGAGAGTTATCTAAGCTGAGATCACATCTCCTTCCCACAAGGCGCCGCCCCACAATGTCTCACAGCGTATCCCCGCCATGTATTCAGAATATCTCCTAATGTTAGTATTAGAACTGTTAATGTCATCATCAGGAGATATTTTCAATACACAGTGGGGATGTATTGTAGGGCGTTGTGAGGAGATGTGACCTCATCTAAGCTATACTGAGAAAACTTGGAGCTAACAACCATCGACATTGTGGTGTATATATAAAAGCATTTTTACCAAATGCTAAAACGCTCCGAGTTAATACTTAGATCCGGCTCTATCCAAATTTTTTTAGTTCATCCCAACATTACCCAATCCTTGCTGTTAAACCCCAAATCGCCCTAGCCTTGACCCAGTATCGGGTTGGGTTGGGTGTTGGGTTTGGGTTGGCACAATTTCTTCTTTTTATTTTGACTTTAAAAAGAAAATGTTCTCAGACTTGAGATTGGACGATTAAGGTTAATAAGTTATTGCTTGTGAACTTGTCTTTTAATTAACAAGTTATTAAGGATGTTCTAAATTCTTTAATGGCTGGGTTGATTATTATGCTATCAAAATATTTTATTAGTTATTTTATCTATTAAAAAGCAAAGCAATAAATAATTCAACTCAGACTTCAGCAGTTATCAAAGAGCCCTTTATTATCCTACAGAAGAAGAGAAGATTTATGTAAAAAATCTGCTTCATTAGATTATATTTATTTTACCATCTAGCTTTGAACCCACTGTGAATATAATATTCCGACTACCCAAATGGAGAAACACATTTGAGGCTATCAACTTGCTTAGTTATGATCACCAACATTGAATCCTTCTGGTTTAATTACTAATCAGTAAAATCAAATAACATCTAACCAGCAAGTTTTCTAAAGTTATTTTGGAGCTCTAATACAGTCATTTCCACCTTTGAAACAGTACAATTTCTGAATTAAAAATACAAGCAACACATGATTGTCCAATCATGCTTCACCAATGGGACCCATCCAAGGGTGGGTCTCAATCCCTATATAGACACTTGTCAGCATAGGGATTCACATCTCTTGTTAGACAGAATCCCATTCCCATCCATTATTGATACCTCCAAAATGCTTTGAGTGGGGACAATGCATCAAAAGATTTTGGGCCAGACAATTCCCCATATTCACATTGATTTAACCAATTCCCTTCCATTATGTTATTGGGCTGGATGCAGAACCGTGTCTGTCAAGTTGGAAAACACCCAAACAGAGGACAGAACAATTATTGGCCAGATAGATGTTCTCTAGCTTAGGGTTCTTCCCCAATAACTGGTTTGGATTTCGGTGCAAAACATTTTGCAGTCATATCCCGCAAAATCTGAAAAACCGGGTCCATCAGCCCAAAACCCTAGAAATCTGTTGAAGATGGGATATATAAAATTGATGGGATCTGCTCGCAAAGGAATATGAGCCAAATGTGTAGAATTCCTACTAGAATCAGATTCTGTCCGAGTTTCGATTCTTAGAGCTAAGTGACCTCTTGTGGTCGACTACTTTCACTAGCTCCATCGCATCTGAAAACTAAGACAGCCCTGCTGAGTCCTACCAGAAGTTTTTGCACTCGATTTTTCCATATACACATTACCCAGATACAGAGTCGCAACTTGGGTGTGGCATTTTCTTTTTCCAACTTACTCAGTGTTTCAATCAACATGGGTGTGTGGCTGAACCGAAAAACTTTATTGTTTTGTCTTTTAGGCTGTGTTTGATTTAAAAGAAAAGATGGAGAAAGAATGATATACTTAGGTTTCTCTACCTTTTTCTTCTTTTCTTACCTTTTGTTTAGGATTATTTACTAAAACCTATCCTACAGTTTGTGTTTTACTAAAGCATCTTACTTAATCGACCTTTCATTAGATGAAAGTCGAAAATGAGAGTTTTAACATTAACAACTATTCAAATAATTTTATCAAAAGAAACTAAAAACAAAAATATCATTTTTACCCTTAGTAAAACATAAATAACCACTCTATTTTTCTCTAATTGGAATAAACAACCATGGATCCATACCCTTGAGCATTTTTCGCTCAATTTAGGGGTACTTTTAGAATAACAAACCATGGGTCCATGCCCTTAAACATTTTCCATTTAGTTTAGCTCATCATGTTACTATTTTCATATGGAAAAACAAATAGTTCTCAACGAAAGGTCCATCAAGTAAATAGATAGCAAATTATAAGGGGTGTTTCAATAAACTGCAGACTATAGGATATGTTTAAGTAAATATATGAAACTGTAGGGATGTTTTAATAAATGACCCACCTTTTATTTAAAACCAAACACAACTTTAATAAATAAGCTTGTAGGCTGTGTTTGATTTGAAAGAGAACGTAGGGAAAGGTAGGAAAACCTTTAGGGAGGTTGTGGGCTCCTTAATAATTGATGCAGAAGTTGGATGGATCACTACTATGCCCTTAAAACTTTTATTATTTAAATATTTCATCAACTAAAAGAAAAAGGCAATAAGTCTTTCAATTCAGCAACTTCAGCCATTATCAAATGGATGGATTTGAATCAAAGAGTGATCATTTCATACTAAGAAAATTCCAAAGGTTAAGTCTGCATCCAGTCTACCCTCTCAAGACCCCAAATGGCCAGGGCCAATATTACTGAATAAATTCAAGACCTTTTATGCTTTGGTCCTAGAAGATCTATTTGGAATAAATTCAAGTTGATCAATAACCTATCTTATCGTGGATGTTCTATTGAGACCTCACTGAGGCTGTAAGAGCAACACAGTTCGAATCTAAGAGTGGCCACTTTGTGCTAAAATAAATGCCAAAGGTCCATATCCAGAACACTCCTCCGATGACCCCGGTTAGCCGGGACCATCATTGGGTAATGAATTTCTTCGGCTTTGGTCCTGAAAAAATGCATTTGGAATAAATTCGAATTGATCATTAACATAATCTTCTTAGAATGTTCTGTCAAAATGTTACTTAGTCTGTAAGAGCCATACAAGTTTGAATCTGAAAGTGGTCACTTTGTGCCGGGATAATCAGGACCATTATTGGATAATGACCCTTTTGTGCTCTTATCCTAGAAAAGGAATTTACAACAGAATCAAGTTGATCAATAACATATTCCAACAGTTCAACATCTTTTGAATGTAACCTTTAATGTTGTGTTTGGTTTGATAGAGTATAAGAAGAGAAACAGAAAGTTGAGTTCATCTCTCCTATTTTCTATCAAATCAAACACATAGGGTATTCTATTATTATTATTATCTACAAGAAGATGAAAATGTTCATCTTTCTTTGTTTCAAAAGCAACACTTCACTAACAAGACACCACCTTCTTAGAACTTCTATAGTTACTCTTTATCCTTCCTCTCCCTAGAGAAACTTTGGCTGTTTGAGGAAAAAAATCCGGGCTGTTTGGGAGCTTCCTTTGTCACTAGCTCGGATCTGCTACCCACATGTACCCACAAGACATTACGATCCATGTGTTCCCAACGTACCACCATAGTGTCTTGTGGGGGAATGGGATCTGCTCCTCACACTTGGGTGCCTCATATGTATATCCACCGTGCATTGGGAACATCTCCCACGAAAAATAACTTATAAGTACAGAAGATGTTCCCAATACATGGTAGGATGTGCAAGTGAGATACATGTGAAGCGCCCTATGTGAGGAATAGATCCGGTCTCTCTTGTGGATAGCAGATATGGACTCAACATATTATCCCGTTCAGTCCATTGTTTGTCCTTTTGGCTAAAAGAATATTGGGGACAAGTATTAATTTGCCCTACAACCATTGTAATGTGTCATGAGCAAGAAGCTCCCAAACAGCCAAAGTTTTTCTCCTCTTTACCTTTCTATTGTTTGACTATAATGAAAAATAATTTGGATTAATTGAACACAATGGCTGTAAAATGGGCTGTATAACCAATGATAACACCTCAAACTAGTCATAAAATGCTTGGAGCCCACAATAAGAGGTTGAATGGTTGTGGGTTTCAAGCATTTTATGACTGGTGTGGGACATTCCAAAACCCACTTCACAGCCATTATGTTCAGCAAATCCTATCTCGCTATTCAGTGAGAGGAAGAGGTTGGTGGGCCATAGTGTTGATTTCCCTTTTTCTCATTCTAGAAGTCTCAAGCTTGTAGCAATCAGTTGACTACTTTTCATGCTATGGACAAGGATGTGTATACTCAATTTCAAATATTGATTAAAAATATTCCAACTCTTTCTCCTTGAAGAATGCTATTACTTATTAAAAGCTTAAAAGGGGCCACCATAAATACATTTAGGGGCACTTTGTTAAAATAAATACTATTTGATTATAGTTTAGTGAGGGGCCATTACTAATGTAATTGTAAAATCTTGGGCTGTCAAGTATGAAAATGTGGGTTTGAGTCCAGAATAGTTATTTTGTACGAAAAAGTGTCAAATGTTAGGATATTATCCACTTTACCTCTCTCATATTGAGTAATGGGCTTTTTTTTTCTCATTAAGGCTGTGTTTGGAAATAATACAAATAAGTGTGAATGTAAATATATAGAGTGTAAAATGGTTTGTAAAAATTACAAGATTGGATTAGTTTTGCATTGACAAATTTATCTTCTTACCAAACAGACTTTTAGCTGTAATGGATGTAAACATGAATTCCAATAAAACATATGTTTTTTTTTTATCAAAAGCTCACTTGAATACAAATGTACTTCTTTTTTATTGATGTACTTTTACATCTTATTATCAATATAAATATGCATTGATCTTGTCATTTGTCAATGCATAAATGTAATGTTGTCAAATACACACAAAAGTGAACCAGAGTGCAAATTTACCCTAAACCAAGATTTACACTCCATTTACATCATTTCCAAACGCGGCCTAATGAATTTAAATAATCTTTTGACATTGCATTACAGTTTCATACATGGACATGCTTATTATTAGGTGACACCCTAAAAGACTCTGTACAAGAGTCTTTTGCTAGATGTTAAGTAATAGAAAACAGTTTAAGTTCAAGATAAAATTTTGATGAACAATTTAAAGAACACTATTTCAAGGAGGAAAACAAATGAAGAATAAAATGTATAGAGAAACATATTGATACATAAAAATATAACACTAAGGGGGTGTTCTACAATATGGGGGCTGTTTAGTTCATTGTTGTTTATCAGAAAAAAAAATTATACAAATTTTCTCTTGAAATTCGGGACAAAACATTTATTTTTTACTCTATGACTGTTAGACACTATACCAAATAGTGAAAAAAATGCCTTACCATTGGGGGAAATATCATTTTGACGTTTTCTCCAATGGTTCTCACACAACTATAGAAAATCATTTTTTCTTTTTGATAAATGGCTTAGCAAAACAAAATTTCAAGATCCATTTGGAGAAATGCCTATTTGGTGCTGAGTTTATGCCAATTTTAATTTCCGATGAACGGCAATAAAACCAAACACCATCATGGTTGGCTTTGTTTTTTTATCCAACTTTTCAAAAGCAAAATCATCCATGTGCAGTGGTTTTTGTTTTCAAACGTAAAATTAACCATCACATCAGAAAAATTATCTAGTTGGAGTGACCCTAAGACCCCATTTGCTTTTTGGTAAGTTATTTACCCAAATAATTGCGGTTACCTGGGTAAGTGTTCTCATGTAAATAAGGCAATGACCATTTTAGCCATAAAAATCTATTATTAAAAAAGGCATTTTTATCCATTCAAGTGTTGGAAACTTTCCCCCTAGGTGGAAAAGTTTTTACCCGAGTAAGTGATACCCAGGAAAATAAACTTTCCTTAGTCCCCACATAAATCTGAGAAAAAGAACATAAGATTCTTGGTCAATGGGAAATAACTTACCTCCCTCTCGAATTCCGAAAAAAGAACACCCCCTAAGAATAATGAACTTTTCCAAAGGAAAAAATGGGTGTCTAATCTAGCCATTTAAAATTTCTGAAGAAAACCCAGAACCTAAGCTCCCCTAGGCAGCTTAAATTGATGGGTACATCTCTTTATTTAATTTCTATCAATTATTAAAGCAAAAATAAAAAATAAAAACATTCAACATCATTAGTAAGATAAAACAGTGTCAAATCTAGCAGAAAACCTAGCTAGCTATGCATGTTTTCATTTGGAAATAAAACATAAAACTTCAACAACAGCCATAAGGCTGACATCAAATGAGATAATGTAAATGTGGATAAACCAAACAGGTCATAAATCATCCTCTCAGTGTAGACATGAATTTTCATTTTAACTAATACTAGCAGGGACCCGTGCGATGCATGGAAAAATCTGAAAGATTTAATAGTTTTATTTTTCATTTAATGTTGATTTATAAAAAATAATTATTGTTAATTGAATATGAACAAATATTTTTTAATAAATTTAGTTTTATTAATAATTTATTGTAATTTTAATAATTTTTATTCTTTTATTATTTTTAATTGAAATTTTGATTAATTTTAAATAAATAAAAATAATTATGAAAGGTAACATTATTATTAATTCCACTAATAATTAACAATTACATAGGAATGACAACGGGGTGGGTTCAGGGTAGGGCACCGTCAAGACACTCCACCCCATCCCCGCCCCGTCCCCAGTGTCACGCAGGTTCAAGGAAAGGTAACCACTCCTCAATGTCGGGCGAGTTCAAGGGCAAGGCACCCCACTCCTCATCAAGGATGGAGAATCCTCGAATTTCCCTACCCCATCTCTAGTATTAGGCGGGTTCAAGTAGAGGTGTAAATTGGGTCATGCTAGGTTAGCACGACACAACCTGCATGTGGCCCACACAAAGTGTGAGGCGTGTTGTGCTGGCCACAAGGCATCTTAGACCGTGCCTCCCTACTCTAGGATAATTTGGGGGTCGGTTCGGCACGGTCCACGGCTCGAACCCGCACGGGCCCGTGTCGTGCCATGGGTCAGGCTAGTCCATGGGCTAGGCCTTGGGCCAAGCCATGCAGCACACCAAGCCAAGCTCAAGGCAAGGCACCCACTCCCCGTCCAAGGTTTTTAAAATTGGACCGGATAGGGAGCCGTTCTGGGGTCAAACGATTTGATTGTTTGATCCAAATGGATGACCCACTCTGACAAAAAAATTAGAAAATAAAAAAAAAACCCAAGAACTGTTGTTTGGGTTGACAGTTCGACCTCTCAGGTCAGCGATTCACTAACCAAATAAATAGTTTTTGGACAAAAGGCGGTTTTAAGGTGAAATGGTGTCCAGTTCTCAATTTTTTTGGTCTAACCATCTGGTTTGATCTAGTTTTGAAAACACTGTCCCCGTCAACCCAATATTCAATTTGATGATAGAAATGATCAAAAGGATATATTGAGTATCAACCACATGGTAAATTTCTAAAAGTACACTATATTGTCTTTAATATTCAAAAATGTAATTTTATGAAAATTTTGGAAAATTTGTTGTACTTGTGTAATTTTGAAAATTTATTAAAATTTATTTAAATTTTTATTAAATAATTTATTTTCTTTTTAAATGGTTTACTTATAGAATTATACTAATTTATCTTATAATTTCTAATATAAACTAACTAGTAATTTCCTTTTCCCAATATTATACTAATTTATCTTAATAATTTGTGTAATTATTTGTTCAAATTATAGTTTTCCATTTCCCATAGTCATTTATCTTTAATAATTTTCAATGAAAATTACATAATTTGTCAATGGTTTTCCAAAATCTATCAAATGTAATAATTTTCCTAAAATTTCCAAAATATTCTAATAATTTTCAATAATTATTTAATTCATTTTAAATAAGCTTTCAAATACTTTATATTTTTTAATTAAAAAATATTATATTACGAAAATGTAGTTTTATGAAAATTTTTGAAAAATTTATTACATTTGGGTAACTATGGGGGTTTATTGAAACTTTTTTTAAATTGTTATTAAATACAGTTTTTATTTGGTAGTTTACTAACAAAATTACACTAATTTATATTTTATTTTTCAATATAAATTAACTAATAATTTCATTTTCTAACATTATAATATTTTATTCCCCCATTTGTATTTGGTTATTAATTATAATAATAACAATAACTAAAATTTTATACTTTTTGACAATTGTTAAATATAATTCTCAATTTTATAGAAATTAGTTAAAGAGTTTTCAATTTCTATAAAATGTTGTTAATGAGTTAATTAATAACAATATTTATTCATTTTTGGTAATTTACTAACCATACTAATAAGAATATTTAATTTTTGGTAATTTACTAACTGTATTTATTAACTTTTGGTAATAACACTATATAATACTCATTGAATATGAATGGGATTAAATATTAATCATATTTAACTATTTATTAATTAATATGAATATTTTAAATGAGGGAGAGTGGTATAGATTGGGGGATGCATTTTAGGAATTGATTAGGGAATGGGGCAACATGATATTTTCCTATTGGTTTAAATGAGATACCTTAGGAGAGAGATTATAGGAATATTTTTAGGTAGTTGGTGACATGGCTTAATGGGAGTGGTGGGAAGGGGAGGGGAGAGAAAGTCAAAGAAAAAGAAAGGTAGGGATAATGGAGCAAGGAGAGGCATGGTAACGGGGGCCCGTGCTTTGTTAAGTGAAAGTTAAACAATAGAGCCAAATCAATACAACCCGAGTTGGTGGATTTTCGCTAATGGTCATTCGGTTTCGAGTAACAAACTGGGGACTTGACCCGATCGATTTGGTTGGTGAAATAGCCTGCAACTGAGCTGAACCAATCATTGAACACTCCTAATTTCAACTAAATTTATAGTCTAATCTCTAAGAAATAACAATAGTTTAATCTCCAATAATTATTAAAAATTTATAGCGAACATACACAATCATTGAAATAAGTTTATAATGAAAATATAATAGATATATAATAAAAATACAATAATTACAAAAATATAATAAATACTGAAAATATACTAATTTAGTCAATAAATAGTGTAATCTTAAATAAAAGTTTAATCTCTAATAAGTGTTAATCTATAAATTATAAAAAATATATAATTACTAAAAATAAATTTATAACAAAAATGCAATAAATACGATAAATTAAATTTCAAAAGTTAAATAATAGTTGTTTAATCTCCAATAATTATTGATAATTTTCTATTAAATAAAAAAGTAAAAACACATTTATAAATAATTATTGAAAGCATATTTATAAAAACACAATAAATAATTACTGAAAGTAAAAAAATTAAATATAGTAATATAAATATATAATTAATATACACTACTATTGTAAAATTATTACTAATAAATATAATTTTGTTGATAGTTATTTTCTATAATTATTAATTGATATAAGTGAAATTAGTTATTTACAATATTATTTAGTTATTGAAATAATATTTTTATTTAAATTCTTAAAATATTAATTATTTATTGAATTTAATAATCCATAAAATTATAATTGTACTATTATTACATAATTCGTTATTAATTTTGTAAAATATTAAATTATTATTAATATGAATATTATGAATTCTATTATAATTATTTTCAACTTTTATTTTTTTAATTTATTACATAATTTCGTTATTTTAACTATTTAAAATTTTGTCATGTTAAATATTTAAATAATATATAAATTATTTAAAAATTTTCATTATTTTAATTTTATTTATTTTGATGTTATTACGTAATATTAAATATTTTGTTATATTATTTAGCTATTTTTAATGTTTTTACTTAAGAGTTTTAGTTATTGAAATATTTATATAATGTTTTATTTTTTAATGTTAAATTTTTATTATTTGAATAACATTTAAATTGAATAATTCATAAAATTATTATTTATATTGGCACTACATAGTTTCATGATGAATTTTGTAAAAATATTGAATTATTAATAATGTGAATAATATTAAATCTATTAATTTTTTGTGTTTTGAATAAATATTTCAAATTTAGTATATAATTTCCTTATAACATTTAAATAGTTCTGAATTTTTTTTTTAAATTGAAACTTTCTTTACATAGATATAGATAAAAAGTGGGGGAGAGGATAAATAGGAATTAGAGATAGTTGATGAGAGAATCTCTCTAGTAAATTAGAGAAAATTTAAGAGATAAATAGGAGTTAGAGACAATTTGGGAGATAAATAGGAATTAGAGACAATTTAGGAGAAAGTGGGAGAAAGTGGTGCCACTTGGCTAAACATTAGAAAAGCAAATCCCTCTTTCTTTATGGTTGTTTGAAATAGTTAAGCATGTGATTAGGGCTGTTCATAAGAAGGCCCAACCCGACCAACCCGGACCGACCCAACTTGAGTCGGCTGGGTTTTCATCAGCATCGATCGGTTTCGGGTTGTACAAATTTATAAACCGATGGTTCAGGTTGGCTTCAGTTTTCTTGTGTGAAAACCGATACCGACCCGAACCGAACCGACTTAGTTCCTACTTAACTATTTAAATATATATTTCGATTTTAAATTAAATCGACCTAATCCATTTAAATATATATTTTGATTTTAATTTAAATATATTTTATATTTAAAACTATTAAATAAAGATATTTCAGTTTTACATAAAAACTAAAATATCTGACAACCCAAACTTGCACCACACAGGCACATGGGCCATGGATGAACTTAGAGCCGAAACCGACCCAAACCGACCCAACCCGACTCAAACCAACCAGGTCGGTTTTTCTTAACACTGAATCGGTTTCGGTTTCCATCTCAAGTAACCTGACCAGGTCGGATCGGTTGGAAAAACCTCAGTAAACCGACCCAACCCGACCTGTGCACAACCCTACATGTGATTTTTTTATTGGTTTAATGGGTAATTATGTGAAATTAAAAAATAAAAAATTCAAAAAAACAAAAAATTAGGAAAGAGGGTTTAAAGTAAGAAGAGGGGGTTCGAATATATATAAATTATATTAATTATGTACCCGTTTGAGAGGGCTTTCAAACAATGATTTCCGACGTTGCATGAACCATGAAACTTGGAGAGTCGTTAATCCCCATAAAAGTCGGAAAAGCCAAAAATCGGCTTACATGAGCTTAAACATCAACTTCCTGGTGAAGTTAGGGTAGATAACTTCTCATAAACAGTTCAGTCAATGCAGCTCAATCACCAATAATAAGCCCTCCCAAACAGACTCTAGCTTAGAGAGAGAGAAAAGTTGAGTTGTTGGGTTGATTCTAGAACCAACAATCCATGGTTTCACGAAAGCTTTCAATATTTTTGAACACATGGTTTAATTGAAATGATTGGTTCATTGATGTAAACATGACGTAACAGTTACATGGTGTATCTCACACACTGTTAAAGGTTTGATCACGTTTTCTTTTGCTTCATAAGAACCAAGGTTTTTAAAATCGAATAGACGGTTTATTTGACAAAAAATTAAAAAGATTAAAAAAAATGGTTAAAATCGTTGGATGGTTCAGTTCAAACGGTTCAATCCTTCAATGATTTTTGGCAAAATAATAATTCTGGGGTAAAATAAAATCGGTCACCTAACTGATTCCCGATTTTCCAGTCCCATCCGGTCCAGTCTGATTTTGAAAACCATGATAAGAACATGGTTCAAAAAAGTGCATTGCACAATAACTCACATATCTACCTCAATAAATAGGATATGAATATAACGGCCTCTATTTTGTATTGTGTGGTTCAAAAAAGTGCATTGCCATTTTTGGAGATTTTTGTACATTTTCCAAATCATGGCACCTTTTATTAGAAAGAAAAAGAGTTGTTGCCATCTTGTTTTAGTGGTTTAATGAAAGGTTTTGAAAATCAGATCAGGCCGGATGGTTGGACCGGTTGACTTAGGAACCGTTCAGACAATCAATTTTGTTTCATCATAAAACTGTTTTGGGGCCAAAAATCATTGGTTTTTAAAACAGTTTTTAAAACATTGGTTAATGAATCATGGCTGCCTTAAGGGGGAACATGGAAGTCACTTGGACAAATAATAGAGCGGCAACTTGGGTTGGATTAGCCCAACCAACTTAAAAGATCGAGTTAAAGTTAAGGTTGAAAAAATATCAACCGGGTTGGTTTTAATGTTGAATTAGGGTAAACCTATTCATGGGCGAAACTAGGATTGGCTTTTGACAAATGGGTTCAGTCTGAAGCCTGAGCCTGAAACAGTGTAAAATGTTGAAAGGCTAAACCTGAAGTCCAGGTCATGAACAGGTTTAGCCTTTTGGTATTAGTGTCTGTTTGGAAAGGGATGAAATACAACGGCTTCAAGCTTTTTGAGGTTGGGCTCCATGGGCCCACACAGACAACCTTTTAAGCAATGTTTGGTGTTCGGTACTATTGCCGATTTCTCAGAAATTAGTGTCATGTCAGAGCCACATCAGCAATTTAAAAATCACTGATGAATTTGTTATTTAGTTGGTCGATTTCTGAGAAATTGATAAATCAGTCAAAAAACGACTATTAAAGTCAATACCTCTTTTCAGGCTGATTTCATTCTTTGGGATGATGTGGCATCTGATGTGGATAAAAAAGATAGTTTCGCTATAATAAAAATCACTACTTATAATCACTGTCAAACAAATTCATTGCTGATTTCTTAAAAATTGGTTACCATGGTATCAATGATACCAAATAAATAATTTCTTTAATTTATGAGAAATTAGTAATATCAGAAAATTGGTGATAGTGGCAATGATACCAAACATCACCTTAAGCTCCATCTTAAAACGGCATTTCAAAAGCTAATTTCGGCTTTGCGGTGGATTTTCACCAAACATAGGCTTCTCATGTCGGCCCCATCTCAGAACGCCGAAAGCCCTCCCAAACAGGCATTAACTTATCTAGACTACTTCAAAACCAGCTTAGCTGAATCCTCTGCTCAATTTGTCATAGGCTAGCAAACAATTTCTTCTTCTTCTTCCTTTTCTCAAATTGTCTCACAAGAATTTGTCTCAGCCACGGATTCAAAGCCAGATCCCTTCACGTTAACCTCCCCGACGGCTCGGCCCTCGGTTCGCCAATTTTATAAAAACATCCACTCCGAATGACCAATCTGACCCTGAAGTCCAAAAACGATAATAAAGATACAATTTTCTTATTATAAATCGATTGCCGTCTAGATCAAGAATCATACACGTGGCGAGACAGTGGGGCTCAAAAATAGTGAGAGCTCGTCGACGTGATGGGTGGCTTCATTAACGCCACGTCATAGTCCCACATAGGCTGAAAAGCTTATCTATAGAAGTTGAAAGTATAGAATCACATATTGGATCGAATCGCTGAAATGGAAGCCCAAAACATAAACTGAACAAGCCTATATAAGACCTACTCCCGCTATTTCAGCTTCTCTTATCGGCAAACAGAAACAACAAATCAGACTCTCTCTCTCTCTCTCTCTCTCCATGGGTTCTTCAACTCGTTGTTCTGTGATTATCGTCGGCGCAGGGGTTTCTGGTGAGATATATCCCGCGCGGCATTAGTTTTCCGGCAAAAACATTCATTTTGTTTAATCTGCAAGTATGTGGCGAGTCTGACTATTGTTTTTCTTTTCTGCTTCTTTTGTGTCAACGAAGGTATATCGGCTGCGAAGGTATTGGCGGAGAACGGCGTGAACGATTTGGTTATTCTTGAAGCTTCCGATCGTATCGGAGGGAGGATTCGGAAGGAGGATTTCGGTGGCTTGTCGGTGGAGCTTGGAGCGGGTTGGATTGTAGGTGTTGGCGGCAAAGAATCAAATCCTGTTTGGGAACTTGCCAACAAATCCAGTCTTCGTACTTGTTTCTCCGATTACAGTAATGCTCGTTACAACATCTACGATCAGAGGTTCTCTCTCTCTCTCTCTCTCTTCATTTCTCTCGGTCACTGTGTGTATGCAGAATCTGTTTCCGGTAATGCTATATCACGCCGGAGGAATCAAGTTATCAACTGAGTTCTCTTCCTTGTTCAGCGGTGGAACGAATTCCACGGGGCGTAATTTAGCATTACTCGTCTTACTTCAACGTTACGTCACAAATAACTGAAATATATCGTAACGGCCGATTCGAAAACAAGTTCTTTTGGGACTTGGGTTTTGCACTTTTGCTTTGTAGGACGATCCTAACTCGTTCTCGGAATCGTTTACAGTGGGAAGATCATACCGAGTGGTTTAGCAGCAGCGTCATATAGCAAAGCGGTGGACTCTGCAATTCAGAGGTTGAGAAATCAAGAGGCAAAGCTTCGTGGCCTCTCCACGATAACTGAACCGCCCTCGTAATCTTCTTTCATAAACTCTGTTTAATGTCTTTTTATGAAAGAAAATGAATCAAAAGTTAAAAAATAGAGTACCGTCCTCAATTGTTGTCCTTTTTCCGTTCTTTTCAGAATACCCAAGACCCCAATCGAACTCGCCATTGATTTCATCCTCCATGATTTTGAGATGCCCGGTTAGTTTTGGCAGGTTTCTGGTTCATTTTTTACTCTACTTCAATGGGTTTTTGATACAGAGATTAAGAACTGAAGAAACGGGATTTGTATGCAGAGGCAGAACCGATATCGACTTACACAGATTTCGGGGAAAGAGAATTTCTCGTAGCAGATGAAAGAGGGTACGAGTTATTGCTGTATAAATTGGCTGAAGATTTTCTCCTTACCTCTGATGGGAAAATCGTGGACAGTCGCCTGAAGCTCAACAAGGTTAGACTTTTCTTTCTCTTCTTATTCTTCTTCCTTTTTGAATTCTTTTTGCTTTTTCATTTTTATTTTTCCTTGCTGAGTTGCTGACTTGCTGTCTCTATCTCTATCTCTGTCTCTGCTATTTATGTCATATTTTTGTTTCTTTATGAACACATCACATCGTAACAGAGTACTGATTATTAAATAATTAAATGTAAAGGGACGAAAATTTGACGAAAAGTCCGAAAATCTGTTTTGTATGCAGACTGCATACACTCCTTTCTGTTTGACCTGCCTTAAGTTTATCAGATAACGACGTTCTCTTCTCCTGAAGGCTGAATCACCATTAAAATAGGGGGAAAAAAAGAAGACAATGAGACTTCTGTAGATTTTGGTCAACCCCTTTTGGGTTCCATCTGTCTTTTTTCTACTTGTTTCAGTGATGATAGAGAATCTGTCGATGAGTTGTTTTTCAATCTTTCTTGATTAAACTCAGACACTTGAATGGATTAATGGGTTATTTCTTTTTTTTCTCCCCAATTGTTTTCTTATTTTTCTTATATGTGGACTCCATCCATGGCTCCATTAAATTACCTGGGTTTGAGTTTGGGCAACTTTATGGTTTTGAAACAGAGAAATGGGAACGGGGAACCCATCCTGAGCTTCCTTTATGGGTTGTACTGTATATGACACTGCTCATCAGGAGACAGTCAAATGACTTAGCCCACGCTGAGAGTCATAATCAAATGAATACAGAATCGACTGGCTGGATTCCTGAACTCCAACTCTAATTTCTAGAACTCCTGCTAATAGAAATGTGGGTCTGAAATCTGAATCACCCACATACTCCAATCTTAGCCTGGGGGGGACTCTTTTTCTCTTCCTTTTCCCAATGGGTGTGAGTGATGAACTGATGATGATGGATTCATGGAAAGCTTAACGTAATAATCTCCACTGATTGGAATCCAAAAACAAGGACAGAAAAATGAGGTAGCCAGATGAAATTACAAATTAGTCTCGATTTTCAATAAATTCTGAACAAAATCTGTCGCACGCATTGACTACTTAGAATTGAGAAAGATTCAGATGAACGCGCGCTCCCACCGATTCAGTCATGAGCGGCACGTCATGCTTATCGCCAATTGGCTTTAGCAGCCTCGGCTCAACCAGCGATAACCACGTATGGAATACCACATGGGAGCGCGCTCATTAGATCACCACCGAAATCGCGAATTTTATGGGCCTCTCACAGCGGGCCTCGGTTTCCGTCTCCGTTCATTATTAATCGGATGGATTTGGCTGCAGGTTGTTCGGGAGCTACACCACTCGAGAAACGGCGTTATCCTAACCACGGAGGACGGTTCCATCTTCGAGGCCAATTACGTAATTTTGTCCGTTAGCGTGGGCGTTCTCCAAAGCGACCTCATCTCCTTCCGTCCCCCCCTGCCGGTACGTCCCTCCCTCTTCATTCCCTCCCCTCGTCATTTCTAGCCGTTAGATGTAAGAAATCCAAACCGTGGGTCCCATAGAAAAGTATCTCCCCCGTGGAACCCACGCGAATGGTAGAGGGGGGATGGTAATAATTGTATAATAATGATAATAGGGGAGGGCGGATTTGATGGACATCGAGCCATCGTAAATGAATACAGAATAGTTCTGAGTGTGTGTGTGGTGGGGTGGGAGGGGGGGTGACGCCAGCTATAGATCTTCCAGTTGTCTCATGTCAACGCTTCGGTGGAAATACCATGGATTACACGATCCACAGTATTGGAAACAGCTTGTGTCGTTCTGGGGTATATCTACAATACTCAAGTAAAGGAATCCGTAGTCCGTACACGTGGACTGTGTGGTCCATGAAGATTGGCTGGTACCACACGTGTACGGTTCTGCAACCAAGGTACATCGTATATGTTGCCAGCTGTCGAACCGTATATGTTCTCCCAAGGGGGAGAAAAACAAATCAGCAATTTTTGTTTGTTTCTGTTTGGTCGTTGGTCCCCCCTAATCTAGTACTCTCAGTGGGTATTGGGTAATGCCCGTTGCTAGCGTCACGGCCTCTTACATCCGTGTCGGGCACGGTCCCCTGATGCTAGCTAATTATGTATTTATGTTGATCTTTTTGGATTATGACAGAAATGGAAAACTGAGGCAATAACGAAGTGTGATGTGATCGTGTACACGAAGATCTTCCTCAAATTTCCATACAAGTTCTGGCCGTGTGGGCCGGGGACTGAGTTCTTCATCTACGCTCACGAGAGGAGAGGATACTACACGTTTTGGCAGGTTGGTGTTGATTTCTCTCCCTTTTTCATCTAGTTAATTCGCTTTAGTTCTTGTCTGGAATTTATATAATTTATAATGGATAATGCATGAATGCTTGGAATGATGGTTCCACAATTATTTACGTATTTTGACAAGACTGCATTTATATATATAGTTCTGTCACAGCCTATGTCTTAGGTGTCGTCTCCTTCATATCGCATCCATGAATTGTACAAGTGGAATATTTATGCCTGCCTGATGGTGAAGTTTGTAGTGTAAATGTGAGGCACATATATCTTGATTTAGACCTTCAAATCCTTTTTGGTCCCCTTTGTCTTTCTTATTTACCAGAGTATAGATTGTTTAAGCAAAGCAATTTATTTAATTAACTTGGTAATACCATATGGGTTAGGTGTAGTGTCAAAGATCATCTATGTGTATATGAGTTGCATCAATTTCTCTGGTTTTGTGTGTATTAGAAAAATTACTAAGACCATGTAACTGAGAATGTGAAATGCTTTGATGATGATAATGGTATTTGATAGTTAAACACGTGTGTTAAATGAGGGTGCCCTATCAATGGATTAGTTTCTATATTTTATTTTCTTAATTTTTTTATGAGTTATCAATGGATCAGTTTGGTCATGATTATACAGAATACTTTGATAAGAGTTTACAGAACTTGTCATGTATTGAAATTATAAACAAGTTTGAGGGGAGCAAACACTGTTAGTCTGGTACTTGTGCCTCAGTAGTTGCCATCCTAATGACATTATTAATGAACCCCACCTTTATCTGAATCTGCAGGAAATCCTCAACTCATCCACACAGATGAAAATGATTTATTTGTTGTACATGCATCTTTCCCTTCACCATTCACAATCAAAAAATTTAGGTTTACCATCTAGGAATCTCAGGCCTAGTCCTTAGGTTGCTTGAACCTGGCAAAACCTTACTCCAACCTGAACCCGGTTCGATTATGCACATGTATATATTTATTTATTTATTCATAGTACAGGCTGAGATAGGATTGAATAGTTCAGACTTGATTTCAGACTCAGGATTTAGGCTTAATTCTCAGGGTTGGGCTTGGGTTTAACTAAAATGGCCTCAGCCTGCCCAACTTAGCACCCCCAACTGTTACTTGGGCCTAAGTAGTTGCCATCTTAATGAATGACATAAATGATAAAGTAATGAAGGATCCCCACCTTTATCTGAAACTCCAGGAAACACTGGACTCATCCACATTGATGAAGAAAATGACTTATTTGTTGTACATGTATCTCTCCCTTCACCATTCACATTCAAAAAATTTAGGTCTGGACGTCTGCATGGGAACCGCAGACAAATATTAATTTTCACTTAATTAGGTATAAGCAACTTGCATTTGTTTGCATTATTGATTTTGTTTTGTTTCTTTGCTGGTGAAGTAAACGACATTCAATCACTCTCCTGAGGTGGCAATTACACTGACCACCATTCAAAGCTAATCTCAAATTAAGCCTCATCTCTCCACTTCTCTATCTTTCTTTTTAAAACTGTGCAAGATATTATTGCTAAGTACATTTCATTAACATAATATAATGCTTGATCATCGAACATGTCACATTAAAAACAAATCAAAACCTTGGCCTAGATATATAAAATGTAAATTAAGCTTTCTTTTATAATCAACACACGTGGCCTGTTAAACAGCCATGGAGATGGATCTTATTAGCTCCATCATTATCGTCTTAAATTATTTTATCTTACCCAAATGGATCTTATGTTTATAAAATCTTATAAAAGTAGTCATTGTGATGACTTATTATATGGAAATTGGGTGTGAATGGCTCATTAATCCACGCTGTCTGCTTTGATTTTTGCACGTCATCAGCACATGGAGAACGCATATCCGGGGTCCAACATTCTGGTGGTAACGCTGACAAATGGTGAATCAAAACGCGTGGAGGCACAAACGGACGAGGAGACTCTGAAGGAAGCAATGGGGGTCCTTAGGGACATGTTTGGGCCTGATGTACCGGATGCCATAGAGATCCTGGTGCCCCGCTGGTGGAACAACCGATTCCAACGCGGCAGCTATAGCAACTACTCCCTCTTGGCCAATCAACCAGATTTTGCCGACATGAAGGTTCTTTTATCTCATCATATATACTCTTTATTATCCGTCACTTCATTAATTTTTTTAATGTTAATGTAGTCTTAGAGCCCAATTGGTTCACGGGAATAGGGATTTGGAATCGAACTAGGAATGGATCATTGTAATTCCAATTGTTTGGTTGGATAAAATGGGAATCCTATTTTCATTCCTGGAGGAATGGCACTCTCCCATAATCCCATTCCTGATTTTAATTCTCATTCCAATTCCTGTTTGAATCAAACAAATTAGATGAACAGACCATTCCGATTCTGATTCCAATTACAAACCAACGGACCCATACTTCTAATTATTGGTCCTCTATATATTATTTAATCTATTTTTATTACTTTATTATTTATTCATTAACCCATTCTTTTGTCGAGTTATTACCACCCCTTCAAGTCATCGGTCTCCTTTCCGCACTACATTAAAATACCATCAGCATGATAAGATCATTGTTACTCATATTATCTTGAACACTTTGAAGGAACTGTTTTGAAGTTTTTGTGTAATTTGCTTCTTCTCCCATCCGAATTGAAGTATGAAAAACAAATAGTTGAGCTTATATTTGGTGCATCAGTCTGTAAGCCCAAGACTGGGGACTGATGGTCAGCTTTGAATGTACGAGGAACTGGTTGGGGAAGCTTAAAAATGGCCCCGGAGAGGGATCAAGTTGCTGTAATTCCTGCGGCAAGTATGAAATATGAGAGAAACTGAGAAAGGAAGAGGGAAGAGAGGCTCTACCTTCATGTTGGGGGCGCTTCAATTCCCTTCTGTTGAGGTCTATGGTTAGAGGTGTAAAGTGGGCCGTGTCGGGCCGGTACGGCATGGTCCGTGGGCTGCTGTGCTGGCCCGTGGGCCGAGCCTTAGGTCAGGTCGGGTCGTGTGTCGGGCCAAAGCTATTTATTTAAAAAAATTGATAAAAAAACTTAAAATTTTAATTTTATATGAATTTTATGTATAAAATTGTTTATATATGCAATAATTAAATAAATTAATATAATAAAATTAAAAAATATTTATTTTATTAATATATTAAATATTATATATTATTATATAATTATAATATATAAATATATATAAAATATATATGAGCCGTGCCGGGCCGGTCCAAATTTGTGATGTACACCTCTATCTTTGCTCTTACACAGTTCATAATATCTAAAAACAAGAGAAGGCTTAAAGAGACCTCAACTATTTCTTAGACTGTTTATTAGAACTCTCCAAGAGATCATAGACAATGATGTGTGCGTGTGGGCTTTTTTTAATGATTTTCCACGGTTATTGATATTTGGTTTTCTTTTCTGTAGGCACCTGTTGGTCCAATCTTCTTCACAGGAGAACATACGAGTGAGAAATATAGTGGTTACGTCCACGGGGCATACTTGTCAGGTAGGAACCAGACTGGGTTAGAAGCCATCTTGGGTTCTAATTAATTAAGGCAAAAAATATTGCTAAATGATCAAATCATGTCTAAGCAGGTATTGACACGGCCAACGCTTTACTGGAAGAAATGAAGAATGAGAAGGAAGGTGATAAGGAGAGCTCGTTGGAGAGTCAACCATTTTTGCTAGAGCCCCTGCTGGCGTTGACAGGGTCACTGACTTTGACCCAGAACGAAGCAGTCAATGGTCTCGACAAATGGGATTTTGCTCGACAGCAGCTCTTCTCTGGTGGGAAACTTGTCAGCCACGAGGCCATAAAATGACTATATGGCCAAGCTATGGGCCCCTATTCGATTAGTGGATTGACCACTGGGTCTCCAGCCCAAGACTTCTCGAGTGCTCCCCAGCCCAGCCGAGACCAGCCCATTCTATCCACGAAGTGGAAAAACAGAGAATCAGCAAATGCAGAAAGTGTAAAGAAGGATGAAACGTCCAATATTGGAAAGCCGTAGCCTCAAGGGGACGGGACGCTCTTGGTTTGAGTTCGGGTTCGGGATTGGTTTTGGAGACCCAAATACAAACTTACAATTAAAGCAAATAGGAGGGAAAAGTAGGCCAGTATATTTAGATTAAATTTGGTGTATGTTCATTTCTCGTGGTAGATCAATGCCAGTGCTAATTGTTGCAAATTTTTTATTTTCAATGGAATTTGCGTTCCTTCTTTCTTTTCTTTATACAGATGTTTTCTGTTTTCAAATTACTTTCAATACTAGGGCGTTCATTCATTGATAATTTGTGAGATTACTAGACCAAAGTAAGTGGATCAGTGTGGTCTCATGTAGCTGTTATTAGGACCTACTTGTCTCATAAACGGATATAAGAATGACAAATAAGCTTTTCAGTTCAGCCACTAAATTGAAAAAACGCTGCTACATCAGCACCATATCTAAAATTTTTAGACCAGGTCTTATGTTTGGTTTCACATTTTTCCAAAAAAATGTTTTTTAGACCATGTCTAAAAAATGGGAAAAGTAGTGTGGTCCGAGAAAACATCCTTTATGATGTTTTTTCGTTTTTTTAGCAACAGTATGCTGATGTGGGTTGAAAGATGCCTATGTGGCAGTAATGGTCCCAAACAAAAAAAAAAAAAAAAAAAAAGAGAAAATAGCATCCAATGTAGCACTATTTTCTCAAAACAAAAAATATATCAGAAAATGGCATTAGCTCCAAACATCGGCCAGATCAAATAGGATTTGTCATAAGTAAATGAGAAACTAACTAAGAAAATTTATCTATCCTTGTGTTATTTGAAAATGATAATAATGCATGGGATATATAATGCATACATATATAATATGGACTTGTTATATTAATTCATTTATTTTTTTAGTTTCTCCTTGAAATAATGTTCAAAGCAGGGGTGTAACTCAGACTCGCTTGTTGGGTTGACAAGGGTCGATCCAGGCCCAACTCTTAACAGATTTCAGGCTTGGGCTGGTAGTTGGGTTTGAAAGAATTTTTGGAGTAATGTAAGGATAGGGGTGTTAGTGAAATTAAGATTCCTTTTTCTAACATGAAAATCAAGTTTCTTCATACTTTTATTTCTTTTCTTTCATTTTTTTAGTGGGGAGGTAATGGAGTTATACAACAGTGGTAGCGCTAGAGATGCAAACAGATCAAATTGGATTCGAATCAGGGTATATTCGAATCTGATCCAATAGTAGAATTCAAGATCCAATCCAATCTGAAGATCTGGTCAGATCTCACAAATGGTGATTTGAATCCGAATCCGTAAGGATGTTGAATATTCCAATCTGATCTGATCTGATTTGAATTATGAAAAATTTAATAAATTATTAAAAGAAAAAAACATAAAAGTTTATATAAAGAAAAACAAATATATAAGTATTTTTTTAATTATTTTCATCATATATATTAATATATACATATCTTTTCATAAAAAAATTACAAAAGAATGCAATATAAATATATTAATATATACATGTCCTTTTATAAGTAAATATGTTTATAAATACATACATACATACAAGTTGGATCAGATCAGATATGGGGTGATTCGAATCAGATCCCATTGAAAATTGGATCTGATTATCCGATCTAAAAATCCAACAAAGGGTTATCCAAAATTGACAAAAATAGGATCAGACCGGATCATGATCTGATCCATTTGCACGTAATCCTCCCCCAAAACCCTAGACCACCCCCCTCCCCCAATTCAGGTGAAAGTGGGACTCAATCCTGGTCTCCACTACAACCAGCCAAAGCCTTTACCAGTAGGTTTTCTTCGTAATGTTAGAAAAGGAAATAAATGTGCCAATTATCTTACAAATCAGGGAATTGATAAAGAATGCTTTCATCTCTTTGAAACAGGCTATAGCCTCCAAAGAAAGCTAAAATGTTTGCTAAAGAAGACTATGGGCTTATCCACTCTCGTCCAGTGTTATTGGTTTCTTTTTTATGTGGTTTCTCATTTTGTCTGAGGCCAGGCCCGATGCCCTCCTCAGCGATGTATTTTTTTCTAGTGTTTTCTGTTGTTTTGATCCTATTTTCTGGTGGTGCTGAGTCTCTGTGTAAAGAAGAATATATTGTTCTCTGGATTAGGGGCAACCGGGCAAGGTGTGCTATGTCTCCGCTAGAATAATTCTTCTTCTTTTTGGATTTATCGGGCTATCCAAGGCCTCAGCCCAAGCCCAACCTGACTTTAAGTGGGGCATGAGTTTTCCAGCCCAGGCCCAGCCAGTACAAAAACTCAAATTTATCATGTGAGGCTCTGATTGGACCGGCCCTTTTAGGAACACAATATCCTCCCTTTTATGCGTTTTGTTTTGCGTCACGAATCTAATGCAATTTTTGGAAGAAGTTAGCAAATATTTTGCTGGCATGGCAATTGTTTTTGTTTTCAAAAACAAAAACAACCATCTTGTCAGCAAATTTAAATGCTCCTTATTGCTCCGCAATGTTGGGCTCATCTGGATTTGATTCATGTAAGGCTTTTACCAAATATGGATTCACAGTGTTTCAGGTTTCTCATTTAGCTAATGTAATCAAGGTTCAAAGTATCGAAAACGCAAGGTGTATCAGAAAGGTAATTTTAAGAAACGTATTGAAATACGATTTGGAAATGCATAGATACGGACGAAAAATCAAGATATGCATGAATACACTAGAAAATAAAAAAAAAAACTTAAAAATATGAACAAGAGTTTTATGTGATTATAACTAATTTATTTAAACATAAAAACCATTCTTTAATGATTTATATAAAGTATCGGGATATAATTATTAACCGTTGAAAAATAATAGAACTAAAATGTATGTGTGTGTCTGTGTATATATACTAATATTTATTAGTTAATATTATTTTTAAGTCATTTATTAGTTAATATTTATTAATGCATACAAGTTAATAAATACCTTAATTTTTAATAAATAAATATAATTTGCATTCATCTTATTATTATATAAATATTAATAATCAAATTTTAGTATTTTTTAGAAAACATCCACCAAGGCAAGAAAGATTACTTTAAGTATAAAAGAACATTCTATTTTAATAAGTAATTAAGGTTGGCATAATGGTTAATTAATTATTATTGTAATCAAATGACTTGGGTTTGAAACTTGTTACTTTTGGTTTGTATTTTTTAACTGCCATCCCTAGTGGAAAATAAAAATGATTTTTCTTCATATTAATTTCTTAGGTTTTAGATATATCATAGTTAAGATAAATTTTGAAAATTAACAAAAGTAAAAATATGATTTAAAATAAACATAAATACTTATAGTAAATGTGCACATGCATTGCACATGAAAATTTTAAAATACAATAACAAATTATTATTATTATTATTATTATTTTTATTATTATTATTATTATTATTATTATTATTAAATTTTGTATTCTATTTCTATCATTCAATCATAAATAAAAATAATGTTTATTTTAACTATTATTTTTATTTAATATGATAAATATATAAGTATATAACATTAGAAATGTTCCCAAATGTTTTCAAAAAAAATCTATATTTTTTTCTTTTTTTTGTGTTCTATATTTTTTAAATATTTATTATTCAATTATGACATCATGAGTTTCTTTGAAAAGTTGGATCATTGACCCACCATCTAGATAAAAAAAAATAGCTTTTCTTTTTCATCTATATTATATAAATAATTATAACTTATCACACTTAATTTTTGTTTGACATAATTATGTACTTTTTTTATTTTTTTTAAAGATTTATTATTTAACTATCATATCATCAATTAATCTATTTGACCCAAACCACTAACCCACCACCAAAAAATGAAAATAGTTTGATTTCTAGGTTGACATTAAATTTTGTATTACATTTTATCTACTTTTAAATTTTATTATTTAATTGTGACATCACAAATTTTTATTTTTACAATTATTTTTATTTAGTATGATGAATATAGAACATTAGAAATGTTCTAAGTATATGAAAACACTATTTTTTTCCAGGTAGCTTTTAAAAGTATTAGTTTTTATGTTAATGAAATTATTAATTTATTACGTATTGAATTATTAATAGAATTTAATGATGAAAGGAAACAAAAAAATTCTCAAATATATGATTGAATGAAGGTGAATGGAAGTTAATACCTTAAATGTTGGATTTAATGAAAGGGAATTAAATGCATTGAATATCTTAAAATTACCTTTTCTCAACTCATTTAATATCAATAACCGATTACCCTATTTTCCCTCATTTTTATCAATATATTTAAATGTGAAGGGGTAAATTTTGTCCTCAAAAAATTTCAGAAATATTCTTGAGGCTATTCATAATTTTTAAAATTGTATAGATTTAAACTCATTAGCAATATAAATTTTGCATTCTAAAAACTGATGCAAAAGTTGCACCACCTTTCTCATGCTTCAATTTTTTCATATAATGTGGGGACCAGAATTTGAACCTCATAAGCAAAGTTTAATTGGAAGAAAATTAAACCAGAATTTATACTCAACCACTTTGCATCCCAGCGAATTTACACCTAGGGGTGTAACTCAAGTTGGCCCAAGTTAGCATTTTATATTGCTTGGGCTCGAGCTTTGGAATCTGGCCCATTCGGTGCTTGTTTGAGAAGACTTTTGGGACATGGCTTTTCGTGTTCTGAGCTTGGCTCCATATGGAATTCATAAAAGCTGTATTTGGTAAAAATCCAAAAAGCCAATATTAACATTCCGAACGCAACAAACATGACTATAAACTGAAACTACTCCAAGTAGTTTGTCCAAAACACAGGTGTTTGGCGACCACATCCTAATCAATACAGCTCACCCCAACATAGAAGCCGCAGATACGCTTTCAAAATTTGACAAAAGCCCAACTCAAGTATATCCAAATTGCACCAATATTTACCCAGGTTTTTAAAATCGAATAGGACAATGAACTGGTCAGGGGTTCGGTTTTCAGGTCAAATGGTCTGATCTTTCGAATCGAATGAATAACCCATTCTGACAAAAAAATAAAATATATATTTTAAATAAACGGTTTGACTGCCCAGATCAACGGTTTATTGATCAAATAAACGATTTTTAACAAAATAACAATTATGGGATAAAATGGAACTAATCACCAGATTGATTCTCGGTTTTTCTAATCCAACCGTCTGATCCAATCCGATTTTGAAAACCTTATTTTCATCCATGAAAATGAAATTTATACCGTAAACAACATGAACCTAAAATAAACCCGATGGAAGAACAAAAAAGTTTCTGCAATGATTTTTCGAATGTGGTGCTAACAAACATGGAGTAAGGATGATTGAAAAGATTAGATAACGAAAGTTCACAAAATTCGATGAGGTGACGTGTGAACTTACTTTAACAATCAGGATAGAACTATAATCTGTTCGATCAATTTAGTTCTATCCGATAGACTCGAGTAACTCACAGCACGGTGGAATATTTATCTAACTATTAATGTTTTAATTTTTTTTTTCTTTTTTCAATGCTTTTAATGAATAGAAGTACAGAGAAAGTTGCCACAATAACAAGAAATCTAATGGCAACCAACATCTCAATACTCACATGGAATTAACCGCAACATTATTTCATGTGAAGACTTTGATAAGATGCTTCAACTAATCAACCTACTAAGTATCACAACTAGAGATAAAGCAATTTCTCAAATAAAGCAACTTAATATTTCCTACTAACTTTCTCTTGAAAGCAATTTATCATCTATAAGATCAAGACTCAGAAAGTGACCTTTTATCTCTTCTGGAAAGGGTTGCTCCAGCTTTGTGCGTATGTCCAGACCTAGGTGTAAAATATCGATACAGGGTGTATCGGCCTGTATCGGTACTGTTTTTTTTTTTATTATTTTTTTTTTAAATTAGTTTAGAATGATTGGTTTAAGGCCGGTCTATCCCCTGAACCACTCTGAAACACTTCCTATAGGGACATATTAGAAAGACTCTAATATAATATATATCATCTGATACTGGCCAATACGTAACGAAATTTCGATCCTTAGTCCAGACCTCTATATAATGATTCTCATCCACCACAGTGGCAGAGGTTCTATGTGCTCAAACTTTCCACTTGAAGATGATAAGGTCAAAAGGAGCCCGGATCTCCAATTGGGAAAAACTCTAGTCACATAGCATCCATCCACATATTGGAAATATATATCACCCACATTACATTTATTTTAATTTTATGAAGAGATATTCTCAATGCATAATAGGGTTCTCCACGCTTTCATGGTGTGTGTAGAGTTTTTTTCTTGCAGAGAATTCGGTCATGGTTAAAAGGGAGTCTTGTGACTACGGTTGCAGCAAATGTAAACTACCTTTTAGGCTATCAATTCAGTACTGTAATATAAAAATGGCAAGACAGGATCATCAATAATGACGATATTGGTGATGCTTTCTCTTCTCATTTTTGTTTTTATGGCTGTACACATTTAACACCAACCTAGGTTGTGGATAGCTCCATGAGCTAATTTGACATGTGGGGAGAACCCTGTTCACAGCTTAATATATAAGGTTATAGTCTTGTAGAGCATGAGCAGTCAATTTTGTTTGGAAAAGGGTACAATTTGAGTCGGATTGGATTGAGCATTTGTCAAATTTTTAATGGATCTCAGCCCTCAGCCCGCAAAATTCTGGACTTGATTCAGGACCAAACTGGGCCGGGCCTAAACAAAAACCAGAGTCTACGCATTAGAATTTGCAGGCTGAGCTGGGCTAAGAATGATTACCTACCTTTTGTCTGGGTACAAGAATAAAAACCGGAAAAGGGGTGATGAACCATAAGGTCTGGGTTGAACCTGGGTCTAGGTGTTTTCTTAAATCAAATCTACTCTGACCCGGCCTAGACCCAATTCATTAATAGCCCTACCCTTAACCCTTTACTACAAACAACCGTTTAGAATGCAATGTGGAGTCTCTGCTTGGTTGCTAATAGACTGAAGGAAAATCAAAGCGTCCCCAAAAAATGTTGATTTCTTTTTTGTTTGCACATGAAAATATTGTTATGGAAAAAATACTTTTTTTTTTTCTGAAAGTGAGTAGTTGTAAGAAAATGATATTCCTTCTTTTGTTGGGAAGTCATTTTCTGAAAAAGTAATTGGTCTTCCTTTTATTTCATCAAACCTTGTCACACTCACACCACATGGATTATCAATCATTTAGATTCATTTTCCAAGTTAAATCAAAATGAGAAGGCAGTGTTTGGCAACATTGTTGGTGTTGCTTTTCAAAGAAAAAAACAATTGTCACATCAGCAAAATCAACAGTTGTTTTCATTTCAGAAAACAAAACAATATACATCCACAAAACGCCCCTTGAGGGGGAGGGGGTGGTTATTGTACAAATTTCCATAATTGGATGTCATACTGACCTTTCATTCCTCATTTCATTTCATTTCATTTTCAACTGTTGTGCTTGGTTTGCTAGAAAATAAGAGAGAAATAGAAAGTTGAGAGAAAGTTATGACTCAGTTTGGTAGGTGTATAAATACAAACATGTACAATAAAAATAGGTATAAAATACAAAATACAAGAGTTTGCACTCCACATATTTATATTTATATTCCTTCCAAACGGAGCCTTAGGAATTCTACAAAATTTGTGAGGAAATTTCCCTTTCCCCTTTTTGAGCGCAATTTGCTACATCATTGAATTGGACCAATTGAAAGCTAGAAAACTTAGGGGCCTTTCTTGTTTTGTGGTCACATACATCTGGTGTGCTCTGATTTTGAGATAATTGCCCTGGGCTGACGAGTCTTTGTGCACCCATGAGCCCATTCTTGGCTCTCTTGTCCCATGAAATCAGAGAATGTATATGTGTACAAGGGTGCCGTGTTATGATGGATACTTAAAACGGAATGTCCCAAAACATGTTGGTTTTGTTTTTGAAAACCAAAAACAATTGTCACATCAACACTTAGGCCACATGTGGCAGTTGCTTTTGGTTTAAAAACAAAAAGGACCATGTTGCCATACACCCCCTAGGGTTTAGATCAGGAATATTGCTGATATAGAGTACAAGAGACGTTGGAAAGTTTAATTCAAGTTCAAATCAGCCCCTTACAAGATTGCCCCCCTATTACTTCCCACAGCACATCTCTGTCGTGTATTGGGAATATCTCCCGATGATGACATTAATAGAATATAGCCAATAATCTTGTGGGGGACTGATTTGATCTCATTCAATTGGATGAATGTAACCAGCAATGTATTGTGATCAGTAGACCCAGTGGCTATCTCCTAAAATCTAAGTGTGAGTTTTGTTTTGTTTTTTAATACAAAGGAAAGAAAAGAAAGAGGAAAGCTTCCGGGAACCACCAGGAATACGAACATGACCTTCATTTGCCAACCAATCCGCTGCGAAATTTGCTTTTCTGAACACATGAGTATTGAATATTAAGCACCTTCTTCTAGAGATGAAGTAGCATTCTTCAAAAGGTTTCTTTATGGACCACAGGAGAGAGGCTTAAACACTTAAAAGACTGTCAATGACTAGTTTTGAGTCTCCAGATGTTTTATCTGGAAAAACTTGCTGCCAAAGAGTGGGCGTCAAATGCTACCCAAGCTTCAGTAACAATGTGAGTTTCATATCCAACCATGTCTCTGTCATTATCTGTGAAATGTAGACTAAGCACATGGCAAAATGACAAAAAAGTATAATTGCCGATTAGACATGCTAGTGGTTCAACCAAAAACCAGATCTCAATGAATTTTGAGTTTACAGGTCAGGGGTGTGTCCTCATTTTATTGCCAATTGCAAGAAAATCTTGTGATAACAATTACTTCAGCCATTGAGTGGGTAACATTGCTAATGACTTCTGAAATTTCAGTTCTTTATTTCATCTGAAATTTCATAATATTGTTGAGATATCATAGAGTCAATGATTTAAATATAAATGTACTATATCAAAATACTACCATAATACAAAACTAATTAAAATTTAGTGGCATTTTTCCTCCCATTGGAACAAGTCATTAGGTTTTGAAAGCATGGAACCAAGTGGTCATTGTCACCAAAATGATAACTTCAATGAACCTTAATGGCTTGTTTGGTTTGAAGGAAAAGATAGGGAAACAAAGGAAAAGGTAAAGAAATCTATACAAAATTAATTTATAAAGGTTTCCTTATATTAAATGGGTCTTTCTCTTAGGCATTAATTGTTTATACATATAATTAGAAAGTGAACATCAGCAATCAATCATATCAAATTGAATGACTGATTTTAAAACACCAATCTTTCAAGTATCCAATCTATGATCAAGATTCGCAATTAGTAATATTAAAAAAATTATTTACAGGTATAATATATATTTATAAGAAAACTTTACAAAGAAAGGAGATTAAGGGATTGTTCGGTAGTGTAGTTCATTTAAAAATATCATGGCTAGCTCAATTCATTCTGATCCATGCCACAGTAAAAAAAGCATTTATTTGAGGTGTAGCTCAATTTGATCTATAATATAACGCGGGTTGAACTAAGCCATCTCAAAAATTCTTCTCCATGTTTAAATCTCATGGGCCAATCTATGCCATAGTAGATGCACATATTTATGTAAAGTCTTGTAATAAATTCCTAATATACTTTATAGAAAATATCTACATTGTCCTCACAACCATGGTTTTTAAAATCGGACTGGACTGAAAAAATTGGGAATCGGTCAGATTGACCGGTTCCATTTTTTCCCAAAACTGGATTTTCTCAAAAACCATTGATTTTGGTCAGAAAATCACTGACCCGGGCGGTTAATCGTTTGAACCATTCAACCTAGGGACTGGACCCTGACCAGTTCATTCTTCGGATCGGTTTTAAAAAACTTGCTCACAATAATGCATAATATCTTTAGAGAGTGTAGTGCCGTTTTAACAACTCCACAATGGGGCCAATAGATTGAAACACCCAAAGCGTTATCAAGCCACAATACTTTTTAAGAGGATTTGGGTAGTACTGACCATATGTACTCTCTCTCTCTCTTTGTGATATTTGGAGCAAGCCGGTTCCAAACTTTATTAAACTGAATTCTGGTGGAGCCTTATTGCATTTGAGAGCTACTACTAGCATTATGGTTAGGGATTCAATTCGAAGTGTTTGCTCACCCATAGAGAGATTGAAAACTTAGCCATTTGAGATAGCCTCTTCTTGTTTCCTTCTTATCGGTTATCAATCTTAATCCACCTTGGCGAATGCCAATCATGATCACAAATTGTAGGAAATTACTCATGTAAAGCGTGGAGAAAACAATTTGGCCCTATTTGGCATCAGCTTTGAAAATTTTCATTCCCAAAATCCTTTAGAAAAAGAATGGATTCTAAGGGGTGTTCTTTTTCTGTATTTTGAGAGAGGAGAAAGTTGGTTTCCATTGACCAAGAATCTCATGTTCATTTTTCAGATTAATGTAGGAATATGAGAAAGTTTATTTTCTTGAGTATCACCTACTCACCCATCTCCTAGGTGGGTATAGGAAGAAAGTTGCTAATACTTGAATGGGATAAAAAATGTCCCTTTTAATAATGGACTTTTACGACTAAAATGGTCATTACCTTATTTACCTGTGAAATAAAAGAACACGAGTAAATGCACTAAATACTTACCCAGGTAATTGCATTTACCTACATAAATAATTTATTAAAAAACGAACAGGGCCTAAGAAATCACATTTCGCATCACCCAGTTTCCTCGTATCAATTCTCCATATGAATGATACATACAACCATGTATACTGGTATTGGATATGTGCGCCAAATATAACACTAGATAATGCAATACTTGTATAATAAACATTATACGCATAAATAATTCAAAACATGTAAAACGATATGTTCTAGTGTAAATAATTGGTCATGGATATCATCTAAGGCATGAAAAATGACATGTTCAATAATTCAAAACTCTGATTCAGAGAGGAATTGCTTTCGCTGAGCTGCTTTGAAGAATACATTATTTAAGTTTACATCAACTAAAAGCCCTTGCATGAAAGCTGTCTGGGTTGAACTCACCTTATAAAGCCAAAACCCTTTGCATGGAGACTTTCCAAATTGGACAAAAACCCACTACAAGTAGGGATGGTGTCAATTGGATTGGATTTGGTCTAATCTGATCTAGTCCTATGTGAGTTCACTATAAATGGATCAGGTCCTATCCAATCCAATGAATGTTTTGGACCAATTTGGATCGGTCCAATTCAATGTTTGAACCATTTAATCTATTCAAATTCATTTTGATTTAGATTGGTTTCAACCCAAACCTAGTCCATTGACACATTCTTATCTTATATCAAGGGATCGGATATTGGCTTAATTCAACACAATGTAATACAAATTTGTTACGGATAGACCAAGTCCAATCCAATATATTTTGTTGGTCCATTTAATCCGTCCAAATTGATTTTGGACTAGATGGAATTCAATCCAAAACTGATGCATTGACACCCTTAACTACAAGATTGAGCATCGGCTGAAATGAACTATGGGATAAGAGTGAACACATGACCAAACTAATGGGGTCCTCATCTGGTGGACAATCTGGAATATTATTTTGAATATTAAATTGCAAGAAATCAATATTATTGTGGCAAGAATATGGTGGAAATATTATTTTTAGAAATCAAAATCAGAGGTCAAGTTGAAAAAAAAAGGATGGAATGTTGCTTAAGAGCTATCCTTGCACTTAATTAATTATTAGACTTCCTTATCAAGAAGCAAATTCTGGATTCTCTAAAAATTTTTCATACCAACTCCTTGGACTTTGGGTGATAATATATTGTTTTCAAATACTTTTGGGGACGCAAATTATCCACGTTTGCGTTGGGCTTTTTGTTCAACTTTGTCCAAATTCAAGTATTCAACTACCAAAATACTCTACTATCCAATCATGGTGCTTCAGCTTAATTTGTATTTTGCTCCTATTCAGGATAGAGTCAATTCTGCTTGTTAAGAGACAGGAACAATTATTTTAGGTTTGAACAGATGAATTAATTTCCATCTTTTCATAAGCATTGGTTATGACCCAATTTTAGTAGTTAATGAACTCGTGGTTTCAAATTAGATTGCAAAAGGGGGGGGGGGGGGGGGGGGGGGGGTGTTCAAATTCAATTTTGTGTCCCTTTAAATTTCATATTTTCATTGAATAATATGCATTACTGCTATTTGTTATTGTACAACCAATCAATTATTGAAAATGAATGGATTTGAACAAAAACCCATTTCTACAACTATTAAAAGAGGGTTTGTACATATTACATCTAATTGAATTGTAGAAATATGATGTTCTAACCTTTTTTATAAATTTTTTAACCCAACTTATTGTATTCGATCAAGCCTTTCCAATTCCAGATTTCCACCTGAAGCGAATAATAGTAAGGAATTAAACACCAATCAATTTGTATTGCTGTCTCAATGTCTTTAATTCTTGCTAAAAGCTCTGTAACTCATGAATTATTATTTACGCAAGCAATTTACATCTAATACAAGTACAATTAATTTACATCATACACACATAAACTCAAACACTTGATCGACACGAATACATTCTTACCGTAGACCCGAAACCAATTAAAGCTTTATAGCTCAGGAATCCTATTAATTTCTTGGAGCAGTAAAAGTAGTACGTCCAGAGCATAACGAACAAGACAAGCAAACAGAGAGACTGCAACGGAACTCCCAACGTGCCGGCAGAATTTGTCATAGAAGGAGCAGATCTTACTCCACCCCACTTGAGAATTTCCCCCAAGACCAATGTAAGCGACCCCGACGACCGTGCCGGTGGACGAAGCCACCAAATTAGCTGCATCAAATACGAAACAGTTCTGATTACAAACCCTGACCTTTTGCCAAGCAACAATGTCTAGAGCACAAAGAGTGAAAGGAAGTTAAGAGCTTACCACATCGCTAAAGGCCAATTGGAGCAAGAACGTTCTTTGAGGGACATGAATTCTAGAAAGCTGCCAAGGATGTAAGCGTGGAAATGAGACCGTGAGCGGGAAAAGAAGTAAGAAAAGAAAATCTGTTTAGGGATTTACAGAGGAAAACGAAATGGAGAATAAAATATGGAATTTCAAACTCAAATCCAACACACAGGTAATCGCCATTGAAAAAAGACCGAAGTTGTTTCGCAAGAGACGCTTAAGTGAGAGGAAGAAGACGACTAAGGTTTGACCGTTTGAGCAAAGATAGCTGTTAAGTGAGCGGAAGAAAACGACTGTGCAAACTGCGGCTTTTTCATACATTGCTTGTGAAGTTGTCATTTATGGCACATTTTTTCATTTCTTTTGTAGCGTGCCTTTGGGTGAGAAATTTCATCAAGGGGTGCAAGTCGAGCGGGTTGGGCCGGGTTTTTGGTCGACCCGGGCCTTACCTTAAAATTTGGGTTTAAGGCCTGAGTTTAACCCGAGCCTAGCTCATTTTGTAATTTGAGGCATTCGGATTGGGTTTGGGCCCAGGCTGGGTTCAAGTTGGTCAATAAATCCACTCTAAAATTGATTTTACATATATATATATATATATATATAAATATGTATGTATGTATGTATATGTATGTATAAATGTGTATAGTTGAATCGGGCCCAAGCTATCTAATAGACGTAGGCCCGGCCCAAAAAAATAAAATAATCCTAACTTTTTGGGCCCAAACCCATCCCGAGGACTGAAAATCCAACCCAATCCGAGTAAAATTTTGGGCTGGACCAATTTAGGCTCGGGTTGAATCCACCCAAGTTGCAGTCCTAATTTCATCCAAAAAAGAATAGATCTTGAAGAACAGGCAAACCCAAACGGGATTCTAAACATGGCTTCTCTTTATCTCATTCCTTCCCGCGTTCAATCCCTTCTTCCTATTATTGAATTTGAGATGTAATCAAGGTTTTTAGTTTATTGAAATTGGCTTTTTATTTGAAAAGGCTTATGCAATCCATGCAACTCATGTAGCTAGCTGAGGTTTCAGTGATGAGTGAAAAGCTAAACCCTTAACACCAATAACCAATTAACCACCCCAAAACCTGTGATTTTACTTGTTTTAAAAGCTTCATTAGAGCCGACTTTCAACCAGCTTGGATCCAGAGAGACCAAGTTCAACATTGCCCCTTATTTGGTTAAAACCGTTGGCCATCTCCTCCATTAACAGATCCTATGTTTGGTTTGAAAGGAAAAGGTGGGGATACCTACACAAGATTTATAAAGATTTTTATAAAGGGATATCTATACAAGATTTATAAAGGTTTTTCCTATTTTTTCCTTCTTTTTTCTACTTTTTTTCCTTTAAATCAAATACAACCAGATTCAACATGAGAACTCCAGATGACCTTCCTCTAAGTAGATAGTCAAATGTTTGCACATGGATTCCACAACAAAATAAGAAGATTTAACTATGAAAATGCCTTTTTATCTGTTGTCCGAATAAGCCTATCACCCCAATTTTGTCTTGCAATGTTGACTCCCAAAATTTGATCAACATAAACTGGATAGAACAAGTTCTCAACAAGATTTAATTTCCAAGCTCGCTTGACCGAGATTGCTTCTATCAAGACAAATCTGTGTCCACACCGTTTTAACAGCCTTTTGCAACCTTGTATTGAAAATATCTTCCCATGAAATAAAGTACCAAGGCAATAAAGGCTGCTTGAATGGGCTTTTCCCTGACTGAAGCCGAACTTGCTTATCCCATCAATGGGGTCTGAAACATTTTGGACTTTATCATCGTTTAGATTTAGCCCCATGGGCATTAAGACAATAAGGCCCTAAGATCCATGGACCATTCTAGAATGTTATTTTTAGTATTGGTTGACCAATAGATAGGGTTGTCAATTGGACTGGATCGGATTGGACCTGGTCTAATCCAGTCCAATGAATATTTTGGACCATTTTGGACTGGTCCAGAGACTGCCCAATCTGTTCAAATTTCTGTTAATTTAGATTGGTTTCAACTCAAACCTGATCCATTGACACGTATGTTCCTATCTTCTATCAATGGACTAGATATTGGCTCAATCCAATATAAATTTATTATAGACGGACCAGGTCCAATCCAATATGTCATATTGGTCCATCCAGTCCATCCAAATGGATTTTGATTTGGAAAAAAAAGCCAGTCAAAATATCATTTGAAAAAAAAAACTCAAAACAAGCCATTTAAATAAAAAAAAAGCTCATATAAAAAAGCAGAAAATCTCCATTTAACTTTTTACATTTGCAAGAAGTTATTTTGAAAAAAAAAAAAAAACTGATGACCAACCAAACACTAAAAAAGTGCTTTTTTTTTCAAAAAGTGGCTTTTTCAAATGACTGTATAAACAAAAAATCACTCCCAAACAAGGCCTTAGCTCTAATGATCCTAGCTTAAAAACTATTTGGTTCTTTGTACAATGGCCACACTAGTCTATCCTTGTCAACATAGCTAGATTGAACAACTGAGGTTTGGGGTTGCCTAAACCACCCTTAACTTTACTCTTGCAGATTTGATTTTAACTTATTCATCTTACTTTTGTATTATCCTAGTTTGTTTTTCCACCAAAACTTGTACTCTATTATAGCCCGAATCTCGCAAATTGACTTCAAAGGAATAGAAAACAAAACATGAAAATAGGAGTGACAAGATCAAACATCATCTTTGAGCCTGATTTCTTTGTCAGCTTTTAAGAGCCAAAGACCTCTCCAATTTTTAGATTTTTGGTTAATCCTATCAACTACATATTGAATTGATTCTCTCTTTAGATCTGCTAATGTCCAAGGGAAGCCTAAGATAGATAAATGGTTTCTACACTTTCTTAAATTTCAACTACTTTGCCAAGCAGTTTTGGATCCCGTGATGCATGTTGGAGATAAAATAAATTTCATATTTTCTATACCAATTATTTCTTAGAAGATTTTTTTTAGGCTTTAATTGCTTGTAAAAGTACATCCCTCTCTCTAATGCTGGAATTTGTGAACAGATAGCTATTATCAACTAAGAAAATATGAAAAGGGTGGATTGGGTTGGGTTGAGTTGGGTGATTATTGAGTATTAATCCATCCATATTGACCCTTTAACCCATTTGCCATCCATATTTATTGATATTAATGGGTCACTACCCACCCTAACCCTGACCCACCCATAATTATTGATATTAGTGGGTCACTACCCACCCTAACCCTGACCCACTGATATGATCCACCCTGACCTAGACTCTAATGTATATATCAATAAAAAAACATACAAAGTGATAAAAAGTTCAAAAAATATTTTTCAAATTAAAATGAAAATGCTCAAAAACACTGAAAATGATAAATATATTTCATGTAAAACATAAAATATTATAGGAAAAATAATAAATAATTAAATGAAAGTATCATTTCACATAAAAACAAAAAATTGTATAAAACATACAAAAATACAGAAAAATGTCAAAATTTGTGAAAATGCGGAAATTTAGAAAAATATAAAATATAAAAAATGAAAAATAGAAATTATATTAAAATAAAAATGTAAAAATTATAGAAAACAAACACAAAAATTGCAAATAAATAAAAATAAATAAAAGAAACATAAATTGCAAAAAAAAAAAGACAGCAGAAATTATGAGACATTTCAAATTATTGAAAACACTAAAATGCAAAGGAAATACAAAAAATGAAAAAAAATAAAAATTGTAGAAAACAACAAAAATTATAGTCAAACAAAAATTGCAAATAAATGACAAAAGTACAAGAAAACCAAACATAAACAAACATGGGAAAATTACAGGAACTGATGGATTTATTTTTTTTAAATATAAGAAAATCGATGAACACAAATTTGGTTTTGAACCCAGATCTGTCATCGCCCTATCTTCACGGTGAACATAGATCTGGTACAAGAAAACTCAACAATGGAAAACCTTCCACCTTTCTGCCATGGCGGAAAGATTAAAGAGATCTACATGAATGCACCTCTAGAAGAAGAAGAAGAAGAAGAAATCATCAATGACCACTGGCTACTAAGAACAGATTGTCGGCTTCAGAGTGCCATGGTGGAAGATCTCCTCTCAACAATGGAAAACCAAACTTCAATCGAGACTCCTAACCCTTTTTTGAGTTTCAACCCTTCCTTTACCCAACTGACCCCAATTCATCTTGACCCTAATGGGTACCTTTGACCCAACCACCCGGACCCTTTTTCCCTGACCCTAATGGGTCACTCAATCCATATTGACCCGCTAACAAAATGGGTGGGCATAGTTCGATTGTAGTGGTGGGTCAGATTGATTGGGGTCAAGATTGCCAGCCCTAGATAAGGAAAATAAGAGTGCCATCTTTGTGAATTTTCACTCTGAACATGATTTTTTTACTAACAAAGTCATTATCAGAGCCGAAAAAGCTTCGGAAATAAGAAGAAACAAACAAAAAGAGAATCTCCTTGTGTGAGCCTTTGAGAAAAAAACAAATATTCTTTTTCTAGGAATCCCAATAACAAGGGTTTATAGGAAATGGTTGAGATTTATTGCATAATTCAGTGGATCTACTTATCTCCAAAGTCCACAATTTGCCAACTCTATCATATCTTATGTCTTTTTCCTGTCAAATTTAATGACCATTATACAGTTTTATTTTTATATTTGATTCATAAATTAAATTATTTCATGGGTAATGTTATCAGTAATAAGATTTTCTATGTTGTCCACTCGGATACTATTTGAGGTAGTTAAAAGATTAGAGAAGTCCCCCCAAATTTTTGAGATGCTGACACTCAGATTTGGGTACCATTCTTGTCCTTCAATTGGATAATTTGATCTTAGGCTCTTCCTTTAATAGTGGTATTATAAAATAATCTAGTGTTCCTATCACCATGTTTAGGCCAACTAACTCTTGATTTCTAGCATCTAGACTTTCGAGAATTTTTTCTCTCTCTTATTCGAGATTTAGCCTATGTTCTAGGGCTCTCACTTTGTCCCCTTCAAATTTTACTAGGGCCTTTTAGCATTTTTACCCTTAGCTCTTCTTTTATCTCATTGATTTTATCTTAGGCTTTACCAAAAACCTCCTTATTCCATTTTCTATAGGCATTTCACAACAATTTGTGTTTTTTAGTTAGTTGGGTTTGTTTTGGGGTAAAAGACTCAAACCTCTCTTAATATTTCATTTAAATACTGAATATTCCCTTCATTTTTCAAAATGGACTTAGACCTCTCTTCTCAGATGATGTCAGCGGATAAAAACCTCCTATCGTTAATTCTCTGAGTCTGGATTTTCTGCCTACGAGAACTCTGCTCATATTAATCGCAGTCATACATGGAGAACATCTCATCCTCTGCATAGTATTATTGTGGACAAACTTGAGCAGAATTCTTGTGGACAAGAGATCCAGAGTCTAATTCTCTAAATCATGTGCTGTTTAATTTTTTTAAATTCCAATCTTACCCTCCATTGTATTTGGTTGTCTTATACTAAAAAAACCTATCTTCATCGAGTAAAGGCAATCTTGAACAGATCCTAATCGCCGGCGTCCAACTCACCACTTTAATGGTGTTATGAAACAAAAATCAAACCCGAGGATCCTAACCCAACTATGGTTCTTGAAATAATAATATTTCAGTAATAAAAGAAATTAAAGCACCACTATTCGTTGATTTGATCATTTTGATATCTTACAACGTGAGATGTTATCAGAACTCCATTGGCGGCAATTGGATACAATGGTGATATCAATAACAGCGAAGGTTGAAGATGATGTTTTTTTTTTTTTTTTTTCTTTGAACTAATTACATATCAATCTAATTCCAAAATTGACTTGGGGTTTATTAGTCATTTTGCTTTTTCTGTTAGAGATAACAGTTTAAAATATCAATAACCGCAAGATCCTTCCATTTTTTACCAAAGTCAATTTTTTTTACTCTTCTCAAACTCTCCATACATGAAAGTGCAAGCCCAACTGCTTATTTGTTAATCAATTATAATGGTATATATGAATATATACTTTTGGTCCACATTTTTAATTATAAGATCAACATTGCTCTCCAAATAAGAGCAATAGTTCCAGCTGAAACCCTAGAGGCTAGAGTCAATTCCCCAACATTCCCATTGCCTAAAGCATCCAACTTTCCTTTATACTATTTACTAAGGCTGCATTTGGAAATGATGCAAATAGAGTGTAAATCCTGGTTCGGGGTGAATTTGCATTCTGGTTCACTTTTGCCTATATTTGACAATATTACATTTATGCATTGACAAATGATAAATTAATGCATATTTACATTGATAATAAGATGTAAAAGTACATTAATAAAAAAGAAGTAAATTTGCATTCAAGTGGGCTTTTGATATAAAAGGTATATGTTTTATTAGAATTCGTGTTTGCATCCATTACAGCTAAAAATCTGTGTAGTAACAAGATAAATTTACGAATACAAAACTAACCTAACTTTACAATTTATATGAACTGTTTTACACTCTAGATATTTTGCATTCACACTTATTTGCATCATTTCTAAGCACAGCCTAAGAAGAGCATTTAATTTGACAATGTTTGATTCTCTTATTTTTTTAAAATGACAAAATTACAATGAAACCCTAAAAGTAAATTCTATCAAACCCAAACAATTCCAACTTAGGATCCTCGTTATTAACCATAAAACTAAACTCTTGTGGCACAGTCCATTAATGTAGCTTGCACATCTATGGTCATCTTTTTTGAGTCCGGATTGGTGAATTGGTCGGAGACAAAATCATGCATGATATTGCCCAATCCGCTGTGCATGATTTTGTCTCCGGCCAATTTGGTTCCATCGATTTTTTTTTCCCTCCACCCCACCACTCCACCCAAATGGGCCCTGAATCAGTACAGCTATGGCGGCCTATGCCAAAATGTAAGGTCATACTTGACTGTGGGCCCACTACTGCACTGGCCCAAAATACATAGCCAGATCCGTTTCCGTTCCGAGCCCACGGAATCAGAACTCACGAGTCACCACTGAGCCTCACATCGGCTAGGCCCATTTACGTTTCCCATCCATTAGGCGTAGTTGTTTGACCAACTGAGTTAACACTGTGAAGGATCTCTGGTGCGTTGAAAATGGTAAGACTTCAGATCCAGCATTCTCAGTTATCAACAAATCACTCACCCTTTGGCTATCTTCCAGCAACGAACGCCAAGAGAGAGAGAGATAACAGAAGGCAAAATAAAACGTGAAAAGGAAAAGAAAACAATGATGATATCATGATAACCCACCTCACCAACTACCAGTAGTTAAATTCAGGACTAAGTAACAAACCACACCTGTCGGCAGCCCATGCAGACAATCTAAGACTGAGAGGTTGGGTGGGGTGACACAGAGGCAGAGATTTGAGTTTAGCTTCAGAGACAAGAATTGAATTTCAGACAGACAGCAGAAGAAGAAGAAGAAAGAAGAAGATATCGGTTTTAGTGTTTTCTAGCTTCAGTTTTTAGTTTGGGTTGCTTTGGATGCAATGTTGGTCCAAGACCGTTCATCCCCAAAACCATCTAAGCCTGACCTCAGAACACCGCCACCTCTCCCTACGGTTCGCTTCTCTGAGCCCAAAAACCTTGATTTCTGCACATGGATCTCCGAGAATCTCTACAAAATCGTCGCAATTATCCTCCTTGTCGCTGCCGTCGCCGTTCTTTTCTTCCTTCGCAACGTCGGTGACACTGCCGCTTTCCTCTGCTTCGAAACCCGAACGATGGAGCTCGAGAAGATTGCCTACCCTGAAATTAAATGGAATTCGATCCCACCCATTGTCGACAAATCCTCCCCTTATGCCTCTTTCCGCGCTGAAAGATGGATCGTGGTTTCTGTTTCCACTTATCCCACTGAGCCGCTTCGCAATTTAGTCAAGCTCAAGGGTTGGCAGGTCCTCGCAATTGGTAATTCGAAGACCCCTTCAGACTGGAACCTCAAAGGTGCAATTTTTCTCTCGCTAGAACAACAGGCCAATTTAGGGTTTCGAGTTGTCGATTACCTCCCTTACGATTCGTTTGTTAGGAAGACTGTTGGGTATCTCTTTGCAATCCAGCACGGAGCTAAGAAGATCTTCGATGCGGACGATCGTGGGGACATAATTGACGGGGATCTCGGCAAACATTTTGATGTAGAATTGATTGGCGAGGGTGCAAGGCAACAGCCAGTGTTACAGTACAGTCATGAGAATCCAAATCGAACTGTTATAAACCCTTACATTCATTTCGGGCAGCGATCGGTCTGGCCGAGAGGTTTGCCTCTGGAGAATGTAGGAGAGCTCGGACATGAGGAGTTCTTTACTGAAGTATATGGAGGTAAGCAATTTATTCAGCAAGGTTTATCAAATGGTCTCCCAGATGTCGATTCAGTTTTCTACTTCACACGAAAGTCTGGTTTGGAAGCTTTAGATATACGATTTGACGAAAATGCTCCAAAAGTGGCATTGCCCCAAGGTATGATGGTGCCAGTGAACTCGTTTAATACGATTTTTCATTCTTCTGCATTTTGGGCTTTGATGCTTCCGGTTTCTGTAAGTTCAATGGCCTCAGATATCTTGAGGGGTTACTGGGCACAGAGGCTTTTGTGGGAGATTGGAGGCTGTGTTGTTGTTTACCCTCCCACAGTTCATAGATATGATAGGATAGAGGCGTATCCGTTTTCAGAAGAGAAGGATCTCCATGTGAATGTGGGTCGTCTGATTAAGTTCCTGATTCAATGGAGATCTGGTAAACATAGATTGTTTGAGAAGATCTTGCAATTGAGCTATTCAATGGCGGAGGAGGGATTCTGGACCGAGAAGGATGTGAGGTTCACTGCTGCTTGGCTTCAGGATTTGCTTGCTGTTGGTTACCAGCAGCCAAGGCTGATGTCTTTGGAGCTCGATCGGCCACGGGCAACCATTGGTCATGGAGATAAAAAGGAGTTCATCCCTCGAAAACTACCATCAGTGCATCTCGGTGTTGAGGAAACAGGAACGGTAAACTATGAGATAGGGAACCTAATTCGCTGGAGGAAGAATTTTGGGAATGTTGTGCTTATCATGTTCTGTAGTGGACCAGTAGAACGCACTGCTTTGGAGTGGAGGTTGCTTTATGGAAGAATATTCAAGACTGTGGTTATTCTGGCAGAGCAAAGCAATGCAGATCTTGCAGTTGAACAAGGGAAATTGGACTTTGCATACAAGTAAGTTACTAATGTCCCATATATCTTTCTTCCATTTGTTCATTTATTTGTTCACAAATTTCTGGATGTCATTTAATTGGTGTATAACGTATTGGGACTGTTTTATGAGAGTATTCTGAATTGGGAATACTATGATTTTGTTCATTTGGCTTTAGATGTGTTTGACTCATTTTCTTGTGCTTCATTTATGAAGGAAAAATTTAAAAGACAAGAAAATATTACAGGCTTGTATCTATTGTATTATGAAATACTGTTATAAAAGGAGTATAGAAAATGAGGTGTAGAAATAATTGATGAAAGCATTGTTAATAATGTTTCCTACCAGAAATGGACTTGTTCAATGGAAAATCTGTGAAAAGAATTGCCTGAGAGTGCAAAACAAATATTGGATGTAAATTATAGTATCAAGGATAGTAAACTCTTCATATTATTACACTATTTTTTTTTTCTTCTTTGTTGTTCTTTAGTTATTGAGTTTCTGCAATCATCTTATGATAGCACAAAGTCATCCTTGTTTTCAACCCATGGGTCCTTTCTTAAACCATTAACAAGCCCATTCTATTTACTATTTCAGATCATATTTACCCATCCATTGGTTCCATCTCCCCTTGTTTTCTCCATTGTTCAAAAAACTTCTAAGTTCTGTCAATTCCTTTCTGTTGGGAACATTTAGGCTGAGTGTCATAAGCAAGTTGAGTATTTGGTGAGTTGGTTCTAGTTTGATATAGATCTTTTCAGCCACCACGATGGGTTATTGTTTATAGTTCCAGCATGATGTGGACGCGTATTGGGAGCAGCAGCAGCAATGATTCGGTGTTCTCATCCTATCCAATTCGGCAGCAACAGTCTCATCCATTCGGCTGATTAGATTAGACTATCTTGTTATTCCTATCTTATCTTATTAAGTTAGTAGATTAGATTATCTTATCTTATTAGATTAGGATTAAGAGAGACTTATCTTATCTTATCTTATCAATTCAGTAGGATAGATTAAGGGAGTCTTATCTTATCTTATCTTATCAGTTCAGTAGGATAGATTAAGGGAGTCTTATCTTATCAGTTCAGTAGGATAGATTAGTAGGGAGTCTTCCTAATTAGCAAGGAGTCTTCCTAAAAGTAGGATTCTTATCTCTTGTAATATCCTATTTAAGGAGCTGAGAATATTGAATAAAGGCATTGAAAATTTCAATCAAGAAGAGATTAAGGAGAGTTAGGTGATCTCTTGGACAAATCACCATTAGGGCGGCCAAGATAGGTTCATCAAGAGCATGGAGGAACAAGGGAAAACAGGAGGTTTTCCCCGTGGACCGACCCGTGACGAGATCCTATTCGCGGGCCCATAACATTTTGGTATCAGAGCAAGGCGTCATGGGTGATCTGGAGCAGCTGCCGTCTAAGGTACACGAACTCGAGCACCGGCTCGTGGAGACCAGCTCGGAAGTAAGGGAAATCAAGGACGAAGTCAAGGAGCTACGGCGTCTGATGGAGTTATTCCTTTCTAGCAAGGAGAGGAACACAGAAGGGGAGGCAGCCACTAGCGGCCGCCGACCGGATCTGTTGGAGTCTTCCGGCGAGCAGCAGATCGTCAACCAGGGGGCCGCGGTCATTCCCAAGTACAACAGGTTGGAATTTCCATTGTACAACGGCAACAGAGATCCCTTGGGTTGGTTGTACCGGTGCGAGCAGTTTTTTCGCAATCAACAGACAGACGACCGAGACAAGGTAAGCCTAGCCGCCTTTCACCTAACGGAGGAAGCGCAACTCTGGTTCTATCGATTGGAACAGGAAGAACCCAGGCTCAGTTGGACCCAGTTCAAATCCTACTGCCTTCTTAGGTTTGGGCCCCCACTGACAAGCAACCCCTTAGGTGAACTGATCAACCTCAAACAAACGGGAACGGTGGCTGAATACCAGCGCCAATTTCAGACCCTCCTTGCCAGAGGAGCTTCGGTACGACCGGACCAGCAGGTAGATATGTTCACCGCAAGGTTAGCAGAACCCTTGAGGGTGGATGTGGATATGCAACACCCCCCCAACCTGGTCACAGCCATGAATATAGCTCGCGCCTTTGAACGCAAGCTACAACTCAGCCGCGAAACCTTCAGTATGGGGCATCCTCCATCAGCATGGGCATCCTCGGAACCACTCGGAATGGCTCCATATTCAGCAGCCAGCCAAGAACGGAAGCCACAGACGAGCAACAATTGCAGATCAGCATCCAGTGTGGGGAGCAGCGTCATTGCACCCCCTATTAAGCACTTGTCCAGGGCTGAGATGGCGGAACGCAGGGCGAGGGGACAATGTTTTAATTGTGATGAACTCTACTCAGCAGGGCACAAGTGCAAGAGACTTTTCTGCCTCCTGGTGAAACAAGAGGAAGAGGATGAACCCTCTTCATTGGAACCCGATCCAGGAGGGCAAAGTCATTCCACCTATCCGGGATTCCTTTGACTGCGTTTCAAGACACCCATCCTGAATTCGAGCTTGAGGACAAGCTCATAGTCCAGGAGGGGAGTAATGATGTGGATGCATATTGGGAGCAGCAGCAGCAATGATCCGGTGTTCTCATCCTATCCAATTCGGCAGCAACAGTCTTATCCATTCGGCAGATTAGATTAGACTATCTTGTTATTCCTATCTTATCTTATTAAGTTAGTAGATTAGATTATCTTATCTTATTAGATTAGGATTAAGAGAGACTTATCTTATGTTATCTTATTAGTTTAGTAGGATAGATTAAGGAAGTCTTATCTTATCAGTTCAGTAGGATAGATTAGTAGGGAGTCTTCCTAATTAGCAAGGAGTCTTCCTAAAAGTAGGACTCTTATCTCTTGTAATCTCCTATTTAAGGAGCTGAGAATATTGAATAAAGGCATCGAAAATTTCAGTCAAGAAGAGAGTAAGGAGAGTTAGGTGATCTCTTGGACAAATCACCATTAGGGCGGCCAAGATAGGTTCGTCAAGAGCAGGGAGGAACAAGGGAAAATTGGAGGTTTTCCCCGTGGACCGACCCGTGACGAGATCCTATTCGCGGCCCATAGCACAACATCAATCCAAATGAGAAGAAAGTTTATGAGATGGTTGTAGGATCACATAATGGACTATGAAGTAAAATGTTGGGAAGTCACACAATAGTGTGCCCAGAAAATGAGTGTGGGGAGATGGTGGAGTGATGAGACCAAAGAGGGTCTATGATGCCCAGATATGGCAAGGATACAAGTGGACAAGGTGTCAGTCAGGGAATTTACATCATCAAGTGAAGTGTTGGACATGACACTGACACCCATGTAGAGGCATCGGGGCATCATATGAGAGGATGCATTTATAGAAATGAAGATTGACTAAGGTAATATTTGATAAATTGAGGAAAGCCACTAAGATGGTGTTGTCTTGTCCATGGATGGCCACCAATTGCACCAATGAGGAGTTATCTTATGCAAGTCAAAGGTTCTAGAAGATTAAAGCCTTTTGTATGCCATCTTATGAAAAGAAAAGCATGCTAGGATATTTCAGAATGAGGCAGGATCCAGATTCTAGTACTGAATTCCTGTTAGCATTTAATCATCCATTTGGTTTATAGACTAAAGATATTTACAGAGGTTACACTTGGCACAAACGCCCTTATCATTGACATTGAGAGTCAAGCTATTGGTTTAGAGGCATATCAGGTAAATGCATTGAGGAGGATTCCTATATTATTATAGGATGGACAAAGACCTAAACAAACAGAAATAGTAAAGACTGGCAGAAAATAGACAAAAGCCATACCATGTTGACCCTGTCCTTCAGCCCCTGCAAAAACCAACCAAGAGCAACCACCTCTCTGGCTTTACTTGATAACCCTCTTGACATACTTATTTAACTTCCACCCATTTGCAGGTCCATTTTTCCCTGCCAGGTTAGTGACATTCAGATATAACTTGCCACTCACAATGTCTTTTCCTTACCTGATAATTTTCTTTAGACTAATCAGACTTTCTTGGTCTCCGGTTCAGCTTCCACTGCCTCTTGATATTCCTGGTTCCCCTAAACTGCAGACATTTCTTCCCATTCTTTCTCCTGAGTCCCATCTCTTTTTTATTGCTTTAAACTAGTGAAAGTGAAGCTGCCCCCTCCCCCACTTCCTCCCAAAAGATAAAAAATGAACAGACCTCTCCTTAGTTCAATGCCTCAGAGGCATGCCCGAACTTACTTGCTTTTGAACCTTGAATATGTCATCCGATTTCCTACTTTAAGAAGTGATTAAGTATCTTTCTCATTCTTAGCAGAAATCAAGATTGCATTTGGATAACCAGAAGCTTCTTGCTAAAGATGGAAGGGTCAGTTGACTGTTGACCTCAACAAACAATTGGGATGATCTTCTAATAGAAAGTAGATTTCCCCGTCATTTCATAGTCCAGAAAAGTTCCATTGGGATGGGGTTGCATTTAATGTACTACTTTCTTGAAGGGAAAAGATATTGAGGAGAATAAATAATTTTAATGCTAAATTGGATGGGAAGAATTGTACATACTTACATCATAGTTGTCAAGGCGACGCCTAGGCGACAAGGCGCCGTTTGAGGCTCGCCTCGCCTAATCGCCTAGTTGTTTTCTACTTCCTACTATAAAATACTTTTTTATTCATTCTTTTTTGAGATTATAATTATAAAATAGACATTATTAAACTAAAATAATCATTTTGTGTGTTTATATACTAATTTCTTTTTATTATTTTCTTATTTATTAGAGTTTAATCAACACAAACATTGTTAAATGCTGTATTGAACCCTCAAAGACTTAAAAACCTGAAACAATAAGGAAGAGCTAAAAATTTTATCTAATCAGCACATTTCCCTCTTCCATATATTCTTCTTCTTCTTCTTCTTCTTCTTCTTCTTCTTCTTCTTCTTCTTCTTCTTCTTCTACTACTACTACTACTACTACCAATACTTTTTATTTTCTTCTTTTCCTATAACAAAGATAAGGGTTCAACCCCTATATTTTTTGAATTTTATTTTCCTTCTTCCTTTTCTTCTCATGAATATGTTGATTTTCTATACTTTAATATGAAATTTATACTTTTCTTATGAAAACCATGAATAATTATTAAAGAAATATGGTAATGGTACCTAGGGAACTACCCTAGGATCTATATTTTTAACATAAAAATCCATCGCCCAGGTGACTAGGCGACAAGGCGCCCCCCAGTCGCCTAGCCTTGCCTTGGCGCCTTGAAAACTATGAATTATATATATACACATCCTGTAAAAAACAACCAAAAATAAAACAAAAATTAAAAGAGGATCAGAACAATTGTCCTTGAGAAACTAGCGAGAAGAATAGAGAATGGTGGGAACAACACAATTCGTTAGTAGAATGGGAGGGTATGAGATTCCACAAGAAGATTCAATTCCTAAAATCCCAAATAAAGGAGTGAAACTGTTTGGAATTTGGAAGAGTGGAGGAAACAAAAAAGGTTCTAATGGAGCAGATTGAGGAACTAGACTTGAAGGAGGAAAGGGGTTCTTTTGGAGAGGAAGACAGAGAATTAAGATGGAGTGTTAGGAAGTAGCTGGAGGATCTTTTGTTGTAGGAAGAAATAAGTTGGAGACTGGAGTCTAGATGTAAATGGTTAAAGGAGGGAGATAGAAACACTAGGTTTTTTAATTCTGTGGCAAACAATAGAAGGAAGAATGTCATTTCTAAGCTAGAAGTTGAAGGAACTGTTCTTTCCCACCCGATAGAAATAGCAGAGGCTTTTGCAACTCATTTTAAATCTATTTTTGGAAGGCCTTTAAATGAGAGGGTTTTGGTGGAGGGGCTGGAATGGCCAACTCTTAGTGTAGAAAGCAGAGTGGGGTTAGAGAAGAATTTTGATGTAAAGGAGATAAAGGAAGCAGTGTTTTTAATTGATAGGACGAAAGCTCCAGGTCCTGATGGATTCACAATGGCATTTTATCAGGATTGTTGGGATATTGTGAAGCAGGATCTAGTGTCGGTTTTTGAGGAGTTTCATAAAAGGGGAATTATTAATCGAGGTTTAAATTCCACATTCATTGCATTGGTCCCAAAGAAGAAAGAGGCATCACAACCAAGGGATTTCAAACTGATTAGTTTGGTGAATAGTTTGTACAAGATAATTGCAAAAGTGTTGTCTCTAAGGATCAAGAAAGTTCTTCCAACCATTATTACACCCAACCAAGGAGCTTTTGTGAAGGGAAGGCAGATCACTGATCAAATTCTAATTGTGAATGAGAATTTGGAGAGCTTTAGGAAATCCAAGAAAAGGGGAGTGGTATGCAAACTAGACTTAGAGAAGGCTTATGACCTAGTTGACTGGTCCTTCTTAATGGAGGTGATGAGAAGTTTTGGCTTTGGAGACAGATGGTGTAGATGGATTTGGGGTTGTATTAGGTGTTGCCATTATTCGATCTTGGTGAATGGAATTGTGGTGGATTTCTTTCCAACCGTGAGAGGAATAAGATAAGGTGATCTTCTCTCCCCCTTTCTTTTCACTCTGATTGCAGATGTCCTGGGGAGACTAATCAATAGAGTTGATTCTAGAAACTTAATAAGAGGATGGAGAGTTGGAAGGGGGGAAGTACCACTTACACACTTGCAGTTTGCAGATGACACAATCCTGTTTTGTGGAGGTGGGGATCTAAATTGGATTAGAAACTTAAAATTGACAGTACAACTCTTTGAGCAAATGTCTAATCTTAAAGTGAACTTCGATTAGAGTTGTGTGGTGGGAATGAATTTGGAGGAGAGGGAAGTAAGTGATTGTGCAGGTGTATTAGAGTGTGCAATCTCGGATTGGCCTATCATTTACTTGGGCCTCCCCCTAGGAGATAACCCCAGGAATGAAAGCTTTTTGAACTCGGTAGTAGAGAGATTTGAGGAAAGGCTTCCTTCTTGGAGGAAAAATTATCTTTCTCTAGGGGGAGAATCACCTTAATTAGATCTACCTTATCTAATCTTCCTGTTTACTTCATGCCAGTGTTTAAGATTCCCACAAAGGTCTCCAACAAGGTGGAAAAATTAATGAGGGACTTTTTATGGGAACCAGGAGTGGAGAAAAAAGACCATAGGGTGAGTTGGGAAGTGGTAAATAGGAGCAAGAAGCTAGGGGGCTCGGGATTGGGAATATTAGGAAAAGAAACATGGCATTGTTGGGCAAATGGTTGTGGAGGTTTCCATTAGAAAGGGACAAATTGTGGATGAAGATTGTGGCTAGCATACATGGGTTGGATGAGAATGACTGGGATCTAGGAATTTTGGCAAGGGCTACTACCGCTTCCCCGTGGAAAGCCATTCATGATCTGCTTCCAGTTTTCTCCCCTTGGATCAGGTTCGATTTGAACTCCGGTTATCGAATAAAATTCTGGGAGCAAATTTAGGTTGGGGACTTACCCCTAAGAGACCAATTTCCCTCTTTGTTTGCTTTGTCAAGTTTGAAAAATGAACCCATTTCCTCTTTCTTAGTTCCTTCTGATTCTTCTTCTGGTTTTGGGTGGAATTTGGGCTCGAGAAGGGCAATTAGGGATACAGATTTGGGGTGTATTTCATCTCTGCTAGCCATCTTTGGAAATGTTTTCTTGAACCCCAGTAAGGAAGACACCAGGATCTGGACCCCTTCTCCGACTCCTTCTCTTGTGCTTCATTTTTTGAGACATTAGTTCAACCTACTATTCCTCTTGGGTTGTCATTCCCTTTTAAAGAGATTTGGAGCAAACTCATTCCTCCTCGGGTTGGTAGTTTTTGTTGGGAAATTTTCCTGGAAAGAATTAACACAAATGACTTGCTTCAAAGAAAGAGGCCCAATCGTTGTTTACTTCCCAATAGGTGTATTCTTTGCAAAGATGATGGAGAAACGGGTTACCATATTATGGTTACTTGCCCAGTTACTAAGACTATTTAGGAGTGAGTATACTTGGAATTCCCCCCGTGAGTGTGCAATGCTTGTTCTCTCCCTCGTTCTTTAGATGGCCTAAGAAAAGGGGGAAGGTTATGTGGAGGAGCATTAGGGCTGCTGTGTGCTGGTCAAAATGGGAAGAAAGAAACTCACGATTTTTTTTTAGACAAGGAAAGAACCACAGAAAACCTAATAGACTTGATGCACTTAAGGGTAGCTCACTGGCTGAAATCAATGGAGATATTCTCTGAATTTTCTATGGCTGACTTGTTGAGAAAGTGGAAAGAGGTAGCTACTGCCCCCCCCCCCTTCCGCTGGATTCATAAAAACTGAATTTTGATGGATGTAGCTTAAGGAATCCAGGGCCTTCTGGGATTGGGGATGTGTTCAGGAATGAGGAGGGGCATTTTGTTGCCATTTTCTCTGGGCCAATTGGAGAGGGTGACTCTCTTAGGGCCGAAATTCTAGCAGTTCTTGAAGGAATCCAAAGAGCAAGAGAATTAAGCATCAGATGCTTAGTTATTGAGGGGGACTCGGAGGTGGCTGAAAGGAGACTACAGTGGTTTGTGGAGCTACAGCAATGAAAAGAAAAAATTTAAATGGCTGAGTAAGGATTTAGAGGTGAAATACAGCTGGGTGAAGAGAAGTGCTAACTCAATGGCTGATGGGTTAGCTAAGCAAGGGGTGGCTAAGGATTCTTTGTTTTGGGCTAATCTTTAGTTTCTCCTTTGTCCTTTTGTTGTTGGGGAGTTAAGATAGTTTACCTCCCCTATTCTGTAATTAAATTTCACAAATATTATTCATTAATAAAGCTTTCTGTTATTGATCAAAAAATAAATAAATAAACCAGGATGTAACTAATGGCCTGTTGTTGCTTTTGTATAAAGTATGTTTCAGTCTTGAGACTTGGTATGTAAAATTCCCATGTTGCTCAATTTTGATACTGCCTTGCAAATGATTTCAATGGATCTCTTAGCAGCTATAATGACCAGTACTGTCACAGAGAATAATATGGAAAACAATAGTGCAACTGTCCATTTCCTTGGGTCCCAGATCTGGGAATGGGTTTGAGTATCCTATTTAATATCCTTGTATTATGTTTTTATATCTAGTTTTCAAAGTTGAAGTGTCATTTCTCAATACTAATAACTTGCCAAATTTATTTGAACTTCCACAATATATAGGTTTTATAGAACTGATTATTAAAATATAACAATTTACATATTTCTTGAAGTGTTAAACGCATACTCTGGGAGTAAACATGCAGTATCCAGTGTTGTCTCGGGTATGTATCGTGCTTGACAGTTGACACTCGTATGCTACGAAGTTTTTTTAAAGTATATTAGCTTTGCAGCACATCTTAAGGAAGTTTTAAGGCTTTTCTTTTCCCAAGCATTTTCTCAAGTGTAAGATGAGTTTTACTTGTAAAGTTTATTGCAGATGTAATTGAGTTGTTTTTTTCCTGTTATTTTCTCTGGGTATCCTAAAATCATGATTAAAATTATTAGGGGTATTTTGTAGGCTTGTAGCTTAACTCTCCTAAGCTTGAGATTTTAGATTTTTTTCTCTTAACCTTTATCCCATATTATTGCAGTCAGAGTTTCTTTGGCCAATTAGGTTCTGTCAATGGTTTTTGTTGTTAACAAAAAGCAACTGCTACAATTGCCACATCATTAAGACATGTAGCAAATCAGACCCAGCATGAATTCAATGTAAATACCAAGGGAAATTATATGTGTAGTGTGAAATTGTAATGTCTTATCAATTGAGGGTGTCTCAGTGGCCCATCTAGAACTGATTATTAGCTTTCTATACCCTGGAGATGTTTCTTTCCTCGACATTTTGTTGTAGTAAAGCCTCCATATGGCATGTGCAGGTATCTGCCCAAGATATTTGATCGGTTTACAAGTGCAGATGGATTTCTTTTCCTCAAGGATGATACTATCCTTAACTACTGGAATCTGTTGCAAGCAGACAAGAGTAAGCTGTGGATCAATGATAAGGTAATAGACCACTAATAGCTCCCCAGCATGCTTATCTCTCTATCTCTCTCTCTCTCTCTAACAAACTATGTTATGTTTATGTTATTCAGGTGACCAATTCTTGGTTCACCGTTCCAACCTCCGGTAAGGACACAGAGTGGTTTGCCAGTCAAGCAGAAATGGTCAAGAAAATAGTGAGCACATTACCTGTTCACTTTCAGGTCAGTTACAAGGAAAGCAACACTGATGAGCAAAGACTGACTCTAAGCACATCCGAAGTATTCTATGTGCCCCGACGCTTTTTGGGGGACTTCATTGAACTTGTAGGTCTAGTGGGCAAGTTGGATATTCATCAGAAGGTTGCAATACCCATGTTCTTCACGGCCATGGATTCACCACGTAATTTTGATTCTGTGCTCAATACAATGATCTATCAATCAGAACTACCGGCTAATAATTCCTTGAGCTTTTATTCAGCCCAAGCACCTACAGTGCATCCATGTAAGGTATCCAGTGAGCCTGAATTCATACAGCTGATTAGAGTCATGGCAGAAGGTGACCCACTTCTAATGGAGCTAGTTTGAATTTAGAGGAGGTTGTGGGTACATTTAGATTCAAATAGAAAAAAAAGCAAGAAACGTGTTACCACATTGTTTACTGTTACACCAAATTCTGTATTTTTGTTTCTTTATTTGCCTTCTTTTGGGGGAGGGAGAGGGATAATTTTAGCTTGTAGATTTTTGTTGTATTATTATTCATTTACTTTGTGGGGATTTCCCCCAAAAACAGTTGTGTTTTATCATTTCAACTATCTACGAAAAGGGAATGAAACACAGCTCTATCCACGGCTCACAAATATTCTGATTGCATATTGCAAGTCAATGGATGTACAGATAATGTGCTTTTGAAGTATTGTTTTGCTTGGGACTTTGGAGACTCTCAAATAAGTGAAAGTGTAACAACCCAATTTCTACATGTATCACAGACATGGCCAAGTGACCCCCTCTTTTGTGCTTTATCTCGAATTCGTGGGCTGCAATAAATAAGATTGAATAAGATCCGAAATTTGATCCACTAGCAGATGCCATATCAGATTGAATTCAAATTTACAATTCCAATAGGGACAAACAGAAAAATTCTACTGTCCTAAAATTCTATATCTTGAATCTCATGAACCAGCTCAGTACCGAGAAAAAAGACCTCATGAACCAGCTCATAACACCATTGCTAGGGTCCCCAAGAAATGCTTACAACTGATTGCATTATCCTCAATTCCTCACCACGATCATGGAATCATATCTCCACCACGAGGTTTTTATTTATTTTTTTATGAATAAACAAAATATATTAAAGACAAAATTCATACAACCAGTTCAGTTGGCCGTACATGAACTTGGCTATTTGGTTCTTAAAATTGAAGGAAATTTTGTTTCATGAAAATACAATATGCTTTCACTTAGCACTACCCTTTCTAGTCTGTGCAAATGACTTCAAGTGAGAACGGAGGGTTGTTGAAGGCTTTATTTAATCACATGACCACTTTATATCACTATGTAATGAGAGGATAAAGGATGGGGTAGGACATGAAAGATATTAATACTAACAAAAGAACGGTGATGGGTGTTCTAAGGTTCTTTAAGTTCAAGGGAAGTATCATCGGTTTTCATTAAGTTGTGTTAGTGGAAAAAATTTTTTAGTATAATTTCTCACATAACATAATTCACCCAATTAGACTAATAACTAGGTTTTTTTGTTATTTGGGTAATCCTCATTCGGGAAATCATGTATATATTCCCTTAATTACATCTCTGTTAGGGGTAGAGGAAACCTTTCGATTTTGATTCAAAAGTACCAATGAATAGAGACTAAACTAAGTATGAATTTTCTACAGAATTTTCATGAAAATTCTGGTATATATTCCCTCTTTATTTGAAAGAAAACCAGCATATAAAGAAACAAACATTGTATGCATAACAAGTAAATAGATATCATAAAAAACATGTTTCATCAATAAGGATACAAATGACCTTTAAATTATGGTTGTGTGCATTATCATGCTATGAGGAACCATAATCAGCCAAGTCTCATGAACAAAGTTGTAGATCTTTTTTCCCCTCACACATAGGTTAGTAGGTTGTAAGGAACCATAATCAGCCAAGTTTCATAAACAAGGTTGTAGATGATTGCCTCCTTACATATATTTCAATATGAAACAAGGAAGAAAAAAAATAAAAGGAAGAAAGAAAGGAATGAGAGGAACTGATAGAATATGGGCTTCTATCTCATGTGAGAAGCACAAGGAGTATCATATTGAAGAGGTATAGGAAGAACACAAGATCCCCTACCTTCTTCTTCCTTTTTCTTTTATTCTCTCCACACCAATCCTCTTCTCTTTACTCTTCCCACTTGTTTCTTAATACTAGAAATCCTGCAAATCAATTAGTAATAACCAACAAAAAAGGCATTAGCCCTTTATCCTTGTAGGAAAGGGGTTTATATAGAGGTGGGAGGTGGTTAAGTAACTCCCAATTCCTCTTTTCTTAGGGTGTGAAGTGTCACCCCACTTAAAATGGGTTAAGGAGGGAAAATAAAGCTTTTCCTTCCTAAAGTGACAAATGTCCCCCCACTTCAAGTGGTTAGAAGAGAGAAAATAACTCCTTCTTCCTAGGGTGGCATGTGTCCCCCTCTCACTTTAAGTGGTTAGAGGAGGGAAAACAAATCCTTCTTTTTAGGGTGACATGTGTCCCTAAAAATTTGTCCTATTAGGCAGATCCTTCATTTTTTTTTTCTGTCAGTGAATAATTTGTCCAACCCGTGGACTTAATTTGAATGGATAAGTCAGGAATAATCTGATTCCTGATTGTAGTTACAGAATTTTTTCCATTTTTTTTTCATTTAATTCATATACTTTAAAAAATCCAAATAATGGAATTATAGTTACTTTTGTAAATTCTTTCATTATTCTTTTTATAAATAGAACTTTTTTTCCCACTTAAAGTGGTTAGAGGAGGGAAAATAAATCTCCCATAGGGTGACATGTGTCCCCCCACTTCAAGTGGTTAAAGAAGGAAAATAGTCCTCTTGTTAAAATAGGACAAGTGGCATCCCCTCATAAATAAGTGGGATACCTCACAAGAAATTAATTAAAATGGATTTATTCTTCTAGGGCCTGCTGTTCCACTAAATGGGCTCTATTGTAGGCCCATTAAATGCTTATTGCATTATAAATAAGCCCAAATAACTTGGGGCCTATTGTTCACTAAACTAGACTGCATACCCCTTTCTTTATTAAAATGTTTCGACCTACCAATATGACTGATTGGGCTTATAAGAAAGCCCTTTTCTCTTCTTTATTATTATTATTTTTAAGCTGTGATTGGGAGTATCTTAATTCCCAATCCAACAAATTTAAGGACTTAATAGTGCCCCCTTGAGCACTGTGAGCTCAAAAAAAGTAGCTTGAGATTGCAGTGCTCAAGCCATTTTTAATTGATTGGGGCAAATTTTTGTGAACCGGACTTGATTAAGACTTAAAGTTGAAAAAAAAAACCTTCAATGGGCTGAAAATTGTAAAAGAAAAAGGCCTACCCATATATTGTTAGGCTTTCTTTTATTATTAATGGCCTATATAACTTAAGTGTGGCCCATTATCTAATGGACCCAAAGAACTTTTATATGGGCTTAAGAAACTTGTGAATATGGGCCCATACATAAAGTGTAGCCCCATGTTTTAAAATTGAAGTTGGCCCAAACTATGTATTAATGGGCCTACAAGCTTTTAATGTAAATGGGCTTTAAAAGCTTTTAAATAAGTTAAGTATAGACCATTATTTAAAGTGTGGTCCCATACTTTACACTTGTCTTTATGGGCTTAAAAGAAAGGCCCAAAAAATAAAAAAATGGCCAGCTGTCCATTAGTTAAGTAAACAAAAGTCATACTATGATTAGGACTTCTGTTTAGATAAACATAAGAGCTAGCACATTTCCAACTTCCTTATCTCATTACTCCAGTCAAAAGAGAGAAAAGAAAAGGAGATACTTAGCAAAGAAAAAGAGACTCAGCCTTATTGAGTCAATCTCTTTCACGTATAGGTTCCAAAAAGAGAGGGGGATATTATTTCTCAAAGAGCTGTTGCACCTTCAACAACTCTATCTTTTCCAGATCTTAGGTATGCTGTTAAATTTTGGTTAAAAAAAACAAATAACGTCTCTTTCTTTTCTTTTCTTTTTTTTTTATTACTACTGAATCCTTGAATCATTAAATAGGATTGCCTTTTTTATTTCAACCTGTTTTGGACTGAATTATCTTTTCCTTTGACTTCTGTCAACAGAAAAAGACTGAATCCTAAAGCTATTAAATAGGAATTGGTCTGTTTTTTTTTTTACTACTGTTACAAAAAAGGCTGAATATGATTGTTTTTTTTTTAACTGCTGTTAACAGGAAAAGGGCTGAATATGATTCTGCCTCTTTTCATTTTTTTTTACTTTGACTTTTGTCAACAACAAAAAGGCTGACCCTTTAGATCATTTAATATGGTTCTATTTGAAAGGATTTCAGTTCTAATATTCCCCTAATCCTGGAGTTTAGAATTGTGATTTTTTTTAATCACTAGCGAAAGAGGCTTAACTTGATCTTTAACATTGCACTTTGGGCTGTTTTACAAACATTCCCATTCTCCCTAAGAATGTTCAGGGTTGCCCTAAAATATTAGAGTAAAACTATTTTAGCCCAAGACATTTAGTGATCTCCAGGCTTAAGACACTTAGTGATTTCCAGGTAGATCATAGATAAAAAATGAAAATCAGATCGGAAATAAGATAAAAAATAATTTAATGGTTTTGATGATGTCATTGAGAATTAAAAACCCATATAATAATCAAGGTATAGATGATTAGGGATTAATGGTTCTGATGATCTCCAGGTGTAGATCATCATATAGAACCAACATAAAAAATCAGGATGAATGATTCTCAAAGATTAATTGAAATTCAGGTTCCGATGATCTCTAAGTGTAGATCATCATATAGAACTTATCAAGAGTTAAAATGCTAAAAATCAAGTACGGGTTCTGATGATCTCCAGACGTAGATCATCACATAGAACCCATCAAAGATTAAAACGATTAAAATCAAGTACATGTTCTGATGATCTCTAGGTGTAGATCATCATATAGAACCTATTAAGAGTTAAAATGCTAAAAATCAAGTATAGGTTTTGATGATCTCCAGGCATAGATCATCACATAGAACCCATCAAAGATTAAAATGATTAAAATCAATTACAGGTTCTGATGATCTCTAAGTGTAGATCATCATGTAGAACCTATAAAGATTAGCCTTAGGGTAAATGTCAAAGTTAAAGACTCTAAATCGAAATATACTTAATCAGATCTCACCATTAACATTATCTTGCTTTCATGAAATTATTCAGATGGCAGATGTACTCGAAGTCATACGAAAGAGCATCAGATGAACAAGGAAATGAAGGGAATATTGGGTCTATTTTGGTGAGATCTATTTCTTGTAGGAGGTTTATGTCATCTCCCCAAGAAAAGACTTTAGAGACGTGGATGCCTCAAGCTAGTGCTCCTTTAGGAAGTTTGAAGCTAGTGCTCCTTTAGAGATCTGTTTCTAGTAAACTTGAAGTATCCACTTCTAGTGGTAATTCTTTAGATATGCTAATGTTGGAGAAGGTTGACACTAGTTCCAGTGCTGTGGTGAATGTACCACTGGATGAAAGCAAAGATCTTACTTTTTATCACATGTTGAAGCAAGGAATTCGATGGAATAATTTCCAAATTTAGGGGTTGTGCTCAATTTTTGCCCCTGCTGAAGGATTGGAAAAAACTCATTCTAAGAGACCATGAAAAAGTATTGTTGGCAGCAAACATATATGGTGCAGTTGGTGTTTCTAGATATTCATATTACCAAACTCCGAAGGTATGGCATGAGTCCTTCAACCAACACTATGCATACACCATTTGGAGAATTGGGAATTTCATTATGGGATATGAAGATTGTGTGTGGTTTACCTATTCTTGGCATACCATATGAAGAGTTTATTCCACAAAAATAGTGCTCTCTGGGAATTGGATTTAGAAGGGGAATTACATTATTCTCCCGTTATCACGAAACTTTTATAGATATATGCCCAACTTTGTGAGCATCATGAGACGAATGATATTTCCTATACCCATTGGGCTTCTATAGGGGAAAAATGGTGTATGGTATTATTGACTCTTCTTCGAAAAAAGATGGAAAGAAGAAACCACCTCCAAAGAAGAAAGTTGTTCTACCTTTGAAAGCTTCCAAAGAGTGTGATTTGGTAGCTTCTTTATCCTTATGGTTGAGCAGATTTGTTCTTCCCCATAGAAAGGGAGTTGTAAGGCCTGAAACTTTCTATATGGCCTCAATTATGGCTTTGGGCAGAAGGGTCTCTCTTGCTCCAACTGTTTTAGGTTATATTTACCATGCTTTAAACAAAGCAGCCATTTGTCCTACGGGCCCAAGCAATGATAAGGTTCACTTTCCCATCCATTATGTAATTGCTTGGTTAGGAGAATTTTTCCCAAACCTTGTTAGACGGTGCCCCAGTAGGGAGTACCCACGTTCTTACCCATACATGTCCCGCTACAACTCTATGGGTTCTCATTCAATGAGTAGTCAATTTGCTCGGGAATTTTTTCGTCAAGCGAACAATTTTCATCTTTGCTTAACTGATAATGGGTTGAATGAGGATACTAAACTCAATGATAAGAATTTTGGGGGAAAAGCTCTTGAGTTTCTGATTTGCATATCCTCCCGCTTATTACCCAAATAGGTTTGCTCGTCTTCTTGGTTATGACTAGGCTATTCCCTGTAACCGGTTATCCTTTGTAGTAGTAGATCACTTAACGACTTAGCACATGCTTGGGTGAATATCCTTGCGGAGGGTTTTGGTATCAACTTTGTTGCACCAAAAAGGAATCGCCAAGTTTGCATTACCTTTTCATATGCAAGATGGTGGAGTCGAAACTCACACATATATTTTAAGCATTCAGTGCAACACATAATTGCTGTTATTGGTCCGAAGAAGAAATCTCCCCAATTGCATAATCAAGTTGTCCTTGGTCCTTTAAATGATGTTTCCACTCACCTTATTGAGGGAACTACCACTTCTAAGGAAATTGCTTCAAGTTCCAACCTTCCTACTAGAGAGGGTTATAACTCTAAGAGAGCACTAGATCATTCAGAAGAAGATTATGACATTTATTTTAAGCGAGCTCGGTATCCGCATCCTTCAATTGATGAAATAGAGGAAGATCCTCTTGACTTGGAGAATTTTCTTGATGATTTTCCAAGGGTAAGCTTATTATTATTATTATTATTTTAGATTCACACATGTTCATCCACTTACTCTAGGTCTCATTTCTCTCTCTCTCTCTCTCTCTCTCTTTTAGGGAGAGAATGCCTTTGAAGGTCAAGACCTTCTTAGCATGCTTGCACCTATATTAGAGGAAGACGGAGAACAATTGCCACAGTCCCTAGAGAACCCCTCTCCCATGCAGGATGTGATTTTGGTTGATGATACTTCTGAGGATAATCCTCCATGTTTTAATATGCTACCTCCGTCAAAAGGTAATGAGCACTGAAGCTGAAAGTAATCAAAAGGTAGATGTTTCACATGACGAATATATATTACCTTCTTCAGGAGATAATGGGGAGAATATTGAATTTGAAACTAGCCATATGTGAGAAGCCTCATGTATCCATGATGAGTTACCTTCTTTAGAAGGTAATAAGAAAAATGTCGAGGCTAGAAGTATTTTGCATGTTGATGATAATTTATCTATCTCAAAAAGTAATGGGGACTGTATTGGTACTCTTGTTGCTACCTTTCCTAGGAACATGGTGTCTCGTATGATGGAGTTTGTGAATCATAGCTTCCAAGAAATTTTGGAAATTGTACACAACAACCCCCAAGGAATTGATCCTTAAGGGTAAGGAGATCCATAACAGCCTTTCTGTACTTCAACCAATGGTGACTCTAGCACCTGATCTTCAGATGAAGGTGGAGAGATTCTGTAATGTTGTGACTAAAGTTTTATCTACAGCTAAAACCTTTGCTCCCGACAGGCTGAAATTAAGTCTCAGGCATAGATGAACTCAAGTATCGAGAAGTTGTTTCTCGTTATAGGAAATGTGTTGACCGCATTAATGCTATTCATGAGAAGCAGGCTGACATGGTTGTGAACTGTTCTGAGATAGCTTCAAGAATGATTGATTTGTTTTCTAAGCTGAAGGAAGTTGAATGCCATGTCACTAATCTAAAACATCAGCGTGCTAAAGAACAATAGAAAGATGAGGCCTTGAAAGCCAAGAAATTTGCTCTTGATTGTGAACTCGCGGAATGTAAAGAGCAAGAAGTTCAATTGAAGGCTTGCAAGTTGGAAGCTGGAGAGGAACAAATGGAAGCCCATGAGGCTCGTGTGACTAGTTATGAGAAATTACTTAGCTTATATGAGCAAAGGCATCAACTCTTTAAAGATATTTGAAATGTATTGATTTATTTATACATTCTTTAGAAACATTTATAATAACAATGATATTCAAATGAATATATGTTTTATATTAATTTTGTACCCATTTAGGGATCAAGCCAACGTAGTTCATGTGCCGCTCCAACAGTTTAACCACATGAGAGTGATTAGTGGGATATTTTAGCAATTTTACCACATATTGATACCATTGGTGGTTTGTCCAAGTAGTTTAGCCACATATGGATATGGTGGTTTGTCCAAGCAGTTTAGCCACATGTGGACATGGTGATTTTACTCATCAGTTTAACCACGTAAGAGCAATTGGTGGTTTTACTCATCAGTTTATCCACGTAAGAGCAATTGGTGGGTTTTTCTCTCATCAGTTTAACCACATAAGAGGCATCGGTGGGCTTTTAATTATGCATAAAAATGCTTATGGAATTTTCCATTCACACAAGGATATCTAATTTGGCCTTCAGAATTGGATAACTCATACGCCCCCTTTTGGAAAACTTTGGTGGTGATGTATGGACCCTCCCATTTGGGTTCAAATTTTCCTGAAGTCTTCCTTGTGATTATGATAGGTCTTCTAATAGTTAGCACTAAATCTCCCACCGCAAATGACTGATATCTCACCCTTTTATTAAAGGCACTTGCAACTTGGGCTTGATAGACTTCAAGTCTTTGTTGAGCTATGAGTCTCTTCTCATCAAGAGCTTTAAGTTCAGCAAGCCTTATCTTTACATTTTCTTCTAGATGTATGAGTTGTGTTGCAATCCTTAAAGAGGGCAATTGAACTTCTAGAGGAAGAACAACTTCTTTCCCAAAATACCAAACTATAAGGTGTGCATTTAGTGGTTGTTTGCACTGTTGTTCGATATGCCCAAAGTGCTTCAGAGAGGTGTTCATGCCAATCTCTTTTATTCTTCGACACCATCTTCTTAAGTATTTTGCAAAGAACTTTGTTGAAAGCTTCTACTTGTCCATTTGATGAAGGGTTATAAGCTGCAGATTTGGCATGCTGAAATTTATATTTCTCAGCTAACTTTATCATGTCCTTGTACTTAAAGTGCGAGGCATTATCCGATATAATTTTGGAGGGAATTCCATATCTGTATATGATATGGCTTTGAATGAAGTTGGCAACATCTATTGCCCTAACTTCTTTTTATGGAATTGCCTCTACCCACTTGGAAAAGTAATCCGTAGTAGCCAAAATATATGAACGTAACGTAGAAGATGGTGGTTTAAAAGGACCAATCACATCTAATCCCCAAGTTTCAAATGGCCATGATAGAGTAGTAGGATGAAGAGGCATTGGTGGTTGATGTATGTAATCTCCATGTAATTGGCATACTTTACAGAAGGATGCGAATTTTATTGCATCTCGAACCATGGTAGGCCAATAATAACCTAACCTCTTTAATTGCCTTGCTAATTTTGGCCTAGCTTGATGGGCTCCGCATGTGCTAGAATGAACTTCATATAAAGCATTTTTTTGCCTCTTCATCAAATAAACACCTTTGCAGGATTCCTTCAAAGGATCCTCTATATAGGGTATCCCCAAAATGTGTAGAGTGAGGGGCTCACCGTCGTATGTCAACCCTTTTCTTTGGGTCAGTAGGCAACCTTCCATGTTGTAAATATTCAATGGTAGGTTGCCTCCAATCTGTATCTTCCTCAATTTGATAAATTGTGACCATGCTCACATATGCAATTTTTTGTAATGAGTTCCTTTTCCTTTGACAAGTGACACAATTCCTCAGGATGTGGATAATATCCAATATAATAGTGGTTCAGTAATAGCCCAACTCTTCTAAGTTTCCTACCATCTTAGGGACATCTTGATGTACATTGCAATCTTCTACATGTACTTCGTAGAGAGCTTGCAAAGTTTCATCTTCAGACAAGCACTTGAGGAGAATTCCGTCTATGAATTTTCTATATAGAGTGCCATTTATATACCTGAAGTGAACAGCTTGGCGTCATACATTATTGCTCCTTTTGGGGGTCTATTGGAATAATTCCATACTGTAAATAATTGATTATGAGTGCCCTCTAGTATGTAGTTTCTCTTTCTAATTGTGTTGTGACAAAGTTCACAAATTCCACTTCTTTATCTCTTTCATTTATAGATGGAAGGATACATTTTTTACCAATAGTGATTTGTAGTTCTTTTTCTTCTAGCAAAATGAGTGATGCGGCCAACTTGGCTAATGCATCTGCTTTGTCATTCTCCGAGCTTGGTATATAACCAATAAAGATATTGGTGAATTGAGTCACAAGTTCTTTGGCCTTTTTGAAATAAGGGATTAAATTCAAATGTTTAACCCCATACAATTCATTTAACTGGTTAAAAATCAATTGAGAATTTCCATACACTTGTAAGTGTTCAATGTTCATCTCCCATGCAATTTCTAACCCAATAATAATTGCCTCATACTCAACAATATGATTTGAGCATAATGATGTTAGGGAGAATGAATAAAGAATCAACTCCCCTGAAGGTGTAGCGAATACAATTCCTATCCCTGCCCCTTGTTTTGAAGAAGCTTCATCAAAGTAAAGTTACCAAGGCTTTGTTACCTCTACATACAAAACCTTCTCATCTAGGAGATCTTCTGATAGTTCTATATTATCAGATACAGGATGAGCTGCTAGAAAGTCAACTATTGCTTGCCCTTTGATTGCTTTTGAAGGAGTATATTTGATCTAAAATCCTGAAAGGATGAGAGACCATATGGCTAGTCTTCCTGTTAAGACCGGTCGAGAAAGTAAATATTTTAAGGGACAGGCCTTTGAGATTAATGAGATTGAGCGTGCAAGAAAATAATGTCTTAATTTTTTAACAAAAAACACTAATGCTAAGCACACCTTTCCAATTGGGGAGTAATTGTGTTCTACTCCTACTAGGGTTCTACTCAAATAGTATAGAGCATTTTCCTTCCCCTCATCATTATTTTGAGCCAATAATGCCCCTAAAGAGTTTTGTGAGGCTAAAATGTATAAAATTAAAGGCTTTCCCTTTATAGGCACTGCTAGCACAAGAGGTTTTAGTAGATAATCTTTAATGCCTTGGAAAGCATTTTGGCATGTGTCATCCCATTGAAAGGGTGTACTTTTCCTCATTTGCCTTGAAAATGGCTGATATCTCCCAAATAAATTGGAGATGGACCTTCTTATATATGCTAGCCTTCCTTGTAAACCCTGCAATTCTTGTAAATTTTGAGGAGGAGGCATTTCTATGGTTGCTTTAATTTTTTTAGGATCGATTTCAATTCCTCGATGTTGCACAATGAATCTAAGGAATTTTCCTGAAGTTACCCCAAATGCACATTTCAAGAGGTTCATTTTAAGTTGATGTTTTTGGAGTATCGAAAACCCTTCTTAGATCATCTAGATGATGTTCTCTTTTTCTAGTTTTCACCACTAGATCATCAACATAACATTCCACAGTGTTGTGAAGCATATCATTGAATATAACTGTCATGGCTCGCTGGTAAGTAGCTCCAGCATTTTTCAAGCCAAAGGGCATAACTGTGTAGCAAAAATATCCCTTTTAGAGTTTGAAAAGAAGTTAGCTCTTCATCTTCTAGAGCCATCTTAATTTGGTTATAACCTGAAAAGCCATCCATGAAGGACAATGCTTCAAACCCTGTAGTAGCATCCACTAGCAATTCTGTAATAGGTAGTGGAAATTCATCTTTTGGACATGCATCATTAAGATCTATAAAACCTATGCAAATTTGGACTTGTCCATTTTTTTGTTTAACAAGCACGATATTAGCAAGCCATGTAGGGTATTTAACTTCTCTAATAAAACCAACTCTTATTAACTTGTCAACCTTAGATTCAATCTATATAATAAGCTCAGGTCTAAAGCGGCGTTGAGCTTGTTTTACAGGACACTTATCTTTAGAAACAGTTAATCTATGTACAACTGCTTTTGGATCTAGTCCTGGCATGTATTGATATCCCCAAGCAAAGACATCATTGTATGCTTTAAGTAAAGATTTATATGATGCCAACTTTTTCTTGGTGAGAAGAGCACTAAGAAAAATGGGCTTGGGATCTTCAATAGTTCCAAGGTTGATTTCTTGAAGCTCATCTACAGTTGCTTGGCCTCCATCTTTAAGCTTTTGTGGTGCCGGTTAAGCTTCCTTGATTTCTTCAAGACTTTCACCTTTAGTAAGAACTTCAATAGATTGAGTTTCCACTTCCTTTGAAGATTCCATCTATTCAAATTTATCATAATCAAGGTTTGTATCTTCTACTTCTACTTGAGTAGTAGAATCTTCAATAAGATTCGTACCTTGTCCTCCTGAATCTACAGATTGAGGTTCTTTGGTGGAAATGTAGTTGACTTCTACTTTGAATTCTCCACCCTCCTCCAACTTCTTAATGGTAATGTTAGGTTGCCACTTCTTTTCTACAAATTTCCTGCTATTTTTTCCAATTCTTTGGGATGGTAATATGAGTCTGTTGAAAATAGAAACTCGTTTCTTTTCATGCTCAACATCTTTTAAGTCTCTAAGTCGTTTGAACATAGAGACTCAAGGCTTTATTTCCTCTTGACTAAAAATAGCCTTTTTACGATCTATGAGTATTGAAACCTCTGAAATTGATGCTACATTACTGCAAACAGGATTGCTGTTGTCCCTATTCATAGCCATAAATGGCAAGGGCTTAAACTTGCAGAGAACAATCCTCTTATTTTTCCCTTTCCTATTTCGAAGGGAAGTTGATACTATTAATTGAGTTTGTGGGATTGATTGATCAATCCTCCTCAATGGACATGTGTAGTTTGTCATTAATGTTGTCATAGAATCCTGTAGTGGTATGAGGCTTTCTACCCCTGGCTTCTTTGACTCTTAAGAGTGTACCTAAAAACAATTTTAGGTTTAGAGTCAAATGGCAACTTTGGCTCTTCAGATGTGATCCTAGCAATCTTGATTTTTGGGGTCTTTGGTGGATCCTCATGCATTGAAGGTTTGTGCTCCCTATTCACTTTACCTCTCGTGATTCCTTTCTTTGGAGAAGTCAACGATAGATCAATAGTCTTGTAAAATTTGGCATCTGCATAATGCACCTCTTCTCCTTGGAATGGGTTTAAGTCAGCAATAACCTTCTTTATTTCTCCATCTTTGTTGAATTTAAAACATTGATGCAGTGTTGATGGGATTAGTCCATATATATGCAACCAATGGCGTCTTAGGAGGACATTGTAGGTGTCTGCATCAATAACATGAAATAGGGAATCTGAATACAATTCACAAGTTTCAACTTTTAAGGCAATAGTGCCAATCGCCTTTTGTCCTTCTTGATTAAATCTTTGAATAGTTAGATATGAAGGAGATAGTTGGTGAGGTGTCATACTCATAGCCAATAATGTCTTCAAGGGCAAAAGATTTACTGCAGATCTACAATCGAGGAGTATTCAATTAATGGGTGTATTGAAGGGATGAGAGATCCATCGTATGGATGCCCGAATCTTACAAAATAGAATGGGCGAAATTAAAATATTTCTCTCCTTCCTACTGGGAATCGCATTCCCTATTTTAGAAAAATCATATTTTTCAATGATCAATCTTGAACCAAGAACCGAACTAGATCTGAACAAAAACAGTAAGGGAGGGATATACCTGATACGGAGAAACAATATCTCCCAATGGAGGTGTTCACGCTCAAGGAAGGAACCAAAGACTGCTCCCACTGAAGATGGCGCAGTGTAGGATGGAGCAGAATCAACAGTGTTCTTCCAAAGAACCAAATCCTTGACAAGAATCACTTGGACGGCACATGAGCACGACTTCCGATCAGCCCTTTCACAAAGAACTGATATCAAGAACGTTTGTTGATCACTCCTGCTGTCGTGGAGATGCACTAATAATGGCGGCGGCGGCAAGAAGGAGGCGGCAGGGAGAAATCAACACAGTCTCACTGGAAGCTGATTTCTCTCTTCTGTAATCTTTCTCTATTGGTGAGAATGTGTTAAAGGTTGCCGCCCCCTTCTCCTTTTATAACCTTAAAGGGATCAGCTCCTAATACTATTAGGAGTTGCTGATTTAAATCATATTTGGATCTGAATTCCCTTTAACTTATAAGGATAAACCCTTATCTTATCTGCAGATTATATCAGCCCTCTCTTAATCTTATTAGGAGGTTTCCAGATCTAAATCTTATTTAGATCTTGGGCTCTTTGAGTGGATAGGGATAAGACCTTATCCGATTTGTTGATTTAATCCTAGATCTGCCCTATATTTAACTGATCAAATCAGCCTAGTTCGAAATGGGCTTTAGGCCCAATAAGTATATGTACTCACTTAGCCTTCCAAACTACTGTCCAGTTGGACTTCCTTGTATGGCGTGGGACCCAAGCATTGATCTACACATCAACCTCAAGGGTTCGGCCCAACCTTTGTTACAAGGCCTAACCGAATTCACTGGAAAGCTCAGTGAATCCCTTGAGCCCATCACATGGACTTTATGGGCCCAACACTTACACTAAGTGGTCCCTGGGCCAAGCCACCTTGTAACACCCAGGGACTGTGGGCAGATGCAAGATTAGCCCATCAGATATAACCCTCAAAGGCCTTACACTTAACCTCTCAGGTCATAATGATCAAACACTGCCCGACAAGAGATGACCTCTCCCTCGGCTGCAAGGAACAATGTTGCACTCTCTGCTCACATGGATCTCGGGAATTAAAACCTTTTTGCAAACGTTTAGAAACCGTAATATACATATATATATATATGTATATTAGTATATAAATATATTTTGCAAAACAAAATTTCAACAATTGAAATCGGCTGTCGGTAGTCTTGGTTTCCATCAGAGAGAGTGCATCCCCGATCATTACCTTTGTTTGACAAAGGGGCTGATCCTGTCACTATGATCACCCACTCAGATGAATTCTCGGACTATCCCAACATACCCAGGTTTTGACCCCCGCTAAGGATCTCACTGATTGGCATATCAAAAACAACCCAATCTGACACTTAGTGCAGTATCATAATCGACTCTAGGGGTCAGGTGTAACTTTCTAGTTTTGCCCATCAATCTCCAAGGTACAGGGCAATACTGGAAATCTGGTCCGGTTCAAAGATTCAAGTAATCCTACACTACATGTGCCTTGGGTCTCACCCTGGTGGCTGAGACAAGCCACTCCAACATTTGGTAGCACACCAGTGTCAGCCTTGGCAGAATAAATTTCCCCAGACTTATCCAACGACTGTGAACATTCTAAACTAACAGGAGTCTCATAAGTGTCCAATTTAAGGGTATTACATAGAAACACACCACAGGAACATGAATCAAATATGTACTTTATTCATTTACAGTAAATGTCATAATGTACATCATTCTGATTGGAGTTAAGGGCATACAACTGTCTAACATGTATTACCCACTATGCCTGACACATATAAGGGACAGTTATGATACTTCGTCCCAAGCTGCAAATCTTCATCATCAAAGGAAATGCATGCCATACATGAAGCACACATTTTAGGGTAACTTGGTTGTGCTTCCACTTGATTCACTTCATCTTTGAACTGCTCAGGATCTAATAATGCTTGAACTAAGGCCCTTCTTAAATCTGGAGAAAGCTGCAATGCATCATAAACACTTAACTAAGTCGGAATTCGCTTCAAGTGAGCAAGAACATCATACTTGACATGCATTCTAGCTTCTCATATAGGACGAACCTGAATTGGTGTTTCTAATTGTAAGTTATTTGTCCAATTTTTTGTAACAAACTCCCTATCCTCATTTTCTTCAATCTCTACTTGTGTAGTAGAGTTATCAACCTTTCTAATTGCCTTCTTACTTGAAAAAGGTTCTTGTGTAGAAGGAAGACGGCGTCGGCTATATTGTAAGGTGATTTGGTCCACCTCATTATGCATTGTAGACACATCTTCTTCTTGACAAGATGTCGTATGACATGGCATTGTTGAGACCATTTTCACTTCACCAAGGTCTTCATCAAGTATTTCTTTTGGAATATATTCCTTTAGAGTAACAAGGAACCTTTGGAGTTGTTCATATTCATCCATAAAAATTATCTAAGGCTTCTTTTTGGACCTTCTTTTCTTATTCTTCTTGGGGACTTTACGTCTCTTGAAAGTAATACCTGGAGAGGCAAACTTTTCTATTCTTAAGGGTTTAACTACCCCTTTTGGCTTTTTGTTAACAATTGTCTGCCAACTTTCTTCATTCTCTGAAGCAGAGGAGTCATTAAAACATAACATGTTTGGCTACACCGTTAATTCATATAAAGAAGGGATAGTTGGAGTATTTTCTTCTATAAGAGATATACTATTAGTAGTTGCAGTAGTTCTCTTTTGTAGGAGGTTCGGCTAATTCAATTTCCCCTTTGTCTATCATTGATTGGATAATGTCCTTAAGGACAAAACAATCTTTTATGGGATGACTAACTATCCTATGATAATGACAATACTTTGGGTCCTTTGTCTTGTTGACATCACCTGGTTGCTTTGGATCTAGCAATTTAATAGCATTTGCTGCCATAAGGTCATAAAAAATCCTTTGTACATCTTCATTTTCAAAGAAATATTTCTTTTCCCTTCTTTCTTGCAAAGTCATGGGCTTAGGAACATCCTTTCCTTTAGTCTTATCCTTCTTTTTAACATTAACAAAGGTGGCCATGGCCTCTCCTTTGCCTATAAGCTTTTTGCCATCCTTTTTAGTTTTTGAAAGAGGATTAGGCTTGCTTGTCACAATCTTTTGCCTAGCAATTTGGCTTTCCACATTGCTGGCTTTAGAGACCAATGCATAAAATGATTGTGGTTCTGCTGTACCTACAAAGGTAGCAATCTCTGGCAAGAGATTGTTAGCACACATTTGTACTGCTGAAGTTTCCTTTAATTGCTCAACACACTGAAGATTCATGTTTCTTCAGCGTGTAATGAATTCATTTGCACTTTCATTTGGCCTCTGTTTCATTTCAGCCAAGTCTATAATTGATAATTTCCTCTTGGAACTCACAAATTGTGCTAAGAAGGCACGTTGCATATCATCCCATGTGAATTGATCCTGGTGCTAATTGTGTATACCAAGTAAAAGTTGCTAGTTTTAAAGACTGCACAAATTGCCTTATTAATAAAGCATTAGACATTGTTGATTCACCACATGCAGAATAGAAATGGGCCAAATGTTCATGGGGAGACCCATTTATTCCATCAAATTTCTCAAAGTTGGGCTTTTGATATCTTGAAGGAAATGGGAGTGTATCATAGTGGGTAGGATAATGTTTCCTATATCTGAGGACTGGTGGAGTCAATGATGCCTAAAACTCCTTAATTCCTTCTGCAATCAATGCCTTTAAATCCAATTGAGAAGTGGGGGTAGAAACCGGAATAGACTGCTGTGAAGTTTCCCTAGTGGAACTGCTAGCTTGAGATGCCAATTGTGCAGCTAGGGATGCAATTTCAGCATCCTTTTCAGCCAGTCTTCGTTGCATATCTTAGATTTGTTCTTTTAGGCTTGAAGTGCCTGTTACAAGAATTGACATAGAAATTGGTTCTTGGTCATCTGTAATGATTACACTTTCCTGAAACTAAGAAGATACTTATTCCATAGACTTCATGTCTTGAATTAATGATTCAGGATCTTCATACATCGGGTTGATTATTTGAACTATAGACATCTCATCAGTGGATTCTAACAAACTACTTGAACTTACACTTGAGGTATCCTCCCAACTTAGTAATAATCAAGATTTCGCTCTTGTGATGGGTCCTCTATAGTGTCTAAGTTCTTTGGTGGGCATGGTGTATGCCCTCGGCTTGAAAAAGATCTCTGCTTGCTTTGCATACATATGTCCTGATTTTGATTTTTGTGATTGTTTTGTTGCAAAACCAAAAAGTGACATAGAGGCTTCAGCTTGAGATTTCTTAGTCTCCGAAGATCTTTTAGACCTACGAATGATACTGGAAGATTCTCTTGATGCTTCATTTGTAAGGGGAGAACTTTGATTGAAAACAACGTTCTTTCTACAAAGGGTAGAGTCATTTTCACTTGAGGACCCGAGTTCAATAACTCGAGGTTTCAATTGGAAGTAGGAGCATTTTCATTCTTTTCCTTTGAAACCACGATAGAGGTTTTGGAAGTAGAGTTTTCTTCAAAGATGGTCACCATCATGACTGGTGCTTCTAGAGGAATTGGCAAATTCACGGGAATGGCTCCGATCATTATTTGAGTTGGGGCAATCACTCTAGCCCTTGGTTTGGTAGCCTTTACTGGAGAGACCACCTTTGATTTTGTAATTTTCAAGGTTGATGAGGCAACCTTCTTGGTTATCTTTGCCTTTGGAGGCTTAAAACCTGTCTTTTTGGCAAAGTTGAGCATAGCCTGTAGTAGGCTATTTCTTGTATAAGAGGTCTTAGTGACCTTTCTCTTTTTTTCCTTCTTAATCTTCTTATCGGTCTTAGGAATCAAGGCCATGGTGGTAGCAGCAAGGGGATTCACATCCACAGTGAATGTTGCTTTGTAGGAAGGCTTCTTTGAGCCCCCCCACCCAGCCCCCATTTTCTCCTTTTCTGTAGCTATCAGTTCAAGGTAGTGAACAATTACTTTTGGTGCCGTGAGTTCTTCCTGTATAGGCACAATACAAATATAAGGATACTGTATGAACTATCACCATTTTTTTCAGTTTTATCTTATTTTCATTTCAACTTCTTTCATCAAAGATGAAAAGGAAAATGGGTCCCACCGGGCGTGCCAAAATTATGTTAGTGGAAAAATTTTTTTTAGTATAATTTCTCACATAACATAATTCACCCAATTAGACTAATAACTGGGTTTTTTTTGTTATTTGGGTAATCCCCATTCGGGAAATCACGTAAATATTCCCTTAATCACATCTCTGCTAGGGGCAGAGAAAACCTTTCTATTCTGATTCAAAAGTACCAATGAATAGAGACTAAACTAAGTATGAATTTTCTACAAAATTTTCCTTTGAAAATTCTGGTATATATTCCCTCTTTATTTGAGAGAAAACCAGCATATAAAAAAACAAACATTGTATGCATAACAAGTAAATAGGTATCATAAAAAGCATGTTTCATCAATAAGGCTACAAATGGCCTTTAAATTATGGTTGTGTGCATTATCATGCTATGAGAAACCATAATCAACCAAGTTTCATGAGCAAGGCTATATATGGTTTTTCCCCTCACACATAGGTTAGTAGGTTGTAAGGAACCATAATCAACCAAGTTTCGTAAACAAGGCTGTAGATGATTGTCTCCTTACATGTATTTCAATATGAAACAAGGAAGAAAAAAAATAAAATGAAGAAATAAAGGAGTGAGAGGAATTGATAGAATATAGGCTTCTATCTCATGTGACAAGGAGTATCATATTGAAGAGGTGTAGGAAGAACACAAGATTCCCTACCTTCTTCTTCCTTTTTATTTTATGCTCTCTACACCAATCTTCTTCTCTTTTATCTTCCCACTTGTTTCTTAATGCTAGAAATCCTACAAATCAATTAGTAATAACTAACAAAAAAGGCATTAGCCCTTTATCCTTGTAAGAGAAGCGTTTATATAGAGGAGGGAGGTGGTTAAGTAAATCCCAACTCCTCTTTTCTTAGGGTGCCAAGTGTCACCCCACTTAAAATGGGTTAAGGAGGGAAAAGAAAGTTTTTCCTTCCTAAGGTGACAAGTGTCCTCCCGCTTCAAGTGGTTAGAGGAGGGAAAATAACTCCTTCCTAGGATGACACGTGCCCGCCCCCCCCCGCCCCCCCCCCCCCCCCGCCCCACTTCAAGTGGTTAGAGGAGGAAAAACAAATCCTTCTTCTTGGGGTGACATGTGTCCCCCCACTTAAAGTGGTTAAAGGAAGGAAAATAACTCTCTCCCCTAAGGTGAGATGTGTCCCCCCACTTTAAATGGTTAGAGGGAAAATAGTCCTCTTGTTAGAATAGGACAAGTGGCATTCCCTCATAAATAAGTGGGACACCTCACAAGAAATTAATTAAAATGGATTTATCCTACTGTTCCACTAAATGGGCTCTAATGCAGGCCCATAAATGCTTATTGCATTATAAATAAGCCCAAATAACTTAGGGCCTGTTGTTGATTAAACTAGACTGCAGGCCCCTTTATTTATTAAAATGTTTCAACCCACCAATAGGATTGACTGGACTTATAAGAAAGCCCTTTTCTCTTCTTTATTATTATTTTTTTAAGCTGTGACTGGGAGTATCTTAATAACCTACTCCCGGTCTAGCAAATTTAAGGACTTAACAAGTTGAAATCAGGATTAAGTAAATTTCTCTCTCCTTATTCCATGATGGTGAAATCCTAATGTGTCTTGAAACAGTTGATGCAAGTAATTTTGCTTTTCTGGTACAGTTTTTTTGCTTTTTCCTTTTCTTTCCTTTTTATTCCCCTTTTGGTTGGTGAGGAACTGTGGTTTCAGCATTATAACTACTACTACACAATGTAATGTTTTCTCAGGATGATCCCAACTGTTGATTCGGAAGACTTCATTTGGATGATAAGGAACAATGTGCAGGTACATGAACTAGAAGAGAACATAAAATCACTGGATTATTGGACTGCAGGGAAGGAATGGCTATGACCAACCCAACCGGGTAAGCAATCTGTATTGTGATAATTGTGGTTGATGATTGATCATGTGGTGGTTTTAATTGACCTTGTTAAAAGTTAGAATCGGAATTAATGAAGATGGCTATGGAATGGTGACAGTGGCAGTGCTGAAGGTGATGGGTACAACCCAAATACAACCCATTTCCAAGGATACATACAGAGAAAAAAGTCAAAAACTGAACAGTTACATTCAAACAAACAAATTTATATTTTTTATTACATGCTCCTGAGATTATAATATTCACCGATCGATCCCTTCAATCTTGTCTTCAACTTCTGAATACAATTGCCTCAACCTCTCAATGTTTTGCTCGGATGTCTCCCAATACCCACGTCCATTTGCCTCTAGGAAAGTCTGCACCAGCTTCCTGAATGAGTTTGGGTTGGTGTTCATTAGCCTGTTAAGCATCTCTTCATCTTGGATGAATGTTGAATTTGCTTCGTCATACACCCAGTTGTCAACTTGGCCTGAGGTGGCACTCCAACCAACTGTAGTAGTAAGTCGCTTCTCAATCTCACGTACTCCCTCATACCCACTGGCCATCATACCTTCATACCATTTCGGATTGAGTAATTTGGTGCGTGCATCAAGCCTTACAGTGTCTGCCAAAGTTCGGACTTGGGCATTGGCCGTTGTTGTGTCAGCAATGTATGCACTTGGCTTCTTACCATCCTTTCTGAGGCTTTGGACAAGATTGGTGGGGTCTGAATCAAAGTAGTGGCTCACATCAGTGAGTGATATTTCAGATGAGTCAAGGTTTTGGAATGTGGCATCAGCAGTGCTAAGTGCCATCTCAAAGACCTTGCGCTTCTCAGTCATCCCTGCACCAGGGGCATCACAGTCAAAAGCAAATGACTTGCGGCTCAAATACATGTCCTGAAGCTGTTTTTCATCATTCCATGATGAGTTTTCAACAGCCAGATTAATGTTTGAGGAATAGGACCCTGAGGCATTGGAGAAGACACGAGTTGCAGCCTCACGTAGACCAATTCCAAGGGCCTCTGCCTGCTGTGTGGCATGCTTCTTGACATAGTTTTGGTCATCTGGTTCATCTAGTTCTGCAACCATCTTCACTGCACTGTCTAGGAGGTTCATCTATGGGAAAAAAAAAATAAAATTATAAACAAGAGTCAACAAAAACAAACAAACTGAAATTATGTTTAAGATAACCTCAACTGAAGTGGTTTTATGAGATCTCCTCAATTGACTGTGCTAATGGTTTTCAAATAATGAGATAGCAATTTGATGAGTGCTGGAAGCAGGATCTATTGTCTTTTCTTCTTTGTTTTTTGACTCCCTTACCCCAACTTAGGTCAGGTATTGGCTCCCCGCATTATGGTCAATCAAATTTTGATCAGATAGGACATATTATTGCTAACGAAAACCAATTACTAGTCATGTATTTATCAAAGTAAGTGTAGTCAGAAAGAGAGAGAAGAACATATAAGTTAGACTTTGTGCTCTGAATATTAGCTACCAATGGTGTATGGTATGACCATCATGGAAGAGGAGATGGGACAAAGGCTATATGGCATGTCTCTCATGCTAAAAAGTAGAACAGATTGGATGATTTCACATTTATATTCTTCCAGACTTTCTAAAAGAACCCTATATATGTAATGCTTTTCAACATCCACTTGGTCAGTGCTTGTCTAAAGAGACCTCAAACCCCATATATGGTACTTCAGCATCAAAACTCTATTACCAGAGTACCATTGTATTCAAGTAATACCAAATGAATGGGAGAAATGTAAAACTAATACATAATAAATATTGATAAATATACCTGATTGATGAAGAGATCCCTGAACACCCCTGAGCAATTGACAACCACATCAATCCTAGGCCGTCCAAGCTCTTCAAGACTGACTGGCTCCACCCTATTTACACGGCCCAAGGTATCGGAAACTGGTCTTACCCCAATCATCCAGAATACTTGAGCTAATGACTCCCCATAGGTCTTGATATTATCAGTACCCCATAGAACCAGTGCAACGGTCTCAGGATACTGTCCTCCATTATCAGACTTCTGCCTCTCAAGCAACCTATCCACTACCACCTTTGCACTCTGCATTGCTGCTACCGTTGGTATAGATTGTGGATCAAGTGCATGAATGTTCTTACCTGTTGGCAAAACCTTTGGGTTCCTGATTGGATCTCCACCTGGTCCTGGTTCTACATAACTACCTTCCAGAGCTTGCTTTAAACTCCCTAGTTCATTATCAGCCACAAATAACTTCAAGCACTCCCCTAGGAACTCAAACAAGGTCCTAAGCTTCTCTCTGTCAGCCCTGTAGAACTTTGTATTTGACAAGTATTGCGCCCAAGGCTCATTCAAACCAAACCCAAGGATTGAGCTCAATTTGTTAGCCACATCAACTACTTGGCCCTTTTTATTTGTGGTCCTTTCCACAAAGGCTGATATTGCTCCACGTGATGTTTCTGTTATCTGATGCAATAGCTCCACATCCTTTAGTATACCCTTGTCACTTCCTCTATATACACCTTCTATATCCCTTCCTACTGTCTCAGCTAATACTGCTGGGAGTGAGGATATCCCATCTTCTGGGCGATCTAGAGCAGCAATATTGACTAGTGTGGCAACTGCTTCCATGGCTGATGGTGGCTCACCAATGACATGAAGACCACATGGCAGTAAGCGGGATTCAATCTCCATGATCTTGGAGTAAACCTTCCCAATCACAAGGTCTCGCTCTTTGGCTGAGAGTTCCTCCCCTTCTTCAGGAAGCTTTACATCCTTGTCGAGGTTGCATTGCTTTGCAGTACTGATGATGGAACTCACAATCTGTGGCCCACGACCAGTATCTTTAAGTGACTGGTAGGAAGATATCAGCTCACTGAGTTGCTTGAGGCCCTTGTAGAGCCCAGCATTCTCTGCAGGAGGTGTCAAGTAGCTAATGGTATTGGCATAACTGCGACGCTTGGCAATTGTTGCTTCAGATGGGTTGTTAGCAGCATAGTAGTATACATTGGGAATGTTCCCAATGAGACTGTCAGGGTAACATACATCACTCATCCCAACTTGTTTTCCAGGCATGAACTCAAGTGAACCATGAGTGCCAAAGTGGAGGACAGCATCAGCCTTGAAGATTTTCTCAACAAAGGAGTAATATGCAGCAAACCCATGGTGTGGGCTGGCTGATTTGGAGAACAGGAGCCGCATTGGATCACCTTCATATCCAAATGTAGGCTGCACTCCAATGAAAACATTTCCATACTGTTTTCCGTATACCAAAAGATTCTCACCATCAGAATTTAAATTGCCTGGTGGCTTGCCCCAGCTCTCTTCCAGTGCAGTGACATAGGGAGTGAGACTTTGGTATTCCCGAACACCCATCTTGTATGCAATATTGAGGTTTGGGCTGCTGAACTTTGCCTCCTTGTCATGAATGATATCTTCAATCAGGGCTTCAGCTGTCTCAGGCAGACCTTCAACATTATATCCATCCCTTTGGAGTTCTTTTAGGACAGAATAAATGGACGCAAAGACATTCAGATAGGCAGCTGTTCCAACATTGCCTTTGTCAGGTGGGAAGCTAAAGACAGTGATTGCAAGTCTCTTCTCCACCTACAGTCATACACCAGCATAGTCTTAGACATGCATATCTTGTATTGACTTTATAACATAATTCTTTATACTACTTAATCATAGGAAAAACTTCTTGAGGATCAGCTATTAAGGACCAAAAAAAACCTTGAAGGGTAGTTTTATATCCTAAGCGCTAGAAATCAAAGTATTCCAAACCAGATAAGAACACATTGTGCTTGAAATGTAAATCAAAGTCACATCAACAGAATACATTATCACTTATTACATCCTGAAACCAGATGTTGCAATAAAGTATAACTGTCCTATAATAGTATTTTGATACAATTATGAACAACTCCATATTCAAGCAATTGCTTTGAAAAAGCATACTTTTTGATGATTTACAAAAGGCAGTATTGTTCATTGCTGCTGATAAACATAGCTTACTTCTCAAGTTTTTACTCTACTTTCCATTAGTATCAATAAGCTGTATATTTTCAATAAGGTATCCTCTTTGAAATGAATATAAAGCAATGAAATATCTAGCAACCATGAGGAATGAACTGATTCCATTTTAGTTTTTCATGGCAACAATTAAGCAAACCAAAATATAGTCGTAACCATATCCTCAAGGAGAAAAGTGGATACAAGTCCATTTCTTCAATCCCAAAATGACCTCATGTTGAAATTTTACCATCCCTAAAATGAACCCATTTCTGATAATAAGGTTGTAACTTTAATAGAATTATGTTATCAAGGTAGTTTGGGAGAGAAATAGCAGCAGTAGCATTCACACTTAACTTGTGATACCACCCTCCCTGTAGCTTTGACAGATTGTTGGTGAAGCTGTTTTTTTTTTTTGTGTAATTGGAATCTCTAATTTAGATTATAAAGATCCCTTTTGTGGCTTAATATCATCAACACATGAAAATTTAAAGAAGGTAACAACAAAGTGACTCTTGCTAGCAACCTTGAACAAATTACCTTTGATTTCCTTTTGAGTTCAGCCCAATTGATTGACCTGGTGCAGAGCTGCTCCACCCTCTTATGAAGAGCATGCGATTTCCCTGAAAAACATAGTGCATCAAAAGTGCCAATAAATTGTTAAAAGACTGAAAAAGCACAAAAGGAGTAAGATGGATCATATTGATGAGTAGATAAAAAATGAACAATAAGGGAGCAAAAGAAAAACAGGGAAAATAAGAATACAAAATCAGATCACTATGGGAGCACATCTAGAAGTAAAGAAAAAAAAAAAACAAACCACACCACTGTAAACAGTTCATAAATAGCATTGAAATATTGAAAGACGTAAATAACAATAATAGAAGAAAATGCTAAATAATGACAGAAAAATGAGAAAGAAAATACAGAGCAAAGAAACTTATGAAAAATAATTAAAAGACAAATCATATACCAGTTCTAGGATCACGACCAGAGAAAACAATGGGTTCCATCCCGCCATCCAGCTCAGGGAGAGCAACCTGCAAAGCCACCTGAATTGGATGCAACCCAAGAGTACTATTTAACCACTCTTCTGTTGTCTGAAAAACTAATGGCAGTGCGACAATATATGGCACATCAAGCTTCCTCAATGCCTCAACAGCTCTGGGATGATCCTGCCTTGCAGGTCCTCCAACGAGTGCAAATCCTGTAAGTGACACCACAGAGTGTACAAAAGGTTTTTTGGTGACTGGATCAATCAAGAACTTCTCCACTGGCCCTGAGAAATCAAGCCCACAAGCAAATATAGGTATCACCTTGGCTCCCCTTGCTTCTAACTCCATGATTACAGCCACGTAATGACTCTCATCACCAGTAACAATGTGGCTTCTCTGTAAAATCAACCCAACAACAGGAGCATTCGGATCCTTCAGCTTCTCATTAGCATCCTTTCTGGTCCCATACCAATTCAAGTACTCCTTCACATCATCATACATGCAAGGAGCCAGAGGGTGCCACATCCCACTGTCCAAGAACACAACCGGATCAGCATACTCAACCTTAGTCCCTTTCAGCGCCGGAACGTAAGATCCAGAAATCATTTTGATGAAATTTTGTAAATTATCCGGCGACCCTCCTAGCCAGAATTGCAAACTAAGTATATACAGCCGAGCATCTTGAGCCTTATCGCTGGGTAAGTACTTGAGAACCTTGGGCAAAGTCCTCACGAGCTTCAACATATTATCTGCAAAACCTGCGGACGATTTCTTCTTCTTAAAGAGCTGAAAGAAGGGACTCTTCGATTGCCCGAGCTGTGACATACTGAATGAGCCCAACTTGTTAAGTCTCATTACTTCGGGCATTGAAGGGAACACCAGAACTGCATCCAGTCTATCTCTCTCCTTCTCAACAGCGGCCTTAATCTTCCTCGCAAGCTCCTCGACGAATATAAGAGAACCAATGAAGATGTTAGCATCCTCAATATCTTTACAGAATGTCTGGTAAGTGGATTTGTCTCGAAGCTCTTCGACCAAGTAGCCAACAACTTCAAACGAAGCGTACTTGCCGCTGCTGTTAAGGGACCTCACAGCAGCCGAAAGGGAAGACTGATATTGAGCTTCGAGTACTACATAGACGATTTTAACTCTGGGCAGGTCAGGATTTTGGTCGGGGAGGATTCGACGGACCTCGGGTGTGGTCTGGGTGAACAAACCATTGCCAATTGCAGCACATTTTACTCTCATACCAGCTCTACTGCTGCTACAACCTTGATTGAGCTTCTTGGGTAGGAAGGAATGAAGAAAAAAATGCTTTTGAGAAAGAGAGGAGAGGTGTTCTACCTTGGAGGCGGGTGATGTGAATGGTGAAGACACCAGGGACGCCATTGTTGAGGCTGGTGCCACAGATACACTGCTCTGTCTCTTGAACAAACACAGGGACAGAGAGCTTGGGCTCCAGAACAGAGATCGTAAAAGAAAAAGAAACAGAAAAAAAAATCTTTTCGATAATCTCTGGTTTGATTATCCTCTTCTACAGTTCTTTTCTTCTCGACTTGTGAATGTGTGTACAATGCGCAAATGTGCGGCTAGAAGTGAAGGCTGGAATTTGAAGCAGCAGTTTTCTTGGGTGGTGGGGTGGGGACGGACACGTGGGGAGGAGGTGGGTTGAAAAGGACTGGATATTTCTTAAACTTCGTGGATATTTCTTAAACTTGCAATTTAATGGATTTTGTTAAGTGGAAACTGTGTTTTATCTATCTTTTGGGAAGCTCCGTGGGTTCTTCCTATTGGTGGGTTTGGATTTCCAAATTTAGTAAGGCTAGTGAGAGCAGGAAGAGAGGATGGATGGAGCTGAGAGATGGAAATAAAATCTTCTATTTTCACCTTTTCTTCCAAATGGGGTCATGTATGCAGCCTTTGTTCCAACTGCAAGTGAGCCTCACACACATGTATCCTACAGTGATTCTCTCTCTCATAAACTATCCCAAAAGAAGAAACTTGCAATTGACCATCAAAGAATAGATGGGTAATGTCTGCAATAAGTTCAGGACACAGGACTTTAAATGTGTCAGGATCTCCTTAACTTGCCGCTTGTCATATGTTTTAAGAATCAGGCCCCACCATGGGATGAGCCTAAAATGTATACGCATAAGAAGTTTTTTTTTTATCACTAATAGATTCATTAAATTCATTGAAACAACAAAATAATAGTTACAATAAGAAATACAAACACTCTTATCTTCCAAATATAAATTAAGTCCTCAAGAAAAGAAGAGAAAAGGAAAAGAAGGAACAGTTAAATTACAACTTGGCCCAAAACATTGATTCCTTTTTTATCTCTTGTTTAGCTAATCCATCAGCTACAAAATTAGCTGATCTTTTAACTCAATTCATCCTGACTTCTATCTTTTGGACCAGCCACTTGAATTTCCTCTTCTCATTGTTGTAATTCCATAAACCACTGTTGTCTTTAATCAGCCACCTTATCACCACCTCTGAGTCCTTTTCAATTATGAGTTTTCTGATATTCATCTCTTTAGCTTTTTGGACTCCTTCCATAATTGCCAAGATCTCATCTCTAAGGGAGTTACCCACTCCAATTGGACTTGAGAACAGGGTAGAATTAATCATGTTCTCATCCCTAAAAACACCCCCAATCCCTGATTGTCTAGGATTCCCCTTACAACTCCCATCAAAGTATAATTTTAAGAAACCAGCAAGTGGGGGGACCAAGACACCCTCATTACTGATTTGGTCTATGTGCAGTTTGCAATCTCACCCCACTTCCTCAACATGTCATCCATTGTATAGTCTGTAAATAGCTCTAAAGATTTCAACCACTATACAGCCCTTATATGGATCATAGCCCTCAATTCTTCAGCCCCTCTCTCAACTTCTAAGAAGATCCTGAAATTTCTTTCTTCCCATAATAACCAACATATTTCAGCCCTCTGTCCTCTCCACATAGTCTTTCCCCTTTTCATGCGCCACCTAAAAAAAGAAAGGGAGAAGAAACTTTACAAATCTAATGGAGGGCTCCACCTACGCCCAAAGAGAAAAAAAGCCCACTCCCAAATTGACTTTGCAAATTGGCAAGACACCAATAAGTGAAAACTAGTCTCCCCATCTGCTTTGCAAAGAACACATCAATGAGGTGACAAGCAAGTATTGGGTCTCTTCTTTTGGAGCAAATCACCAGTATTGAATATTTCCAGATAGGTTTCCCAACAAAAACTGCCAACCCTAGGAGGAATTGGTCTGCACCAAACCTCATTAATCGAGAAAGGGGAGGTCGCAAGACTGGTGGACTGGCATAAGACTTTGAAGAAGGAAGCACAAGAAAAAGAGCCCATGGGGGTAGGGGTCCAAATTCTAGAGTCCACCTTAGAGGGGTCTAAGAAAACATTTTCAAGAAGTTCAAGTAGGCTCAAAATACTGTCGATGTCTGAGTCCCTCATAGCCCTCCTCAGACCTAGGTTCCACCCAAACACAGAGCTAGAAGAGAAAGGGGTGATAAAAGAAGAAATTGGCTCATTTTTAAAATTAGAGAAAGCATACAAAGAAGGAAATTAGTCCTTAAGAGTTACATTCCCCACCCAAGTTTATTTCCAGAATTTTATGGAGTTACCTGAATTCAAATCATACCTGACAAGAGGGAAAAAAAACTAGTAGCAGATCATGAATGGCTTTCCAACGTGAGGTGCTTGTGGTCTTAGCTTTGATTCTAGCTACAGGTTAGGTAAGGCTTGGATGGGAGTGGTCTCTTTGAAAGACAAAGAGAGGTCGATGAGTAGGGAAATTGGGTTTTTAGGCTAAGGATGCTAGGGTAGGGAGTTGAAGCCAAAGAGTGCTTGGGTGCTAGATGCTGAATGTTGAGTATCAAATGAATTTCAATACAAGAAGGATCTCTATTTATGGGAGAGATCCCGAGATCCTAAAAGGTAGGAGATAAAGGTACTTGTAACATATCGGGAAAGGGAATATTGGATTTTCTATCAATCATTAAGTGCGCCACTAGGGTTTTACCATGTGTTTCATGAGGCTTTCCCGAGGATTGGCATTTAATGACATCACAACTTGGTGGGCGGTGTCTTGTTAACCCTATGTGGCATCTTGCCATGTCTTTTGATGGTATATGTTCTACGTGGCTCTGGGCACGTGTGGGCCTAGCCATGGGCTCGGCCTAGTCTTCTCTTGGTTTGGGTCACGAGTGGGCTCATAAGCCGTGAGTTCATCGTGCGTTTAGCGAACCATCAATTTATCGCACGTTCGAACAGGCGGGGGGCCTTGTCCTGGGTTCGATCGTGGTTTCCTTTGGTTCGGGCATCGAGTGGGCTCGGTGAACCACGGGTTTATCGCAATTTTGTAGTACGCATTGTGAGTTCATCACAAAGCTTATGGTGCGTTACGAGTTCACTACAGCAAGAAGGTTGTTTGCGGGTTGCTCGCATGCAACCTTGTGGTGTTAGTTTCAGTATTTGGTGTTCTCTGAGGGTCTGAGAAAACACTATATACCTACACCAGCATCCCATCCATTTTTCTCCATCCCATGTATGCTTACCACTATTCTAGCCCATAGCTTTTCCTGCTCCAAAGGAAACCTCCACAACCACTTCCCCAAAAGGGCCATATTGTTTTTTCTAATGTTCCTAAGCCCCAGACCACCATAGATTTTACTCCTAGTCACCACCTTCCAGCTAACTCTATGGTCCCTCTTCTCCTCTCCAAGCTCCCAAAAGAAATCTCTCATCAACCTCTCCAATCTAATAGAAACCTTCACTGGAATTTTGAACACTGATAAGAAATAAATGGATAAGTTTGCTAACATGGCCTTGATCAGTGTAGTCCTCCCACCAAGAGAAAGGTAATTCTTTTTCCAAGACATAAGTCTTTTTTCAAATCTTTCCACCACTGGGTTCCGGAAACTCTCTCTCTTAGGATTGTCACCTAAGGGTAACCCTAGATAACTCAATGACCATCCTGAAACTTCACACCCAAGCACTTCTGCACTCTCCCTAATCTTTCCCTCCTCCATATTCACACCCACTACATAACTTTTCCCAAAGTTCACCTTTAAGTTTGACATTTGCTCAAAGAGCTGAATCACTAGTTGCAAGTTCCTGATAAAATTCACATTACCTCCTTCACAAAACAAGATCGTATCATCAACAAATTGTAAGTAAGTGAGTGGGATGTCCTCCCTTCCAACCCTCCTACCTCTAATGAGGCCCCTAGAGTCTACTCTATGAATCAGTTTCCCTAGGATATCAGCAACTAGTAAGAACAAGAAAGGAGATAAGGGGTCTCCCTGTCTTATACCCCTAATGGCTGGAAAGAAATCTATCACTGTTCCATTCACTAGCATTGAATAATGACAATTCCGAACACAACCCATGATCCATTTGCACCATCTAGCCCCAAACCCCAATTTGGTTATAACTTTCCTAAAAAATTCTCAATCCAACAAGTCATAAGCCTTCTCCAGATCCAACTTACAAACCACTCCCTTCCTTTTATCCTTCTTAAAATTCTCCACACTCTCCTTAGCAATGAGAATTTGATCAGTAATCTGTCTTCCACTCACAAAGGCACCTTGATTTTGTTCAATGATGTTTGGCAGTACCTCCTTTAGTTTCAAAGATAACACCTTTGCAATGATCTTGTACAGGTTACTTACCAAACTGATTGGTCTAAAGTCCCTTGGGTGTAAAGCTTCTTTCTTTTTCGGAATCATAGCTATAAAAGTGGAGTTCACCCCCGGATTAACAATTCCTTTCCTATGAAACTCCTCAAAAACCAACAGAAGGTCATCTTTCAAAATATCCCAATAGTCTTGATAAAAAACCATGTTGAACCCATCCGGCCCTGGAACTTTTATCTTGTCCATAAAAAACATAGCCTCCTTAATCTCTTCCTAGTCAAACTTTCTTTCCAATCTTCTCCTGTTATCCCCCTACATCTAGCAAGTTCAATCCTTCACTCCTCTCTTCCTTGCATATCACTATGGGCCAATAATTCGAGGTCACCCTAGGTAGAGCTCTAGATGCCAAGTTCCCCCAATGTTCTTTCCAGTCCAAAGAGAACAAGAACCTATCTAGCCTAGAACATATGAGCCTAGATTGGAGATTTGACCAAGTAAATGTTTTCTGGGCTAGAGGTATCTCCTTAAGCTCAAAGGCATCCACAAACATGTTAAACTTCCTCATGCTAGTTGTCACCCTCTAATTAGTCTTATTGGTTTCCTCTAAGTATCTGATTACATTGAAATCCCCACCCACACACTAAAGCCCATCCCACAGTCCTCTTACATCAGCAAATTCCTCCCACAATTCCTTTCTCTTTATAGTCATTTGGTCTATAGACATTTTGTAAGCACCCACACATATCCATCCTCCTACTGTTTGAACTTCATGGAAATTGAGTATTTTCCAATCAGTTCCTCCAAGCTTTCAACAATGTCCTTCTTCCACATTGTCAATACCCCCCCTGAAGCATCCCATGAGGGAGTAGCCACCCAACTAATCCCCCTACCTTTCCATACACTCCTTGCCCACCTATTATTAAACTCTATTCTCTTGCACTCTTGTAACGGTACAATGTCTGGGTCATACCTCTTTATTACCTCTTTTATTGTCACTATTTTCCTTGCACTTCCTGTTCCCCTCACATTTCAACTAAGTATCTTCATTCTCACTTCTTTCTTAGTTCCCTTTTACACCTAACCACTACTTTCCTCCTTTCCTTCTATCTCCTTTTGCCCCAAACTTCTTGCCACCTTCCACATCTCTTTTCAATCTCTCAACTTCACTTAATTTTCTCTTCTTTGTTCTGACCTCCTTCCTCTTCTGTAGGCCCTCTTTCAGCACATTCAGGTCTTCTAATCTACATCCCAACTTCCCTACAAAATCTGCTATCAAATCCTCTTGCTCAGATTCCCCCCACTGTCATTTCTACACATTCCCCTCCAACCCTACCCTCCTCTCCTCTAGTCCCTCCCCTCTTCTCTCATCTCCATCCTTCCTCCTTATCATATTACCTCCCTCCTTCATTATGCTCTCCACATAATCCTTTCCAACCCAACCCTCCTTTCCTTCCCTTGTCTCCAGTGATCCCTCCCCTCTTTTCTCTTCTTCACCCCTCCATATTATATTTCCTTTCACTTCATTAAATACTCTTTCAATAATTTTTCACACTTTCTCATTTCTATACCTCCCTCCCCGCACCTCTCCACTGTCCTTCAATCCCCTTTCCAAAACCTTAGGAGACTCACCACCTTGATTGACTACACATACATGGACTGCAAGACATGGAGTGGGAGCAGAATCTGGAACAAAGGACACAGAAAATGCATTAGTAGCACAAACTGAATTCACTTGGTTACCTAGGTTTGAGAGAGAGATTGGAATAAGACTATTCTCGGCCTCCGTTCCTTGTTCTATAGGTTGGTAAATATCTATCTCCCTGAGTTGGTTGGAAAGTTCTTCTGTCCTTTGGTAAACATGGTGATCTTTCCTCTATACCCCTAATTCACCCATAATTGGTATGTTCCTGCTTTGCTTCAGGTTCTCCTAATTTACCCTTTCTTTTGTGCCTTGCACAATCTGAAGTCTTAGGTATTGGTTATTCCATTTAATGCCTTCATCCTTACATGTTTCTTGGAGTCTAGGGCTTCTTCCTTCCTTTGTTTGACCTTCCTGATTGCCTTTTTCATGCCTCCCTTTCTACTCTAAGTCACCATGAAATAGACTTGCAATGTTCCACCTTCCCATGTCACCTGCACCATAGCCACCTTCATCATTTACGCTACCAATACTAGTACCATCATCTAAGCCATCACCCGATTCTTCTTCGTCTACACTACACAATACCCATCCTCTGTCCGCCTCCTCCCTCTCTTCGGCTCCCTCCCTTGCATACCTTGGGTTTGGCTTCTCTAAGAAGTGTCTCAAGGGGCTCACCTCCTCAATGTTTCAGCGAGGGACCCATTATAAGAAATTAGCAATAATAAAATGATATTTTAACCATTTGAAGAAAATTTTCTTCATTTGTCAAATCGAATATGGTAATAGTTTTAATTAATAACCTCTTTGCATCTTGATTTTTGTTCTAGCAGATCTTACAGCTAGGAGTCCAGGACCCATTTGATGGTGGGTGCCTTTGGTATCAAACAAGGCATGTGGCCAGCAGATTCGAACTTCATCTGAATAGGTCCAGGTCCTAACCCATCTGTGGGTTCTCTAATTTCTGCCCATAAACCCAAGATATACCCTTAACATTAAGCTTTTTTTGCAACTTTTTGAGGGTGGATTTTTTAGGGTCCAAATACTGAATAAACTTGTGGACCTTTATACTTTTAATATTAATATAGTATACCCTTTATAGAAAAAAGGCTAAGAAAATACTATCAATTTCTTATGAGGGTTGTGTATTCAAATCTATTTTTAGATTGGACCACTTTTTTGAAAAAAAAAACATTGATTTGGTTAAAGAATTATTGATTTAGATAGTCAAACTACTAAATTGTTTGATCCGATCAGTGGTTTACGATTTAATTATAAATATTTAATTTTTTAAGATTATTAACAGAGAAAAAAGATATTGAAAGATGTGATGATGGGCAAAACTAGCACACCAATCATCTCACACCATGTGTCACCTTGGAAGCCTCGAGACCTACAAGAATGATAGGTTGGGACTCATCCGCCATTAGGGCGGGTTCATGTTTTATCGAGGAACCTTGGGAGGTTATCAACATCGGTTCAAGTGGACCGACCAAGGCCCCAGTTCTGCCTCAAACACCTTGGGACACCCAGATGACCCAAGCACCAGATCGGTACTCTGGCTCCATAAGTCCGACATACCATATCAACACGAGGGATGCATTTCAAGGCACTCAATCCCTCCAAGATCCTCAAGGAATGTTGAACACCTAACGGTAATGGCAGGAGTCTCCCCACTTCTTAGGGAAACAACAAGCGGCTCATCCGAAGAATGCTCCCAAGGGCCCTTAAGAATCCGATCGTTAAGGTCCATTACTTCCGAGAATCTCGGAAGCACCTTGATCACCCCTTGTCTCTATAAAAGGGGAAGACATTCACCCTCACAGGGTAAGCTCTTAAAAGAAGAAGAATTCACATACTTTGCTCTCTCTACTCGGAGTTCTGATTTAGATCATTTAGCTCGACACTAACTTTATCGTCGGAGCTCCCTCGCCTGGGCTTACAACCCAAGGTCTCTGATATTCTCTCTCTTGCAGGCCTCTAGACAGAGTTTGTGCCACTTCTTACTCTCACACTACAATCTGAGCAGATTGAGCCACATCAATTGGTGTCATCTATGGGAACTGATTGAAAAGCCACCTCTACCTCCCACTACTTTCAGTATCAGCTCTCCTAGTGTGATCAACATGACTTCACACAATGGAAAGGACTCTCAAACCAACACCACTAGAGCAACACACATAGACCCCGTAATAATCTCGACAGGGGTTGACATCCAACAGTTTTAGGAGTTGATGACCTACATATGGGGGATCGACCTTTGAATGCAAACATGGGAACAACGCATGGCTGCCATGGAACAACCCTTTACGCAAGCACCAGCACAAGACCTCTACCGAACACCAACCAACAAGCCCCTAAATGGCAAAGACCAACCCCAGAACAATGACAAGCAAGTCACTAACGCGGGTGATCATGGTAAGTAGGTCACCTCAAATGACAACTGCCAACATTTACAAGCCCGCTCCCTAAGGAGCCATACACAGACAATTACGTCGAAGCAGCAAGATCCGACATACATTTCCAAAAGCACAGATAGAAAAGAAACCACCTCACTCGAAACTAAGGCATCCATCCTACTGAATGGCCAATTTGCAATGTGAGTCATGTGACAGACCCAAGAGGCGTCCACGTCACACCTCGATGCTAGACTGCTCAGGACCTTGTGTGGAATAGAATGCCACCAGCACTCAGTTGGAAAGCCATGCAGAAACCTCTAGCATCCCCGAACTCACTCGCCCCTCTCCTTTGTCCACTGAAATCCTCTCCAAGCCTCATCCAAAGGACTTCAAGACACCGAACCCCAAAAATTATGATGGTACAACTAACCCTATGGACCACATAGAAAGATGCTAGACTCTCATACCTCTATATGGGGCCACAGAGGCTAGTATATGTATGGCCTTCCCTACCACGTTCCACCAGATAGCTCGAATGTGGTATTCAAGGCTCACACCAGGCTCCATCACCACTTGGAAACAGTTTTCCAACCTATTCATCTTTCACTTTGCCACTAACCGAAGGCACACCAAGACCGTGGCGATCTTGATGTCTATTCATTAGCGTTCTAGAGAAAGTATCCAAGAGTACATCCCTAGATTCAATTTGGAATGTTTGCAAGTTCAAGACCTTAATCAAGCAGTGCAGGTCACCGCAACAACTTATGGATTGTAAGATCAATTCCTCAGTGTCTCCCTAGCCAAGAATCCCCCTTTGAACATGAAGAGCTTCCTTGACCACACCTAGAAATACATAAACGAAGAAGAGCTCATGGCGGATCAAGGTGACTAGGGAGATAGGAAGAGGAAGGATCGGGATGAGAACCATGGAGAAAGCAGCAAGAGAGGAAGGATTGGGACGACATGAGCACAGCATAGGTCATCCAAAAGGTCAAAGTTGACAATCAAACAGTCGCAAACTCCCCCAGTCAAGTACAGTAGTTTTACACAACTCAATGCAAAATGAGGGGAGATTCTCATGCAAATTAAGAAGGTAGTGTACCTGAAGTGGCCACCTCACATGAAGGGGAACCCAGAAAATAGGAACTGAGACAGGTATTGCCACTTCCATAAGGCCAAGGGCCATGACACCAAATACTATTGAGATCTCAAAAACGAGATCGAGGAGTTAATCAGAAGGGGCTACCTAAAACAATTCATAAAGAAGGAAGAATGTGTGCCAAAACAGCCGAGGAACCAACGCAATGAGACTGATTGCCGACTGAAGGACCGGTTGTGGTCAGATGCAGTACCTCGGTGGGTAAAAAATTCGTTAAGGAATTACAACATGAAGAAGAGAATCCACCCAAAAAACCAAGGTCAGAAGACATCATTTCCTTCACTGAAGATGACCTCTAAGGAGTATATTTCCCACACGATGATGCGTTGGTCATGAAGCTCATCATTACAAAGTATAAGGTGAAGCACATACTCATAGATAGTGGAAGCTCGACCAATATCTTGTTCTTGGAGTTCTTTAAGAAGATGAAATTGAATTAGAATGACCTAACCCCAATCAACATGCCTTTGGTCAATTTTAGCAAGGATGTTGTGCGCCCTATGGGCAAAATAAATCTATTGGTTTCAACGAGGACTGCACCGAATAGGCAGAGGCTCAAAGATGACTTCTTGATAGTTGATTCCCTATCTCCCTACAATGCCATTATAGGCTACCCTTTACTCTATGCCCTCTGAGCTGTGGTATCAACATACCACCTTGGAATGAAATTCCCGACCAAGCATGGGGTCAACATAGTTAGAGGGGACCAACTCAAGTCTCGCAAATGTTATGTGGAGGCCCTGAATGGAAAGGGCAAAGAATCTTTGGTTATTGACATCGATCTCGACCCACTTAAACAACCCAAGGAAGAGCGTGGTAAGCCCATCGTGGAAATAGTCCTAGTTCCTTTCTTTAAGACCGATCTGGAAAAGAGAGTGCAAGTTGGGTCACTTCTTGAGAAGCTCCAATGCGCCAAACTGGTAAGATTCCTATCCTTAAACTCTCGATGTTTTTGCTTGGTCAGCCACCGACATGCCCGGCATAGACCCCTCTGTGATAATCCAAAAACTAAATGTGAACCCTTTGGTCAGACCCAGAAAAGGAACATTGCCGCTGATTAGTGGAGAACCATTGATGAGGAGGTTGGGAAGCTCCTAGATGTTGGCTTCGTTAGAGAAGTTGAGTATACAGAATGGATTGCTAACGAAATGCTCGTAAGAAAAGGCGAATGGAAAATGGCATATGTGCGTAGATTACACTGACCTCAATAGAGCCTACCTCAAAAATTATTTCTCGCTCTCTCGGGTAAACTGGCTCGTAGATGCCACCTCAGGGTTTGAACTACTAAGTTTCATGGATGCCTACTCAAGCTATAACCATATTTCGATGGACACCGCCGACCAAGAAAAGACCACCTTTGTAATTTAGATCGATCTGTACTGCTATAAGGTCATGCCCTTCGGCCTTAAAAATACCGGAGTGACCTATCAAAGACTTGTAAGTAAATTTTTTTCTGAATTAATAGAGATAAAATTGAAGTGTACATCGATGATATGGTCGTAAAGAGTCATTTTTCCAACTCTCTCTTGGGTAATTTCTTGGGCTACATAGTAACTCGACGTGACATCGAAGCTAACCCAGAAAAGATCCAAGAAATTTTGGACATGTCACCACCTCAATCCATCAAGGAAGTCTAGAGACTTATCTATTAGGAGGTTGCCGCCCTCATCCACTTCATGTCTAGGTTGGCAGGGTAGTGCCTCCCTTTCTTTCAAGCAATAAAAAAAGCTTAGGACTTCCAATGGACGGAGGAGTTCCAATTTGCATTCGAGGGACTCAAGCTCTATCTGAGCTCGTTGCCATTATTGACAAGGCTAGAGTAGGGTGACAAGCTCATCTTGTACTTATCTCCTAGAGAAGAAGTCATCAGCTTTGTACTAGTCTGAGTAGCTGACAAGGTACATTGGCATGTTTATTATGTAAGCAAAGTCTTACATGCAGCCAAGACCTAATACCCTAACATCAAGAAGCTCACTTTTGTGCTTATCATCTTGTCCAAGACCTACTTCCAGGTCCATACCATTATTGTACTCACCAACTAGCACTCACCAAGTCCTATAAAAGCCTAACGAATTAGGATGGCTAACAAAATGGGCAATCAAACTGAGTGAGTACGACATACACTTTGAACCAACTAGCCACTCCACCAAGTCCTATAAAAGCCTGACATATTAGGATGGCTAACAAAATGGGCAATCGAACTAAGTGAGTCCGACATACACTTTGAACCACGTCTAGCAATCAAAGCCCAAGTTCTGGCAGACTTCATCTCGAAGTGCACATTCAGCACACCCACAACTGACGATCTACCCTTAAATTAAGAAGCATCCACCAGCATGACACCATCCGTTAGACCCGAAGTAGAGCCCTGGATCCTCCATGTAGATGGGTCCTCAAATCAGAAAGATAGCGGGGTGAACTCATTTCTCTCAGGCCAAATAAAGTAAATCTCGAGTAAGCCATAAGATTTGGATTCCAAGCATCCAATAACAAAGCAGAATATGAAGGCCTTGATAGCTAGTTTATCCCTAGCCAAGGAGATTAGCGTAAAGGATTTACAAGTGTGTAGTGACTCACAACTTGTTGTCAATCAAGTGAGCGAACACAACAAAGCTCAGGAATTAGCCTTGATCAAATATCTAACCAAGGTTTGTGAACTCATTCGACAGTTTGATTCACTCTCCACCATATACCGAGGTCAGAGAATGCACAAGTTGATGCACTTTCAAAGCTAGTTGGTGTTGTAGACAACACAAGGACGATGGTGTAAATCGAAGATTTACCCTGACCTAGTATAGAGACAATGATGGAAAAAGTTGCCCCTGTGCAAATCGCCGAATTGAGCTAGATAGATCCGATCTTTGAATACCTATAGCACAAAGTAGAACCCTCGAATAGAAATGCATATCAGAGGCTCAGAAGAAAGTCAGCTCACTATGTGATAATTGGCGAGTTATTGTATAGGAAGTCTTTCACCCTTCCGTACCTATGTTGTCTCCAACCTATAGAAGCAGAATGCATCCTTCATGAAATCTATAAAGGACTGTGTGGTGAACACTTGGGGGCAAGGCCCTAGTCCAAAAAGCCCTCAAACAAGGTTATTATTGGCTGAAAATGAAAGTCGATGTGATCAAGCTCATCCAACAATGTAATAGATGCCAATGCCATGCTAATATACCTTAGCAACCCATCGCCGACCTATAGCACCAGACCAGCCTGTAGCCCTTTGCTTAGTGGGGGATAGATATCCTTAGCCCTTTCCCTCCAGCAAGCAGGCACAGAAGGCTCCTAGTCGTGACCATAGATTACTTCACCAAATGGGTTGAAGTAGAGTCAATAACGACCATTACAACTCGAAATGTGCATAGTATTTTTGGAGAAACATTGTTTGCCGATATGGACTACCTCGCACATTGATCTCAGATAATGGTAGATAGTTTGAAGACATCAGGTTCGAAAACTGGTGTGATGAGCTAGGGATCAAGCAACACTTCACATTTGTGGCCCATCCCCAGGCAAACGGGTTGGCCGAGATGACAAACCTAGCATTCTTTGGGCAATACCAAATGACCTACAGAATGGCCACCAGTGAAACCCCATTTAACCTCACCTATGGAACAAAGGTCGTGATACCAATTGAAATTGAATTACCAATCCTTAGGATAGAAGCATATGATGAAGAAGGTAATGATGATGAACTATGCACCAACCTTGACCTCATCAAAGAAATAAGGGGCCACGCTTAAATCAGAACTGTGGTGTACCAACAAAGGGTAGCCCGTTATCATAATGCTCAGGTAAAAAAGTGAGATTTTCAATTTGGTGACCCAGTACTCTGAAAAGTCATGGTACTTGAGTCGGGCTCAAGAAAACTCAGGCTAAACTAGGAGTGGCCATACAGAGTGACAAAAGTCATTGGCCTTAACACATACAATCTGGAAACTTTGAAAGGAAGGTCAGTACCCCATACATGGAATGCCAAGAACCTAAGGAAGTACTATGCTTGCTTAGAATTTTGGAGCTCATAATGTAACAAGTGTATGACTTACTTTTAAGAGTTCGTCAGCGCAAGCACTTTGATTTAATTCATACCTCTAATTTCAATTCAATTTGTTTTTGCTCTCTTCAATTCACGTCATCTTGACAATATTTCATTAAGAAACAATCTAGTGCAACAACCAAGCTCCATTTTCATAGTGTTCACGTAACAACTTCATTAAAATTAGGCAACTAAACACCTCAGTCAGGAGCCTACACCTTGGGGCATGACCTATGGGTCATAACCGTTTAAACACTAAACCAAATTCATTTCAATACCTCGGGTTACCTCAAAGCTCGCATTTGAACATGGCAGCTTGTATATAAACACCTCAGAAAACGTTTTAACATTGTTCCAACACTTAGGCGAATTTTTGTATACAAACCAATTTGCCATCATGATGAAACCATTTTGATACTCAACTATCAGGTTGCATAGCATATGAAAGGAAATACGTCATTACATTAATTAGCAAAAGTGTTTGGTACATACATTCAAAAAAAAGGGGGGGGAAGGGGCAATTCGGAAAGAAAATCGAGCTCGGAGGCTCAGATCACATACTATATGCAAAGGTCCAAGAAAATAGGTAAAAATATCACTACTATCTAGTAATCAATGCTGGCCCTCACACCTTCATCATCCTCACCACCTTCCACATCATCACCAAACTTGTCCTCATCATCATTATCGCCTTCCTCATCGTCATCCTCCACACTAACTTTTCCCCTTGAGTCTGGTTCGTTGTGAACCTCTGTGGCCATCTCAGGGGTGGCAGTGTCGATCACCAAAGGATTGATGTTGTAATCCAGTGTAAGCGAACTGATGAGGTTTTGACATAGCTTGAAACCCTCCCTCATAGTAGCGGTAGCATATTTATCTTTTTGCTTTGAAAAGTTATGTGAGGCTCAGAACACATAAATGACCTTCACTTTTGTAGCTTGGAGGTCCTCGGCATGTTAGGCCTACTGTACCTTTAGCTAGGCAGACCACTCATTCAACTCGATCATTAGTGAGTCCACATTCTTCTCAAACTCGGTCAGCTGCCTAGTCAACTCCACCACAACAACCCGCTCTGATATTTGCACGATGATACATCAACACCCATTCAACTAAGATTGAAGATCCAACTTCCTTTTCCAATAGATCGGACTAGCGCTCAGAGGTCTCACATCTACTCATAAGGACCAGAGCCAAGGATTTCGATTACAAAAGAAGAAGCTATGATCAAAACATAAAAAGAAAGCGACAAAGAAACTCGTTCAAGCTCTTACCAATAGAATAGCTTGACAAAGTTTGCCACCAAGCACCTAGGTCTGTTGACTGCTAAACTCCTTGACATCCTCAGGAAGGAGAATGCCTTTACTCATCTCCAGTACCACCCGAGGTTTCATAACCTGGTGCGAGGTCGTTATTGACCACTTTGGAACTAGCCGGGGTGATGGCTTATCGGTCATCGGTGGAATCACCTCAACTATGTTGGTCTGCTCCACCCTTGAGCTTAGGCCCATCTGCTCGGAGGCCGGTGTGACCTATTCGACATTAGGGCGATCAGTTTGCACTAGCTCAATTTCCTCCTCTAAGTTGACCATAGGAGTTGGCTATTGTCCCTCCTACATGCCAAAAGTGGTTTGAAGACAACTCTTTGGCCTTCCTCTTCCTCACCTCCTTCTTAGCTCGATGGAGGAACCCCATGGTGTTGACACCATCCATTTCACCTAAGTATCGATGAATGACCTACCTTGAGGACTCAGCTTAGCTCGAACCAGTGCCACCTCTATCAGGTAGTCGCTAACCTGGCTTTCTTCTCGATCAAACCCTTCACTCATTCCTATAAGGCCTTGCTCAAGGTGGCCTCCCCAGTATCCCTAATGGCTGTCCTCCACTCAGTATTGAAGGGCCAGCCCTCTTCGACAATGAGAAAGCAAAACCGGTTTTTCCATTCTGGCACCTTGAATGGAAAACCGCCAACAACTTGTATCCAGGTCGGTAAGATAGATAGAAGCTATACTCTTTGGTAGGGTTTCGTTTCAAGCAACAAATGCAAGTTAAAGTTTTGAGGTCCAGAGGAAAACTGAAGTGGTGGCAGAATGAAATAGTCCCTACTAAAGTTCTAACGGAGTTTAGATAAAGTTGAGAGAGGGTAATGTTGTAATAGTTCAATACCTTGACTATGAGGGAGTGTAGTGGGAATCTTAGTCCGACCTCTAGAGCTTGATCAAAGACACAAACCTCATTCTTTTCATGCTATTAAGACATCTGGCCACCAATGGGAAACATGTACTCAAAACGGTCTAGGATCCTATATCAACCTATGAAAAACTTGACCTCATCGGAAGTTAGCTCGGTTGGACCGAACTCAGATTTTTGCTTGGGTTGGCGATGGGAGGTGGAGGCCCCCTTATGGGAACCTTGCCGCTCCTGGGTCGAGGACCCCTCCTCAACATGAGCGACACGCATGGCCTTCCCCTTCAGACTCACTACCACACATTAAGACAAGAAAGGAGAAGAGAAACTTACCGAAAACTCCTAAGAATTACCAACTTCACAAAGTTATACCAACCAAACCGACATGGCTGAGCTTCCTGTCGCTCAGCTCTTGCTTAAGGACAAAGGAAATGGACCCCTCCAAGGCCAACTATTTATAGCCGGAGGGCCCGGACCCTCAATGGCTATGATCAACTTCATTTGACGGTCCAGATCAACACATCATTTTGAATTCTAAGAAACCAAATCTGGTTAAGTGATTTGATGGCGTCCGCAATAACCTAATGAGGCATTATGTTCGTACCTCTGTACGATGAAGGAAAGGGATATCAAATCATATGGATGGCTGAACCATGCTAGATGGTTGGGTGAAATTTCAAAAAGTTTTCCTTTTACCCTTTTGAGAATTGTATTCCTAATTTTAGAAAAACTGCTTTTTCTAGGATAATTCTTGCATTGAAACCGGATCATATTTGAAACCAACAGTAAAGGGAGAAATATACCTAATACGGAATCCACAAGTGTAGCTCTCAAAGTAGTAGTTCACACCAAAGAGTGTACCAAAACCAGCTTCCACTGAAGATGGCACGACTTGAATTGAGAGGCCAGTTCAGCAACATAGTTTTTCAAGCAAGGGTGGTGAGCATGAATTGAATATGATATTTTCTTGCAAAAAATCAGAAATCAAAACTAATCTTTATCAGTTCAAGAATTAGAGGTCAAACTAGGGTTTCTGGGCGGCAAGAGCAAAAAGAGAGAACTGAGAGCATATTGATAACTAGAGCAGTTCACCCTCCTCCTTTTATAAGCCTTAAGGATCAACACCCCTAATCGAATTAGGAGGATCCTAATCCAAATCTTTATTTGGATTTGGACTCTTTAAGTGGATAAGACTTATCCTCTTATTCTAATTGTTGATCCAAACCCATATCCATTCCCATATTCGCCCATGTCACATGACTGTTTAAGCTGTCATGTAACCACTTGATTAATCTAATTAATCATGGGCTTTAGGACCATTAAGTGGCTCATGACCCTAGATAATTGTTGGCCCATTTGGTTCTCTTTGTATATTGTGGGACCCCAACAATGACCTCACATAAGACCATATGGGTTTAGCCCAACTTCTGTGAAAAAGCTTGGCCGAATTCACTATCAAGTACAATGAACCCTTGAGTCCATCATTATGGGCTCTTAATGGGCCCAACATTTACACTAAATGATCCTTGAGTCTAGCCATCATATGAAGGCCCAAAGACAATGGACTTAGGAGAGATATAGTCCATCAGGCAAAACAACCATAAATGGTCTCTTACACTTAACCTCTCAGCCCTTAATGACCAAACACTACCCAACAGGGAAAAACCTCTCCCCTCACTACAAAGTGTAGTGTCGCACTCTCTGCTTGGATGGGTCCCGGGAATTAAAACCTTTTGCAAACATTTTTCTCAAAACATAATATATATATATATATATTATCATATAAATAAATTTTGTAAAACAAATCTCAAACAATTTTGAAATCGACTGCCGGCAGTTTTGGTTTCCATCAAAGAGAGTGCAATCTCGATCATTCACTTTGTCCGACAAAGAGGCTAATCCTATCACTATGATCACCCACTCGAGTGAATTCTCAAACTGCCCCAACATACCCAGGTTTTGACCCCTAAAGGATCTCACTGATTGGCATATCAAAGATAGCAAAATCCAATAGCCAATGCAGTGCCATAATTGAGTCTAGGGGTTATGTGTAACTTTCCAGTTGTGCCCACCAGTCTCCAAGGTTTAGGGCATAACTGAAAATTGATTCGGGTTCAATGTTTCAAACAAACACACACTGCATGTGCTTCGGGTCCAACCTTGGTAGCTGAGACGGATTACCCCAACCTTCTTGGCAGGACATATGTGTCAACCTTGGCAGGATAAACTTCCTTGAGTCTATCCAACGGCTAAGAACATTCTAAACTAACACGAGTCTCATAAATGTCCAGTTTAAGGGTAATTACACAGAAATACACCAATTATAACATGAAACAATTATGTACTTTTATTCATTTACAATAAATGCATTAGTACATCAATCTGGTTGGAGCTAAGGGCATACACTGTTTAACATACGATGCGTCCGAGCTCGACCAATGACCTGAAGGAAACAACCTGTGAAGTAATCAACAGTTAACCTCACTGGCCGACTCCCTTCACCCAAGCTCCTCCACCTCGAGCTCGAAAGTGGGGGGCATTTGATGATGGGCAAAACTAGCACACCAATCACTTGACACCACGTGTCACCTTGGAAGCCTCAAGACTTATAGGAACGATAGGTCGGGACTCATTCGCCACCAAGTCGAGTTCATGTTTTATCGAGAAACCCCTGGAGGTCGTTGACATCGGTCCAAGTGGACTGAACAAGGCCCCAATTTTGCCTCGAACACCTCAAGACACCTAGATAGCCTAGGCATAAGATCGGCACTCCGGCCCAATAAGTCCAACATGCCACATCAGCACAAGGAATGTGTTTCAAGGCACTCAATGCCACTGAGATCCTTGGAGGCATGTCAAACACCCGATGGTAACGATAGGAGTCTCCCTACTTCCTAGGGAAACAGTGAGCGGCTCATCCAAAGAACACTCCCAAGGGCTCCTAAGAATCTGATCGTCAAGGTCCATTACTTTCGAGAATCTTGGAAATGCCTTGATCACCCCTTGTCTCTATAAAGTAGAAGAAATCACTTACTTTGCTCTCTCTACTCGAAATTCTCATTTAGATCATTTAGCTTGGCACTAACTTGATTGTAGGAGCTCCCTCACCTAGGCTCACAACCCGGGCTCTTTGATATTCTCTCTCTTGCAGGCCTCTAGACAGAGTTTGTGCCACTTCTTACTCTCACACTACGACCCGAGTAGATCGAGCCACATCAAGATGAGAGAGGAACTGAAACACAATCTCAGATCTAAGGTCACTGAGATTTGAGAGAGAGAAAGAGAGAGAGAGAGAGAGAGAGAGAGAGAGAGAGAGAGAGAGAGAAAGAGATTAGAGAAAAAGAGAGAGGTGAGATCTCTAGGATCTAAGATCGAAGAAAGAGAGAAACAAGATCTTAGATCTCAGATCATAGATGTGAAATCAAAGGAAAAGGTCACCATCGTTGTTGTCGTCATCATAATAGGTGAATGTTGCCTCCTTTCTTTCTTTCTTTCTTTCCCTTCCCTCCTTCCTTCCTTCCTTTAACTATTAATAATAGAATAATTATTTTAATACTTAAAATTTATAAATTCGAACATGATATAAATCTTAAAATTTTTATGTATTTTTATAAATTATTAACTATTATTCTAATTTACATTAACAACTAATAACAAAATATTTATTATTTACAAAAAATAAAAATATTATAAACAAAAGTATTGAAGAATATAATATTAAATTGATTCTATCAAATCCACTAATGTACATTTATTTCAAAAAATATTTTTTATTTTATAAAATTTATAGAATAAAAATATTAATAATGGAATAATTATTTTAGTAATTAAAAAATATTAATTTGTATATGATATGTATCATAGAAAGTTTAACAAAATTGATACACTCGAAATTAAGATTATATTTTTATAAATTTTCAATTCATATTTTAATTTGAGTTGATTTTTTGTTAATTTTAAAAAATTAAAATAGTAAAATAAAACAATAATTGATATAATAATTAAAATATAGTAGTGCATATATTTAGTGTCTTGGGTTCTTGATGGATCCATTATAAATAAAATTATATGATAGCTACGCATCCCAGTATACTAATTGTAATATATTTCTTCTTATATATCATTAAAATTGACATTTTCCATGTATTTATAATTATATAATATTTTGTGATTATTTTGATCTTAAATTTAATGTTATTAATGTATTTATAAAATTTGTGTGTATTTCCCTAGCGTATTCATATGTTTCCATACTTTTTATCTATATCCATGCATTTTCAAAGTGTACCTATATCTTCGTTATCTGATATAATACCCGATACTCGATACCAATACTTTAATCCTTGGCTTTAGTAATTTGAAAGTCTCAATTCAGGTTGAAGGTTTCTGAGTAAAGGTTGGGCCTTCCTCCTACCATTTTTTGCCATGTTTTTATGGTATGTTTTCATGTTTTCTAGTGTTTTCATGCATTTTCTACAATTTTTTGGTATTCTTTTGCATTCTTCTGATTTTTTCTGTAAAAGTTATGCATTGTTTGTGCATTTCTGAAAATGTTTTCTATTTTTTGAATTTTTTTATAATTTTTCGGTATTTGTTTTTGCATTTTCTGCAATTTTCTGGTATTTTTGGTATTTCCTGCAATTTTCTGGTATTTTCTGCATTATTTTTTCAATTTTCTGGTATTTTTTGTATTTCTTGCAATTTTCTGTATTTTCTACAATTTTCTAGTAGTTTCTGCATTTGTTTGTAATTTTTTGGGATTTTCTGCATAATTTATGCACTTTTTCTGGTGTTTTCATGCATTTTCTGGTATTTTCTACATTGTTTTGCAATTTTTCTGCAAAAGTTATGCATTTTTGCACTTTCTGTAATTTCTGGTATTTTCTGCACTTTTTGCAATTTTTCTATATTTTTTCTCAATTTCCTGCAATTTTTCTACATAATTTCTGCATTTTTCTCATGTTCTCATGCATTTATGCAATTTTCTGGTATTTTCTGCTTTTTATTTTTATTTTTTCTACAAAAGTTTTGCAATTTCTGGTATTTTTTTCTATATTTTTGAAAAATTTCTGGTATTTTTATGTTCTGCAATATTTTCTGCCATTTTTGCATTTTCTACAATTTTTCTAGTATTTTTTTGCAAAACTTTTGCATTTTCTATAAAGTTTTTGGTATTTTTCTGCATAATTTTTGTATTTTCAGGTATACATGTCAACTTGACCCATTTTTTCCATGTGGTATCCTTTGTAGAAATTATTCTCTCAAAAATGTTATTTTCGAGTATATGGGTTGGCCAACTCATTTCTATCACATGGCGGCCTTAAGAGATGATTCTCTCAAAAATGTTATGTTCAGGTATATGGGTCAACCTGTCCCATTTATAGCACGTGGTAGACTCGAGAGAGTTTATTCTCTCAAAAGTTGTTTTTTGGGTATATGGGTTGACCCAATCCATTTCTATATTTATTGGTGATGGTAGGTGGGTTAGTATGGGTGAAGGTGGGTAAGGGTCAATATGGGTGGGTTAGGGTGACCCAGGTTAGGGTGAGTTATGACCCTTTAAGAAGCATTGATGATGGATCATGGTGTATTGGTTGGTCAATATGGGTGGGTTGGTATTCAACCCTTACCCAACCCAACCCAACCCACCCATTTGCCACCCCTACTTACAGTTGGTGGTTAAGTGAGCATAGTCGAAAAGTGATTGCCATGAAGGTTTTGAAAGGAGTACAGACTCGGTGGTTGAGGAATTCTCTTGAAGATGAAATCTTGGGATCCTATATCTAGTTGATTTGTGGAAGATGTACGACATCAAACCCATTAATCAGCAAAGTGGTTTCTCTTCCTTTTCAGCCATTCAGGCAGAAGCAATGGCTAAAGTGGTGGTTGAATCACAGAATCAGATTGTTTGAACCTGATTAACTGCACAAACAGAAGAATTTCAGACTTCAGTCCCAATGTTTGTTTCCCTTGTAAGGATAGCTTTGACAAAACAGCTGCTGCTCTTGATGTTTGTTTTTTTGTATGTGAACAGAAGATATAACAGTCTTGCTGATCACGTTATTGCTAAGAGGGGTCTTCAGGAGCAGGGTTTATTTTCTTTTAACTGGCCAGATTGGATCTCCTCTCATGCTTGCACTGATCTTTTGAGAGCTGTTAGGTTGTACTTGACCTGTTCTAGACTGCTTCCTTCTATTATTGAAAGAAGTTTCTGCTTTCTTATCAAAAAAGAAAACCATATAATGGACTGCCCATTACTGTAATGAGTAATGACTACTGACCGGTGAAGTTTACTGAGTAATTCAGGCCGAGTTTGAAGGATACCTCTGCAATGGGCAATGATGTTACTCAGTTGCCAAGGTGCTTCCATGAAATGCACCAACAGAAGGTCAATGATTGACTTTGCATCACTCTGAAGAACTATGCTTGAGAGACCGGAAAAACTATGGCTGTTTGAAAAAAAACAGCTTGCGCTGTTTTCAGAGACTTGTGAATGGCCCTCAAAATGAGTGTGGGTAAAATAATATTTACACTCAATACTTTTTTAATTGAAAAGACAAATGAAGACCTGAATTAGCTAACGTTGCCATGTGTAGAAGCTACCGAAACAGCCTGGGCTGTTTTTTTCCAAACATTTAAAGTGGTCTCTGAGAGACCAAGCTCCATACTCCATAGCCATATTCAGGCCAGCTTGAGCAGCTAAAGCTTCTAGCTCAGCTGGAGATCCACCATGTAAAGGAATAGCTCTGGCATACACAAATCTCCCCCCATCATCTCTGATAATTATACTGGCTCATCCAACGGCAAACTGAACCTGCAGCATCAACATTAATTTAATAATATCACCTGGGGGAGATTTCTTCCACCTGAGAGCACCTGAGAGACCATAGATTGACCATCAATACATTTGCCGTTTCAATAATAGATTGAGGTTTGAACTTTGAAGGGCTGTTTTCAAATATACATTTGTTTCTTCCCCTCCAAATCTGCCAAAGAACGCTGCAACCTGCCATTAAGACTTGTCTTTGAGAACATTATGAAGCTGTTTATCAACCATCAAGAGCAATCCAGTCATCTAGTCCCACATGTTTCATGATACATTAATTCAAAGAAACCGGTTATGGATCTCATTTGTCGTTTGGTAATAAATGGTAATATTTACTGAGAACATTTTTAGAAAGAAAGGCATCATTAATTTAATAAATTCTGTCAGAGAATTCTCTATAAGCCATTCTCCAAATTTCTTTCCATCAATTGCAGACTTTCAGTTAAGGGTTGATACCCTAATTTTGATGTCTTTAACCAGAGTACTATTTTTCACCATTATCAAGAGTAGATAAACTGAATTGGACCAGGTTTCTCTTATGCATACCACAGACAATAGAAATAGATTCATTTTATCTTGAAATACAAATATAAATACATCCCCATGAAAAACAGGTACTTCGCAGTACTGACAAATCAATCTTGGAGGAGTGCCTTGAAATTCTAACTTATTTTGTTCCTAATCTTGCACTGAAGCATCTAATAATAGATAAAACAGTAGCCTCATATAAAAAAAAAAAAAAAAAAAAAAAAAAAAAAAAAATTTGATCTTCAAAATTCATATCATCCAAGTTGTTGGCCTGTTTTTTTCTGCTGCTGTTACACCCATTTGCTTCTTTTCTGCCATACTATATGCATGCTGATGAAAGAGAAAACAACTATTCCATAGTCCACTTAGATAGCATTGAAGGTGTCTGAATGGATCAAAATTTCATAGTCCACTTTAACAGATGCTTCATAAACAAATATTCCATTGGATTAAGCCAGATAGGAAGATGGAAGAAGCAGCTAAATACAATCAAATTAGAACTTTTCTCTTTGTATGGACTAAGCGAGTTGCTTCTAACCACACAATAAGAACTCCTCCACTATCCAACAAGAATTGATAATGAGGATCCAAACGAAGGATCTGAAGCAAAGGACACCAACCTAGAAATTTGAAATTTCTCTTCATTCTTCATCAGGGGTTGCTTTCAATAACCCTGGCTCCAACTCGGTCCAGTTTTCTCACCACTGAACGAGCCTTCAGACCTCCATCATTCATGAATGCGTCGACCATCTGATACCCAATTTCCTTCCCTTTCTCCTCATCATCCGTCACTGCAACCGCCGTTGGCCCGGCCCCACTAATCGTGCATCCAAACGCCCCTGCCTCAATCGCTGCCTTCTTTACTGCTTCCATGCCAGGAATCAGCGGCGCCCGCTTTGGCTCCACGATCTTATCCGACGATAAAGCCAACCCCAGCCCCTTTAAGTCTCCTCGCAATACCGACGCCACCAGCATCCCTGCTTGGCTGCAATTCCATACGTGATGCGACATTCCGATCTCCTTCGGCAGCACCGCCCGCATTTTCTTCGTCGGAGCTTCGAATTCCGGACTTACTAAAACGAAAAACAACTCCTCCGCTGGGAACGCCAATGGGACTAGGTCAAGCGGTTCGTAGCTGCGGATCAGCACGAACCCTCCCATAATAGCCGGTGCAATATTGTCAGCGTGATAACCGGAGAGCTTCTGCTCTGAATCAAGCCCAGCCAGAACAAGCTCTGACACCGGTAGCTTCCCGCCAAAAATATGATTAACGGCTACAGCGGCGGCTGCAGCACTCGCGGCGCTTGATCCGAGGCCGCTTCCTAACGGCAAACCTTTCTCGAGTTCCAGTGAAAGACCCACTGATCGGATTCCAAGCTTCTTCATGACGGAGATGGCGGCGATTCCAGCGCAGTTCGATATAGGGTCCTTGCTGAGCTTTGCGACGCTGCTTTCGACGCCATGGATGTGGGAGATCGAGATTTCGCCGGGATGCACGTCGGGGTCGACGCGTAAGGTGACGAAATCGCCGAGTCCGTCGACGGCACAGCCAAGAAAATCAAAGCCGGGGCCGAGATTGGCGACCGTTGCTGGTGCGAATGATTTAACGGAGGTGAGGACTGGTTCCGGTTCGGCTTTGAGCTGCGTTGAGGCGAGAGAGTTGTTGCATCGGAAGGTCAGGACGCGGGAGGTGGACGATTCGAATCTGCAGCGATTCGTTGAAGGAGTTAAGGAGATGGGTTTGAAGTGAGAATAGTTACAGATCGCCATTGCTGGACGAACGAGAATTTTCTGTCCGTGAAAATTGTTATTCAGGAATCTAGGGTTAGGGTTTTCGAATGAGTATAAGAGATCTCTCATTCGTTTCCTATGTTATGCTAGTTCCGGGCTGAGCCGTCTATGTATGAACATCACATATTTACGCTAGAAAGGTGCTAACCAAATGGTTGGTAAAATCTGCTGCTGGTCGTAGCGGATACATGGGATCAAATCCCGCCTTCAAAAATATAAAAAAAAGGGAAATTGTTCAAAATTCACCATAATTTTTCAAAATGTCTAAAATTCATCGTGTGTAAGTTTTTTATACCGTTAGTGTTTCTTAACAGAGGTATTCATGTTAGCATAAATAACAATTTTTATGACGAAATTACCCTTGAATGGTGAGTTAGAGGAAAAATGGTCTTTTTCTATTTTCAATTTTCATGTTTTTTTTGCATTTTAGTGTTTTGCTATAATTTCCAATGTTTTTTTTATAATTTCTGTTTTTTTTACATTTTTCTATTTTCTATAATCCATAAATTTTCCTGGACTTTTTGTCATTTATATGCAATTTCTATGTTTTTCTATAATTTTTGGTGTTTTCTTCTACAATTTCTATTTTCTGATTTTGTTTTTTAGTTTCTATAGTTTCTATAATTTGAAAACATTTTTTTATTTTGTTTGCAATTTATATAATTTTTTATATTTTTTTGTAATTTCTATGTTTTTATGTATTTTATATTTGAAAATATTTTTTGAACCTTTTCCTTTTTCATGTTTAAATATTAAAATGGTAATTGATGGTGCGCAATCCGGCCGGTCCTAGTTGTCGATGACCTGGCCTCTGAATGGAGCTACGGGGAACCTGAAACCAAAGGGTGAGAACGCTCCGGGGGAGACCCGGTGTGAAGGCTCCGAAGCTCAAGTTAGAATCCTTCAAAGGCAAAATGAAACCAGATAGCGCAAAGTTTGCATACCTTGTTCTTGGAGGGTCGGGAGCCTTTTATAACCACCTCGCGCACTCACTTCCAAGCTCTATCAGATCAGGCATGATTATTTCTGAGTTCCTGCCAGTTTGGATGTCATTCCTTTTGACTGGTCAGAACCGCCACTGCTCCTTTTGTCGAGGTCGTCTCTGCGACTGGTGATGATGGTGGCAGGTGGCGGTGGCAGGAAGCCGTTTGCAATGCGGCTGTCAAGCGTCAGATCCCAAGTCAGTCAGGTGCGCCGCCCTGGGATACGGACACCCCCGGTGTCAGGGGCGGTACGTCCGGTCAGCCTGGTATCTGGGAGGTATGGTGCAGGAGTGGCGAGGCAAGGTGAAGTCTTGAGTTCGGATTGGGGAGTGTCCCGAACTGCTATGAGGTGGGCCAGTTCGGGTCACTGCCTGATGAGGCTCGGGGCCTAAGGCAAAGTTCGGGCTCCTTGCAGGGAGTTCAGGTTTTTAGTAGGGAGCTTGGGTTCCTAGTAGGGAGTTCGGATCCTTAGTAGGGAGCTCGGGCTCCTAGTAGGGAGTTCGGATCCTTAGTAGGGAGCTCGGGCCCTTAGTAGGGAGCTCGGGCTCCTAGTAGGGAGTTCGGGTCCTGAGCTCGGACTGCTGGTTCCTCCTTTTGGTGCTTGCGCCTTGGGCGCGCTGTTGTTCCGAGCTGTTTGCTTTTGCCACGTGTTGAGTGATTGCGAGGTCGGGCCAAATTTCCCTTCATCAATTGCCCCCCACTCCCTGCGCTAAGGGTCCTGCCTTGGCGCGGGGAGTTTGCAAGGTGGCAGGTGGATTTGCCCGCACTTTGAATTTTATTTGACTGATGGCGTGAGGTGTACTGTCAGGGTTCCTGTCTTGAATGTTGGTAAACGTGACGGCGCGCGCTTTAATTCGAATTTTCAAAAAAGCGCGCCGCTTGGGAGACGTGATGACAGTCGTTTTCTCAAATTTCGGGAGTCGTGCTGCCGCCGCCTTTATTGTGAGGAGACGTGCGCTGACACCCTATCAGTTTTGAAAAGACGCGCGCCGACGCCCCGTCAGTTTCAAGAAGACGTGCGTCGACGCCTCGTCAGTTTCGAAAAGACGTGCGCCGGCGCCGTCCGTTTTAGGGAGACGTGTGCTGGTCACGTCTCAGTTTCGAAGGTCGTGCAGTTAGCGTGACTGTGGGCCGTCGGATTGGCTTTGATCTGGGCCATCGTTTTCCGGTCGCTGTGGATATAAATAGCGGGGGGGGGGGGGACCCCAGTCGCTGTTACTACTATATCTCTCGAGCTCGCGTCCAGGATTTTCAGTTCGCGCCCGGGCCTTTTTCAGTTCGCGTCCCAGGTTCCTTCCGCTCGTTCGAGCTCCCGTGGTCTACTCCAACTTCTTTCCGGGTGAGTACCTTTCCTGGAACCCATCTTCTATTCCCCGATGTCTAGCTCAGATAGCTCAGACAGTCCAAGCAGGTCTGATGCAGGTTCTACGAACCGAGTTGCATCCCCCGATAGTTCTAGCGAGCCCGATGTAGATCTTGAGGAAGAGGTTGAACCCATAGGCCGGGGCGCCTCGGGTAGTTTGGCGTCCACCTCTCGTCGAGGTCGGGTTTTAGACAAGTTTGGCCCTTCGACCATGACGCCTGAGGGACTCCAATCCCTCATAAACTACTATAACTTGCCCGGGGAGTATGCCTACTTCATCCCTTCGGGTAGTTTTCCTTGGGAACACGGTCCTGATGAGATTGTGATATTTCGAGAGCAGCTCGCTGCGGGGCTGCGACTGCCTTTCCATCCTCTCCTTGTCGAGGTTCTGAATCACTTCGGTGTGACGGTCGGCCTGCTCCACCCGAACTCTATTCGGAATTTAGTGGGGACGATCTCCCTATTCTGCGAAGAGAGCTTTCCCTTAGACTTGGAGGTTTTTTCTTCTATCTTGATGCTTAAAAAGCAAGCGAGTCCCCTCCCCGGGCGTAGGCGGGCATACTACCTGTCTCCTCGTCCGGGCTTCAAGCTTTTACACGAACTCCCTAACAAGGTCCCGGCGTGGAAGCGGGACTATTTCGGGGTGCGAAGTGTGTTGGGGTGGCCGTTTCAGACCGGCTGGGGGATGGCCGCTCCCAACTCCGGCGTCACACTTGACAAAGAGACGGTGAAGGGCCTCCGGCAATGGGCGCGGCTTGGGCTGAAGTGTCAACAGTATCTGATGGAGGCCAAGCTTATTGCGGCCGGCCTGAGTTCGGGTAGGTTCTTCCCTAGCGATTCTGTCTTGCTCTCCTTTTGCTTTTTTTTTACTGATGTCGAACTTCTTTTCGCAGGTGTGATGGACTCTCAAGGGACCCAAGGTGGGCACTTGTTCCAGGGCATGAAGAGGAGGAAGCGGGTTGCTAAGTGAACTCGCGCCGAGCTACCCCAGGGTGCGGAGCCCGAGGTGCCGGATTACCCGACGGAAGATCAGCCTAGGGAGCCCGAGATGGTTCCTCCTATGCAGCAACCGGCGGGGGCCCCTTATGCTGAGACTACTCACACAGGGGCTCCCACCTAATCCGGTGCTCCCGCTTACTCCGGGTCTGCCCACACGCGAGCTGGGGGGGCCCCGGGGGACTTTAGGAGTGTGCTGTCGCCTACTCACGCTCTTCAAAGGAGTAAGGAGGCCATTTTCCCTGAGGAAGTCGCGGCGTGGACCGATCTCCCTCTGCACCAAGTGGCCTGTCGTGCCGTTACCCATGCTATAGTGGTAAGTGATCTCCCTTTTTTAGAACTCTTCGGCTTTTATTATTCTATTGGTTCCTTTGATCACTTGTTTCTTTTTGGTATGTGAACTCTTCTATTCACGCTTTGGCGGCCCAGGTGGAGAGGAGCTCGAGGCAGGCGCGGGCTGCCGAAGAGGCTCTTCGTGCTGCTGAGACGACTACGCGAGCTACCGAAACATCTGCTCGTGCTACCGAGGAGGCTGCTCGTTTTGCGCGGTTTAGGCAGGCGAGGTCTCAGAGAGATGCTGAGGCCATGGGAGTGGTGGTAAAACATATGACGAACTTGAGGTTGGATCTGCAGCATCAGGTCGAGTATCTTCAGGAGGACATCAAGGAGAGGACGCAGATCTTCTGTCAAGGCATCGAAGATGCGAAGAAGAAAGCTGTCGATGATTATATTGCTTCGTCGGGCTTCGATGATCTGATGGTGGACTCCTACAGGAGGGGTTTTAAACTAAGCCGGTGGATGATCCGGAATACGTACCCCGAGCTTGATATCAGCGCTATATCCACTTCGCGCATCGTCGAAGTGCCTTCTGATAATGAGGAAGTAGCCCCGGGCTTGTAAAAAAGAAATGGCTTCTTTTTTTTTTTTTTTTTGAATGTACACTTAATTATTTGAAATGAAATGGCTTTTCTTTTGTTTAAGTGTTGGTTGTTTTGTCTCTGAGCTGTGTTTTTTTCCGAACTGACCATTTGTTTGGTCTTCCCTGCTAACTCGTTTTTTACCTCTGCTTCGCCTTTGCCTTGTTAGCTCGGTATGTTCGGGGTACTTGCCTTGGTGGTCTATAGGTAGTACCTTCTTAAGTTGACGATGTTCCATGTTCGGGGTACTTGCTTACCCTCTAAGGTTTCGAGCTCGTATGCCCCTCCGAGCGCTCTCTTTACTCTGTAGGGCCCTTCCCAATTTGGTCCAAGTTTGCCCACGCCGGGCTCGGGTATCATGATTTTACGAAGAACCAGGTCGCCAACACGGAAGCTTCGCTTTTTTACTCTGGCGTTGTAGTACCGAGCTACTTTTTGCTGGTAGGCTGCAGTTCGGATGTGCGCGAGGTCTCTTGCCTCATCTAGTAGGTTGAGGTTGGTGCGTAATTCGTCTCTGTTTGCCTGATCGTCATACGTCTCTAGTCGTAACGTAGGTATTTCGATTTCTACTGGGATTACCGCTTCGGTGCCGTAGGTGAGGTTGAAGGGGATCTCTCCCGTGGCGGTTTTTTCCGTAGTTCGGTGAGCCCACAGAACGCTTGGTAGCTCATCTGCCCACAACCCCTTAGCTCGGTCCAATCGTGCTTTCAATCCATGAAGGATGGCTCTGTTCATTACTTCTGTTTGACCATTTGCTTGCGGGTGTGCGACCGACGTGAAGTTCTGACGAATTCCCATGTCTTGGCACCATTCTTGGAACTTGATATCCTCGAACTGCTTGCCACTGTCGGAGATCAGTACCCGAGGTAGCCCGAAGCGACATACTATGTTCCTCCAAAAGAAGTTCTGTATGTTTCGGGCCGTGATCGTTGTCAGAGGTTCAGCCTCTATCCATTTTTTGAAGTAGTCTACTGCCACCACTAGGAACTTTCTTCCTCCTGTTGCTAGTGGAAAAGGCCCCAGGAGGTCGATGCCCCATTGCGCAAAGGGCCATGGACTGGTGAGGTGCTTGAGGTCGGCAGCAGGCTGATGGTGTATATTGGCGTGCCTCTGGCACTGGTCACATTTCCTGACGAGCTCGATCGCTTCTGCCTTCATTGTTGGCCAGTAGTATCCTTGTCGGAGTGCTTTTTGGGTGAGGGCTCTGCCCCCAAGTGTTCACCGCACAGACCTTCATGGGTGTCACGTAGTACAAGTTCGGCTTCGGCAGGTCGCAAGCAACGTAGGTAGGGGAGCGTGTAAGATCGCCGGTACAATCGCTCGTCTATTACGACGTATTTGGTTGCCAGGCGCTGCACCCTCTTGGCTGCATTGCGATCTGCGGGGAGGGATCCATCTAGCAAGAAGCTCATGAGTGGGTCGATTCAGCTCGGTTCTGCTTCAAGGACGGGAGCGACCTCCTCTACCCCACCGAGAATGCTAGGCCTATGTACATGATTCTCATGGTGTTGTGACTCGTGCTGGCTAACCGTGACAGGGCGTCGGCCTCAGTGTTCTCTGACCTCGGGATTTGTCTGATGAAGTGTGACTGGAAGTTGAGCAGAGCCTTCTTTACTTTTGCTAAGTATGCGATCATAGCGAGCTCGCATGCTTCGTATTCGCCCGTAACCTGGTTGACCACGAGCTGAGAATCACTGCAGATGATTATGGGTTTTGCTCTTACTTTTTGTGCTAGGTTCAGCCCGGCTATCAGTGCCTCATACTCTGCCTCGTTGTTGGATGCCGCGAACTCAAAGCGTAGTGCGTATTCCAGTTTTGCGCCACCTGGTCCGCGTAGGACTATTCCAGCCCCGCTGCCCTGCTGGTTCGAGGAGCCATCTACGTGAAGGATCCAGGGCTCTTCATCCCAGTTCACATTTGGACTAACCAGGAGAGATGCCACACTGGCTGCTACTTCACGGGGTTCAGACTCTATTGGCTTGGGAGCTCCGGGCTCGCCCGAACTGGGGATCCCGGGCTTGGCCAACCCAGGGGCTTCGAGGTTGAAAGTGCACTCGGCAATAAAATCCGCTAAGGCTTGGGCCTTAATAGCAGTTCGTGGCTTATACTGGAGGTCGTACTCGCTGAGCTCGATTTCTCACTTCGTTAGTCGACCGGAAACCTCGGGCTTAAGTAAGACTTGCCTTAGGGGTTGGTCGGTCAAGACCACGATGGTGTGGGCCTGGAAATATGGGCGGAGTTTTTGAGCTGCAATTACCAGTGCGTACGCTACCTTTTCTATCTGCGGGTACCTCACCTCTGCCCCTTGTAGGATTTTACTAACATAATAGACGGGTTGCTGGACCCAACCTGCTTCTTTTACAAGTACCGAACTGACCACCTCGTCGCTTGCTGAGAGGTACAATTCTAAGACTTCGCCCTCCTCGGGCCTGGCCAGGGTTGGTATAGTAGCGAGGTAATTTTTTAGCTGGTCGAACGCCAGCTCGCAATCTTGGGTCCACTCGAACCCTTTGCCTTTGATTGCCTTAAAGAAAGGTAGACAGCGGTTTGCTGATTTGGACATGAAGCGGCTCAGGGTGGCTATGCGACCGTTTAGCCTCTGAACTTCTTTTACTTTTCGAGGTGGTCCCATGTCTAGGATAGCCTTTACTTTGTCTGGGTTGGCCTCGATACCGCGTCGGTTGACAATGTACCCTAGGAACTTACCCGAGGTGACACCAAAGACACACTTGTTGGGGTTTAGTTTCATGCTAAACTAACGCACAATTTGGAAAACAGAATCTAGGTCTTGTATTAACTCCCGCGAGAATTGCGTCTTGACGATCATGTCGTCTACATAACATTCTACTTTCATGCCAATTAAGGGCCAAAATAGTTTATTTACAAGTCTTTGGAAGGTCACCCCAACGTTCTTCAGTCCGAAGGGCATGACCTTGTAACAGTATAGGCCGAACTCGGTTATGAAGCTGGTTTTTTCCTCATCGGACGGGTCCATCTTGTTTTGGTTATAACCTGAGTAGGCGTCCAAGAAGCTTAGCCGCTCATGTCCCGAGGTCGCGTCCACTAGGCGGTCGATCTTGGGGAGGGGGAAGCAGTCTTTTGGGCAAGCTCGGTTCAGGTTGGTGTAGTCGACGCACATGCGCCACCTGCCATTTGCCTTTTTCACCAGTACTGGGTTGGCCACCCAGCTCGGGTAATGAACTTCTCTTATGAAGTCTGCTGCGAGGAGCTTCTCGACCTCCTCGTCGACCGCCCTCCAACGCTCTGGGGCTAAGTTGCGTTTCTTCTGTCTAACGGGTCTGACTATAGGGTTAGTGTTAAGTTTGTGAGTTATAAGGCCAGGGTCAATACCGGGCATGTCGGCTGCGGACCATGCAAAAATATCTAAATTTTGGAGTAAGAAACTTACCAATTCAGTTCGTAGAGGTTCCTCGACGGAAGCACTGATCTGTATTGTTCGAGCCGGATCCGTAGCCGAGGTTGGTATTGTGACAGTCTCCTCTGTGGGCGAAGCTCGCTCCTCACCCTGCTCCGTAGGCCGCTCCAGTTCGAGGTCGTCGGCCACCTTGGTCTTTCCCTTCAGGGCGGCAACATAACACTTGTGGAACTCAAGCTGGTCGCCCTGCGCTACCCCCACACCGAAGTCGGTAAGGAACTTCATTGCCAGATAGTAGGTGGAGACCACTGCCCGCAGAATATACGTAAATGGCCGTCCTATTATGGCAGTGTATGGGGAGGGGGTCGCGACTACCAGGAAATCGTGGTTGAGTCTGACCGCATAGGGCCATGTGCCGACTTCCACAGGTAGTGTTATCTTCTCGAGGGGCCTGACTTCCTCTCCGCTGAAGCCTACTAGAGGGGTATTCGAGGGCTTCAGCTCGCGTCTCTACAACTGTAGCTGCTCAAATGCTGACTTGAAGAGGATGTTTGCCAGCTTCCCGAATCCACAAGCACGCGCTTGACCTCGAAGTCGCTGATCCTTAGCTTTATGACGAGCGCGTCATCGTGAGGGTAGTGGACACCTCGCGCATCGTCTTCCGTGAAGATCGGTTCTTCCGTCTTCGGCCTCTTTGGAGGATTTTGTTCTTCTCGGGCAGCCTCGCGAACTGACGTCCGGGCTACTGTTGAAGTACATCCTGCCACCACCGAGCCTCCCACTATCACATGGATGGTCCCTCGGACTGGCCTTTCTTCCAGGGGCTGTCGTAGCGGCACTTCAGCTGGTTTGCTGCTGGATTTTGGGATATCCTTTCCATGCTCCCCTTGTCGACCTGCCTTATTGTTATCATACTGTACAAAATTTCGCAAGTATCCGCGATGGATGAGTCCCTCTATCTCGTCCCGGAGATTATTACACTGTTCGGTACTATGACCGTGGTCTTTGTGAAAACTACAATATAAATTTTTATTCCTCTCGTTTGGATTTCCCTTCAGGCGAGGTGGCCACTTCACGTACGGGGCGTCCTTGATTGTCATCAAGATCTCAGTCCGCCTCGTGTTTAACGGTGTGTAATCCGTCCGAACTGCTGGGGAGCTCGGGACGGCTGGCTCGGCTTCGCCTCTCAGGCTGGGTTTCTCCTGTCACTTGGGTTGGCGGGCTCACCTTCTCTTTTCCTTTTCTCGACCCCGGCTTCGGTCCTTTGGTTGATTTCTTCCTCTGTTCTCATGAACTTGTCTGCGAGTTTGAGGAATTCGGCCACGGTTGCGGGCTGGCTGGCTACCATGTGCCATTTGAACTCTTTGTGCGTTACTCCTCTCTTGGTTGCGGTGAGCTGAACCGCGGGGTCTAAACGCGGTATCTGCAGGCATGCTTCATTGAACCGCTTGATGTAGCCCCGGATGGACTCTCCTTCTCTCTGGACTACCCCGAAGATGCTTTCCTCCGTTCTGGGGCATCGCTTGCTGGTGACGAAGTGTGCCGTGAAAACCTGCACAAACTGGGTCCAGCTTCTTATTGACCCTGGGGCTAGGTTTCTGTACCAGGTGCGGGCGACCCCCCTGAAGGTGGTGGTGAAGGCTACACACATGCATGATTCACTAGCCATAGCGAGGTGCATTTGGGACTGGAAAGCATCAACATGGTCGTTGGGGTCAAAGGACCCATCATACTTGTCCAAAGGTGGGAGCATAAAGTCTCTAAGCATGGGGACTGCCAGGAGTTCTGATGCGAGGGGAGAAGGAACTGAGAGAATTGGGAGAGGTGGTGTAGCACTTGGTGCTTTTGGAGTTGATGTTGCTAGAACTGCTGGGCCTGCATCGCCCGCATGCATTGCATCAGGTCGTCCAACTGGTTTGGGCGGGTCGCCAGGGGGACCAGGGGGACGGTGGTTGGTTCAGCAAAAGCTGTTTCGATAGGGAACGAAGGGGGGATGTTCATGGTAGGAAGGTTCACGGGCGCCACTGTTTGAGGTGCATCCAAGCTGGGGATCCCATCCACAGGAAGGGGGATGGTGAACTGTCCGATGCACACTACGGGAGCTTGGGGTCGTTCCCCGGTGGTGTTTGTCTCTGTGCCACGTCCGGCGTTACTGGAGGAAGCCATGAGTGTTGGTTTTTGGAAGAAGAGGGGGTTGAGGGATTGAGAGTTTTAGAGGGAGGCTTTTAGAAGCGATTTCCCACAGACGGCGCCAATTGATGGTGCGCAATCCGGCCGGTCCTAGTTGTCGATGACCTGGCCTCTGAACGGAGCTACGGGTAACCTGAAACCAAAGGGTGAGAACGCTCCGGGGGAGACCCGGTGTGGAGGCTCCGAAGCTCAAGTTAGAATCCTTCAAAGGCAAAATGAAACCAGATAACGCAAAGTTTGCATACCTTGTTCTTGGAGGGTCGGGAGCCTTTTATAACCACCTCGCGCACTCACTTCCAAGCTCTATCAGATCAGGCATGATTATTTCTGAGTTCCTGCCAGTTTGGATGTCATTCCTTCTGACTGGTCAGAACCGCCACTGCTCCTTTTGTCGAGGTCGTCTCTGCGACTGGTGATGATGGTGGCAGGTGGCGGTGACAGGAAGCCGTTTGCAATGTGGCTGTCAAGCGTCAGATCACAAGTCAGTCAGGTGTGCCGCCCTAGGATACGGACACCCCCGGTGTCAGGGGCGGTACGTTCAGTCAGCCTGGTATCTGGGAGGTGTGGTGCAGGAGTGGCGAGGCGAGGTGAAGTCTTGAGTTCGGATTGGGGAGTGTCCCGAACTGCTATGAGGCGGGCCAGTTCGGGTCACTGCCTGATGAGGCTCGGGGCCTAAGGGAGAGTTCGGGCTCCTTGCAGGGAATTCAGGTTTTTAGTAGGGAGCTCGGGCTCCTAGTAGGGAGTTCGGATCCTTAGTAGGGAGCTCGGGCCCTTAGTAGGGAGCTCGGGCCCTTAGTAGGGAGCTCAGGCTCCTAGTAGGGAGTTCGGGTCCTGAGCTCGGACTGCTGGTTCCTCCTTTTGGTGCTTGCGCCTTGGGCGCGCTGTTGTTCCGAGTTGTTTGCTTTTACCACGTGTTGAGTGATTGCGAGGTCGGGCCAAATTTCCCTTCATCAGTAATATATTACCACCCATTAATTTATTTTGTATGTATTTTATATTTTTTCTGTGAAGGTTAAAATGATAATATATTAACACCCATTAGTCTGTTTAATGTCAAGTTAATGACATGGTGAGTTTTAGATATTTTGAAAAATTGTCGTGGGTTTAAGAGAAATGCTGAAAATTCATGGTGAGTTTTAAACAATTTCCCAAAAAAAAAGGGAAAATTATTGATCATCATCTTGCACTTTGTGACAATCTAGTGCCCAAATTTTCAAAATGTAACAACTCAATACCTACCCTTAACCAGTCGTTAAGTAGAATATGAATACCCTTTAAGTGTCATCTAATTTTTTTTTTTTATCAACCATCTGCTAAAATCAGGACTGTCAAATTTTTTCGAGCAATGGGAGTTATTTTTCGAATAGAAACTGCTCCACCTCGCTTGTCTTTCGTTTCCTTCCCCGGTGTTTCTATCGAGCCAGAGCCTAAGTCACCAACCCAAGCGAAAGCACTATACAACTAAGTGGCATTACTAAAGGATGCATACAGAGCACCCATCATGGCACTCCCAAAAGCTGGAAGCCCATCAAAGTGCGTTTGTTGGTACGTCACTATGGCACTCAACAGAGTTTGGACTTGGTCAACCAGGTCGTCCGTCAGTGACTCGACAGAGTTCAGTTCTGTGGTGATAGTCCCCAACTAGTCCACATTGAGATTGAACAACTGTCGGCAGTCATCTAGCACACCGACCTATACGTAGCTTAGAGTGGAGCATTGATTGTCGTTGAGGTACCGACAAATCAGGTAGGAGGTCTTCCTGGCTAGCTTGAGGCACTACTTGACAGAGAAGCAATTGTAATTATAGGGGCCGGAGGGAAAGAAGTGGAAGGCCGATAGGATGGCATGGCAGAGTTTGGGGTAAAGAGTGAACTTACAAGTGGCAGAGGGTGACGAAGAGAGTGGCGGAGATGGAGGGGAAAGGGAAAGGGAAAGCGGTTGGAAGTCGAAAGACTTGAACACAGACCCCACAATTTTATCTTCAATATATTCATTCTGACATGGTTGAAACAAAAAAATAGACTCTTGAATCTGAAAAGAATCTCAGAATTCGACCATTATAAATATCTAAGGATCAAAGTATCGATATCGGGTATCGTACTGGATAACTCAGATACGGATATAGATATTGATATGCTTTGTAAACACATGGATACGAATGAAAGATATAAACACATGAGAAATGCATACTTCAATAGGTTATATGAAGAGAAATATTACAATAAACAATATCGTGGCTCTAGAACATTTAAACACTATACAATAGTTATCACTCTTTCAATTTTATAATTATAATTTTCAATTTTTATTAATTTTTGGGAAAATTTATTAATTTAGTATTTTATTTAAATAACAACTATTTTTAAATAATAAATATGTTTTCATTTGTAACATATAATGTTTTTATTTTACACATAATTGTAAAATAAAACAAATAAATCATTTAAGGTAGATAAAATAAAGGGATTTTTATATTGCACTCCACCTCAAAATTCTGATTTGAATTGTAGACCTACAACAATTCAAAATTTAAAACAACTCCACCTATAACACCATACACGCCCTTGAATTGGCATCAATTCCGAGCTGGCACCTACCCCAACTGTACGATGGAGTTAAGATTTTTAAGGGTCGACTAAACAGTAAAAACCTCTAAAATAAATTAGATTTAATTTTTAGTTTTTATTAATTTTTTTTGGAAAATTAAATCTTAAATTATTCATTTCAATTTTTATTATTATAATTTTCTGTTTTCCATTAATTTTGTTGGGAAAATTTATTTATTTAGTATTTTTATATAACAACTCTAGTTTTTCAAATAATAACTATGTTTTCATTTTTAACATATAATTATGTGTAAAATAAAATATATAAATCATCTAAGGTAGATGAAATATATTATTTTTATAATTTTTAGTTTTTAGTAATTTTTTGGAAAAATTAAATCTTAAATTATTTATTTTAGTTTTCATAATACTATTTTTTAACTTGTAATAAAGATTAAAAACAATCCAAAAGTACTCAATGTACAATTTTGTCAAACTAGACATGGATACACCTCCATATCGGTGTGTATCAGACCGTATCCACCGATATGGTGCGATAAAGCCTGATACGGAGGCGTATCGTACCAATACGCACGACTCATAGGATACGTGTCCAGTCGTAGCGTATCCTATATCCATAATCATGGATACAGATACGATACGCCCCATATCAAGAGTGTCGTATCGATATCTTAATCCTTTGAAATATTTGATTCCTCAAAATGCTCATTTGTATTTGAAGGGATGGGAGATCCATCATATGGATGGCTGAACCCTACAGGAAGGTTGGGTGAAATTTCAAAATTTTCTTTTCTCCCATCAGGGAATCGCATTCCCTAATTTAGAAAACTACATTTTCAAGGTTCGTTATTGATTCCAAAATCGGACCAAATCTAAAACCAAAAGGGAGGAGAGGAATTTACCTGGTACGAAGTAACAGTAACTCGCAATGAATGTGTTCACACCCAAGGAGAAGACCAAAACCCACCTCCACTGGAGATGACAGTGTGTGGTGAAGCAGGATTAGCAGGACGGCTCTTTAGCAAGAACCGAAATTCTTCAGCAAGAATGAAACAAGGGCTGGTGAGCATGACTTCAGATTGTTTCTTCAGCCAAGAAACAATATCAAGAACCTTTCTTGATCAGATCCACAATTGGAGATCGAACTAGGTAGGTATGGCAAGAACAAGAAGAACTTTGTAGATTGTTGTGTATAAAACTGAAGAATTCGCCCCCTATTTATAGTCTTCTTTGGATCGACCTCCTAATCTAATTAGGAGAGAGTTTCTTTGGATCTAGACTCTTAAATGGATAAGACTTATCTTATCCTTCAGCTAATCCTAATCAGATTATAAATCAGATCTTACCCCTTTTTAATTAACTAACTTAAGCCCAATTCGAATTGTGCTTTAGGCCCATTAAGCTTATGTGCTCACTTACTCCTTAACCTTCTGCCCAATTAGCTCTTTGTGTATGGCGTGGGACCCTTACATCGATCTACACATCAGCTACATGGGTTCAGCCCAGCCTTTGTTACAAGGCATGGCTGAATTCAATGTAGGAGACAGTGAACCCCTGAGTCCATCACCATGGGCTCTTAATGGGCCCAACATTTACACTAAATGGTTCTTAGATCCAACCACCTTATGAAAACCCAAGAACTGTGGGCAGATGCAAGATTAGCCCATCAGGTATTACCCTCAATGGTCTTACACTTAACCTCTCAGCCCATAATGATCAAACACTGCCCGACAAGAGAGGACCTCTCCCTCGGCTACAAGGTACAGTGCTGCACTCTCTACTTACATGGATCCAGGGAATTAAAATCTTTTGCAAACATTTTGAAACCATAATATATATATATATATATATATATATATATATATATATATATTTTTCAAAAACAAATTTCAATGTTTGAAATCAACTGTTGGCAGTTTAGGTTTCCATTGGAGAGAGTGCATTCCCCGATCATTCACTTTATCCGACAAAGGGGTTGTTCCTATCACTATGATCACCCACTCAGGTGAATTCTCAGACTATCCCAACATACCCAGGTTTTGACCCCCTCTAAGGATCTCATTGATTGGGTCTAGTGCAGTACCATAATTGAGTCTAGGGGTCAGGTGTAATATTCCACTTTTTCCTATCTATCTCCAAAGTCTAGGGCAATACTAGAATTTGGTCCGGTTCAGGGTTTCAAGAAAGCCACATGTACCTCAGGTCTCACCCTGGCAATTGAGACAAGATACTCCAACCAACTTGGCGGTACATCGGTGTCAACTTTGGCAGGATAAATCTCTCCAGTTCTATCCAATGGCTGTGAAGATTCTAAACTAACGCGAGTCTCATAAATGTCCAGTTTAAGGGTATTACACAGAAACACACCAAATCACATGAATCAATTATGTACTCAATCTGATTGGAGCTAAGGGCATACACTATCTAACAGTATTGACATACCAAATCCACTCATTGTAGGCGTTTCTCCTAGTGTTGGGGCTTCGGATGCACTTGATTTACTTAATCTTCCATCTGGCAGCCTGGAGGGCTCGCCGGCTTGTCTTGGTTATGGATTCGTCGGCAAGTAGAAACAATCTTTGATGGAATTGGACTAAATTATGCTTTGGGCCAAGACTATGGCACCACAAACATAAACTTCTAGAGAGTGGAGGATTGTCACGTAAGCTTTTAAAGTTTGGGTTTTAAAAACATGGGCTTGTCACTTCCTTTATTTTGGGCTCTTGGAGGCCAGTGAGCAGCAAGCTCTTTATTTTGGGCTCTTGGAGGATAGTAGCAACGAGCCCTTTATTTTAGGCTCTTAGTTTTCGTCATGAAATGATGGTCTAGACTGTTAAGAGCTTAGGCTCTGTTTCATTTTCTTGAGAAAGAAGATGATGAACAGTGTGTTTTATTTCCAAGGGTAATTTTGTCATTTTCTAAAGTCTTAAATCACACATGAGGTCACATGATATACATAACCGATGGTTTATTAACGGTAGGTACTAGATTGTCACATTTCAAAAGTTTGGGTACTAGATTGTTGTGTTTTAAAGTTTGGGTACTAAATTGGCACTCAACTTAAAGTATAGGGTACCTATAAGGAATTTTCCCTAAAAAAATATTAACATATTTAGGCCTGAATCCGAGCACAGCATAATCATCGGGTTTAGGTCTTGAGTTTTAGTTCGTCTTTGCCATGCTTTCGAAGGTGAACAAAGAATTTAACCATCTCTCCTTGTTCTTAAAATCTGAGTATGATAAAATTATTATTCTATGTATGTTTGTAGTATCATTATGTATTTTTAAAGTTTATAACTGATAACTTTAATATTTTATATATATCATTGCAAAATAATTTATAATTTAGAACCCTTCTTTTTAATTTTTTGGTTGTTTTAAAACACAATAAGATGATTGCAAAATAAATCCAAATTTGATCAAAATCCAACATGTAGCTACAAATAAGGGGGCATTCTTTTTTCGGATTTTGAGAGGGGGGAAAGTTGGTCAATGGGATTTTGGTTCCCATTGACCAAGAATCCCATGTTCATTTTTCAGATTTATGTGGGAACCAGGGAAAGTTTATTTTCCTAGGTATTATTTACCTAGGTAAGTGATACCCATCTCCTAGGTGGGTAAATAACCTTCCCACTTAGGGGGAAAGTTGCCAACACTTGAATGGGACAAAAATGCCCTTTTTAATAATAGATTTTTATGGCTAAAATGGTCAATGCCTTATTTACATGAGAAATAAAAGAACATGGGTAAATGCACTTACCCAGATAAGTGTCTTCCAATAAAAACTTACCCAGGTAACTGCATTTACCTGGGTAAGTAACTTACAGAAAAGCGAACAGGGCCTAAAAGTGTGAATGGGTTATAAGAGTTTGGCTTCAATCAGGGTGAAGCCCATTCAAGCAGCCTTTATTGCCTTGCATTAAGAATATCTCCCCACTTGTGTGCTTTATTTCATGGGGAGATATTCTCAATGCAAGGTTGCAAAAAAGTGTTAAAAGGGTGTGGGCACAGGTTTGCCCTAATGGAAGCCAATCTCGGGTTATAACTTTCTAGAATTTTATTGGGCAGAAATTATCCCTTAATCCTAATCTCCATGAGGCTCAGTTTGGGAAGAGTACAAATACAAATATATACAGTACAAATACATATAAAATACAAGGTTTTGCACTCTACATATTTGTATTTGTACTCCTACGAAATTGAGCCTGAGGGACGAATTTGTATTTTAATAAAGAAGCTTTAATTGAAACTCTAATAGTTAAAGTTACACACTCCCAATCATCTCTCTCGTTTAACTCCACAAAAAAAAATGTTCTTCCACATACACACACGATTACCAAAAAAACTCCCCAGATTCCAAAACATAAAGGAAAGGAACAATATTTATGAATAGAAAAATTAAGACCCTATTCATGTAAAAATTAAAATAAGTCCCTTCATGACTACACATGAATCATATCTAGCAGCTCATGGTTAGTATAAGCCCCACCATGACTAAAAATAGAAGCGGATATTCACTATTCAATTCTCAATACATTATATGAAGCATTGTTTTATATTGTATAAAAACAATTAAAAATCAAATGCCATTTGTATTAAACCTAGGAACCTAGCAGGATGAAACCCATCAAAAGCACCAACTTCAGCATCAACGGGTGAAGGAAAAAACATTGATACAAAAGTGGGCCCCTTATCATCACTCCTCACTCAATCTAGGTCACCATCACCCTGAAGCAAAAATCACTTATAACATCATTTATCAGTGCACAAATTTCATTTTAGTCCTAAACTTAGCATAATACATTTACATCATATGTACTGAGTAGGCTATTGTGACACCGTGAAAGACCTGATATTCCAATTGAGCTTCCATGCCAAATTCCTTTCCATGTAGAGAACAAAGACAATGGCATGTATCACTCCCATTAGAAACATTAGAGCCATGTTGGAGTTCTAGCACGAGAACTCTCGCTCATCTTCGTTTACAAAATACAAGCAATGAAAATAGAGGGAATATTTCATCTATATATAACCTAACAACGAAAAGGTGTACGGATGATGCTTCTCCATTCGTCAAACATTCTAGCATATAAGGGCAACTTTTGGGGTTTAATATCAATAAAAGTAATATATTTTAAAAATTTTCAAAAATAAGTTGACTTTTTAAAAATAATATCAATAAAGGGCAAAAATACTATTCATCTTCTTCTTCTTGCCATTTGTTCATCAAAGCCGCTACCCTCGACCACCCGCCACTGCTATCCGTTGCCGCCCGCCGCCGCCTTCGCCCACCTCTGCCTCCGCCTCTAGCAATGTTGCCAGAGGCAGAGGTGGCGGCGGCGGTGCTGGTGGTCATTCCTCTACCCATCGTCGCCGCCACCTTTGTTTCCACCCATCTCCGGTAACGTAGCCGGAAGCAAAAGTGGAGGTGGGCAGAGAGGGCAGCATTGGATAGAGAAACCACCAACACCGCCGCTGCCGCCACCGCCGACACAAAAACCACCCGGACGGCAGTGGTGGACAACGGCTCTGGTGAACAAATGGTAGAAGAAGAAGATGAATAGTGTTTTTGCCCTTTATTGATATTATTTTTAAAAAGTTAACATATTTCTGATTTTTTTAAATATATTACTTTTATTGATATTAAACCCCAAATGTTGCCCTTATATGCTAGAAACCCTAAAATCTTTCCTCTCAGGAAATGGTATCCACGCAAATATTCTGTAAAGCAAGCATGTGGGTCAAGTGCACGTGTGTGTGAGAGGCCAGGTGGACATTTTCCATTTCCCAATGGTGTACAACCATTCTACATACGTGTTTTCCCTATGTTTTTTTCTTTATCCAACGCCTACTCTCCTCGGGCATCATATCGTGTCCTCTCTCAGTTTGGTGTCCTGCGTCCTACGGTGATTGTAATCGCCATTCACCAGTTTTGTGAGGTATTAGGTTGTGGTGCCTGATGAGGGGTAATTTGATCCTCTGAATTACATAACAACATGTGGCCTTCAAGTGATAGGCCGACCTCTCGGCAACTCAGCCTAAAAAACCTTGCCCAGGCCGACCTCAACTACCTCGTCCAGGCCAGGCTAATAGGCCTCACAGTATATGGCAACTTACCTTAGAGACTGGCCGAGCTGCAAGAAGAACCTGTAGTGACCTGCAAGGCAAGCCTGCTAACTTGTCTCATAGATCCGTTACCAGCCCAAGATCTTCAGAGTGCTAATGAATTGACCGTTAGGCTGGCCTACCACATCGCACGCATCAAAGTTAATTGGACGGACCATAACCCCACGCGGATTATATAACTGACGTAATTACTCTCCCCAGTGAATGGAAACGGCTCCGCGAGAACCCAAGACCCATTGTGAGAAGACTCAAGTCACTCACATCTATATAAAGCTCGCATTCTTACCAATGAAGGTATGCGCGATTAAGCTCTTAAATTCTCTTATCTCCTAAGAACTCTCAAAACAACTCGCTGACTTAAGCATCGGAGTGTCCACCCCGAGTAAAAACAACTCGGGCACTCTAATTTTGTCTCTCTTGCAAAACAAAACAGCTCAGCCATCTATACCTAGGCCCCTGACAAGGCAAGCATCCGAATCATTGCTCGAGTCACCAGACACGTGAGTGCAACCATATCGCGCTACATTAATTGGCGCAATCTGTGGGAACCGCTACTAAAAGCTAAGTTCTCACCCTTTTAATACTTTACACTAGTAGTTATAGCTTCACCAAGCAACCAACCTTCTAATAACAACAAACAAGTCTCTAGGGGGAATGAACAACTCGCCATGATCCCAGAAGTCCCCTCAATAACAATCGGACAGATCAATGTGCCTCTGATTCCACCAGGTGTCCGACCTGTTCTGAACCCGACCGTAGTGCCATCTCATGTAAACGGGCCTCCTCCTGCGGTTGAACCATCTGTGGCTTCCACTAGGGTCGATGGGTGCCAGTTCTATGACCTAGTGCAATGTATTCGTAGAATGAGCGATCAAATGGGATCTTGGGAAGACAAGTTCCCCACCCTGATGGGGAGGGGGGGCAACGACAACCACAATAGCAACAGAATTTGCAAGTACAACAACCTCGATTGCAACAACAATAAAATGCTAGGCTGAACTAGAATTCGACCCTTGCTCGGGTCCCCAATCAGGATCCTAACCAGGTCTTCAACCGGGTTCCTGACCAGAACAACAACAACCAGCCCCCGATAGAAAATGTGGTCCCCAACCAGAACCAGAATCAACTTCCAGTGGAAAGTCAATCTACTGCTCCCATTGGAATTGAGGTCGCTAGTTCTTTCGAAGGCTTTAAAAGGAGGTGCCAAAGACGTGCTCACCGCGCCTTGAAGAAAAGTCAGCTCACTCCGGTTGTGAGCGTGATGGACAAGAAGGAGGAGAGTAAAGCGACCATCCAGGTAGGCGTCTCGTCAAGACGCCCTATGACTCACATATCACCCTTGGCCCCAGAGATACTTACGGCCCCATGGCCAAAGAACTTCAAGGCCCCCACCTTCGAAACATACAATGGATCGACAAATCCAATTGATCACGCAGACACTTCCAGGCCCTAATGCAACTGCACGGGGCCAACAATGTGAGTATGTGCATTGCTTTCCCGACAACCCTTCGAGACACAGCTTGATTATGGTACTCCGGATTGGCTCCTGGCTCCATAAAAAGTTGGGATCAGCTCGCCAATCTATTTATCAACCATTTTGCTACCAGTAAAAGACATTCAAAATCGGTAACTTTCTTATTAAATGTCATGCAACGACCTAATCGGATGCTTTGGGAATACATTAAAAGATTCAACATGGAACGCCTGCAAATCTCGGACTTAGATCCAACAGTACAACTCACTACAGCCAAAAACGGCATACATCACCCTGACCTACATTGGGAAATGGAACTGAACCCTCCGACTAATATGGAAAAATTCCTCGTAGAAGTAGACAAATTTATAAAGGTAGAAGAAGCCCTAGGATCATGGTCAGAGTTGTCTAGGAAAAGAAAACGAGCAAAAGAAGAAGCAGGAATTAGTAAGTCAAAGTGAAGAAGCAAGTCACCAAAGAGAAGTCAGTCACCAAGAAGCCAACGAAGCAAGTTGCCAAGAAGGAAGAGTAGGTCTCCTCATCGGAGTTTTGATTTAGGCTGACAATCTGGAACTCCTCCTTTGTATAATAAAACATATATCGCCCTGAATTCTAAAAGGAGCGAAATATTAATGCAAGTAAAATCGGTAGAATATGTAAAGTGGCCACCCAAGATGATGGGCGACCCAGCTAACAAGAACCCTAACAAATACTATCACTTCCATCGTGATGTTGGTCATGGCATTGAGAACTGCTGGAACCTTAAAAATGAAATTAAGGAATTAATCTGCCATGGGTACCTTAGAAAGTTTGTGAAGAGAGAAGTAGAGGGCCGACCTATCGAGCAATGTAGAGAAGATCCTCAGACGAGAAGGAATTTAGAGAACGACAACAACAACCCGTCGAAGCGCCCCCACAGAGAAGAAGTAATATACTTCACTGAAGGTAACACACGCGGAATACAGTATCTGCATGATGATGCCTTGGTAGTAAGATTAATGACTTTGAAGTGAAAAGAATCCTGGTCGACTCGGGGAGCTCAGCCGACATTATTTTCCAGGAGGTGTTCGAGCGCATGAAGCTCAACAAAGAAGATCTACAACCAACCGATGTACCCCTGGTCGGCTTCATTGGATTAGTCTGGCCCCTTGGCCAGGTGAGGGTGCCAGTTGTTGTGAGCTCACCCCCCAACGTAGTTCGGCTTTATCATGATTTCCTTGTGGTCGACACACCCTCCCCGTATAACGCTATCCTGGACTGACCTATCCTGCATGCCCTCCGGGTGGTGGTATCAACCTACCATCTGGTTGTAAAGTTCCCCACTACTGGAGGTATTAGAGTTATTCGAGGAGACCATCCAGAGTCTCGAAAATGTTATGTAGCAGCCCCGAAGGGAAAAGGCAAGATTGTCATTGACATCAACCTAGAGCCGCCACCTGAGAACATAAATGAGCGACCTCAGCCCATGGAAGATATTTTTCTAGTACCAGTCTCAAAGATCGAGCCAGAGAAGATAGTACAGATAGGGGCTCACTTAACTAAACCAGTGCACTCCAACTTGTTAGACTAGTCTGGTAGAGGAAAAGGAACCTCACCCCCGAAAGATGGAAAGTAGTGGATGAGGAAGTAGGGAAGCTGCTCACAGCGGACTTCGTTAGAGAAGTCTAATACCTAAGATGGATCGCAAATCTAGTACTTGTAAAGAAGGCCAACGGAAAGTGGCGCATGTGCGTCAACTATACCGACCTGAACCGAGCCTGTCTGAAAGATAGCTTCCCCCTCTCGAGAATCGATTGCCTGGTAGACACGATCTTAGGGTTCGAGCTGTTGAGTTTAATGGATGCATACTTCAGCTATAATTAGATTTCTATGGACCCAGTCGATGAATAAAAGACCGCCTTTGTAACTGAGATGGGCTTGTACTGTAATAAAGTCATGCCCTTTGGACTGAAAATACTGGAGCAACTTTCCAACGACTTGTAAATAATGTTTTCTCAAACTTGATTGGAAATAAAATAGAATGTTATGTGAATGATATGGTTGTTAAACCTAAGTTTTTAAACTCCTTAATTGCCAACCTAGAATGTGGTTTCAACGTTTTAAGAAAATACAACATGAAACTTAACCCGAAAAAGTGTGTCTTCGGTGTCTTGTTAGGAAAGTTCCTTGGATACATAGTTAGCCGATGTGGCATTGAGGCCAACCCATAAAAAATCCAGGAAATACTAGATATGTGACACCCTAGATCGGTTAAAGAAGTACAAAAATTGACTAGTCGAGTAGCCGCCCTAGACCAATTTATGTCTAAGTCAGTTGGGCGGTGTTCACCATTTTTTAAAGCAATAAAAAAGAATAAGGACTTTAAGTGGATCGAAGAGTGTCAGTTTGCTTTTGATGAGCTGAAAAGTACCTAAATTTGCCACCTTTATTGACCAAACCTAAGACTGGGAACGATTTCAAGCACTACCTCTCCGCGAGTGATGAGGTAGTCAGCTCGGTCCTAATTAGAAAAGTAGAAAAGGTTCAGCAACCTGTTTACTACGTAAACAAAGTGCTGCATGCTGCCTAGACTAGATACTCATACATCAAGAAATTTTTACACAAATTGGGAGCGATTCCATCCAGCACATCACCCATCCCGTTGTTGTGTGACAACAATGGAGCGATCGCCCAGGCTAAAGAGCCTCGGGCCCACTCGAAGTCAAAGCACATCGAGAGGAAGTACCATGTACTGCGGGAGATCGTTGGTAGAGGGGACGTCCTAATTCAGAAGGTAGCATTAGCGGATAGAGGTCCTGGAGCCTCTCCGGGGTCATGGTGGAAGGGCCGAACTAGTCTAGCACCCGACCTCGGTGAGAGGTGGATGCCAGATTACCCGAAGCCACCCGTGCATCGGGTGGCTAAGCAACCGAAGAGCCACCCTGAGCCGAGGTACCCACCTCGGGCTCATTGGCTAGGCTACCTACGCTAGACAACATGACAAGCAGAAAGGAAAGAAACGAACTGGAGGGAAAAAGGAAGCTTGGAAGACTCCCCACAGAAGGTGTTTGAGAAACACGTGGAAAGTATGGGACTCCGGCTTGTACCAGATTGGACCTAAGTGCAAGTGGGAGCTGTTAGACAGTTTTGTATGCCCTTAGCTTCAATCATTTTGATGTACTTTTGTTATTTAGTGGAAATAAATAAAGTGCATGTTTGATTCATGTTGTTTGGTTTAATTCTGTGTAAAACCCTAAAACTGGACATTTGTAGAGACTCATGTTAGTTTTAAATGTTCACAGCCGTTGGATAAGTCTGGGGAGATTTATCCTGCCAAGGCTGATACTGGTGTGCCACCAAGTGTTGGGATGGCCTGTCTCAGCCATCAGGGTAAGACCCGAGGCACATACAGCATGGGATTACTTGAATCCTTGAACCGGACCAGATTTCCAATCTTGCCTTGGACCTTGGAGATAGATGGGCAAAACTGGAAAGTTACACCTGACCCCTAGACTCGATTATGACACTTCACTAGGTGCTGGATCAGCCTGCCTTTGATATGCCAATCAGTGAGATCCTTAGTGGGGATCAAAACCTGGGTATGTTGGGGCAGTTTGAGAATTCATCTGAGTGGGTGGTCATAGTGACAGAATCAGCCACTTTGTCGGACAAAGGGTAATGATCGGGAATGCACTCTCTCTGATGGAAACCAAACTGCCGGCAGTTGATTTGAATCGTTGGAATTTTGTTTTTGCAAAATTAATATATTTACATATATATGTACGGTTTCAAAATGTTTGCAAATGGTTTTAATTCCCGGGATCCATGTGAGAGGAGAGTGCAGCACTGTTCCTTGCAGCCGAGGGAGAGGTCCTCTCTTGTCGGGCAGTGCTTGATCATTAAGGGCTGAGAGGTTAAGTGTAAGACCATTTAGGATAATACTCGATGGGCTAATCTTGCACCTGCCCACAGTCCCTGGGTTTTTATAAGATGGCTTGGCCCAGGGACCACTTAATGTAAGTGTTGGGCCCATAGGGTTCATACGATGGACTCAAGGGGTTCATTGAGATTTTCAGTGAATTCGGCTGGGCCTTGTATTAAAGGCTGGGCCGAACCCATGTGGCTGGTGTGTAGATCAATGCTTGGGTCCCACGCCATACAAAGAAGCGCAACTGGGCAGCAGATTGGAAACTAATTAAACACTGAATACTTAATGGGCCAAAAGCCCATTTCGAGGTGGGCTGATATGATCACCCATCAATGGGGCGAATTTGAGATTGAAGTTAGCAAAAAGGATTGGGCTCTTAGCCTTATCCACTCTTAGAGACCAAATTCAAATCAGATTTGAATCTAGTAACCTCCTGATAAGAACAGGAGTAAGCTAACTCTATCTGGGAAAGGGATTAAGATTATCCCCTATCCAAATACTGATTTGGATTGGGATAACTCCTCATTAGGAGATTTCTTAATCAAGAAGAAAGGAGGAGATTTCGAATGTACCAAGAGGGAGAGAAATCAGATTTCGATCCAAGGGGTTTTGGTAGGCAAGAAGGGTTCCTGCGATTTGAGATTAGATCTCATACTCTCCAGAAAAGAAAACAGTTCAGCCTTTTCGTTTCTGGAAATCTCCTCCTGCCGCCGCCATCTGCATTATTGGAAGATTTGATCTTTGCAGAAAAGAAAGTCAAGAAACCAGTTCTTGACATCAGTCTTGCAAGAAAGACTGAAAGAATTCAGTGTTTAGTACATCCAGGGGATTCTTGTGAAGGATCCAGTGTGTAGGATGCACCCTGCTGGTTCTGTTCCATCCACAGCTGTGTCATCTTCAGCAGGGACAGATCTTGGAGCATTCTTTGGGCGTGAACACCAACTTTGGGAGATACTGCTTCTCCGGATCAGGTATAATCCTCCATTTATCTTTTGGTATAGATCTGGTTTGATTAGGGTTCAAGTAGATCCTTGAATATTGTATTATAAATTCAGGGAATATGATTCCCAGTTGGGAGAAGGTAGGAAATTTTTGAAATTCGCCCCACCCATTCCGCAACCTTTATGGTGTCCATCAGATGGATCATACCATTCTTTCACATAGTCCATCATAGTCCTCTGCTCAGCCATTTCTTGAGCTTCTTGAGCTTCTTGAGCTTCTTGTGCTTCTTGTCTAACTTGCCTAGCAGCTCTCAAACGGACACGGAGAGTCCGTTCAATCTCCGGGTCATAAAGGATCTCTTCCAGTTCTGGTCTGCTTGTCATAAACTGTTAAGGTCAAAGCAATAAAAAGGCCAATATTCACAAAAGAAAACAAATAACTAATCCTATCACAACTGAAAATGTAAAGTGAATTATTGGAATACAAAAGCCTACATCCTATCATGAATAAATGAAGCCGATTATACTAAAAGCAGATTTAAACCAACATCTTATTCAAGGTTCCTTTATCTACATCCATCGATTGCAACATCTGAATTCAGATCCAATTTAGTTGAGTTCAGTTCTGCAAGTCTTTGGTATTGTTAGTCCAGAGAAATTAACAAATAATAATTCAGATCTGAGCTGTATATCTCATACACACTCATTGGTATACACTGCAATATACATCTATCAAATCTGTGATGCGTTAGGGCTGATATCAGAGTTAGGCTTGGTTTAAGGATTTTTAGCTCTACATTTGAAGCCCAAACCTGTATAGCTTATGCATATCAAACACTTGCTAAGACCTGAAAAATCAGATCTGCAATGTTTGGTATTGTTAACTGCTGCAAGAGATTTAAACATCAGTCCTAATCTAATCCAAACATCAATTCAGATCGGGTGCAAGAGATTTAAAAGATAACAAAACATCAAGTTCAAAGAAATTTCAGATCATGTACTCATACTGCCTCAGATTCTCATGTAATTCAGATCTGATTTTACCATTCATGGCTTATATTTCATCAATGAGGCAAGTCTGATGCATCAAATGGTGCTGTTACTACCCGAATTTACATCAGAATAGAGTGGGTTCAGGTTTGAGTTCATATGAACCCACATGCATTCAGATCTGCAACTAGCTGAGCTCAAATCTGAGCTCAAATCTGAGGTTCAGATCTGAAGGCTTATATATCATTCTTTCAAATATTTTTCATTCCTTGCTACCCTTTGATCCCTGAAGCTAATCTGATATCTCACATTGTGAATGGGGTGCCAAATTCTCATCAGAATTGAGTAGGTTCAGGTCTGAGTTCAGATGAACTCAGATCTGAATCTAGCAGATTTGAGTTTCAGATCTGAAAGTCAGATTTGAAGTTCAGATCTGAAAGCTCTCATGCTATTCTTTTCCTCAAAATAAACACACTTTTCCTCAACCAAATCAGCTCAAAAAAAAAGATCATAGTACAAGTTATCTAACATTGCAAAGTCTGCCCTCTATCCTGTTCTGTTCACAGTCCCAGTTCACATCTGGGTGATTTCAGATCTGAATTTCTTTACCCAATGCTATCTAATTGTTTTATAGTGATAGCAGATTTGTTCTAGGGTGCATTGGGGTGAAGATAACCCCCAATTACCCTTTGAAATTATATCAGTTCAGGTCTGAGTTCCCTTGAACTCAGACCTGAACTGTTGCAAATCTGCTACAGCAGAACTCAGATCTGAGTTCTGATCCGAATCCTTGGTTTCCATTCTTTCGGTTATATGGTTCTCTCTCTCTTTTTTTTTCACTGTCTAAATATATTTTTTTTTCTTTTTGTAATGAAAGAAAAGAATAATAAAGGGCTGAGAACAGATTTTTTTTTCAGCTGAGTGTTGCAGTTCTGCTATAGCAGATCTGAGTGCCGAATGCAACTCAGATCTGCAACACTTATGTTGTGTTGGGGTGAAGGTAACAACACCAAGATTGAAAGGAAATCAAATCTACCTTTATTAAAATGAAACTGAAACAAGGAAAGGAAATAATCTACTGAAGAAAGAAGAAACAAATTAAATCAGTACAGCTGTTGCATTCAAAGCTAAAATATAAAATGAAGCAATTAAAACCATCTATGAATGCAATGATGACTGAGACCAGATTAAGAATGCCCAATGTTTCCTAATATTGCTTCCCTAAATCCCCGGCAGCGGCGCCAAAAACTTAGTGTGTGGCTCATTGTGACACTAGCAAGTGCACTAGCCGTTCAAGTAATAAAGTAGTGAGTGAAGTATCGTTCCCACGAGGATTTAGGAAACATTTACCAATACTAAATTGGGCACTTCTTATCTGATCAACAATAAATCAAAACTTTAATGAAAGCTAAAAATTATAAACTAAAATCTATCTAAAATATTGGCCCAATTGCCTTCAAATCAGGTTAGAAGAGTAAGTAGTAAATGTCAATCTCAGAATTCAGCAATCTATCAATTTGGATCATTCGAATAAATCATGATTGAGCCTTGGTTTGGTGAAACCCCAAGGTCATGAACAGCCTCTCTCAAGCGCATGTTCATCCTATGCATGAGTGGCGGCTCTTCTATCTCTAGAAAGAATCTAATCCCCATGCATGCATTTCTTCAAACACTTCTAAGGCATCAATTCAAATCTGAATTGATCACCAACTGAATTGTGCAAGTTATCTCTAACCTTGCACTCAATTCAGTTCTTGAATAGTAGATCTGAATTCCTAGAGTCTCTCTCAAGCACTCTAGGAATTCCAAGCTTTAGATCCATTCGGTCAATCTGAAAATTGCAGATCTGAATTCTCTTTCAAGCAATTCAGATCTTGCAATCTCAGATATGAGAATTCAGATCTGAGTTTTGAAGGTTAGTTGGCCGAATTAATCTACAATAACACCCTTATTCAAGAAACTTCAAGTACAATTCATGACCATTTGAATGAATAAAAAAGAATTAGATTGTTGAACTGAAATTTTACAAGCTGAAATACATCAAGGAAGAATGAAAAAAAGGAGAAAGAAGAAAGAAAATATAACAAAGAAACTGAATTCAAATCAAAAGATAATGAAACTACAATTGATTTATTACAAAAGATCTTTGAATCACAAACCCTCAATTCGAACTCACCTTCTCTTCTAGCTTGCTTGTCTTGAACTTCCTTCAGCCCTTCTTCTTCTTCTTCCTTGCGCCTAGCCTTCTTCTCCTCTTCTCTCAAGGTGGCCAAACCTCTAAGAGTGGGAGAGCCTTCCTCTCAAGCAATTGAACACCTCTCCCCCCTCCTAGAGGCTTCCTTATATAGTTTTTCAAGGGGGCTCTTGCCCCTTCTTGATGCCTCTAGAATGGGGTGTATTACACCCCTTTCTTGAACTTTCTAGAGCTCTCTTGAAAGTCTCCTAAGGGCTGCTATTTGGGCTGCACTTAGGCTCTCTCTTAGCACATGATAGCTATACATTGAGCTGCTCTTTTGGGCTGAGAATGGGCCTTCCTTGCTGGGCCGAATTCTACTCAAATTTAGGCTTTCTTTTCTTGGGTTTTCTCAAGGAATTCACATGCTCTTCTTGGGCCGAAGTGCTCTCTCTTGCTTCCACGACCGGGCTGGACTGAAATTGGTCTTTTTGAACCTTCTTTTCTTGCCTTTTTCCTTCCTTTTCTTGGATTAATTATCCCTGAAACTTATTCTTAGCATTAAGCTAAATTAAGGCAAAAATTAATAAAACCGGCATAAAAATCCATGCTAAAGTCCTCAAAAATTATAGATAAATTGTAAGTTCATCAGAAGACATGCGGTCAGCTTGACTGCGAACCGTCAGATCTATCTCAATCTGGGTCGTTGATCTGGGGGCACAGTGGCTATAAATAGGAGGGCCCCCAGGCCTCATTTTCTTTCATGCGAACTTGTTGTCTTCGGATTCTGAGGTTGCGCATCCATCTAGTTTGCCCAAGCTCTTCTCCTGTTCACACCGTTTCATTTTTTTCGGTGAGTCTAATCATTCTGTCAATCATGTTTGGGTATCCGTACCACGTCTACTTCCAAGACGGAAACCAAGATGACGCCCCCTCGAGCTCAATGAGAGATTGAGAGCAGGCTTCGAAGGCTCGGGAGGCCTCCGTCGAAGTGGCTTCTACTGCTTGGGGCAGGGAGCCCAACAGCTTCGATCCCTCGTCAATGACGATGGAGGTCTCTAGTTCATTACTTTTACCTTCCCGGGGACCTTATCTACGGTCTCCCCTCTAGTAATTTTCCCTGGGAGCATGGTCCCAATGACATAGTGATTTTCCAGGAACAGCTCGAGGCTGGCCTGCGTCTTCCTCTGCACCCTCTAATAGTGGAGGTGTTGAATCATTTCAACGTCACCATTGACCAGCTCCATCCCAACGCCATCCAGAATGTAGTTGGGACTATTTCTCTGTGCTATGAGTATTGTCTTCCCCTTGATCTTGATATCTTTTCTACCAACCTCTGCATCAAGAATGCTATTCCCGGAGCGCCTCCGGAAAGGCGTTTCTAGTACTTTTCTCCTCGCCATGGCTTCAAGCTCTTGCACGAGCTGCCGAACAGGGTCCCGGCCTAGAAGCGGGATTATTTTCTGTTCCGTAACCCCGAGGGGTGGCCCTTCCCAACTTCTTGGATGGTTGCCATCCAGAATTTTGGGGTTGATTTGGACCCTGAAACTCGAAAAACGCTACAGTCCTGGGCAGCAGTAGGCCTTCACTATTCGGACTACTTGACTGAGGAAAAGCTCTTGCAGGGTGGCCTAAGTCTGGGTTGGTTGCCTTTTAGGTCGCGTAGTGCCTTGTAAATATATATATATATATATATGTTTTACTCGACTAATACCTTGTGGTTTTTCTACAGCCATCATGTCTGGTGTTGACGCGCGGCGCCTTCTTTCCAGCAACCAGAAACATAAGGATAAGATGTCACATCCTAACTGAACCTCTACTTCTGGGGACACTGAGTTCGAGTCTGCTGAATCAGACTTTGTTTCTCCACCGCCTGAGGCTTCACCGGTCCCATCTAAAGGAGTTGCCGGGGAAGGTGGCCCCGAGGAGGGCGAGCTCCCGAGGCCTAGGCTGTTTCCTCCTGGGCCATCCCATCCATTCCCCTACCCGCAGTTCCCGATAGGGAACTGGGAGGGTGTAAATGACTACATCGTGGCTGGGCGGAAGAGCCGAAGGGCAATCTGCCATGAGGAGGTCGCTAGGTGGGGGGAGATGCAGCCCAAGGCACTCGCCGTGTTTGCCGCTTCTCACTGTATGGTGGTAAGTGGTATTTTCTCTTTCTTCTCGTTCTTTCCTTTCTTTTCCCGTTTTCTGACCATAGTCTCTTGTTGGCAGGTGAACACCGCCATCCACACCATGGCCCTCCAGACCAATATCCACTCCGGCGATATTCACAATCAGAGGGCCAAGGTCCAAAAGCTCCAGGGCGAGCTCGACCAGGCCCGAGGTGAGATCCTTCAGGCTCGCAAAGGGAGCGAGGCTCAGAAGCGGGCTAAGGCTTGGAGTCTACACTTCTGGACCGAACTCGGAACTTTGACACCATGGTGGAGGCCGAGCGGGCTAAGGTTGTCTAGGACTTCAAGGACTCACAGGAGTATCACGACCTCCAAGTGGACTATGGCTCAAGCTCGTACCGCTCTGGATTCAAGCTCTGCCGCTTGCTAGTCCGAAAGAAGTTCTCTGGGCTCAACCTCGATGGCATCACAATGAAGGGCCTGGCTTCCGAGACGGCGGACCAGGCGGAGGAGGAGGAGCCTGACTCCTCGGAGGACGAGGATGAGGTGGACCCTTGTGGTTGATGGCTCTTCTGTTTTTCTATTCTTCTGATTGACTTCTGGTGGTTCCCGGGTGCCAGAACCCGGTTTTTAAAAATCTTCTTCTTGGGCAGTTGTGCCCTTTTTCTTCTTGTTCAACTTTCCCGAGCTTTTTTAGCTCGATTTTTATTTATGCATTAGTAATGAAATTTTTCCTTTTTCTGCTAAGTATGGTGTGTCATGAGAGTAGAATTTATCACATTTTTTGTTAGACAGTTTTGTATGCCCTTAGCTTCAATCAGAATGATGTACTTTATGAGTTTATTGTAAATGAATAAAGATACATATTTGATTCATGTTCCCTTGGTATGTTTCTGTGTAATACCCCTTAAACTGGACACTTAATGAGACTCGTGTTAGTTTAGAATGTTCACAGCCAGTGGGTCGGTCTGGGGAGACCTATCCTGACAAGGCTGACACTGTGGTGCCACCAAGTCGGTTGGGGTGGCCTGTCTCAGCTGCCAGGGTGAGACCCTAGGCACATACAGTGTAGGATTAATTGAATCTTTGAACTGGACCAGATTTCCAGTATTGCCCTGGACCTTGGAGATTGATGGGCAAAACTGGAAAGTTACACCCGACCCCTAGACTCGATTATGATACTGCACTAGGTGTCGGATTGGGCTATCTTTGATGTATCAATCAGTGAGATCCTTAGCGGGGGTCAAAACCTGGGTATGTTGGGACAGTCCAAGAATTCATCTGAGTGGGTGATCATAGTGACAGGATCAGCCCCTTTGTCGGACAAAGGTAATGATCGGGGATGCACTCTCACTGATGGAAACCAAGACTGCCAGCAGCCGATTTCAACTGTTGAGATTTGTTTTGCCAAATATATTTTATATAAGATATAAAAGTATATATATTATGGTTTCTAAAATGTTTGCAAGAAGGTTTTAATTCCCGGGATCCATATGAGTGGAGAGTGCAACACTGTTCCTTGCAGCCGAGGGAGAGGTCCTCTCTTGTCGGGCAGTGTATGATCATTATGGGCCGAGAGGTTAAGTGTAAGACCATTGAGGATAACACCTGATGGGCTAATCTTGCATCTGCCCACAGTCCCTGGGTGTTACAAGGTGGCTTGGCCCAGGGACCACTTAGTGTAAGTGTTGGGCCCATAGAGCCCATTTGATGGGTTTCAGGGGGTACACTGTCTTCAGCAGTGCATTCAGCCAGGCCTTATAGCAAAGGCTGGGCTGAACCCATGTGGCTGATGTGTAGATCAATGCTTGGGTCCCACGCCATACAAGGAAGCCCAACTGGGCAGCAGTTTGGAAGGCTTTTTGAGTACATAACCTTAAATGGGCCTTAAGCCCATTTCGAACTGGGCTGATTTGATCAGTCATTTAAAGGGGGCGAATTCTGAAGTGGGTCAGCTAAAAGGATTGGGCTTAGACCCTATCCACTCAGAGAGTCCAAGATCTAAATGAGATTTAGTTCTGGAAACCTCCTAATTATATTAGGAGATAGCTGATCTGATCTGCAGATAAGATAAGGATTATCCCTTATCACTAAGGGACTTCTAACCCAAATATGATTTGGATTAGCAACTCCTAATCTAATTAGGAGCTGATCCCTTTGAGATTATAAAAGGGGAAGGGGGCGGTAGCCTTTTAAATAATCAACAGCATTCTTCTCTTAAAGATAGAGAGATTGAGAGATTTCCTGCATACTGCGAATTCTCTCCTACCGCCACCTTCCTGCCATTGCCATTCCTTCAGTTCGATCTCCAGTTCTTGGGAGCAATCAAGATTTGATCTTGATCTCAATCTTTTGGGAAAAGATTCGTTGGAGCTGTACTCACAAGCCGTCCAGTTGATTCTTGCGAAGGGTCAAGTTCTTTTGAAGAACGTTGTTGATTCTACTCCATCCTTCTCTGCGCCATCTTTAGTGGGAGCAGATTTTGGATCCTTCCTTGGGCGTGAACACCTCCATTGGGAGATAATATTTCTCCGTATCAGGTATAATCCTCTCCCACTCCTTTTGGTTCAGATCTGGTTCAGTTTATGGTTCAAGATTGATCCTTGAAAATATGATTTTCTAAATAGGGAATACGATTCTCAGTTGAAGGGAGAGATAAATTTTTTTTGAAATTTGCCCCTTATTCCGCAATCTTTGGGCGTCCATAGGATGGATCTCTCATCCCTTCAGTGGTATCAGAGCCACGGTTCAAATCTTGAACCATATAGTTTCAGATCTGAACCTGCGCAAATGGGCAGAAGGTGTTCTACCCAATTTGCGCAGATATGGGTTTTTGGGAAATTTTGTTCCCAAAATTAATGGGCGAATAATCTGAAATTAATTTTATATAAATCTGATTATTATTTAGAATTGTTCTTTATGATTTTCTTGATTTATGGGCTATTCGTAGAAGAGGAGATCGAAATCTTGGTTTGCGCAGGGAACTTGCAAGATTTGCAGTTTCTTGATTTATTTATTACATTTGGTTTGTAAATATTTTTTTTTTTATTTTCTAGACTCAATGTATAGGTATTCGATCTGATGTAATTATTAATAGAAATAGGATTTCTATTTATTTTATTTTTGGATCGAAGATGGCGGCGTAGAAAGGGAGATTTCGCAGAGAAGAAGATTTCGCAGATGGGAGAATCGCTATCTGCGATTTGCAGTTTGTGAAACTGCATTCTGTAATCTAACCTCTGTTTTACAGGATGGATTGTGCGAACAGCCCTGTTTGACTAATTCTTGATTTTCTTTTATCAGTAATTAATTTCAGATTATTTTCTTGAATTAAAGATTTAATTAAAGATCAAACCCTAGACCCATTTGAACCAAGATTGGTTCAAACTGTTTGGACCGAATCTAGGGTTTAATCAAGGCTGAAAGTCAGCCCTAATTTTCCCACTACTGGGCCTAAGGATTGATATTTAATTAAATGGTTAATTCGGCCTAACCTGTAAAGGCCCAGTTTTAAACAGTTAAAACTGCTAAAAGCCCACTTAACCCTTAAAGCTATATGGGTTGAACCATTCGGCCCATATACCTAGATAATATTAATGGTTAATATTATGGATTTAAAATGGGCTTCAAATGGGCTTTACAGATAAATAATTGATTGGATCATTTTATCCCTGCATGTGATGTATGGATGTGTGATGTGCTACGTACATGGGCCATAAGTACTTGGCCCATGCTCAATCAACAGTGGCTCTTTCGCACACCATGGCTGAATGCACATCATTACCATGGTGTCCCTTTTGGTCATTGGATGACCTCCCTCAGTGGTGGGCCCCACACCTCATCATGAGGTCTCGTGCGGAACCCTAGCCGATTTAGGCCCACCAAAATCTGGCTTTATGAAAGTCAGTGGGAGCCACTTTGGTTTGACCTAAAGATAGAACTAGGGCAAAATTATCTGTTCCCTCGAGATAATATGAGTGCATGTGATAGGGAGATTCATATGATGAACTCTCTAAAGGCCTTCCATCATTAGCACGAGGATGGGTCCTTCAGTAATGAGGAAACACACCAGAAAATGGGCTATCCATTTGCTGTTGGGCTTGTCTAAGTGTTTCATAAGATGATAGGGGCGTCATAGACCGATGTGGGAGGGGCTTCACCAGAAAATGGGATCTCCCCCACGGTACCTTGGCGTTCACGAATATGATGGGTAAGCACTCACTGGACAGAAAGGTTTACCTGAAAACGGCTCTGAACCTTATCTGACAGAGGCCAAAGGGAAAACTCATATGATGAGTGGATATGATCCTTCACAGAAAGGTGGTGGGGTTATGCAACTGAAACAGTTGGCCTCATGCACCCTATGTGATTTCCCACATTTCCAAAGACAACCCGTAGTCTCCGTCACTGAGAAAGGAGGGAAATCTCATAGACGAATAAATGGAAATGGATCGTAGATTAAAATCCATATCTATGAAATGAACATGAATCAAATTAGGTCATGGACTGATGTTTGCTCTTTTATCAGAAAATGGCAAACGGATCATTTGCAAAGCTACTTGATGACAACAAGTTGAAGGGCCCAAACTATGCTGACTGGTATAGGAACCTTATGTTGGTCTTAACCTCTGAAAAACTTGACAAAGTGGCAAAGAATCCTGCCCCGGAGCGTCCGGAAGATAGGGCTTCTGAGGCCCGAAGGAGAGACTATCAAGAATGGTAGGAGAAAAACTCCCTTGCCCGGTGTTACATCATTGCCTCTGAAGGGACCATGAGATCCATTCTATGGACGCCCAAAGATTGCGGAATAAGGGGCGAATTTCAAAAATTTTTCTCTCCCTTCAATTGGGAATCGTATTCCCTATTTAGAAAATCATATTTTCAAGGATCAATCTTGAACCATAAACTGAACCAGATCTGAACCAAAAGGAGTGGGAGAGGATTATACCTGATACGGAGAAATACTATCTCCCAATGGAGGTGTTCACGCCCAAGGAAGGATCCAATGACTGCTCCCACTGAAGATAGCGCAGTGCAGGATGGAGCAGAATCAGCAACGTTCTTCAAAAGAACTTGACCCTTCGCAAGAATCAACTGGACGGCTTATGAGTACAGCTCCAATCAATCTTTTCCCAAAAGATTGAAATCAAGATCCAATCTTGATTGCTCCCAAGAACTGGAGATCAAACTGAAGGAATGGCAATGGCAGGAAGGTGGCGGCAGAAGAGAATTCGCAGTATGCAGAAAATCTCTTAATCTCTCTTTCTTAAAGAGAAGAATGCTATTGATGTTATTGTGTTCTTCAAGGCTGCCGCCCCCTTCCCCTTTTATAATCTTAAAGGGATCAGCTCCTAATCAGATTAGGAGTTGCTAATTCCAAATCATATTTGGGTTAGAAGTCCCTTAGTGATAAGGGATAATCCTTATCTTATCTGCAGATCAGATCAGCTGTCTCCTAGTCTAATTAGGAGGTTTCGATATCTAAATCTTATTTAGATCTTGGACTCTCTGAGTGGATAGGGTCTAAGCCCAATCCTTTTAGCTGACCCACTTCAGAATTCACCCCCTTTAGATGACTGATCAAATCAGCCAAGCCTTTGTTACAAGGCCTGGCCGAATGCACTGCTGAAGACAGTGTACCCCCTGAAACCCATCAAATGGGCTCTATGGGCCCAACACTTACACTAAGTGGTCCCTGGGCCAAACCACCTTGTAACACCCAGGGACTGTGGGCAGATGCAAGATTAGCCCATCAGGTGTTATCCTCAATGGTCTTACACTTAACCTCTCAGCCCATAATGATCATACACTGCCCGACAAGAGAGGACCTCTCCCTCGGCTGCAAGGAACAGTGTTGCACTCTCCACCCATATGGATCCCGGGAATTAAAACCTTCTTGCAAACAATTTAGAAACCATATATATATACTTTTTTATCTTATATAAAATATATTTTGCAAAACAAATCTCAACGGTTGAAATCGGCTGCCGGCAGTCTTGGTTTCCATCAGTGAGAGTGCATCCCCGATCATTACCTTTGTCCGACAAAGGGGCTGATCCTGTCACTATGATCACCCACTCAGATGAATTCTCGGACTGTCCCAACATACCCAGGTTTTGACCCCCGCTAAGGATCTCACTGATTGGTACATCAAAGATAGCCCAATCCGACACCTAGTGCAGTATCATAATCGAGTCTAGGGGTCAGGTGTAACTTTCCAGTTTTGCCCATCAATCTCCAAGGTCCAGGGCAATACTGGAAATCCGGTCCAGTCCAAAGATTCAATTAATCCTACACTGTATGTGCCTAGGGTCTCACCCTGGCAGCTGAGACAAGCCACCCCAACCGACTTGGTGGCACTACAGTGTCAGCCTAGTCAGGATAAGTCTCCCCAGACCGACCCACTGGCTGTGAACATTCTAAACTAACACAAGTCCCATTAAGTGTCCAGTTTAAGGGTATTACACAGAAACATACCAAGGGAACATGAATCAAAAATGTATCTTTATTCGTTTACAATAAACTCATAAAGTACATCATTCTGATTGAAGCTAAGGGCATACAAAACCGTCTAACAGCTCCCACTTGCACTTAGGTCCAATCAGGTAGTAGTCGGAGTCCCATGCTTTCCACGTGTTTCTCAAACACTTTCTGTGATAGTGGCTTTGTCAATGGGTCTGCTACATTTTCCGCTGACGCTACCTTCTGAATCAGGACATCCCCTCTACCAACAATCTCCCGCAGTACGTAGTACTTCCTCTCGATGTGCTTCGACTTCGAGTGGGCTCATGGCTCCTTAGCCTGAGCAATGGCTCCATTGTGGTCACACAACACTGCCTGAGCTATGTTAGGACGAGTGCACAGCATGGCATACATGTGAAAGAATGGTAGGATTCATCTGATGGACGCCATAAAGGTTGCGGAATGGGTGGGGCGAATTTCAAAAATTTCCTACCTTCTCCCAACTGGGAATCATATTCCCTGAATTTAGAATACAATATTCAAGGATCTACTTGAACCCTAATCAAACCAGATCTGTACCAAAAGATAAATGGGAGGATTATACCTGATCCGGAGAAGCAGTATCTCCCAAAGTTGGTGTTCACGCCCAAAGAATGCTCCAAGATCTGTCCCTGCTGAAGATGACACAGCTGTGGATGGAACAGAACCAGCAGGGTGCGTCCTACACACTGGATCCTTCACAAGAATCCCCTGGATGTACTAAACACTGAATTCTTTCAGTCTTTCTTGCAAGACGGATGTCAAGAACTGGTTTCTTGACTTTCTTTTCTGCAAAGATCAAATCTTGCAATAATGCAGATGGCGGCGGCAGGAGGAGATTTCTAGAAACGAAAAGGCTGAACTGTTTTCTTTTCTGGAGAGTATGAGATCTAATCTCAAATCGCAGGAACCCTTCTTGCTTACCAAAACCCCTTGGATCGAAATCTGATTTCTCTCCCTCTTGGTACATTCGAAATCTCCTCCTTTCTTCTTGATTAAGAAATCTCCTAATTAGGAGTTATCCCAATCCAAATCAGTATTTGGATAGGGGATAATCTTAATCCCTTTCCCAGATAAAGTTAGCTTACTCCTGTTCTTATCAGGAGGTTACCAGATTCAAATCTGATTTGAATTTGGTCTCAAAGAGTGGATAAGGCTAAGAGCCCAATCCTTTTTGCTAACTTCAATCTCAAATTCGCCCCATGGATGGGTGATCATATCAGCCCACCTCGAAATGGGCTTTTGGCCCATTAAGTATTCAGTGTTTAATTAGTTTCCAATCTGCTGCCTAGTTGGGCTTCTTTGTATGGCGTGGGACCCAAGCATTGATCTACACACCAGCCACATGGGTTCGGCCCAGCCTTTAATACAAGGCCCAGCCGAATTCACTGAAAATCTCAATGAACCCCTTGAGTCCATCGTATGAACCCTATGGGCCCAACACTTACATTAAGTGGTCCCTGGGCCAAGCCATCTTATAAAAACCCAGGGACTGTGGGCAGGTGCAAGATTAGCCCATCGAGTATTATCCTAAATGGTCTTACACTTAACCTCTCAGCCCTTAATGATCAAGCACTGCCCGACAAGAGAGGACCTCTCCCTCGGCTGCAAGGAACAGTGCTGCACTCTCCTCTCACATGGATCCCGGGAATTAAAACCATTTGCAAACATTTTGAAACCGTACATATATATGTAAATATATTAATTTTGCAAAAACAAAATTCCAACGATTGAAATCAACTGCCGGCAGTTTGGTTTCCATCAGAGAGAGTGCATTCCCGATCATTACCCTTTGTCCGACAAAGTGGCTGATTCTGTCACTATGACCACCCACTCAGACGAATTCCCAAACTGCCCCAACATACCCAGGTTTTGATCCCCACTAAGGATCTCACTGATTGGCATATCAAAGGCAGGCTGATCCAGCACCTAGTGAAGTGTCATAATCGAGTCTAGGGGTCAGGTGTAACTTTCCAGTTTTGCCCATCTATCTCCAAGGTCCAGGGCAAGACTGGAAATCTGGTCCGGTTCAAGGATTCAAGTAATCCCATGCTGTATGTGCCTCGGGTCTTACCCTGATGGCTGAGACAGGCCATCCCAACACTTGGTGGCACACCAGTATCAGCCTTGGCAGGATAAATCTCCCCAGACTTATCCAACGGCTATGAACATTTAAAACTAACATGAGTCTCTACAAATGTCCAGTTTTAGGGTTTTACACAGAATTAAACCAAACAACATGAATCAAACATGCACTTTATTTATTTCCACTAAATAACAAAAGTACATCAAAATGGTTGAAGCTAAGGGCATACAAAACTGTCTAATAGCTCCCACTTGCACTTAGGTCCAATCTGGTACAAGCCGGAGTCCCATACTTTCCACGTGTTTCTCAAACACCTTCTGTGTCAGTGGCTTAGTCAATGGGTCTGCCACATTATCCGCTGATGCTACCTTCTGAATTAGGGCGTCCCCTCTACCAACGATCTCCCGCAGTACATGGTACTTCCTCTCGATGTGCTTTGACTTCGAGTGGGCCCGAGGCTCTTTAGCCTGGGCGATCGCTCCATTGTTGTCACACAACAACGGGATGGGTGATGTGCTGGATGGAATCCCTCCCAATTCGTGTATGAACTTATTCATCCACACGGCTTCCTTGGCAGGTTCACTTGCGGCAATGTACTCGGCCTCGGTTGTGGAGTCTGCAGTGGACCCCTGTTTGCTGCTTTTCCAGCAAATAGCACACGATCCTATCGTGAAAACATACCCAGATGTAGACTTTCTATCATCTGGATCCGACTGGAAATCGGCATCGGAATACCCTAGAACTTGCAGTGAACTACCATCGAATACCAAACAAAACTCTTTCGTCCTTCGAAGGTATTTGAGTATGTTCTTCACAGCAGTCCAATGCTCCTGTCCTGGGTTTGCCTGGAATCTGCTTACCACACTCACTGCCTGAGCTATGTCCGGGCGAGTGCACAACATGGCATACAAGATGCTCCCTACAGCTGAGGCATAGGGAACGTCTCTCATGCTCTCAATCTCCTCAGAAGTCTTGGGAGACATCTTCTTGGAGAGAGTGACTCCGTGCCGGGATAATCCAATTATCCGCTTCGATCTATCTCTATAGAGTCGAAGACCCAGTATGTATGAAGCTTCTCCAAGATCTTTTATGGAGAACTGCTGTGATAGCCATACCTTGACCGAAGAGTAGGATATCGTCCACATACAAGACCAAAAAGGTGATCTTATCCCCACTGGATTTCTTGTAAACACAGGGCTCATCCGGATTCTGCTCAAAGTCAAACGTTTTGACTGCAAAATCAAAATGGATGTTCCAACTCCTAGAAGCCTGCTTAAGTCCATATATGGATCTATTAAGTTTACATACCATGTGTTCCTGACCAGCAGCAATGAAGCCTTGCGGCTGCTGCATGTAGATATCTTCACTAAGATCTCCATTCAGGAACGCTGTTTTGACATCCATTTGCCAAATCTCGTAATCATGGTACGCTGCTACAGCTAGCAGGATCCTAATGGATTTAAGCATGGCCACCGGTGAAAAGGTTTCCTCATAGTCGTTGCCTTCTTTCTGAGTATACCCTTTCGCCACCAAACGAGCTTTAAAGGTCTCAATCCTGCCATCGGGGCCCTTCTTCCTCTTGTAGATCCATTTGCAACCAATTGCTTTTACCCCGGAGGGCAGATCCACTAGAGTCCAGACTCCATTGGTCTCCATTGAGTCCATCTCGGCTCTCATGGCCTCCACCCACTTCTGGGAGTCTATGTCTAACATAGCTTCCGCGTAAGTCACGGGATCCTCTTCACTATTTAAGGCTTCCACCAGGTAACTATCCTGGTCATAACCATATCGGACTGGTGGTCTGGATACCCGGGTGGACCTTCTAGGTTGGTCATTACCTGGAACTTGTGGGACATCTCCCACTGCTCCTGAGCTCTCCTCATCAAGAACTATTTCCTGACGATGGGTGTACAGGATGTAATCGGATTCTAAGAATCGGGCGTTTCGACTACAGAACACTTTCTGCTCACTTGGGTCATAGAATAGATAACCCACCGAATCCTTTGGGTAGCCTATAAACAGGCAACGGCTGGTTTTAGATTCCAACTTGTCCGCACTTGTTCTTTTAACGTGTGCAGGACAACCCCAAATCTTCAAGTGTCTCACACTTGGCTTCCTTCCGGTCCAAAGCTCATATGGAGTTTTCGGAACTGATTTGGTTGGAACCCTATTCAGCACGTAGATAGTAGTCTCTAATGTGTATCCCCAAAAGGATGTGGGTAATTCTGAGCGTACGAGATGTGACCGGACCATGTCCAACAAGGTCCTATTTCTCCTCTCTGAAACACCGTTGAGTTGAGGTGTAGCAGGAGGAGCTAGTTGTGACACTATCCCATTGGCCTTTAAGTAGTCCCTGAATTCGTCAGAGAGATACTCGCCACCTCGATCTGATCGAAGGGCCTTAATTTCTCTCCCTAACTGTTTCTCGACTTCCTGTCTGGACTCTTAGAACTTTTCAAATGATTCAGACTTATGTCTCTTTAGGTACACGTAACCATATCGTGAAAAATCATCTGTAAAGGTGATGAAGTACACGTGTTGATTCCGTGCCCTAACACTCAGGGGACCACATACATCAGTATGTATTAGGTCAAGTGTGCCTGCACATCTTTCAGGCTTACCGTCAAATGGCCGCTTAGTCATCTTACCTTGGAGGCAAGGTTCACAAGTGGGAAGATTTTCTACGGTTAGAAAATCCAAAGGAACATCCTTTACCAGTCTTGTGATTCGGTCGACACCGATGTGGCCAAGTCGGTAATGCCAGAGGCACGTGGGATTTACTGTATCACGAGTCCTTTTCTTGGGATTTTCGACCGAAGTAGTTTCGGTTAAGTTAGTTTCCAAAGAAGGATGCAGAACATAGAGACCGTTCTCTAGTTCCCCGCATGCGATGAATTTATTATTCTGTTTAACAGTAATCATATTACTAAAGTAAACAGTATATCCATCAGCACACAATTTTGAAACAGAAATTAAATTCATTCTCAAGTTCTGTACATAAAGACAATCTTTAAGTACAAGGACTCCTTCTTTAAAAACTAATTCTACGGTTCCTATTGCCGCAGCTGCAACACTTGCAGTTGTTCCTGTTAGACAGTTTTGTATGCCCTTAGCTTCAATCATTTTGATGTACTTTTGTTATTTAGTGGAAATAAATAAAGTGCATGTTTGATTCATGTTGTTTGGTTTAATTCTGTGTAAAACCCTAAAACTGGACATTTGTAGAGACTCATGTTAGTTTTAAATGTTCACAGCCGTTGGATAAGTCTGGGGAGATTTATCCTGTCAAGGCTGATACTGGTGTGCCACCAAGTGTTGGGATGGCCTGTCTCAGCCATCAGGGTAAGACCCGAGGCACATACAGCATGGGATTACTTGAATCCTTGAACCGGACCAGATTTCCAGTCTTGCCCTGGACCATGGAGATAGATGGGCAAAACTGGAAAGTTACACCTGACCCCTAGACTCGATTATGACACTTCACTAGGTGCTGGATCAGGCTGCCTTTGATATGCCAATCAGTGAGATCCTTAGTGGGGATCAAAACCTGGGTATGTTGGGGCAGTTTGAGAATTCATCTGAGTGGGTGGTCATAGTGACAGAATCGGCCACTTTGTCGGACAAAGGGTAATGATCGGGAATGCACTCTCTCTGATGGAAACCAAACTGCCGGCAGTTGATTTCAATCGTTGGAATTTTGTTTTTGCAAAATTAATATATTTACATATATATGTACGGTTTCAAAATGTTTGCAAATGGTTTTAATTCCTGGGATCCATGTGAGAGGAGAGTGCGGCACTGTTCCCTGCAGCCGAGGGAGAGGTCCTCTCTTGTCGGGCAGTGCTTGATCATTAAGGGCTGAGAGGTTAAGTGTAAGACCATTTAGGATAATACCTGATGGGCTAATCTTGCACCTGCCCACAGTCCCTGGGTTTTTATAAGATGGCTTGGCCCAGGGACCACTTAATGTAAGTGTTGGGCCCATAGGGTTCATACGATGGACTCAAGGGGTTCATTGAGATTTTCAGTGAATTTGGCTGGGCCTTGTATTAAAGGTTGGGCCGAACCCATGTGGCTGGTGTGTAGATCAATGCTTGGGTCCAACGCCATACAAAGAAGCCCAACTGGGCAGCAGATTGGAAACTAATTAAACACTGAATACTTAATGGGCCAAAAGCCCATTTCGAAGTGGGCTGATATGATCACCCATCAATGGGGCGAATTTGAGATTGAAGTTAGCAAAAAGGATTGGGCTCTTAGCCTTATCCACTCTTAGAGACCAAATTCAAATCAGATTTGAATCTGGTAACCTCCTGATAAGATCAGGAGTAAGCTAACTCTATCTGGGAAAGGGATTAAGATTATCCCCTATCCAAATACTGATTTGGATTGGGATAACTCCTAATTAGGAGATTTCTTAATCAAGAAGAAAAGAGAGGAGATTTTTGAATGAACCAAGAGAGGGAAATCAGATTTCGATCCAAGAGGTTCTGGTAAGCAAGAAAGGTTCCTGCGAATTGAGATTAGATCTCATTCTCTCCAGAAAAGAAAACAGTTCAGCCTTTTCGTTTCTAGAAATCTCCTCCTGCCACCGCCATTTGCATTGTTGCAAGATTTGATCTTTGCAGAAAAGAAAGTCAAGAAACCAGTTCTTGACATCAGTCTTGCAAGAAAGACTGAAAGAATTCAGTGTTTAGTACATCCAGGGGATTCTTGTGAAGGATCCAGTGTGTAGGACGCACCCTGCTGGTTCTGTTCCATCCACAGCTATGTCATCTTCAGCAGGGACAGATCTTGGAGCATTCTTTGGGCGTGAACACCAACTTTGGGAGATACTGCTTCTCCGGATCAGGTATAATCCTCCCATTTATCTTTTGGTACAGATCTGGTTTGATTAGGGTTCAAGTAGATCCTTGAATATTGTATTCTAAATTCAGGGAATATGATTCCCAGTTGGGAGAAGGTAGGAAATTTTTGAAATTCGCCCCACCCATTCCGCAACCTTTATGGCGTCCATTAGATGGATCCTACCATTCTTTCAGTGGTATCAGAGCCACAGGTTCGAATCTTGAACCAAAAGAAAATCAGATCTGACCCTGCGCAGATGGATAGAAGGTGTTCTTTCAAGATTGCGCAGATTGTCTTCTTTTTTTTTTTCAAGAAACTGTTTCTTGTTAAGGGCGATTGATCTGAAATTAATTTCTATTAAATCCAAAATTTATTTGGAATTGTTCTTTATTTATTTTGATTTAATGGACTGTTCAAACCTGGAGATCGCAGTGCAGTTTTAGCGCAGATGGTCTGCGCACCCTTTTTCTTTTCTATTTATTTATTTCATTCAATTCGGTCTGTAAATAATTTTTTTTATTTTTTAGACTGAATGTATAGGATTTGATCAAGAATGTAATTAATAGAAATAGGATTTTTGTTATTTTTCTTGATTAAAGAAGATGGAAGAAGATGGCGGCGCAGGAGATTTGCAGATGGAGAAATCGTTTTCTGCGATTTGCAGTTTATGAAACTGCAACCCTTGTGATTAACCTCTGTTTTGCAGGTGGTGCGAACAGTCCATAATTGTTTTGTGTTTGCTAGAAATCAAAACTATTAATTTCAGATCATTCAATAATTAATTCTTGAATTGAAAATCAGTTTTGGACCATTTCGTACTAGATTGGACCAAAACTGTTTGGACCAAATCTGGGTTTCGAAAGGGGCTGTTCTCAGTCCAATTGTCTCACACTTTTGTTCCAAATCTGATGTTCAATTACAGGGATTAATTCGGCCCACCTGTAAAGCCCAGTTTTAAAGGGTTAAAACTGCAAAAGCCCATTATTGTGAGATAAGCTGTATGGGCCGAACTGCTATCTGCGATTCAGCCCATACACCTAGTGGACATTAATCGTTAATGACTTGGTTTTTGAATGGGCCGTTGAATGGGCTTTACAGCAATTAATTGATTGGATCAATTCCTCCTTTACATGTGATGTTTGGATGTTTGATGTGCTGCGACCATGGGCCATAAGTACTTGGCCCGTGATGACTCGTTAGTGGCTCTTGCGCACACCATGGCTGAATGCACATCATTGCCATGGTGTCCCTGAAGGTCATTGGATGACCCCCTCTTTGCCTGGTGGGCCCCACAACCCTGAAAAGGGATGCGTACGGAACCCCTAGCCGATGAAGGCCCACCAGAAATCTGACTTTATGAAAGTCAGTGGGAGCCACTTTGGTTTGACCTAAATTAGAACTAGGCCGTAATTTTGTTCCCTCCAGCAAATATGAATGCAAGTGATAGGGAGATCCATATGATGGACTCTCTAAAGGCCTTCCGTCATTAGCACAATGATGGGTCCATCAGTAATGAGGAAATGCACCATAAAATTGGGCTATCCATTTGCTGTTGGATCTGTTAGAGTGTTTCATAAGATGATAGGGGCGTCATAGACCGATGTGGGAGGGGCTTCACCAGAAAATGGGAACTCTCTCACGGTACCTTGGCGTAACCTGAATATGATGGGTGTGCACTCACTGACAGAAGGGTTTACCTTAAAACGGCTCTGAACCTTGTCTGACAGAGGCCAAAGGGAAACTCATTTGATGAGTGGATATGATCCGTCACAGAAAGGTGGTGGGGTTATGCAGCTGAAACAGTTGGCTTCACGCACCCCATGTGATTTCCCACATTTCCAGAGACATTTCGTCGTCTCCGTCACTGAGATAGGAGGGAAATCTCAGAGATGAACAAATGGGAATGGAACATAGATTAAAAGCCATATCTATGTAGGTAAACATGAATCAAACTAAGGTTGTGGACTAATGATTTTGCTGTTTTATCAGAAAATGGCAAACGGTCAATTTGCAAAGCTTCTAGACGATAACAAGCTTAAGGGCCCAAACTATGCCGACTGGTACAGAAATCTTATGCTGGTCCTAACTTCTGAAAAGTTAGACAAGGTAGTGAAAAATCCTGCCCCGGAACGTCCGGGTGATAGGGCTTCTGAGTCCCGTAGGAGGGACTACCAAGATTGGGAGGATAAGAACTCCCTAGCCCGCTGCTTTGTCATTGCCTCATTAGACAACTCAATACAGAGGCAGTTCGATCAGATCGAACTTGCCAAGGACATATTGGACAGTCTAAGGACAATGTATGAGGAGCAGAACCGTTCTACTCGACAGAAGGTCCTGAAATTGTTCATGACCGCGCAGATGACCAAAGGGCAGAAAGTTCATGACCATTGTCTTCGGATGATGGGATACATCAATGAACGTGAAGCTCTTGGATCCGGGCTAGATCTTGGCACGCAAGTGGATGCCATCCTAAATTCTTTGCCCTCTTCCTTCAATGCGTTCACTATGAACTACAATATGAATAAGCTGAATGTCAGCGTCCAGGAACTCAGCAATATATTGCAGAGGGCCGAGGATTTACTCAAGAAGGATGAGCCTGTGGTTATGCTTGCTGAAGCTAACAAATCGGGCAAGAGAAAGAGAAAGGCAAAGAAGCCTCAGAAGAAGACTACCAAACCCAAGAAGCAGAAGAAGAACAAGGCATCTGATGTCTGTCACTTCTGCAAGCAGACCGACCACTGGAAGAGGAACTGTCCTACCTACCTGGAATCTAAGAAAGGTAATATCGAAACTTGTGTCATAGAAACTAATATGTTAGTTACTTCTGTGTCCTGGTGTGTTGACTCCGGGGCTTCAACTCATGCGTGTAACTCACTGCAGGGGTTCAAAGTTAGCAGAAGGCTGAGTGAAGGTGAAGTGACACTGTTCTTGGGAACAACTGCAAGTGTTGCAGCTGCGGCAATAGGAACCGTAGAATTAGTTTTTAAAGAAGGAGTCCTTGTACTTAAAGATTGTCTTTATGTACAGAACTTGAGAAGGAATTTAATTTCTGTTTCAAAATTGTGTGCTGATGGATATACTGTTTACTTTAGTAATATGATTACTGTTAAATGGAATAATAAATTCATCGCATGCGGGGAGCTAGAGAACGGTCTCTATGTTCTGCATCCTTCTTTGGAAACTAACTTAACCGAAACTACGTCGGTCGAAAATCCCAAGAAAAGGACTCGTGATACAGTAAATCTCACGTGCCTCTGGCATTACCGACTTGGCCACATCGGTGTCGACCGAATCACAAGACTGGTAAAGGATGGTCCTTTGTATTTTCTAACCGTAGAAAATCTTCCCACTTGTGAACCTTGCCTCCAAGGTAAGATGACTAAGCGGCCATTTGACGGTAAGCCTGAAAGATGTGCAGGCACACTTGACCTAATACATACTGATGTATGTGGTCCCCTGAGTGTTAGGACACGGAATCAACACGTGTACTTCATCACCTTTACAGATGATTTTTCACGATATGGTTACGTGTACCTAATGAGACATAAGTCTGAATCATTTGAAAAGTTCAAAGAGTTCAGACAGGAAGTCGAGAAACAGTTAGGGAGAGAAATTAAGGCCCTTTGATCAGATCGAGGTGGCGAGTATCTCTCTGACGAATTCAGGGACTACTTAAAGGCCAATGGGATAGTGTCACAACTAGCTCCTCCTGCTACACCTCAACTCAACGGTGTTTCAGAGAGGAGAAATAGGACCTTATTAGACATGGTCCGGTCACTTCTCGTACGCTCAGAATTACCCACATCCTTTTGGGGATACGCATTAGAGACTGCTATCTACGTGCTGAATAGGGTTCCAACCAAATCAGTTCCGAAAACTCCAGATGAGCTTTGGACCAGAAGGAAGTCAAGTGTGAGACACTTGAAGATTTGGGGTTGTCCTGCACACGTTAAAAGAACAAGTGCGGACAAGTTGGAATCTAAAACCAGCCGTTGCCTGTTTATAGGCTACCCAAAGGATTCGGTGGGTTATCTATTCTATGACCCAAGTGAGCAGAAAGTGTTCTGCAGTCGAAACGCCCGATTCTTAGAATCCGATTACATCCTGGACACCCATCGTCAGGAAATAGTTCTTGATGAGGAGAGCTCAGGAGCAGTGGGAGATGACCCACAAGTTCCAGGTAATGACCAACCTAGAAGGTCCACCCGGGTATCTAGACCACCAGTCCGATATGGTTATGACCAGGATAGTTACCTGGTGGAAGCCTTGACTAGTGAAGAGGATACCGTGTCTTACGCGGAAGCTATGTTAGACATAGACTCCCAGAAGTGGGTGGAGGCCATGAGAGCCGAGATGGACTCAATGGAGACCAATGGAGTCTGGACTCTAGTGGATCCGCCCTCCGGGGTAAAAGCAATTGGTTGCAAATGGATCTACAAGAGGAAGAAGGGCCCCGATGGCAGGATTGAGACCTTTAAAGCTCGTTTGGTGGCGAAAGGGTATACTCAGAAAGAAGGCATCGACTATGAGGAAACCTTTTCACCGGTGGCCATGCTTAAATCCATTAGGATCCTGCTAGCTGTAGCAGCGTACCATGATTACGAGATTTGGCAAATGGATGTCAAAACAGCGTTCCTGAATGGAGATCTTAGTGAAGATATCTACATGCAGCAGCCGCAAGGCTTCATTGCTGCTGGTCAGGAACACATGGTATGTAAACTTAATAGATCCATATATGGACTTAAGCAGGCTTCTAGGAGTTGGAACATCCGTTTTGATTCTGCAGTCAAAACCTTTGACTTTGACCAGAATCCGGATGAGCCGTGTGTTTACAGGAAATCCAGTGGGGATAAGATCACCTTTTTAGTCTTGTATGTGGACGATATCCTACTCATTGGGAATGATGTAGGAATGTTGACTTCGGTCAAGGTATGGCTATCACAGCAGTTCTCCATGAAAGATCTTGGAGAAGCTTCATACATACTGGGTCTTCGACACTATAGAGATAGATTGAAGCGGATAATTGGATTATCCCAGGCTGCTTACATTGACAAAATTGTCAAAAGATACAGCATGGAAAACTCCAAGAAAGGAAACGTTCCTTTCAGGCACGGAGTCACTCTCTCCAAGAAGATGTCTCCCAAGACTTCTGAGGAGATTGAGAGCATGAGAGACGTTCCCTATGCCTCAGCTGTGGGGAGCATCATGTATGCCATGTTGTGCACTCGCCCGGACATAGCTCAGGCGGTGAGTGTGGTAAGCAGATTCCGGGCAAACCCAGGACAGGAGCATTGGACTGCTGTGAAGAACATACTCAAATACCTTCGAAGGACGAAAGAGTTTTGTCCGGTATTCGATGGTAGTTCACTGCAAGTTCTAGGGTATACCGATGCCGATTTCCAGTCGGATCCAGATGATAGAAAGTCTACATCTGGGTATGTTTTCACGATAGGATCGTGTGCTGTTTGCTGGAAAAGCAAGCAAACAGGGGTCCACTGCAGACTCCACAACCGAGGCCGAGTACATTGCCGCAAGTGAAGCTGCCAAGGAAGCCGTGTGGATGAAGAAATTCATACACGAATTGGGAGCGATTCCATCCAGCACATCACCCATCCCGTTGTTGTGTGACAACAATGGAGCGATCGCCCGAGCTAAAGAGCCTCGGGCCCACTCGAAGTCAAAGCACATCGAGAGGAAGTACCATGTACTGCGGGAGATCGTTGGTAGAGGGGACGTCCTAATTCAAAAGGTAGCATCAGCGGATAATGTGGCAGACCCATTGACTAAGCCATCGACACGGAAGGTGTTTGAGAAACACGTGGAAAGTATGGGACTCCGGCTTGTACCAGATTGGACCTAAGTGCAAGTGGGAGCTGTTAGACAGTTTTGTATGCCCTTAGCTTCAATCATTTTGATGTACTTTTGTTATTTAGTGGAAATAAATAAAGTGCATGTTTGATTCATGTTGTTTGGTTTAATTCTGTGTAAAACCCTAAAACTGGACATTTGTAGAGACTCATGTTAGTTTTAAATGTTCACAGCCGTTGGATAAGTCCGGGGAGATTTATCCTGTCAAGGCTGATACTGGTGTGCCACCAAGTGTTGGGATGGCCTGTCTCAGCCATCAAGGTAAGACCCGAGGCACATACAGCATGGGATTACTTGAATCCTTGAACCGGACCAGATTTCCGGTCTTGCCCTGGACCTTGGAGATAGATGGGCAAAACTGGAAAGTTACACCTGACCCGTAGACTCGATTATGACACTTCACTAGGTGCTGGATCAGGCTGCCTTTGATATGCCAATCGGTGAGATCCTTAGTGGGGATCAAAACCCGGGTATGTTGGGGCGGTTTGAGAATTCATCCGAGTGGGTGGTCATAGTGACAGAATCGGCCACTTTGTCGGACAAAGGGTAATGATCGGGAATGCACTCTCTCTGATGGAAACCAAACTGCCGGCAGTTGATTTCAATCGTTGGAATTTTGTTTTTGCAAAATTAATATATTTACATATATATGTACGGTTTCAAAATGTTTGCAAATGGTTTTAATTCCCGGGATCCATGTGAGAGGAGAGTGCGGCACTGTTCCTTGCAGCCGAGGGAGAGGTCCTCTCTTGTCGGGCAGTGCTTGATCATTAAGGGCTGAGAGGTTAAGTGTAAGACCATTTAGGATAATACCCGATGGGCTAATCTTGCACCTGCCCACAGTCCCCGGGTTTTTATAAGATGGCTTGGCCCGGGGACCACTTAATTTAAGTGTTGGGCCCATAGGGTTCATACGATGGACTCAAGGGGTTCATTGAGATTTTCAGTGAATTTGGCTGGGCCTTGTATTAAAGGCTGGGCCGAACCCATGTGGCTGGTGTGTAGATCAATGCTTGGGTCCCACGCCATACAAAGAAGCCCAACTGGGCAGCAGATTGGAAACTAATTAAACACTGAATACTTAATGGGCCAAAAGCCCATTTCGAAGTGGGCTGATATGATCACCCATCAATGGGGCGAATTTGAGATTGAAGTTAGCAAAAAGGATTGGGCTTTTAGCCTTATCCACTCTTAGAGACCAAATTCAAATCAGATTTGAATCTGGTAACCTCCCGATAAGATCGGGAGTAAGCTAACTCTATCTGGGAAAGGGATTAAGATTATCCCCTATCCAAATACTGATTTGGATTGGGATAACTCCTAATTAGGAGATTTCTTAATCAAGAAGAAAAGAGAGGAGATTTTCGAATGAACCAAGAGAGGGAAATCAGATTTCGATCCAAGAGGTTCTGGTAAGCAAGAAAGGTTCCTGCGAATTGAGATTAGATCTCATTCTCTCCGGAAAAGAAAACAGTTCAGCCTTTTCGTTTCGGAAATCTCCTCCTGCCGCCGCCATTTGCATTGTTGCAAGATTTGATCTTTGCAGAAAAGAAAGTCAAGAAACCAGTTCTTGACATCAGTCTTGCAAGAAAGACTGAAAGAATTCAGTGTTTAGTACATCCAGGGGATTCTTGTGAAGGATCCAAGTGTGTAGGACGCACCCTGCTGGTTCTGTTCCATCCACAACTGTGTCATCTTCAGCAGGGACAGATCGTGGAGCATTCTTTGGGCGTGAACACCAATTTTGGGAGATACTGCTTCTCCGGATCAGGTATAATCCTCCCATTTATCTTTTGGTACAGATCTGGTTTGATTAGGGTTCAAGTAGATCCTTGAATATTGTATTCTAAATTCGGGGAATATGATTCCCGGTTGGGAGAAGGTAGGAAATTTTTGAAATTCGCCCCCACCCATTCCGCAACCATTATGGCATCCATTAGATGGATCCTACCATTCTTTCAGTTCCCAAGAACAAGTGTCACTTCACCTTCACTCAACCTTCTGCTAACTTTGAACCCCTGCAGTGAGTTACACGCATGAGTTGAAGCCCCGGAGTCAACACACCAGGACACGGAAGTAACTAACATATTAGTTTCTATGACACAAGTTTCGATATTACCTTTCTTAGATTCCGGGTAGGTAGGACAGTTCCTCTGCCAGTGGCCGGTCTGCTTGCGGAAGTGACAGACATCGGATGCCTTGTTCTTCTTCTCGCTTCTTGGGTTTGGTAGTCTTCTTCTGGGGCTTCTTTGCCTTTCTCTTGCTCTTGCCCGATTTGTTAGCTTCAGCAAGCATAACCACGGGCTCATCCTTCTTGAGTAAATCCTCGGCCCTCTCGCAACATATTGCTGAGTTCCTGGACGCCGACATTCAGCTTATTCATATTGTAGTTCATAGTGAACGCATTGAAGGAAGAGGGCAAAGAATTTAGGATGGCATCCACTTGCGTGCCAAGATCTAGCCCGGATCCAAGAGCTTCACGTTCATTGATGTATCCCATCATCCGAAGACAATGGTCATGAACTTTCTGCCCTTTGGTCATCTGCGCGGTCATGAACAATTTCAGGACCTTCCGTCGAGTAGAACGGTTCTGCTCCTCATACATTGTCCTTAGACTGTCCAATATGTCCTTGGCAAGTTCGATCTGATCGAACCGCCTCTGTATTGAGTTGTCTAATGAGGCAATGACAAAGCAGCGGGCTAGGGAGTTCTTATCCTCCCAATCTTGGTAGTCCCTCCTACGGGCCTCGAAGCCCTATCACCCGGATGTTCCGGGGCAGGATTTTTCACTACCTTGTCTAACTTTTCAGAAGTTAGGACCAGCATAAGATTTCTGTACCAGTCGGCATAGTTTGGGCCCTTAAGCTTGTTATCGTCTAGAAGCTTTGGAAATTGACCGTTTGCCATTTTCTCGATAAAACAGCAAAATCATTAGTCCACAACCTTAGTTTGATTCATGTTTACCTACATAGATATGGCTTTTAATCTATGTTCCATTCCCATTTGTTCATCTCTCGAGATTTCCCTCCTATCTCGGTGACGGAAACGACGAAATGTCTCTGGAAATGTGGGAAATCACATGGGGTGCGTGAAGCCAACTGTTTCAGCTGCATAACCCCACCACCTTTCCGTGACGGATCATATCCACTCATCAAATGAGTTTCCCTTTGGCCTCCGTCGGACAAGGTTCGGAGCCGTTTTCGGGTAAACCCTTCTGTCCGGTGAGTGCACACCCATCATATTCAGGTTACGCCAAGGTACCGTGAGAGAGTTCCCATTTTCTGGTGAAGCCCCTCCCACATCGGTCTATGACGCCCCTATCATCTTATGAAACACTCTAACAGATCCAACAGCAAATGGATAGCTCAATTTTATGGTGCGTTTCCTCATTACGATGGACCCATCATTGTGCTAATGACGGAAGGCCTTTAGAGAGTCCATCATTTGGACCTCCCTATCACTTGCATTCATATTTGCTGGAGGGAACAAAATTACGCCCTAGTTCTAATTTAGGTCAAACCAAAGTGGCTCCCACTGACTTTCATAAAGTCAGATTTCTGGTGGGCCTTAATCGGCTAGGGGTTCCGTACGCATCCCTTTTCAGGGTTGTGGGGCCCACCAGGCAAATAGGGGGTCATCCAATGACCTTCAGGGACACCATGGCAATGATGTGCATTCAGCCATGGTGTGCGCAAGAGCCACTAACGAGTCATCACGGGCCAAGTACTTATGGCCCATGGTCGCAAAGCACATCAAACATCCAAACATCACATGTAAAGGAGGAATTGATCCAATCAATTAATTGCTGTAAAGCCCATTCAATGGCCCATTTAAAAACCAAGTCATTAACGATTAATGTCCACTAGGTGTATGGGCTGAATCGCAGATAGCGGTTCGGCCCATACAGCTTATCTCACAATAATGGGCTTTTGCAGTTTTAACCCTTTAAAACTGGGCTTTACAGGTGGGCCGAATTAATCCCTGTAATTGAACATCAGATTTGGAACAAAAGTGTGAGACAATTGGACTGAAAACAGCCCCTTTCGAAACCCAGATTCGGTCCAAATAGTTTTGGTCCAATCTAGTCCGAAATGGTCCAAAACTGATTTTCAATTCAAGAATTAATTATTGAATGATCTGAAATTAATAGTTTTGATTTCTAGCAAACAAAAAACAATTATGGACTGTTCGCACCACCTGCAGAACAGAGGTTAATCACAAGGGTTGCAGTTTCATAAACCGCAAATCGCAGAAAATGATTTCTCCATCTGCAAATCTCCAGCGCCGCCATCTCCTTCCATCTTCTTTAATCAAGAAAAATAACAGAAATCCTATGTCTATTAATTACATTCTTGATCAAATCCTATACATTCAGTCTAAAAATAAAAAAAATTATTTACAAACCGAATTGAATGAAATAAATAAATAGAAAAGAAAAAGGGTGCGCAGACCATCTGCGCTAAAACTGCACTGCGATCTCCAGGTTTGAATAGTCCATTAAATCAAAATAAATAAAGAACAATTCCAAATAAATTTTGGATTTAATAGAAATTAATTTCAGATCAATCGCCCTTAACAAGAAACAGTTTCTTGAAAGAAAGAAAACAATCTGCGCAAATCTTGAAAGAACACCTTCTATCCATCTGCGCAGGGTCAGATCTGATTTTCTTTTGGTTCAAGATTCGAACCTGTGGCTCCGATACCACTGAAAGAATGGTAGGATCCATCTGATGGACGCCATAAAGGTTGCGGAATGGGTGGGGCGAATTTCAAAAATTTCCTACCTTCTCCCAACTGGGAATCATATTCCCTGAATTTAGAATACAATATTCAAGGATCTACTTGAACCCTAATCAAACCAGATCTGTACCAAAAGATAAATGGGAGGATTATACCTGATCCGGAGAAGCAGTATCTCCCAAAGTTGGTGTTCACGCCCAAAGAATGCTCCAAGATCTGTCCCTGCTGAAGATGACACAGCTGTGGATGGAACAGAACCAGCAGGGTGCGTCCTACACACTGGATCCTTCACAAGAATCCCCTGGATGTACTAAACATTGAATTCTTCCAGTCTTTCTTGCAAGACCGATGTCAAGAACTGGTTTCTTGACTTTCTTTTCTGCAAAGATCAAATCTTCCAATAATGCGGATGGCGGCGGCAGGAGGAGATTTCCGGAAACGAAAAGGCTGAACTGTTTTCTTTTCTGGAGAGTATGAGATCTAATCTCAAATCGCAGGAACCCTTCTTGCTTACCAAAACCCCTTGGATCGAAATCTGATTTCTCTCCCTCTTGGTACATTCGAAATCTCCTCCTTTCTTCTTGATTAAGAAATCTCCTAATTAGGAGTTATCCCAATCCAAATCAGTATTTGGATAGGGGATAATCTTAATCCCTTTCCCAGATAGAGTTAGCTTACTCCTGTTCTTATCAGGAGGTTACCAGATTCAAATCTGATTTGAATTTGGTCTCTAAGAGTGGAAAAGGCTAAGAGCCCAATCCTTTTTGCTAACTTCAATCTCAAATTCGCCCCATGGATGGGTGATCATATCAGCCCACCTCGAAATGGGCTTTTGGCCCATTAAGTATTCGGTGTTTAATTAGTTTCCAATCTGCTGCCCGGTTGGGCTTCTTTGTATGGCCTGGGACCCAAGCATTGATCTACACACCAGCCACATGGGTTCGGCCTAGCCTTTAATACAAGGCCCAGCCGAATTCACCGAAATTCTCAATGAACCCCTTGAGTCCATCGTATGAACCCTATGGGCCCAACACTTACATTAAGTGGTCCCTGGGCCAAGCCATCTTATAAAAACCCAGGGACTGTGGGCAGGTGCAAGATTAGCCCATCGAGTATTATCCTAAATGGTCATACACTTAACCTCTCAGCCCTTAATGATCAAGCACTGCCCCGAGCAAGAGAGGACCTCTCCCTCGGCTGCAAGGAACAGTGCTGCACTCTCCTCTCACATGGATCCCGGGAATTAAAACCATTTGCAAACATTTTGAAACCGTACATATATATGTAAATATATTAATTTTGCAAAAACAAAATTCCAACGATTGAAATCAACTGCCGGCAGTTTGGTTTCCATCGGGAGAGAGTGCATTCCCGATCATTACCCTTTGTCCGACAAAGTGGCTGATTCTGTCACTATGACCACCCACTCGGATGAATTCTCAAACTGCCCCAACATACCCGAGGTTTTGATCCCCACTAAGGATCTCACTGATTGGCATATCAAAGGCAGGCTGATCCAGCACCTAGTGAAGTGTCATAATCGAGTCTAGGGGTCAGGTGTAACTTTCCAGTTTTGCCCATCTATCTCCAAGGTCCAGGGCAAGACTGGAAATCTGGTCCGGTTCAAGGATTCAAGTAATCCCATGCTGTATGTGCCTCGGGTCTTACCCCGATGGCTGAGACAGGCCATCCCAACACTTGGTGGCACACCAGTATCGGCCTTGGCAGGATAAATCTCCCCGGACTTATCCAACGGCTGTGAACATTTAAAACTAACATGAGTCTCTACAAATGTCCAGTTTTAGGGTTTTACACTGAATTAAACCAAACAACATGAATCAAACATGCACTTTATTTATTTCCACTAAATAACAAAAGTACATCAAAATGATTGAAGCTAAGGGCATACAAAACTGTCTAACACTATGCCAAACCCACTCTCACTGGAGCTGCCTCCAGCATTATCGGGCCCAATATTGCTGCTAACAACTTTGAGATCAAACTTGTGTTAGACAGTTTTGTATGCCCTTAGCTTCAATCGGAATGATGTACTTTATGAGTTTATTGTAAATAAATAAAGATACATATTTGATTCATGTTCCCTTGGTATGTTTCTGTGTAATACCCTTAAACTGGACACTTAATGAGACTTGTGTTAGTTTAGAATGTTCACGGCCGGTGGGTCGGTCTGGGGAGACCTATCCCGACAAGGCCGACACTGTGGTGCCACCAAGTCGGTTGGGGTGGCTCTGTCTCAGCTGCCAGGGTGAGACCCTAGGCACATACGGTGTAGGATTAATTGAATCTTTGAACTGAACCAGATTTCCAGTATTGCCCCTGGACCTTGGAGATTGATGGGCAAAATTGGAAAGTTACACCCGACCCCTAGACTCGATTATGATACTGCACTAGGTGTCGGATTGGGCTATCTTTGATGTACCAATCAGTGAGATCCTCAGCGGGGGTCAAAACCTGGGTATGTTGGGACAGTCCGAGAATTCATCCGAGTGGGTGATCATAGTGACAGGATCAGCCCCTTTGTCGGACAAAGGTAATGATCGGGGATGCACTCTCACCGATGGAAACCAAGACTGCCGGCAGCCGATTTCAACCGTTGAGATTTATTTTGCAAAATATATTTTATATAAGATAAAAAAGTATATATATATGGTTTCTAAATTGTTTGCAAGAAGGTTTTAATTCCCGGGATCCATATGAGTGGAGAGTGCAACACTGTTCCTTGCAGCCGAGGGAGAGGTCCTCTCTTGTCGGGCAGTGTATGATCATTATGGGCTGAGAGGTTAAGTGTAAGACCATTGAGGATAACATCCGATGGGCAAATCATGCATCTGCCCACAGTCCCTGGGTGTTACAGGGTGGCTTGGCCCGGGAACCACTTAGTGTAAGTGTTGGGCCCATAGAGCCCATTTGATGGGTTTCGGGGGGTACATTGTCTTCAGCAGTGCATTCGGCCGGGGCCTTGTAACAAAGGCTGGGATGAACCCATGTGGATGATGTGTAGATCAATGCTTGGGTCCCACGCCATACAAGGAAGCCCAACTGGGCAGTAGTTTGGAAGGCTTTTTGAGTACATAACCTTAAATGGGCCTTAAGCCCATTTCGAACTGGGCTTATTTGATCAGTCATTTAAAGGGGGCAAATTCTGAAGTGGGTCAACTAAAAGGATTGGGCTTAGACCCTATCCACTCGGAGAGTCCAAGATCTAAATGAGATTTAGATCTGGAAACCTCCTAATTATATTAGGAGATAGCTGATCCGATCTGCAAATAAGATAAGGATTATCCCTTATCACTAAGGGACTTCTTACCCAAATATGATTTGGATTAGCAACTCCTAATCTGATTAGGAGCTGATCCCTTTGAGATTATAAAAGGGGAAGGGGGCGGTAGCCTTTTACATGATCAACAGCATTCTTCTCTTAAAAAAGAGAGATTGAGAGATTTCCTACATACTACGAATTCTATCCTGCCGCCACCTTCCTACCATTGCCATTCTTTCGGTTCGATCTCCAGTTCTTGGGAGCAATCAAGATTTGATCTTGATCTCAATCTTTTGGGAAAAGATTGGTTGGAGCTGTACTCACAAGCCGCCCGGTTGATTCTTGCGAAGGGTCAAGTTCTTTTGAAGAACGTTGTTGATTCTCGCTCCATCCTTCACCGCGCCATCTTCAGGTGGGAGCAGATTTTGGATCATTCCTTGGGCGTGAACCCCTCCATTGGGAGATAGTATTTCTCCGTATCAGGTATAATCTTCTCCCACTCCTTTTGGTTCAGATCTGGTTCAGTTTATTGTTCAAGATTGATCCTTGAAAATATGATTTTCTAAATAGGGAATACGATTCCCAGTTGAAGGGAGATATAAATTTTTTGAAATTCGCCCCTTATTCCGCAATCTTTGGGCATCCATAGGATGGATCTCTCATCCCTTCAGTGGTATCAGAGCCATGGTTCAAATCTTGAACCATCTAGTTTCAGATCTGAACCTGCGCAAATGGGCGGAAGGTGTTCTACCCGATTTCCGCAGATATGGGTTTTGGGAAATTTTGTTCCCAAAATTAATGGGCGAATAATCTGAAATTAATTTTATATAAATCTGATTATTATTTAGAATTGTTCTTTATGATTTTCTTGATTTATGGGCTGTTCGTACAAGAGGAGATCGAAATCTTGGTTTGCGCAGGGAACCTGCTAGATTTGCGGTTTCTTGATTTATTTATTACATTTGGTCTGTAAATAATTTTTTTTTATTTTCTAGACTCAACGTATAGGTATTTGATCTGATGTAGTTATTAATAGAAATAGGATTTCTATTTAATTTAATTTTGGATCGAAGATGGCGGCGCAGAAAGGGAGATTTCGCAAAGAAGAAGATTTCGCAGATGGGAGAATCGCTATCTGCGATTTGCGGTTTGTGAAACTGCATTCTGTAATCTAACCTCTGTTTTGCAGGATGGATTGTGCGAACAGCCCTGTTTGACTGATTCTTGATTTTCTTTTATAAAAAATTAATTTCAGATTATTTTCTTGAATTAAAGATCAAACCCTAGACCCATTCGAACCAAGATTGGTCCAAACTGTTTGGACCGAATCTAGGGTTTAATCAAGGCTGAAAGTCAGCCCTAATTTTCTCACTAATGGGCCTAAGGATTGATATTTAATTAAATGGTTAATTCGGCCCAACCTGTAAAGGTCCAGTTTTAAACAGTTAAAACTACTAAGAGCCCACTTAACCCATAAAGCTATATGGGTTGAACCGTTCGGCCCACATACCTGAATAATATTAATGGTTAATATTATGGATTTAAAATGGGCTTCAAATGGGCTTTACAGATAATTAATTGATTGGATCAATTTATCCCCGCATGTGATGTATGGATGTGTGATGTGCTACGTACGTGGGCCATAAGTACTTGGCCCATGCTCAATCGATAGTGGCTCTTTCGCACACCCCGGCTGAAAGCACATCATTGCCATGGTGTCCCTTTTGGTCATTGGATGACCTCCCTCAGTGGTGGGCCCCACACCTCATCATGAGGTCTCGTGCGGAACCCTAGCCGATTTAGGCCCACCAAAAATCCGGCTTTATGAAAGTCAGTGGGAGCCACTTTGGTTTGACCTAAAGATAGAACTAGGGCGTAATTATCTGTTCCCTCGATGACAACAAGTTGAAAGGCCCAACTAGGCAAACGGATCATTTGCAAAGCTACTTGATGACAAAAAGTTGAAAGGCCCAAACTAGGCTGACTGGTACGTGAACCTTATGTTGGACTTAACCTTTGAGAAATTGGACAAGGTAGCAAAGAATCCTGCCCCGGATCGTCTGGGAGATAGGGCTTCGAGGCCCGAAGAAGAGAATACCAAGAATGGGAAGAGAAAAACTCCCTTGCCCGCTGCTATATCATTGCCTCCTTGGACAATCCAATTCAGAGGCAATTCGATCAGATCGAACTTGCTAAAGACATATTGGACAGTCTTAGGACAATGTACGAAGAGCAGAATCGTTCTACTCGGCAGAAGGTCTTGAAACAGTTCATGACCACGCAGATGTCCAAGGGCCAACAAGTTCACGACCATTGCCTCCGGATGATGGGCTACATCAAAGAACTAGAGGCTCTTGGATCCGGGCTGGATCCGGTAACTCGGATCGATGCTATTCTCAACTCTCTGCCTCCATCCTTTAATCGATTCATCATGAACTATAACATGAAAAGCTAAACGTCGGCTTGCGGGAACTCAGCAATATGTTGCAGAGGGCCGAGGAATTGATTAAAAAGGATGAGCCCATTGCCATGCTTGTTGAAACCGGCAAATCGGGCAAGAAAAGGAAGGCAAAAAGAAAGCCCCAGAAAAAGGCTGCCAAACCCAAGAAACCGAGGAAGGACAAGGCATCGGATGCCTGTCATTTTTGCAAGAAGACCGGCCACTGGAAAAGGAATTGTCCCGCCTACCTGGAATCCAAGAAAGATAACTTCGAAACTTGTGTTATAGAAACCAATTTGTTGGTAGCTTCAGCGTCCTGGTGTATTGACTCTGGGGCTTTAACTCATGCGTGTAACTCACTGCAGGGGTTCAAGGTAAGCGGAAGGCTAAGTGAAGGAGAAGTCACACTCTATTTGGGGACTACTACAACTGTTGCAGCCGCGGCCATAGGAACCGTGGAATTATATTTTAGAGAAGGAATAATTATACTGAAAGATTGTCTTTATGTACAAAATTTAAGAAGAAATTTGATTTTTGTCTCAAAACTGTGTGCAGATGGTTATTATGTCTTCTTTAGTAATACGATTACTATTAAAAGAAACACAGATTCATCACATACGGGGAACTGGAGAACGGTCTCTATGTTCTACATCCTTCTCTAGAAACTAACATAACCGAAACTACGTCGGCTGAAAACCCCAAGAAGAGAGCCCCGTGATACAGTTAATCCCACGTGTCTGTGGCATTACCGACTTGGCCACATCGGTGTTGACTGAATCACAAGGTTGGTAAAGGATGGTCCTTTGGATTTTCTAGCTGTAGAAAATCTTCCCACCTGTGAGCCTTGCTTACAAGGCAAGATGACGAAACGGCCATTTAACGGTAAGCCTGAAAGATGTACAGACACACTTGACCTAATACATACTGATGTATGTGGTCCCCTGAGTGTTAGGACACGAAATCAACACGTGTATTTCATCACCTTCACAGATGATTTTTCACGATATGGTTACGTGTACCTAATGAGACACAAGTTTGAATCCTTTGAAAAGTTCAAAGAGTTTAGACAAGAGGTCGAGAAACAGTTAGGGAGAGAAATTAAAGCCCTTCGATCAGATCGAGGTGGCGAATATCTCTCTGACGAATTCAGGGACTACTTAAAGGACAATGGGATAGTATCACAATTAGCTCCTCCTGCTACAGCACAACTTAACGGTGTTTCAGAGAGGAGGAATAGGACCTTATTAGATATGGTCCGGTCGCTTCTCATACAGTCAGAGTTACCCACATCCTTTTGGGTTTACGCATTAAAGACTGCGATTTACGTGCTGAATCGGGTTCCAACCAAATCGGTTCCGAATACTCCATATGAACTTTGGACCGAAAAGAAACCAAGTGTCAGACACTTGAAGATTTGGGGTTGTCCAGCACACGTTAACAGAACGAGTGCAGACAAGTTGGAATCTAAGACCAGCCGTTGCCTATTTGTAGGCTACCCAAAAGGCTCTGTAGGTTACCTTTTCTATGACCCAAGTGAGCAGAAAGTGTTCTGTAGTCGAAATACGCAATTCTTGGAAACCGACTATATCCTGGACACCCATCGTCAAGAAGTTGTTCTTGATGAGGAGAACTCAGGAGCAGTGGGAGATGTCCCACAAGTTCCAGGTAGTGACCAACTTAGAAGATCCACTTGGGCATCCAAGCCACCAGTCCATTATGGTTATGATCAGGATAGTTACCTGGTGGAAACCTTGACTAGTGAGGAGGATCCCATGACTTACGCGGAAGCTATGTTGGACATAGATTCCCAGAAGTGGGTGGAGGCCATGAGAGCAGAGATGGACTCAATGGAGGCCAATGGAGTCTGGACTCTAGTAGATCCACCCTCTGGGGTAAAAGTAATTGGTTACAAATGGATTTGCAAGAGGAAGAAGGGCCCCGATGGCAGGATTGAGACCTTCAAGGCTCGTCTAGTGGCGAAAGGGTACACTCAGAAAGAAGGCATCGATTATGAGGAAACCTTTTCGCCTGTGGCCATGCTTAAATCCATTAGGATCCTGCTAGCTGTAGCAGCATACTATGATTATGAGATTTGGCAGATGGATGTCAAAACTGCATTCCTGAATGAAGATCTTATTGAAGATATCTATATGCAGCAGCCGCAAGGCTTCATTGCTGCAGGTCAGGAAAACATGGTATGTAAACTTAATAGATCCATTTATGGACTTAAGCAAGCTTCTAGAAGTTGGAACATCCGTTTTGACTCTGATGTCAAATCGTTTGACTTCGAGCAGAATCCGGATGAACCCTGTGTCTACAGGAAGTTTAGTGGAGATAAGATTACCTTCTTGGTTCTATATGTAGATGACATTCTACTCATTGAGAATGATGTAGGAATGCTAACTACGGTGAAAGTATGGCTTTCACAGCAATTCTCTATGAAAGATCTTGGAGAAGCCTCCTATATACTGGGTCTTCGACTCTATAGAGATAGATCGAAGTGGATAATAGGATTATCCCAATCTGCTTACATTGATAAAATAGTCAAAAGATACAGCATGGAAAACTCCAAGAAAGGAAATGTTCCTTTCAGGCACGGAGTCACTCTCTCCAAGAAGATGTCTCCCAAGATTTCTGAGGAGATTGATGGCATGAAAGACGTTCCCTATGCCTCTGCCGGAGGAAGCATCATGTATGCCAAGCTGTGCACTCGTCCTGACATTGTTCAAGCAGTGAGTGTAGTAAGCAGATTTTAGGCCAACCCAGGGCAGGAGCATTGGACTGCTGTGAAAAACATACTTAAGTACCTCCGAAGGACAAAAGAGTTTTGTTTGGTGTTCGACGGTAGCTCACTACAGATTCAGGGGTTTACAGATGCCGATTTCTAGTCAGACCCAGATGATAGAAAGTCTACATCTGGATATGTTTTCACGATAGGATCGTGTGCTGTTTGCTGGAAAAGTAGCAAACAAGGGTCCACTGTAGACTCCACGACCGAGGCCGAATACATTGCCGCAAGTGAGGCTGCTAAAGAAGATGTGTGGATGAAGAAGTTCGTTCACGAGTTGGGAGTTGTTCCGTCCAGCACATCACCCATCCCATTGTTGTGTGACAACAATGGAGCCATTGCTCAGGCTAAGGAGCCACGAGCCCACTCGAAGTCGAAGCACACCGAGAGGAAGTACCACGTACTGCGGGAGATTGTTGGTAGAGGGGACGTCCTGATTCAGAAGGTAGCATCAGCGGAAAATGTAGCAGACCCATTGACAAAGCCACTATCACAGAAAGTGTTTGAGAAACACGTGGAAAGCATGGGACTCCGGCTAGTACCTGATTGGACCTAAGTGCAAGTGGGAGTTGTTAGACAGTTTTGTATGCCCTTAGCTTCAATCAGAATGATGTACTTTATGAGTTTATTGTAAATGAATAAAGATACATATTTGATTCATGTTCCCTTTGTATGTTTCTGTGTAATACCTTTAAACTGGACACTTAATGAGACTCGTGTTAGTTTAGAATGTTCACAGCCAGTGGGTCGGTCTGGGGAGACCTATCCTGACAAGGATGACACTGTGGTGCCACCAAGTCGGTTGGGGTGGCCTGTCTCAGCTGCCAGGGTGAGACCCTACGCACATACAGTGTAGGACTAATTGAATCTTTGAACTAGACCAGATTTCCAGTATTGCCCTGGACCTTGGAGATTGATGGGCAAAACTGGAAAGTTACACCTGACCCTAGACTCGATTATGATACTGCACTAGGTGTCGGATGAAAAAATGGTAGGATCCATCTAATGGACGCCATAAAGGTTGCGGAATGGGTGGGGCGAATTTCAAAAATTTCCTACCTTCTCCCAACTGGGAATCATATTCCCTGAATTTAGAATACAATACTCAAGGATCTACTTGAACCCTAATCAAACCAGATCTGTACCAAAAGATAAATGGGAGGATTATACCTGATCCGGAGAAGCAGTATCTCCCAAAGTTGGTGTTCACGCCCAAAGAATGCTCCAAGATCTGTCCCTGCTGAAGATGACACAGCTGTGGATGGAACAGAACCAGCAGGGTGCGTCCTACACACTGGATCCTTCACAAGAATCCCCTGGATGTACTAAACACTGAATTCTTTCAGTCTTTCTTGCAAGACTGATGTCAAGAACTGGTTTCTTGACTTTCTTTTCTGCAAAGATCAAATCTTGCAACAATGCAGATGGCGGCGGCAGGAGGAGATTTCCAGAAACGAAAAGGCTGAACTGTTTTCTTTTCTGGAGAGAATGAGATCTAATCTCAATTCGCAGGAACCTTTCTTGCTTACCAGAACCTCTTGGATCGAAATCTGATTTCCCTCTATTGGTTCATTCGAAAATCTCCTCTCTTTTCTTCTTGATTAAGAAATCTCCTAATTAGGAGTTATCCCAATCCAAATCAGTATTTGGATAGGGGATAATCTTAATCCCTTTCCCAGATAGAGTTAGCTTACTCCTGATCTTATCAGGAGGTTACCAGATTCAAATCTGATTTGAATTTGGTCTCTAAGAGTGGATAAGGCTAAGAGCCCAATCCTTTTTGCTAACTTCAATCTCAAATTCACCCCATTGATGGGTGATCATATCAGCCCACTTCGAAATGGGCTTTTGGCCCATTAAGTATTCAGTGCTTAATTAGTTTCCAATCTGCTGCCCAGTTGGGCTTCTTTGTATGGCGTGGGACCCAAGCATTGATCTACACACCAGCCACATGGGTTCGGCCCAGCCTTTAATACAAGGCCCAGCCAAATTCACTGAAAATCTCAATGAACCCCTTGAGTCCATCGTATGAACCCTATGGGCCCAACACTTACATTAAGTGGTCCCTGGGCCAAGCCATCTTATAAAAACCCAGGGACTGTGGGCAGGTGCAAGATTAGCCCATCAGGTATTATCCTAAATGGTCTTACACTTAACCTCTCAGCCCTTAATGATCAAGCACTGCCCGACAAGAGAGGACCTCTCCCTCGGCTGCAAGGAACAGTGCCGCACTCTCCTCTCACATGGATCCCGGGAATTAAAACCATTTGCAAACATTTTGAAACCGTACATATATATGTAAATATATTAATTTTGCAAAAACAAAATTCCAACGATTGAAATCAACTGCCGGCAGTTTGGTTTCCATCAGAGAGAGTGCATTCCCGATCATTACCCTTTGTCCGACAAAGTGGCCGATTCTGTCACTATGACCACCCACTCAGATGAATTCTCAAACTGCCCCAACATACCCAGGTTTTGATCCCCACTAAGGATCTCACTGATTGGCATATCAAAGGCTGCCTGATCCAGCACCTAGTGAAGTGTCATAATCGAGTCTAGGGGTCAGGTGTAACTTTCCAGTTTTGCCCATCTATCTCCAAGGTCCAGGGCAAGACTAGAAATCCGGTCCGGTTCCAGGATTCAAGTAATCCCATGCTGTATGTGCCTCGGGTCTTACCCTGATGGCTGAGACAGGCCATCCCAACACTTGGTGGCACACCAGTATCAGCCTTGACAGGATAAATCTCCCCAGACTTATCCAACGGCTGTGAACATTTAAAACTAACATGAGTCTCTACAAATGTCCAGTTTTAGGGTTTTACACAGAATTAAACCAAACAACGTGAATCAAACATGCACTTTATTTATTTCCACTAAATAACAAAAGTACATCAAAATGATTGAAGCTAAGGGCATACAAAACTGTCTAACAGCTCCCACTTGCACTTAGGTCCAATCTGGTACAAGCCGGAGTCCCATACTTTCCACGTGTTTCTCAAACACCTTCTGTGTCAGTGGCTTAGTCAATGGGTCTGCCACATTATCCGCTGATGCTACCTTTTGAATTAGGACGTCCCCTCTACCAACGATCTCCCGCAGTACATGGTACTTCCTCTCGATGTGCTTTGACTTCGAGTGGGCCCGAGGCTCTTTAGCCTGGGCGATCGCTCCATTGTTGTCACACAACAACGGGATGGGTGATGTGCTGGATGGAATCGCTCCCAATTCGTGTATGAATTTCTTCATCCACACGGCTTCCTTGGCAGCTTCACTTGCGGCAATGTACTCGGCCTCGGTTGTGGAGTCTGCAGTGGACCCCTGTTTGCTGCTTTTCCAGCAAACAGCACACGATCCTATCATGAAAACATACCCAGATGTAGACTTTCTATCATCTGGATCCGATTGGAAATCGGCATCGGTATACCCTAGAACTTGCAGTGAACTACCATCGAATACCAGACAAAACTCTTTCGTCCTTCGAAGGTATTTGAGTATGTTCTTCACAGCAGTCCAATGCTCCTGTCCTGGGTTTGCCTGGAATCTGCTTACCACACTCACCGCCTGAGCTATGTCCGGGCGAGTGCACAACATGGCATACATGATGCTCCCCACAGCTGAGGCATAGGGAACGTCTCTCATGCTCTCAATCTCCTCAGAAGTCTTGGGAGACATCTTCTTGGAGAGAGTGACTCCGTGCCTGAAAGGAACGTTTCCTTTCTTGGAGTTTTCCATGCTGTATCTTTTGACAATTTTGTCAATGTAAGCAGCCTGGGATAATCCAATTATCCGCTTCGATCTATCTCAATAGAGTCGAAGACCCAGTATGTATGAAGCTTCTCCAAGATATTTCATGGAGAACTGCTGTGATAGCCATACCTTGACCGAAGTCAACATTCCTACATCATTCCCAATGAGTAGGATATCGTCCACATACAAGACTAAAAAGGTGATCTTATCCCCACTGGATTTCCTGTAAACACAGGGCTCATCCGGATTCTGCTCAAAGTCAAACGTTTTGACTGCAGAATCAAAACGGATGTTCCAACTCCTAGAAGCCTGCTTAAGTCTATATATGGATCTATTAAGTTTACATACCATGTGTTCCTGACCAGCAGCAATGAAGCCTTGCGGCTGCTGCATGTAGATATCTTCACTAAGATCTCCATTCAGGAACGCTGTTTTGACATCCATTTGCCAAATCTCGTAATCATGGTACGCTGCTACAGCTAGCAGGATCCTAATGGATTTAAGCATGGCCACCGGTGAAAAGGTTTCCTCATAGTCGATGCCTTCTTTCTGAGTATACCCTTTCGCCACCAAACGAGCTTTAAAGGTCTCAATCCTGCCATCGGGGCCCTTCTTCCTCTTGTAGATCCATTTGCAACCAATTGCTTTTACCCCGGAGGGCGGATCCACTAGAGTCCAGACTCCATTGGTCTCCATTGAGTCCATCTCGGCTCTCATGGCCTCCACCCACTTCTGGGAGTCTATGTCTAACATAGCTTCCGCGTAAGACACGGGATCCTCTTCACTAGTCAAGGCTTCCACCAGGTAACTATCCTGGTCATAACCATATCGGACTGGTGGTCTGGATACCCGGGTGGACCTTCTAGGTTGGTCATTACCGGGAACTTGTGGGTCATCTCCCACTGCTCCTGAGCTCTCCTCATCAAGAACTATTTCCTGACGATGGGTGTCCAGGATGTAATCGGATTCTAAGAATCGGGCGTTTCGACTACAGAACACTTTCTGCTCACTTGGGTCATAGAATAGATAACCCACCGAATCCTTTGGGTAGCCTATAAACAGGCAACGGCTGGTTTTAGATTCCAACTTGTCCGCACTTGTTCTTTTAACGTGTGCAGGACAACCCCAAATCTTCAAGTGTCTCACACTTGGCTTCCTTCTGGTCCAAAGCTCATATGGAGTTTTCGGAACTGATTTGGTTGGAACCCTTTTCAGCACGTAGATAGCAGTCTCTAATGCGTATCCCCAAAAGGATGTGGGTAATTCTGAGCGTACGAGAAGTGACCGGACCATGTCCAACAAGGTCCTATTTCTCCTCTCTGAAACACCGTTGAGTTGAGGTGTAGCAGGAGGAGCTAGTTGTGACACTATCCCATTGGCCTTTAAGTAGTCCCTGAATTCGTCAGAGAGATACTCGCCACCTCGATCTGATCGAAGGGCCTTAATTTCTCTCCCTAACTGTTTCTCGACTTCCTGTCTGAACTCTTTGAACTTTTCAAATGATTCAGACCTATGTCTCATTAGGTACACGTAACCATATCGTGAAAAATCATCTGTAAAGGTGATGAAGTACACGTGTTGATTCCGTGTCCTAACACTCACGGGACCACATACATCAGTATGTATTAGGTCAAGTGTGCCTGCACATCTTTCAGGCTTACCGTCAAATGGCCGCTTAGTCATCTTACCTTGGAGGCAAGGTTCACAAGTGGGAAGATTTTCTACGGTTAGAAAATCCAAAGGACCATCCTTTACCAGTCTTGTGATTCGGTCGACACCGATGTGGCCAAGTCGGTAATGCCAGAGGCACGTGGGATTTACTGTATCACGAGTCCTTTTCTTGGGATTTTCGACCGACGTAGTTTCGGTTAAGTTAGTTTCCAAAGAAGGATGCAGAACATAGAGACCGTTCTCTAGCTCCCCGCATGCGATGAATTTATTATTCCGTTTAACAGTAATCATATTACTAAAGTAAACAGTATATCCATCAGCACACAATTTTGAAACAAAAATTAAATTCCTTCTCAAGTTCTGTACATAAAGACAATCTTTAAGTACTAGGACTCCTTTAAAAACTAATTCTACGGTTCCTATTGCCGCAGCTGCAACACTTGCAGTTGTTCCCAAGAACAGTGTCACTTCACCTTCACTCAGCCTTCTGCTAACTTTGAACCCCTGCAGTGAGTTACACGCATGAGTTGAAGCCCCGGAGTCAACACACCAGGACACAGAAGTAACTAACATATTAGTTTCTATGACACAAGTTTCGATATTACCTTTCTTAGATTCCAGGTAGGTAGGACAGTTCCTCTTCCAGTGGCCGGTCTGCTTGCAGAAGTGACAGACATCAGATGCCTTGTTCTTCTTCTGCTTCTTGGGTTTGGTAGTCTTCTTCTGGGGCTTCTTTGCCTTTCTCTTTCTCTTGCCCGATTTGTTAGCTTCAGCAAGCATAACCACAGGCTCATCCTTCTTGAGTAAATCCTCGGCCCTCTGCAACATATTGCTGAGTTCCTGGACGCTGACATTCAGCTTATTCATATTGTAGTTCATAGTGAACGCATTGAAGGAAGAGGGCAAAGAATTTAGGATGGCATCCACTTGCGTGCCAAGATCTAGCCCGGATCCAAGAGCTTCAAGTTCGTTGATGTATCCCTTCATCCGAAGACAATGGTCATGAACTTTCTGCCCTTTGGTCATCTGCGCGGTCATGAACAATTTCAGGACCTTCTGTCGAGTAGAACGGTTCTGCTCCTCATACATTGTCCTTAGACTGTCCAATATGTCCTTGGCAAGTTCGATCTGATCGAACTGCCTCTGTATTGAGTTGTCTAATGAGGCTGCTTACATTGACAAAATTGTCAAAAGATACAGCATGGAAAACTCCAAGAAAGGAAACGTTCCTTTCAGGCACGGAGTCACTCTCTCCAAGAAGATGTCTCCCAAGACTTCTGAGGAGATTGAGAGCATGAGAGACGTTCCCTATGCCTCAGCTGTAGGGAGCATCATGTATGCCATGTTGTGCACTCGCCCGAACATAGCTCAGGCGGTGAGTGTGGTAAGCAGATTCCAGGCAAACCCAGGACAGGAGCATTGAACTGCTGTGAAGAACATACTCAAATACCTTCGAAGGACGAAAGAGTTTTGTCTGGTATTCGATGGTAGTTCACTGCAAGTTCTAGGGTATACCGATGCCGATTTCCAGTCGGATCCAGATGATAGAAAGTCTACATCTGGTTATGTTTTCATGATAGGATCGTTTGCTGTTTGCTGGAAAAGCAGCAAACAGGGGTCCACTGCAGACTCCACAACCGAGGCCGAGTACATTGCTACTAATTTGAGTTATATAGGAACAACAACTCTTGTACTTGCATGCATTGAATCGGCATTCCTCTAGTTTCCCAACTATGTGGGCCTTGTTAATCTTCTATATCTTGGAAAACTACAAACTGGTAATATGTCCATTCCCTCTTGGTGTAAATTATTGTATAATTGATGAGTTGATGAATTGAATTGGTGTTAGTGTCTCTTTTTCTCATGTACATGTTTCTTTGGATGGTAAGCCTATGTAGGAGGGGGTTTATTAATAGTAGTAGTAAATGAATAAAAGACAAAATACAAATTGTTTGAGAAAATAACAAATCGAGTTGTTTGTGTGGTTAACGTGTTAGAATGAAAATCACAACTAGATTTGAATCTTAAGCATCCTCAACTGGAGTTTAGTTTTCTGCCCACACCAAATGTTTAATGTGATTTTAGTAATATGTTTATGCTTTAAGAAATTTCTTGGTACCCAAGAATAATCTACAACCTCCTCAATAGTCTAAATTGAATCTATCTTGTGATGTGGAACCCCCTTCATCTCTTAAATAACTTCCTTTCATTGGTCTGTTGAATGTCATTTATGGTGTTTTAAGATGTGCTATACAACCTTATGGGAGTATGTTGAAATATTTATTCACTTCAATACAAGGTAACTATTGTCAAATGGATTATTTCACAACCTTTTTTTTTTTTTGTGAGGCCTATTTCATTTTTAAAGCATCAATAGTCCCCTAGTCCCCCCTCTCCTTTGGCATTATTCTTAATTTTCCATTGAAGCTTTGGTACTCTTCTTTTTGGAATGCTATAAAAATTAAGTTATAGGAGTGGAGAATGACTTATCTATCATATACCAGAAAATTTGTCTAGCTTAAGTAATTACAACTTAAACAAAACCCAGTCTACCTAGTTGAGAGGCTCAATGATGGCCTGGAGAAGACACCTTCAGCTCTTTCTGTGAAACCCCTTAAGACATATTAGTGTGTTGCTAGTTCTAGATATGCTATGGCTGCTACTTTATGTGCAGCTCTTGCTATCTTGCATATGCCCTTGTTATTTATTGATCTAACTCTACCTATATATGAAATTAATAGTTTACAATCATATGATAACGATCTAATAACCTTTCTTCATGCCTATTAGCCAACCATGTGAAACCAGTTCTTCATGCCAATTCATAGTAAGTTGGCTATTCATATTATTAGCCAACCATGTCAATACATAAAATATGTTCATAGGTGAAAATTCCATTTGTTATATAGTCACTACATTTTTTTTTTATATAACTATTGTTGTTTTCTTGATTTTTTCAAGGAACTTTGATACTTTATGAAATTTCTGATATTTCCTATATGTATTTTTATTTTTTTAAATTGTTATATGTATTTTGGTCAATTTGCAATATAGGGGTTTTTTGATCAAGTTAATTATTTATCAAGTCCACAATTAATTATGCTGAACACATTGATATGCAATGGTGTTTGATCCCAAATCTCTTCTACAACCAATAGGAGGCCTTACCAACCAGCTGGTTAGCACATTGCGAACACATTGGTATTTGATGTTTCATACTCTATAAGGCGTTTTGGGTAGTATATTTTTAATGGCCACTTATACAAATTATAAGGGTATTTTGATAATTTTGTTAATAAAAAGGTATTTTGGTCATATTTATTATGTTTAGGACCAACAATCAAATCATGATAAATACATTGACAAATGGAAAACACGATAGTATTAATTGTTTTATGACATTAGTGTGCCGTTTTTAGTGTTTTATGCTAAATAAAATCACAAGGGTAACATTGACATTTAGGGAGCAGCAATAAGTGATGCCTACCATTTAGTTTCTTATGTGACTTTTTTTTAAGATGACTTTTAAATTGGAAGTTTTAGAAGTCTAAAAAGCTACTAGGGTTGTTCATAAAATGAATCAAACCGACCAAATTGGATTCTATTTCTATCATTCTTTCTATATCTAAAAACTAAGACTAACCAATTAATTACAATTACAAATAAAAAACTTTTTTGAATGATATTCAAGAAAAGAAAAAGATCGCTATAGAAAAATTTATAGAATTATAATAACTATTCATGTTGAACGAAATGATAAAGGAATACCTGGAGACACGTATACAAAAGCTTCATATAAGAATCCACAAAGTTAACCCAAAGTGGTCGGTCGATTTCGGTTTGATTAATATTAAAAACGATGAATCGGTTTGGTAGTGGGTTATATATCCTTGTAAACCGAATTAAGATCGACCTGAAGTAAATACATGGTAACGTGCCAATAGAAGCCATTTGCCTTTTTTCCATTAATTTTTTTTTTTCTCTAAGCTGTCAATCCTATAATCTCTAGCCTCTCTCAATCGGTTAGTCCTATCATAGTGACAAAAGTTCATGTCAGTCCTAATATCCTCCCCCCCTCTCTCTCTCTTTGCTTTTGGGAACATCTCCCCCCTGCATAATACTATATAAAAGAAGAGATATTCTCCATGTGTGGCTGCGATTAATGTGGGCAAGAGATCTAAACTCGAATTTTGGTCTTTTACTTGGTTAACCAATAAAACTGACCAAAATACAAAAGGAATTTAAAATAATTTGTGTATTATTGTTAATCGGTTTTGGTTGGCTTAATTACCAACCCAATAGTATTGTTTAGATGGATAAAAAAAATAAAACCAAACTAACCCATGTACAGTCCTATAAGCTAGCTTAGGCTATGTTTGGTTTGAAGGAAAGAGTAGGGAAAGGAATGGAAAAAAATAGACCTTTACAAATCTTATATAGTTTTTTTTTTTTTTCTGCATTTCCCTTCTTTTCCCTACTCTTTCTTTCAAACCAAACATATCCTAAGTGATTGACAAACGCAGCATTGATCCCTTCCCCAAATTTGGTAGTAGCGGGATTCGAATTTCCATCTCTGCTGGAACGAACCGGCTACTATCTGCTTTTCAGTTTTCATTGGTACGTGGGATAAATGGATGATGATGCTCCGGATCAGGTCCGTCCGGAATAAAACCGCATTCGTTACCAAACACACATGCGTTCTAAACCCTGAACCCCGTAGCTGTATTCGCGACTGAAAGATAGACAGCTCCCCAGAGCTCAGCTTATCGGATAGGAGAAGCAAGAGCTGACAAAGATGGAGGCGTTGAAGGCCTGGAGCGCATCGTCGCACTCTTTCAAGCATTTCTTTCACCTCGCCTCTGCCACCACCAAGAGAGCCAGGCCCTTGGTGGTGGTCCGGTGTTGTGCTTCCTCCATCGACCGCAACAGACGCCGACCCTCCTCCTCTCCTTCATCCTCCACCTCTGACAGAGACGCCATTCGTGCCATTCGCCTCAAAAAGGTAAATGCTAGCACTGCTCCCTACTCGCGTGACAAATTTCTCTATACAAATCTCATTGTCTGGATAAAATCCAGTCAAAGCATTCAATTGGATACTAAACTTTTTTCTATGCATCCAATTCTCAACTTTGATTATCTGACGACGACGTTCAAAACCATTTCGACATTTAATTGCTAGTAGGAAATTAAATAGTGCATTAACATGAGTTGTGAAGGCGTAGATGGCAAATTGAACTTGAAGGGCTCAAGGAGTCATTTGCATTTTCAAAAGAACCATAGACGGTGACTATAAGAGTAGAGAAAATTGGTTATTTGCAACTATGAAGTGGATTGAACTGGTATAAATATCAGGGGGATTTCAGGAAACATTACATTCTAGGTGTTGATTCAGGAAGGATCAGGAAGGAAGGGAGTCATCAAGGACCAATAAAAAATAACTATTTACTTTGCAATGAATATGAAGTGCGATGCTTCAGATGGCTTATGAATCAGAATTTGGATGGATGTAAATTGTAACTGCTATGTCGAGTGAGAAGCACTGTGGCCTGCCCACAGGTTACAGAAGCTAGATGAAGAAACAACTCACTGAATCGTTGCGGTAGAGTATGATAGTGGCAGATGGATATCGTCTTTTTTTACCATGTTGATGCCCATCATTTGTAAGGCTGCAACTTGTGCGAGCCCAACCCAACCTGAGCTTTTGCATGGTTGGGTTGATGTAGGAATGCTCCTAAAACGTTCAGGTCTCAAAGGCCAAAGCCAAACCTTGGAAGCATCACATCCACATAATAAAACAAACTTATGTATTTTATTCTCTTTGTCATGGGAAACAACCAATATACCCATATTTATAAATTATAACCTAATATAGCAGCTGATTGTCTCTAACTAGGAATTCTACTCTTACTTGCCTTAGGAGTACTAAATGAAATCGAAACCAATGACTTCTGACAACTATATAACCAAAATAACCTTACTGTCAAACACTCCTGCTGTAAAACACTCTCTTAACTACTTCTATTTCTTAAACTTAATTACTAACTCAAAGCACCTGGAATTTATTCTAGCTCCCAGCTAGAATCTGAACCATCATTGTGCCAAATAAGAACCAAAGCCTTAGAATTGTTGGGCACATTTCTTATCCATTTATAAATCTTTTTTCTTGAGAAAGGAAAACTTTCATTAAAAGAGAGGGGAAGGATATACAGGATGTATAAGAGATTGATCAATCAGAAGCCAAAAAAAAAAAAAGAAAAGAAAAAAAAGAAACAAAAAGCCTTCCCAACCCATTAAAGAGGAAGCTCTATATTGCTGTACAAAAAGTCCCTGCCCACCCCGGATTTATCCATTTGTAAATCTTGAAGTTTGCAGTATGATCCCTATCACATAGCATGCTCAAAAAATGTTGGATTTACAAGATCTTGGTCCTGTTGGAAAGACAACTATGTTACCTATATCAAAACCATACAAGTTTTGATGCCTAAAAGTCTTACAGACATAGCGCCTACCAAGGCAAAGACATGCAATGATGTCACAGTCTGACACAAGCTTAGCCTTACCTATGGTTGGTGGGCTTATGTTAAGTGGCATTATCGTAAATATTTCTAGTATGATTTTTCAGAAAAAGTGATGTATCCTTTTTGGCAGACCACCAAAAGCTTAACATACTCTTTGAGGAGGGGTGGTCGACCTCCTTGGGTGCCTGACCTTGGCACTCCATAGACCAACATCCCTTGCAGGGTGGCCTTGGTTAATGGCTAGCTATCAGGGTTCCTCATGGGGATAGTGCATGGATCGGCACTGCGCAACGCACATCAAGGGGAGGTTTTGCACGTGGAACTGGCCTAAGCATGACCCTACACCTTGCCAACCTCGTGTCTAAGCTAATCGAGCTACTCCATTGCCCACGACGCACAGGTGTGTTCACAGCCCAGCGGTTGCTAGCATATCATCGGCACAATGGTTGCCTCACATCATCCGCATTCCCCCTTTGGCACGTAAAGGCGCCTCCCATGGACCGGCAAGAGACAACATAGTGCCTTGGCCATGTGCCGCGAGGTCATGAACCAGCGCCACTAACCTTGGTGGAGACATCATTGGGCCGACACATGGCCCTTACACACACAAAGGCTTATCCTGGCTGCACATGGCTTGGACGCCTCACGGGTTTCTTCTGCTACAAACCTAACATTGTGACAATGAGGCATATGTCTCGAGGCACAAGTCAGAGAAACATTTTTCAGGGCTGTATTGCTTGTTGTACATGGAGGCTTAAAGTTGGGGAATCACTGTACTTTAGAGAAATCATTTGGAAAAAGACTCCTAGGTCATTTTAAGTTGCCTAGCAAATAACAGCATAGGGCCATGGCAATATAGACATGTCGTGAGAGAAGTAATAAGGCCGGCACAGTATTTGATAGCTGAACTCTGATGGTCACAATGGTCACAAAGGGGGCAAACATCTTTGCTGATGTTCTAACCAAACAAGGGGTGAATAGGGCACAATTGTATCGGATGATGATAAATAGGGATTCTGTTGCCTAGTTATTTGAGAGGGTTTCAAATTTAAAAGTGTATTTGGAGAAGAGTTCTATTGCAGGAATTAATTTGGAGGATAGGGAAGTGGATTCCTTTGTGGAAATCTTGGGATGTGTCAGGACTTCGTCACCAATTAAGTACGTAGGATTTCCTTTAGGTGCTAATACCAGAAACAACACCTTCTGGCACCCTATCGTGGAAAGGGTAATGAAGAGGTTGGCTGGTTGGAAAAGGAATCATATTTCAACGATTGGTAGGGTTACGCTTATCAAGTCCACTTTAGCAAATTTCCTTGTGTATTACTTGTTTGTCTTTAGGATACCACAAGCTATTGCAAAAGAAGTTGAGAAATTAATGATGGATTTTTATGTGGCAACAAAATTTTTTTTTTCGTAAGTATACAATGTTTACTATAAAGTTAATGTTATATTATATAGCATTGTAATTGGTTAATATAATTTAGTACCAGGTGCCATTTTCTGTTAATTCAGTTTGCTATTTCTTCTCCAACTGAATGTGTTTTTAACTATATGAGGCATGGTTTGCACTCATTAATCGAAGAAGCCTTCATTTCTTTAATATTTCAATTTGAACTTGGTGAACATTCATTCTCTTTCAGGTGGAGGAATTAAGGACCAAGGGTTGTGAACCTTATGCATATAGGTGGGATAGGACTCATACTACAAGACAGTTGCAAGATAAATATAAGAATCTGGGAAATGGTGAAGAATCATGCAATGAGGATGATTTAGTGTCAATAGCTGGAAGAATTGTAGCTCGTAGAGCATTTGGAAAACTTGCTTTTTTGACTTTAAGAGATGATTCCGGGACAATTCAAGTATGTTGAAGTTCTTATTTACTGCTTTATGCTTGTTAAGCATTCTTGATTCATATTTCTTTGGATGGATTTCAACATTGAAATTCTTTTGTGGTGGTTAGGGTTGGTTTTCTTGATCTGCCTTAACATGTTGGAATATAGTAATCTGGAAAAGAGAATTCTTACAGCAGGAAAAAAAGGTCTAGTAACACAAAAATCTTGCCTAAAATGGGTTCTGATAGTTGGTGCAGTGTAACCTATATCCGTACATTGCTTTTGACCTTTTGTCTTTGATTTTAAATACATAATATACTAAAAGGATGGGCTCAGTCTGAATCTGATTGAACCAACTAAATTTTATGTCTGTCCGAGTGGGTTTTTGTATACCAGGTTGGTCTCAGAATGGAAAATCATGGCATGTTTAAGAATTGGCAGTCCTTGGTTTAATCTCACACAATTCATCCTTTGATATGCCATTTTTTTTTCAATGTGATATACTGACATGTATGTACAGAAGTCAGAAACTTAAAAAATAAAGAATTTGGTTGTATATCTACAAGCTCCTCTTGCTTAACAAATAACAATTTGAGCACCCCACGCTTATGTTTTTTAAACATTTAAAAGTGTTGTTCTAAACTTATGAAGTTCTGGTGTTTAGCTTTACTGCGAGAAGGAAAGGCTTTTAAATGATCAATTTGAGAAGTTGAAGACACTTGTTGATATTGGTGATATAATAGGCACGAGTGGCTCAATAAAGAGGACAGAGAAAGGTGATCCTTGAAATCTACCTCTGCTCTATCTTCAGTCATTAATTGGATTTCTTTGAACCCTCTTGATCTGTAGAAATCCTAATGGCAAAATACATCCTTAACAGTGTTGAGCTATTTGCTTCTGTTTTTATCCTTTGCTGTGAGAAATGAAGATCCAATGTTGGTCGTATTTCCATGTTGTCAAGTTCTCTTATGATGCCTTTATGTATGTTCCTTATCTGCAATTTAAGTCATATGAATTTTAAAAATTATCTATAACTCTAATACAACAGTTATTTTAGGATAGTTTAGGGACTTCTTTTTGTGGGTCGGTGTGAGGATACCACATCTTAAAGCCACAGAGGTTACTTGCTATAAGATCTGCTAAAAAAATTGTAAACAGCAAGGGGCTTCAAAGTGGTTATTGGTGTTGGAATTTCAAAACATTTAAAGCAGGAATTTTAATACATAATGGTTTGCTTATTGCTCATTTTAAATTTGAATTCAGAAGCCAGAGGATAGGCAAGCTAAGGTGGCAATTTATTGTCAATAAACAATCTCAAAGTTCTTCTCAAATGATGATGATGAAGATTTAGGGCCAAATGATTCTCTACCAGCTTCTGGGAAAAATAGTATACTGGAAATACTAGTGTTGAGGGGAATAGATTTGTATTTGGGGCAGTAGGATTACTTACTATTTCCTTTCTTTTATTAAGGGCACTCCTGTCCTGACTTAAACAGGGGTATTTTTGTAAACACCTTTTATTTACACTAATATAAGTAGTGGGCCAACTGGTTTAGAGGATTAGTGACTTCTAAACTATTCTCTATCTGTTTGATGAAGCATCCCAACCTAAAAAGTAGTGCGTTGTGAGATTTAGGTGGCAAAAGCTTTAGGCCTTTTCCTTTGGGGGGCCTGAATGAGGTCAACGCCTATTTTGGAGAATGGAAGAAAGGAATGTGGAAAGACGAATAAGAAGAAAAGTGTCAAAAGGAGGGAGTATTTAGATGGTTTGTCGTGAGAGGGCCATTTTAGAATCTTTGTCTAGTCATAAAAGAGAATAGGATGTACACTTTTTTTTTGCCTTGGCTAATGAGAATAGGATCTATACGTTGTTGTGGAACCAAGGGTTGCCAGGGGATAAGGTAGGAAGAAAACGCTATCCTAACCCCTATTGCAATGGGACCGATGAAGCTGATTAGGACTTTGTCCAGAAGTATGAGAGGGATGGGAAGATGTGGAAGGGGTAAGTACTAGCTTGATTCAATTAAAAGAGGATATTTTTGTTTGGGTGGGCCAAGGTTGTATATTAAGTTTTTTCTTTCAATTTTTTCCTTTCAAATTTAAGTGACACCTCATTTTGTTCAAGGCTTCAAGTGCATACCTCACCTTGTGCCTTTGGCTCTAGGAACCCCTTGCACTTTAGTTGCACTCGGTATGATTTAAAAGGCGCACGCTTGGTGCGCCTAGGCGTGCGCTTGGTGCGCCTAGGCGTGCGCCTAATGCGCCTTGTGCCTCAGCCCAGGCGTGCACCTTTTGAAAATTTGATGCTATTTTGCTTTTTTTGAACGTAGCGGCTGGGCGGGGGCTCCGCTCCCAACTCCCAATTTGGTAATGTTGTTCATTCATTCATCCTAATAAAATGTATTCTTAAAAAGCAATTACAATTATAAAATCATTATTTTTTGTGTCGAAACTAGGAATTTAAGACCTAATGTGGACTTGTTTAGGCTTGCCTTGAGGGGTGTGGCACAAAGGCGGCTCGTAGAATTAGGAATGTAATATGTTTTACATTATATTAGCTACTTGAAGTAATGCAATTGAATGAAAAAAGAGAATAGAGGTTTTACATGCTTGAAAATGTTTTATATGTTTGATTTTATTTTTAAATTCTCATTTGAATATGCTTTACATCTTATGTTTATGTATTTTAATTTTAGATAATAGGCTTTTTAAAACATTATTTTAAAATTTAAGTTTATATTTTTTTATTAATATTATGTTTAATATTTTTTGATTTTTTTGGCATTTTTTTTTGAATTTTTAGCAATTTTTACGTATTTTTGCGCCTTGCTTCAAAAAGGCACGCGCCTCGCCTTGCACCTTGCGCCTCAGGCGCAAATTGACCCTTGCGCTTTTAAAACACTGCCACTGCTTTTATAACACTCGATTTAGTCTTTGAACTGGTTATTGTCATCTGGGTTCATTCCCAACTTTAGCGGCTTCCCCCACCCCATCCATTATTCCTTGCTTCTTATTTTTTTTGGCAACTATCTTGTTCATGTTTCTCTATCTTAGTATTGTCCTTGTGAATGCTGCAAATGATCTTACTTATTTATTATGTGTTTTTTTCCCAGGGGAGCTTTCTGTACGTGTCAATTCATTTGCAATTCTTACAAAATCTCTACTTCCATTGCCAGATAAATATCATGGTCTTACTGATGTAGATAAGCGATATCGCCAAAGGTAAACTATAAAATAACTTTTCTATTTCTAGAATGATAATACAGTGCCAGGTGACAACAGATGAATATCATGAAACTTAATACCATAATTCTTGTAGATATCACAAGAAATTATGAATAGCATGAGTCCTCTTTTGCCATTCTGTTTTTTTGCTGCTGTATCCATTTTTTTTTTTGATAGATGTTCGGTGCTATATCCGTTGTTAAATTATGGGTACTTAAATCATTTCAAACTTTTAATTTCAAGCTGAATGACATATTCATTATGTTATTCTCCCACTAGTGAGGTATGTACGATTAACACTGCTATTGAGCAAACATCGAAGAAGTTGCAGGTGGTTCAGTCGGAGGGGGATAAAAGGATTGGGGAAGAAGATGAGAGGGGCAATGGAAGAAAGAGGAAGGCCTCTGATGATAGCGATTGGGGATACAAGCTGGAAAAAGTATATTATAGGAAGAGGAGAGTGTTGGGTACTGAATCGGCTCTTGAGGAAAGAAAGGAGGCTGAAACATTAATTCAGGAGGAAAATCTGGAGGGAAGAAGGGGAAGGGTGAAAGAGGAGGAGAAAAGGAGTGAGGAACAGGGAGGGCTGGTAACAATCGAGGACGGAGAAGTAGAAATTAGCAAGTTAGTAGAGAGGGAGGTGACAGTGGGCAAATCCTTGGGTCTGTTCTTCTGGGGAGGGGAAGACTTTGCGAGAAAGGCATTTGAGAAACTTGAGAGAGAGAGAGGAGGGAGTAAAAAGAGGGGGAGGGAAGGAGAGGAGAGAGAGTGGGACAAAGAAGGGGGTGAGGAGGATGAGGTTGTTAAGCTGGATTAGAGAGGATTGGGGAAGAGAAACAGGAGAACTCCATTGAGAACCTGATAAGTAGCCTTTTAACCAAAAGAGCTGACGTGTCACGGGGTGTTTTCAAAAGTATTAAGGTGTTGGTGGCTTTTGTTGGGCATTTTGTCTCGGATTGGGTCCGGTGATCCCTGAGTTGAACAGATTAGCAGATCAGATTTGGGGGAGATCTTGTGGAATGTAATTGAATTTCAGATTTGTATCAGTCTCCAGTTTGTTTTTGATGGTTTCTAGTTGCTTTATATTGTCGAGGTACCTGCTTGTCACCTCTTTGTAACCTTTTTTCTTTTGAATAAAATTTCTTACTCTTCAAAAAAAAGTCTCATAAGACTATTGTGATATGTACACTAAACAGATTCTCCTCAGGAATTTTGAACAGACTTACTACCAATCCACTGCAAGGTTGCAATAAACCATTAAAATGATTTATATCTTCATCATCATTCCTGCTGTTGTCATTGTTATGTGTTAGTGTCGCTTTGATTGTTAAAGTGATGTATACAATATACTCAATTTCAAGGAAGAGGAAATTTGTGGTGTTTACTTATAAAATCACCAAGCAGACTCAATTTTGTTGACATTTTCACAGATGCTCTATTTCAGTTTTTCATTTCCTGGAGATAAAATAGTGCACTTATTCTCTTTTTTCATGTAATTGATTTTAATATCTATTGGCCATATTTTGTGTCTAGGTATGTAGATATGATTGCAAATCCTGAGGTAGCTGATGTATTCCGAGCAAGAGCTAAGGTGGGGAGTACTTTTTTTTATTAATTTTCTGTTTTATGATTTTTATGATCTTTTTTCTCATCAGCTTTATGATTTTTATGATCTTAATCTGTGTTTGGTTTGGAAGAAAGTTAGGGAAACCTATACAAAATTGGAATAACAAACAACCAAAGGAAGAAGAAAAGAACAGAGGTGGAGAGATTGATTTTCGACATCGAAGGAGATTTGGATTTAGTGGAAGAGGGGAGAGAAGGAATGCCTCTAAGTGGGGGCATGTAACTTCAGGTGGGTTCCAAAATCCTTGTTCCCATAAAAATCATTAGTTGGAATGTGAGGGGTTTAGGTAGTGCATGGAAGAGAAGGCTAATTAAGGATCTCCATAGAAGGGAAAGGCTGGATATGGTGATGTTACAAGAAGCCAAATTAGTTGAACTCGACAGAAGGTGGGCAAGAAGTATTTGGAAATCTAGAGGAATAAGTTGTGTTTCTATACCTTCTTGGGGGACTTCAGGGGGTATTGTCACTTTCTGGACAGAGGATGTTGTGGAGGAGTTAATAGGAAATTTCTCAGTGTCATTAAAGTTTAGAGTGGTGGAGGATGGCTTCACTTGGATACTAACTAATGTGTATGGACCAAGCAATTACAAAGAGAGGAATGAATTCTGGGAAGAACTATTTGGAATTCGAGAGTTGTGGGTCCTTGGTGTTTGGGGGGATTTCAATGTAATTCAATTTACTAATGAATCAAACAATCCTTAACGGACTATTACAACCAACATAAGGAAGTTCAATGAATTCATTAATAGTTTGAGTTGAAGGAACTCCCTTATTGCAAGCTCACTATACTTGGTCCAATTTTCAGGAAACCCCAGCTTGCTTGAAGTTAGACATATTCCTCTTTAACGAAAGTTGGGAAATTCATTGGAGGGATTTGATAGCCACAACTCTACCCAGAGTTGCTTTTGACCATTGTCCCATTGAGCTAGGATAGGAACCCTTTTAGAAACATGTGGCTGACACACCTGGACTTTGTGAAGAAGATTGAGGATTGGTGGAGGGTAGAAATAAGTAGGGTGAGATTCCACACAAAATTGAAAAGTTTGAGGTCAAATTAAAAGAATGGAACACATATCAATTCGGGAGAATAAAGGAATTGAAATCTTCTTTGTTGGTCCGAATAGAGAAATTGGATGCGAAGGAGTCCCAAAGAATCATGAGTATATAGGAAAGAGAATTGAGATGGAAGTTGAAGAGGGATTTAGAAGAGGCTCTTTTGTAGGCAGAAATCTAGATGTAAATGGATCAAGGAGAAAAATCTGGTGACTAAACTTGGAGTGGATGGATTGGTTCATGAATCCTGAGAGGAGATAACCAATTGTTATGTTGATCATTTCAAATCTATTCTGAGGAGGCCTTTAGGTAATAGAGTGGAGTTGGAAGGTGTGACTTGGCTGAGACTTTTTGAAGAAAACAAAGGTTGGGTGGAAAGGAATTTTGAGGAGGAAATTTGGTAAGCAATCTTCTCAATGGATAGATCCAAGGCTCCAAGGCTGGATGGGTTTACTGTGGCTTTCTTGCAAGATTGCTGGAATATAATTAAAGAAGACTTGTTTGAGGTTTTCAGAGAAATTAAAGATAGGTTTGCTATAAGTTGTGGAGTTAATGTTATTTTCGTAGCCCTGATTCTAAAGAAGAAAGAGGTCAAATATTCAAAAGGTTTTAGACATATTAGTCTGGTGACGGGCATTTATAAGATTCTGGCTATGGTTGTCTTTGAGGATAAAAAAGGTGCTCCCTTCCCTCATCTGTTAAGCTCAAGGTGCCTTTGTTCAAGGGAGACAAATAATTGATTAGATTTTAATAGCAAATGAAATGTGTGGAGGAGATAAGAAGATCGGGTAATCAAGGCTTTGTTTTTCTGATAAGTAATAAAGTAATTTATTAAGATTAATCAAGATGAACCAACAAAAGGTACATGATAGAGTTCCCACAATGAGGTGTGAGATGTTGCTTCAAGATAGCAAAATTACAATTGAGCCCAAAATAATTGATCCCTATGCACCCCTTGCTTAGTTAAGAGGTCTGCTAGTGCTAGCCCATTAGCTGATCTCTTCTCACACTGAACTCTAACCGTTAAATTGGAGGTTAGCCACTTAAATCTTCTCATCACCCCTATATGACCACACTATAGTCTCCAGCTCTTTCAGCCACCCAATTTCCAATTTACAGTCTCCTTTACTGATCTATCTTGCGAAGTTCATTTTTTTGCCAACTGTGCTCCCTATAAGACTGCTTAGACCTCTGCACTAACTGCACCCCCACTCCAATTGGACCAAAAGGCTTGGGATTATCGAGGCTGCTACCATCAAAGTTTAGCTTGATAAAGCCTTCTTTCTTCAGGGGGTTTCTAGGCAACTATTGGCTTGTTCTTAACTGAAGAAGAATTTGCAACCACTTCTCAGTTTCTCCACATGTCAACTAAAGAGAATTGTGAAAAAAATGCGATATTTAAGCCCAATCAATAGCTTTGTTCCGCAAGCAATCCCAAAAAGAAGTCTTATCCCTCTCTTTATCATTGAAGATTCTGTTACTTCTTTCCTCCCGCACTATGCATTCTAGAGCAACCCTAACATATCTCCATAAAACTCTCCCTCTTCTCTTAGGCCACCTGAAGCTTGTAGGGTCAAAGAGTCCCCCGATTGCAAAGGCAACGTCCACCTACAACTATTAAGACCAAAAATCTTCTCCCAAAGCTCTACACCAAAAGGGAAAGAGATTAGTAGGTGGTGGAAACTTTCTCCATTAGCTTTGCAAAGGATACACCAATTTGGGGAAATACTAAGGTTGGATATTTTCTTTTGCAAGATGTTCAAATTGTTTAATTTGCTAAGATATACTTCCTAGCATAGGGATCCCACCTTGGGGGGATGGGTTTAAACCGAATTTCTTTACAAAAGAAGGGTTGAGGGTTAGGGGTGGAACACAACTGAGAGAAAAAAGAAGCACAAGAAAAAATACCCAAAGTGTTATTCTAGCATTAGGTTTGGAGTGGTCTAAACAAATCGAGTCAAGGGTTTTAATTAGCAGAGCGGCTTGGTCTAGCTCAAAGTTTCTCAGATCCCTTCTAAAACCTAGATTCCAATTCAAGCCAGGAGACTAGGATAAGGGTACAAACCTTTGAATGGGTTCATTTTTAAAGAGGGAGAGGGAATACAAAGAGGGATGAAGATCCTTAAGGGTGGAGTTACCAATCCAGGTGTCTTCCCTAGAAAGAATCCTATGTCTAATACAATCATCATACCTGATAAGACTAAAAAATTGGGGAAGGATGCCAAGGCAATAATAGCCTTCCATGGAGAGTTTAGAGTATCCTGTCATGATACTCCAGCATCCCAACCATTCTCTGCGTGTCCATGAATACTTCTGACAACCTTGTGCCAAACCCTCTCTCTTTCTCTAGTACAACCTTTGTTTGTAAATTGGATCTTGAAAAGGCTTATGATTTAGTGGATTGGAGCTTCTTGTTAGTGGTGCCAAGGAAGTGTGGTTTTGGAGATGGTGTAAATGTATTAGTTGTTGCCTTCTTGCCATTACTCTATTCTTGTCAATGGGGTAGTCAATGATTTTTCCCAGCTTGTAGGGGCCTAAGACAAGGTGATCCAATGTCCCCTTTCTTATCCACATTAGTTGCCGATGCATTTAGTAGATTCTTATTAGAAGTGGACAGGACTGGGTCAATAAGAAGGTGGAGAATAGGCAGAGATAGAGTTCCGGTAACTCACTTTCAGTTTGTAGATGACACTACAATTTTTTTGTGAGGGTTATGATTTGACAAAGGCGAGAAACCCAAAGAATTTAATAATCCTCTTTGAGAATGCCTCCAACCTGAAAATCAATTTTGAGAAGAGTTGTATGGTGGGGTTAAACTTGGAGGGGGGGGGATGGAGTCTATTGCTGCCTGTTTAGATTGTACCTGTTCTGAATGGCCTTTGACCTATTTAGGACTTTCCCTAGGTGCTAACCCAAAGGAAAGTCGATTTTGGAACCTTGTGGTTGAAAAGTTCGAAAAAAGACTGGTGACCTGGAAGAAGAACTACATTTCTCTGGGGGCCAGCGTAACTTTAATTAGAGCAACACTTGCCAACCTGCCACTTTACTTTTTGTCACTCTTTAGGATACCTAACAGGGAAGCTAAGAGGATGGAAAATTTGACGAGGGATTTCTTGTGGGAGCCAGGGAAGAGAAAAAGGATCACTTGATCAGATGGGAAGTGATGAACCGAAGTAAAAAAGAAGGGGATTTAGGGTTAGGGAATTTAGTTAGTAAGAATGAAGCTCTTCTTCTTTTTTGATCAGCAAGAAATTTAAGAATTTTATTAAGTGATGCTTAAACTGTTTAGTACATAAAAAGCGATTACAACCCCCACACATTTGCAAAAGTTACAATGACACTCAAAACAGCTGTTGCCTATATACCCCTTGTTTTGCTAAAGCATCAGCCATCCCATTCGCAGTCCTTACCCAATTGAATGTAATTTCAGCTCCTGTGTTGTGCTCCGTATTTCCCTAAATTCTTGCCTATAGACCCATGGCAGTAACTATTTATTTCTGTCTCAAGAAATGGTCATCTTTGAATCTACCTCTACTTCCAGTGCTGAAAGCTTGATTGTTTAGTGAGTCTTAAACCTTGCAGTAGCACCAACAGTTCATCCTTTAGTGAGTCTCCCAGCCCCAAAGGTCTTGAATACATAGCAAGTGCTTCCCATGGAATTCCCATCAAAATTTAGTTTTACTTTATTAGTTGTTGGGGGTATCCTCTCCATGACTATCTTATCCTTTTCTTTAGAAGAGAAAGCCACTTCAGTCCATGTCCTTTTGATTTCATTCACTGAAAAATCTTTGAATATATCAAGTGTTTTTATCCAATGTGCCGCTCTGATTTTTATAACTTCACAAATTTTCTCTTTCAATCTACTTTCTCATTAAATATCCTTCCATTCCTTTCCTCCTATACAGTCCACACTAATGCATCCCAAATTGCTTTCCACATAATTCTGATTCTCTTTCTTGGTTATCTTAGGAAACTTGGGCTGAAAAGACTTACTACGTCTTGTGGGGAAGTCCACTTGTAACCAAAAAGAGAACAACAGAATTCCCAAATTCCAATTACAAAAGAGCAAGAAAGCAGCAAATGAGATAAGGATTCACCACTTGCAAGGCAAAGAAAGCACATGTGAGGTGGTATGCTTTTATTTGGCCTTCATACCTGAAGCATATCACATGTATTTACCTTACCAAGGAATAATTCCCAACACAACGCTTGAATTTTAGGTGGGATAAGCTTGCTCCAAATTTCTTTTACAGGGAAGTTCTCTCCAATGTATTGGACTGCAAGAGAGCATTAAGAAAGGAAGCACAAGTAAATACCCCATTAGGAGTACAAGACCACACTCTAGTGTCTTCTACTAACTGATCCAAGAATGTTGATTGAAGTTTGTCCAGTAGTTGGATAATAGCCTCACACTCATTGTCCCTCAAACCCCTTCTAAATCTGAAATCTCAGTTTATCCCCGAAGGAGAAAAGATAACAAATCTTGAGACTGGTTGTTGTTTATAGTTAGACAAAGAGTATAGGCTAGGAAAGGCAAACTGAAGAGGGGTTTCATCCAGCCAATGGTCTTCCTAGAACAAAACTTGAGTCCCACATCCCACATCATATCTAATGAAGTTAATAATAGATGGGTATACCGCCTGTATTGTTTTCCAAGGAGAGAGTGAATCAGTGAAGTCAATGTAGAGGCTACTTTTGCATCCCATCCATTAATCAATGTCCTGTGAATGCTTGCAACTATTTTCTGCCAAAGATTGTCACTTTCCAAAGGAAACCTTCAAAACCATTTCCCTAAAAATGTGTATTCATATAGATTAGGTTCCCTATTCCAAGCCCGCCTTGCTCTTTGGATTTACAAAGTTGTTCCCACTTCACTAAATGATACCTCCATAACTATTCCCCAAGAATGAAACTCTTCTAGGCAAATGGCTTTGGAGGTGGCCTTTGGAAAGAGAGATTATGGCATGAGGTGGTGGCTAGTATCCATGTCTGCTTTGAAATCGGTTGGGATGTTAAGGTATCTTGACGGGCTTTGCTCACAACACCTTGGTAAATCATATACCTTCATAAACTGATGTAACCAAGTGAATGTTTTGGAGGGAAAGATGGAACGAGAGGAGAGAAACTTCAGGCCGGCGGGGAAGTGGAGGTTGGAGTTGGATATTGAAGCTAAACATTTCTTATTCGAGCAGGGATGGACAAGAGGTAAGGCATATTTGAAAATCAGGGAAGGTAGTAGGGCTACAATACTCGTACCAAAGGAAGCATGTTACTGGTTGAAAGGCTTTGTTGATGGAACAGTAAACATTGTCAGGGAAGAACTATGTAACGTGACTGAGAAGGAATGGGAGAGGATGGTTTATCATGGTAACAGAAAACTTTGGCACTAACAAAAACAAGTAATATGCATACCGGAAGGACAGAGGGGACAAGGCTGGATTTCCTTCACCAATAACATTCAGGCGTTTCTCTTGGAAATCGAGAGGAAGGTTGAAGAAAGATTGGATAACAAACTGTGTGAATGTGTTCCAACGAGTTGTGGTACTTCGGAGTAGAGCAAGAAGCAAAGTCCATATCGTCAAGAGATTATGGTAGCAAGTTCAACTGGAATTCGAAAATTAACACTTGAAGAAGGGAGAGGCAAATGGGAACACAGAATGGTATTAACAGCAGATAGGACTGTAAGGGATTGGACGAAAGTCTTAGATGCAGTTGCAGAAAGACTGGGCTTAGAAGGTGATGTCGTCTTATTGCTGTTTTGCTGAGAAGAAAGCCATCCTTGATACAGGCGATGAGAAACTGAGCTTCAATACAGTCCAAGTAGATGGAGGACTGATACAAATACAAAACTGGGTTCCAATATGCAATGAAGTAGTTCCAAAGGACAGCAACCTCCGGATCAAACTCTTAGGACTCCCCTTTAATCTCTGGAACGAATAGACCTTAGGAAAAATCGTCAGAGCCCTAGGGGGTGTTCTACTGGAGCTAAACCTGAGAAGTTTGCGTGCTGTGGAGATAAAAGTTGCAGGGATTAAGCCTGAGAACCTGCCTCGTGCATTTGACATACTCTCAGATGGAGCCTGGTACAGGGTTTGGCTAGCATCGGAAGTTGACGCGTCTCTATGGGGAAGACGACTAGAGGTAGGTGACGATGGTGAGGTCGCAGGTTGGAGCACACGTGACACCCAGGGAATGGTGAAGAAACCTGCTGCGCGCGAAAGAGCAAAAGAGGAGAATGAACAGTCGCAGGGGGTAAGAGCGGCGAACCAAAATGTGGACCACATGCCACCATTAGTGGTCCACGTGACGACTTAAGGCATCACGTGGGGCGGGAGAGACTTAAAGAGATTGTAGACGAAAACTTTCATCTATTTTCTTCCAGAAAAGGGTCGGCCAGTCATAGAAAATGCTAACAGAAGGAGAAAAGCGTCCCCTGAGTTGGACCCATCATCTGGACTGTGACAAGCAGGATTTCGGTGTAGTTGATCGCCCAAACCCGCGCTACATTAGAGACAAAATAGAAGAAAGAGAGGAGGAAGACCAAGGGTGGATAAGTTGCAGTTTGGAGAGTGATGCAGAGGGGAGTTTAGAAGAAATTGCAAGTATTAATGGTTCGGTAGAGGAAGGATTCTATGAAGGACAAATCAGAGAGACATTAAACTTGAAGCATCTCTTTCTTGGAGATATGGCGGGAGTACAAAAGATAGACTTGGAGGCTCCAGTGAACACGAATAGGGTGGGCTAAAGTTCAAAAACGGACAAGCCTTTACCAAGTTTTAGCGCCATGCAAGTAGCTAAAAAGGTGTTAGCTCAAACTAACCCAGATTTGAACAAGGGTACATCACAGAGAGGTGGACAATTGGGTAAAGGAAAAAGGTTTTTGTGTAGACCAATTGGCGGGGAATAGTTCCCTCCAATCCAAGGAGACAGAAAGCTCCAATTGCTCTTTATAGGGTTTGAAAACCGACCACCCTCTTTTGCCCCTTTCCCACAACCCTCAGTCAAAACCAGGTAACTCTGTCAACTCTGTCAATTCAGTTTTTGCTACTGATGAGTGTTCTGTGTCCCTTGTTCCAGATTCCCTTTCCAACCAAGAGTTAGAGGCCCATGGATAGGAAGCCACAATGAGAATACAAGGGGAGGAGGGGGAGACGGTGATGGGAATAAATTGCAGGGATAAAAGGATCTAGGGTATCATTGAGAGAATAATGGGTGAAGTGGAGAGGAATGAATTGCAAAGGGAGGGTACAAATGGGGCAGCAAGAGTTTCTGGTGGAGAGAATGAGATAAGGAATGAGGAGAGGGTTAGAAGTGGAGAGCTTGGAAAACTAGATAAAGGGGGAACTTGTAGGGAAGATTCAGTGGCAGAATTTGTGGGAAAGCTGGGGGTGTAAACTGAAGAACCCAAATGATTTAAAAGCATTTCTACAAAAAAAGGAGGATAGAAAGATTAAGAAATGAAAATTGAGCGAAGTTGAGAGATTAAAAAGAGATATTGAGGGGGATAAGAAGTTTGGGGCCAGAGGGGACAGAAGGAAAGGGTTTAAATAGATTTCAGTGGTGATAGGGCTGCCTCTTACAAAATTGAAATGAGAATCCTAAGTTGGAATGTGAGGGGGCTGGGTAGTGCTAGGAAGAGAGTAACAATTAAAGAGGTGATTAAGAAGTTTAATCTAGATGTGGTATTACTTCAAGAATCCAAAAGAATGGATTTTGATTGCAGATGGGCAAGAAGTGTTAGGAGAGCTAGGGGGATTAAGTGGGCAGCTGCTCTGTCGTGGGGATCCTCAGGTGGGATTGTGACATTGTGGAAAGATGTGCTAATAGGAGTGGAGGAGTTAATAGGTGAACATTCTGTTTCTTTAAAGTTCAAGCAGGTGGAAGATGGTTTTGAATGGGTACTAACAAATGTTTATGGCCCCCCAATGACTATAGGTAGAGAAAGAAATTATGGGAAGAGTTGAGTGATATTAGTGGCCTTTGGGAAGGACCATGGTGTGTGGGAGGGGATTTTAATGTAGTGAGATTTACCGAGGAAACCAACAACCCTAGACAGAGAGTGACAACAAGTATGAGGAACTTCAATTAGTTTGTGGATACTTTTGAGCTTAAAGAATTTCCACTCCTAAATAATACCTTCACCTGGTCCAACCTCCAATCAAGTCCAATATGCTCTAAGCTGGACATGTTTCTTTTTTCTACAGATTGGGAGGAACATTAGGGTAACTTAACATCTAGGGTGCTTCCTAGATTTACCTCGGACCACTAGCCTATAGTGATGTGTAAGGAGGAAATGAGAGGTGATGGTCTTGCCCTGTTCAGGTTTGAAAACATGTGGTTGATCCATCCGGGCTTCATTGAGAAAATCAGGGAGTGGTGGGAGCACTATAATCCACCAGTACAGTGGGAAGGAATGTGTTATGGGCCCGGGTATAGGATCTCGTCACGGGTCGGTCCACGGGGAAAAGCTCCTGTTTTCCCTTGTTCCTCCCCTTCCTAGCTGAACCTATCTTGGCGTCCTAGAGGGTGATTTGTCCAAGAGATCACCGAACTCTCCTTTTACTCTCTTTCTTGACTGGAAATTTGATATCCTCATTCAATAATGGGGTCTCCTTAAATAGGAGATTACAAGAGTCCTAATCAAAGGGAGTCTCCTTGCTGAATAGGGAGACTTCCAGTTCTATCTTGATAAGGATAAGATAAACTAATCCTAATCTGATAAGCTACTAACAAGATAAGATAAGAGCAATAGAATAAGATAAGAACAAGCAAGATGATCTAATCTAATCTAGATAAAGCTGCTGTTGCCGAACTGGGTTGGATGAGAATCATTGAATCACTGCTGCTGCTGGCGGTGGGTCAGGTGCCTGTTGCTGCCGGTGGCGACGGTACGTCTTCCCGAGGAATGCATCCATAACAGAATGAGGTTCCACAAAAAGCTTCAGTTCTTAAAATCCCACATAAAGGAGTGGAACGGGTTGGAGTTTGGGAGAGTGGAAGAAAGGAAACATATGTTGGTAGAGTAGATAGAAGAACTGGATATGAAGGAAGAAAGGGGTCTATTTGGAGAAGAAGACAGAAAAAGGAGATGGAGCTTAAGGAAGCAAATGGAGGATTTATTGCTTAAGGAGGAAATAAGCTGGAGGCAGGAATCTAGGTGTAAATGGTTAAAGGAGGGGGATAGAAACACCGGTTTTTTCCACTCAGTGGCAAATGGTAGGAGAAAGAAGAACTTTATCTCAAAGTCGGAAGTTGAAGGAGCAATCATATCCCACCTGGTAGAAATAGCAGAAGCCTTTGTAAGTCATTTCAAATATATTTTCAAAAGACCTTTAAATGAAAGGATTTGGTTGGAGGGTTTGGATTGGCCGACTCTAAGTACAGAAAACAGAGAGTGGTTAGAAAAGAGATTTGAGTTGGAAGAGATGAAGGAAGCAGTTTTTTCAATGGATAGAACAAAAGCTCCAGGTCTAGATGGTTTCACAATGGCTTTTTAGCAGGATTGTTGGGATATTGTGGAGAAGGATCTTGGGTTAGTGTTTGAGGAGTTCCACAGAAGGGGAATAGTAACCCGGGTTTGAACTCCACATTCATTACTCTGGTTCCAAAGAAGAAAGAGGCATCACAACCAAGGGACTTTAGACCTATTAGTCTGGTGAACAGTTTGTACAAAATAATTGCAAAAGTGTTATCCCTAAGGATAAAGAAGGTTCTTCCTACCATAATTGCTCCTAACCAAGGTGCTTTTGTGAAGGGAAGATAGATTACCGATCAAATCTTGATTGAAATTGAGAGTCTGGAGAGCTTTAGGAAATCCAAGAAGGGAGTGGTTTGTAAACTGGACTTGGAGAAGGCTTATGACATGGTCGATTGGTCTTTCCTGTTGGAGGTGCTGAAAAATTTTGGATTTGGAGACAACTGGTGTAAATGGATTTGGGGCTGTGTTAGGAGTTGCCACTTCTCTATCTTGGTGAATGGAACTGTGGTGGATTTCTTCCCCGCCTTGGGAGGAATAAGACAAGGAGATCCACTATCCCCTTTTCTTTTCACTATGGTTGCTGATGTCCTTGGGAGATTGATCCATAGAGCGGATTCGAGGAATTTAATAAAAGGATGGAGAGTAGGAAGGGAGGAGGTGCCACTTACACATCTGCAGTTTGCAGATGACACAATCTTGTTTTGTGAAGGTGGGGACATCAATTGGATCCGGAACTTAAAATTGGCAATACAACTCTTTGAGCAGATGTCTAATCTCAAGGTGAACTTGGTTAAGAGTAGTATGGAAGGTGTGAATTTGAAGGAGAGGGAGCTAAGTGAATATGTAGGTGTGTTAGGTTGTGCAACCTCAGCTTGGCCTATGACTTACTTAGGCCTCCCCTTGGGGGATAACCCTAAGAAGATAAGCTTTTGAAACCCAATGGTGGAGAGATTTGGAAAAAGGCTTACTTCTTGGAGGAAAAATTATCTTTCCTTGGGGGGGAGAATCAATTTGATTAGGTCAACCCTAGCTAATTTACCTGTTTACTTCCTATTAGTGTTTAAGATCCCCACAAAGGTTTCTAACACTTTGGAAAAGCTTGAGGGATTTCTTGTGGGAGCTTGGAGTGGAAAAGCGGGACCATAGGGTGAGATGGGAGGTGGTAACTAGATGTAAAAAGCTAGGAGGTCTTGGATTGGGAATATTAGGAAAAGGAACATGGCATTGTTGGGGAAATGGTTATGGAGGTTTCCTTTGGAAAGAGACAAATTGTGGACAAAGATTGTGGCTAGCATACATGGGTTGGAAGACAATGGTTGGGAACCTGGAATCTTGGCAAGGGCTACAGCTTCCTCTCCTTGGACAACCATATACAAGTTGCTTCCAGTCTTCTCCCATTGGATCAGGTATGGTCTCAACTCTGGTAATAGAATAAAATTTTGGGAACAACATTGGGTTGGGGACTCACCTCTGATGGACCAATTTCCCTCTTTGAAAAATGAACCCATATCATCCTTCTTAAGCCCCTTAGACTCTCCTTCAGGTTTTGGGTGGAACCTAGGTCTGAGAAGGGCAGTTAGGGATACAGATTTGGGCCACATCATGTCTTTGTTAGCCATCCTTGAAGATGTTTTCTTGGATCCTAATAAGGAGGACACCAGATTTTGGGTTCCTTTCTCTTCAGGTGTTTTCTCTTGTGCTTCGTTTTTTGAGTCATTAACTCAGCATTCTGATCATATTGGGTTGTCTTTCCCAGTTAAAGAAATTTGGAGTAGGCCCATTCCTCCTCGGGTTGGTAGTTGTTGTTGGAAAACTTTCCTAGAAAGAATTAACACAAATGACCTACTTCAGAAAAAGAGACCCAACTCTTGTTTACTTCCAAAGCTTGTTCTCTTCTTTTTTTAGATGGCTGAAGAAGAGAGGGAAGGTTATGTGGAGAAGCATTAGGGCTGCAGTGTGTTGGACTCTATGTGAAGAAAGAAACTCACGGATATTTTCAGATAAGGAAAGAACCATTGAAAACTTATTATATCTAATTCTGTTAAGGGTGGCACATTGGCTAAAAACTATGGAACTGTTCTCAGATTACTCTGTGGCTGATTTGATAAGAAACTGGAAAGAGATAGCTTCCTCTGCCCTATGTAAGAGGACCTGTAGTCCTTCTTGGTCCCCTCCTCCCTTTGGGTTCATAAAACTGAATTTTGATGGTAGCTGCTTAAGGAACCCAGGGCCTTTTGGGATTGGGGGAGTGTTCAGGAATGAGGATGGGGCTATCATTGCTATGTCCTCAGGCCCAATTGGGGAAGGAGACTCTCTTAGGGCTGAGATTCTTGCAGCCCTGGAAGGTATCCAAAGAGCAAAGGAGTTGAGCATCAGATGTTTGGTCCTTGAATGTGACTTGGAGGTGGTGATTAGGTGGCTAAAGGAAGAAGACAGCGGTTTGTGGAGTTATAACAATGAGAAGAAAAAATTCAAATGGCTGAGTAGGGATATTGTGGTGCATTACAGCTGGGTGAAGAGGACTGCTAATTCATTTGCTGATGGGTTAGCCAAGCAAGGGGTGAATAGGGAATCAATTTTTTGGACTAACTTTTGACTTTCTTCCATTGTATTCTGTTGGTGGGGAGTTAAGACATTTTACCTCCCCTTTTGTACCTTAAGTTTCACATAGTTTCATATCATTAATAAAGTTTCTTGTTACTGATCAAAAAAAAAAAATTGGGCACTCTCCCTAAATTCCTCAAGTTTGTGAGGTATGATGTCTACTTTGGAAATTCTGTTCTTTTTTGGGAAGATGTTTTGGTGGGTACTCAACCCCTAAAAGATCACTTCCCCTCTCTCTATTCTATCTCCCTCTTTAAAAAAAAGCATGTTTCGGTTCCTTCCCCCGGTTTCTCATTGACTTTACATTGGGACTTTGGTTTTCGTCAAGGTTTAAGGGATGACGAATTTGCTTGTGTCTTTGAGCTTTTACTTCTTTTGGACTCTGTTTGTGTGGACCCCCCTAAACCTGATAAAAGAATTTGGAGTTTGACTTTGAGTGGATCCTTCACTTGTGCATCTTTCTTCAAGTCCCTGTGTTCTACTTCTTCATCTTGGGTGTTCCCCTATTCAAGACATTTGGTCAAGGCCTATCCCTCCTAAAATAGCTATTTTCTGTTGGGAAGCCTATTATGGTAAGACCAATGCTCTAGATAGCCTACAAAAGAAGAAACCTTATTTGTGTTTGTCCACAAACTGGTGTATTTTGTGTAAAGTGAAGAGTGAGGATTATCACCACTTATTGATATCTTGTTCCTTTGTTGCTAATATTTGTAAATATTTTTTTTTTCGTTTTTATGCTGTTTGGGTGCAAGTGAAACTCGCCCTCTGAAGTAAATCTGCTTTTTGATCCGTACTTTTGGGTGGCCAACAAAGAGAGGGAAACTTATATGAAAGTGTATCAAAGTAGTTATATTGTGGACCATTTGGGAGGAGAGGAATGTTGGAATATTCCAAAAAAAGGAAAGAAGCCTTGCTGAAACTAAAGAGTGCATATTAATAAGGACAATTTTTTGGCTGAAAACTTCAGACCTTTTTGTGAATTATTCTTTTGATGATTTTTGGAGAAGTTGGGCAGAAGTGTCTTCCACAACCTCTGAAAAGAATAGATTACAAGCATAATGGAGCCCCCGTCCGGAGGGAGTGGTAAAGCTGAACTTTGACAGGAGCTGTCAAGGTAATCTAGGGCCTTTGGGTATAGGAGGAATTTTGAGAGATAAAGATAGCAACATCCTATCCTTATTTTCAGGACTGGTGGGAGTTGGTGACTCTAGAAGGGCTGAGATACTGGCTGTGGTACAAGGAATACAGGTTACCAACCAACTTGGAGTAGAGAGTTTGATAGTTGAGTGAGACTTTAAGGTGGTAGTGGGTTGGTTGTCGGATCTGGAAACAATTTTTGGGGCTATGGGGATCTTCTCAAGAAAGTTAATTGGCTTACAACGAACATGTCAGTCAGATTTCAGTGGGTTAGCAGATCAGCAAATGCTATGGCTGATTCTTTGGCTAAACAAGGGGTGAATTGTTTTGGGCTACCTTATAATTGTAGTTCTGTTAAGAGCGTGATTATATTCTCATTTCTAAGGGGAGGTTGCCTCCTCTTAGGGTTATTGTATACTTTCTTCTCTTCTTAATAAAACTGCCATTCATTTATCAAATATATATATATATATATATATTAGAACTATAAGATGAAAAAGATCTCATGCTAACATTAGGGCATTTTTTTAGATTGTTTCAGAGATACGCAAGACAATGGAATCTTTGGGCTTTATTGAAGTTGAAACTCCAGTTTTACAGGTTTGCCAACATTTTCAATATTATGTTTGAGTTCCATAATGACTCCTTTCTTTAACTCCAGTTCAATCTAATTGATTGCTTCATCTACTTTCAGATATATATTTTTTTTCTGAAGTTTCTGATGTGCCTATATTCCATATTATAATGAAAAGATCCAAATAGGTTGTCAGAAACCTTCTTAGGAAGCTCCTCCTTTTCTTTATCATGTAAAGTATGATGCAGTGGTTTAAAAGGTGTGCCTCAGGTGCACAGGAGAGGCACATTTTAAGGTATGCCCCTCACCTAGGCCCCAAGTGCAGTACTTTCAAAAGGTGCACACCTGGTGCACCTTGTGCTTCAGCCCAGGCATGTGACTTTTCGAAATTTGCACATTTTGCTCTTTTCTGAGCCTAGCAGTTAGGCCCTGGGGGCTCTGCCCCCTAATCCCCATCCAAGCCCCTTGAGGCAAACCCAAACAAGCCCCTATTTGCTAATGTAGTTTATTCATATTTTTGTAGGGATTTAGAATTTAAGACCCTAACATGGATTTGTTTGGGCTTGCCTCAAGGGGCTTGGTACAAAGGCAACTTGTAGAATTAGGAATAAAAGATGTTTAAAATCACATTAGCTATTTGGAATAATGCAATCAGGAAAGAAATAAAGAAATTAAAGTTGACATGCTTGAATATGTTTTGTATGCTATTTTTGACTTTTTTTTTGCATTTTCACTTTGAATATGTTTTATATATTTATGTTTATTTATTTTAATTTGAGCTAATAGGCTTTTTAAAACATTTAGTTTAAAATCAAAGTTTTATTTTTTAATTATTGTTTTAAATATTTTCTTAATTTATTTTGAATTCGTTTACATTTTTTGCAACTTCTTGAATTTATTTTTAAAAATATTGTGCCTTGCTTCAAAAAGGTGCATGCCTTTACTTTGTGCTTTGCGCTTTTAAAACACTGGGATGGTGTGAACTATTATTCAAACAGTGATCAGTGATGGCATCTGGCATGTCCATGCTAGGCCTATATCCTTTTTCTCTATTGAACATTTTTCAGTGGGGATGAAAGCTTCTGAATATTTTATTTTCTTTCAAGTAAAAGGAAAATGTAGGACAATGAATACAGACATGGAAGGGGGTCATTTAGATGAGAACTGTTCAGTTCATAAGTGTGTGTAGCAAGTATACGAAACCCTTTCTGGTATGTAGCTGCTTTTTTTAGTCCTAACTCCTAACTCCACAGGATGACTTGTTTGGGAAACCTCTTCCATGGATTTGTTTAAGGTGGAGCTTTAACTTTCTCTGTGAAGTAAAACAGGATTTATATATTTGTTAATTTCACTGTCTTTGAAGATGTACATTGCATCTGGTTGTGTAAAAGTGAGATAAAAGGAAAGAGAATGAAAGGAGGATTTTGTTTAGGAGAGTTTTGCTTCCTGTTGCTCTCCACTATTTTCCTTAAACCCTTTGCCTTTGCTAGAGAAAATAGAAGAGGCCAAAGAGAAAATTCATCATCCTATTTTGTCTTAACTTTCTTTTCTCTTTTGATTTCCCTTGTGAACCAAATTAAGGAAAGTCACTTTTTATTAGATTTTCTTTTCCTTTCTTTTATTTTGTTTGCAACCAAATGCAGCAATAATGCCTTAGTTTAGCTTATTGAACTTGAATGGCTTCAACTTGTAAGTTCTGTTAGTTGGGAAGGTCAGGGAACTATGCAAATAATCAAATCACAGAGAAACTGGATTTCAGAAAATATATTAATTATTAGCAAATCCTTATGCCAACTATGTTAAGCAAGCTAATGGCATTCAGTGATCTAAAGCAAGTAGAGTGCGATTTGAATGGCTGGGATGCAGGATCAACAGGGAGAGTAACTTTGTTTGTTTATACAATATAAAGAAGGCTTACATTTCACGAGGTCTTTATATATAGAAATTGGATGATGCAGCAGGAAGATCTTCAACATATACTATATATACTGAAGATGATTTAAAACCATTCCATCACAATCAAAGCCTGGTTTTTTGAAGGGAAAACAAAGTAAAAATTGTACAAGGAGCTATAATTCAGGGAAAACTTTTTTTGGGCTGTACTGTAATTCTTGATGTCATTTTGGGGTCAACACTCTTTGTTTTTTGAAGGGAAAACAAAGTAAAAATTGTACAAGGAGCTATAATTCAGGGAAAACTTTTTTTGGGCTGTACTGTAATTCTTGATGTCATTTTGGGGTCAACACTCTTTGTTTGAGTGGTTGACAGTGCAAGGTGTAATTTGATATCCTTAATGAAAGTCACAGTTTCCAATAAAAAAAGGAGCTATAAATCCAAGCTATTTGAAGAACTCTGAAGAGAACTAAAAGTGAAAGATTCAATTTCTTTTAGTGATAAGAAAAACTCTTTTGAACTGTTCTGATAACATCTATTTATAAGAACCTAACCTGGCACAATTAAAGCTCGAATAAGCACCAAAATACTGCTAAAAGATAGTTCCATTGCTGATCAACATCTTATATATTTTGGCTGAGGTCATGCGATCTTCAACTATTTGCATAGATAATTGAATAAGCTTTTCCATGGTACCAAAACCAAGGCAGTTTGGGATGTTCAATTTTCAATATGGAAAATGAAACTAATAATAAAATAATGGGATTGTGACTTATGGAATGTCACTCTCGATCCCATAGGTGCATACTTCGTTGATTTTTTGTGATATGCATACTTTGTTGATCATCATACACTATTTGTTCAGTAGCTGTTATTATTGTTTTCATCCTCATCATGGGATGAATAATACTTGTGGGTAATAGAAGTAGTAAGTATAGGAGCAGACTTCATCAAAGTTTAACAACTTGATTGAGTATGGAGATTTTTACAAATTGAATTGATTTGAATGGGTTGCCATTCAGACATGATTTCTTCGTATTCTGATTCTTTCTTTCTTTCTTTCATTTATTATTATTATTATTATTATTATTATTATTATTATTATAACAATGACATGGTTGTTGTTCTTATTGTTGCCTATTCTGTAATTCAATAGGGTTTTTTATATAAAAAAAATTGGATGCTAAAGGGATTTTCATTCTTGTTCGCTGCCTTTGTTTTCTTCTTCTTTTTGCTCTTAAGTTGATATAAAATGTATGGTTTCAAAGACAACAGAGGCACTTTGTTTTTAATTGTTTTCGTAAACTAGGGAGCAGCTGGTGGAGCAGAAGCTAGGCCTTTTGTTACATACCATAATTCACTTGGAAGGGATCTTTATTTGAGAATTGCGACTGAGCTACACTTAAAGAGAATGCTGGTGAGCATGAAGATCTATTATCTCTAGTTGTCTATACTGAATTCTACGCTTTTTCCATCTTATAAAGTTCATATTTGCTTTCATTTTATCTCCTTAAATTGCTAATAGATATTGATCTTTTGGTGGCAAAGTACTCTGTTGGTTATATGTAGAAATGAAATTGAAGTACTGGCATTATTTAAGCAGAACAACATATTAGGAGTGATGCTTAGCTGACTGCATGTAGAACCGCTATGATTCCAAATTGATGTGGGGTGACTATGGTCAAAGGAGAGCCTATGAAGGTATTGATCGTCTACAATGGGGTTTTAGGAAATATTAAAGTACTAAAGAATATGTAACCCCGAGGCTTTACTTCCATTTTGTTTCCACCACCTTTTCCAGGTCCCTTCAATTTCATGAGTTTCATCTCTTGTAACCTCATCTCCACCTGAATTATCTTCCTTTCCTTCCTCCCCTTTAATAATTACTTTTTTTTTTTGATTAGTTCAATAGTTACTTTTTCATCACCATTCTGCAATAGTCTTGTACAATTCCTCTTCCTTTAGTACATTCTAGAACAAGTTAAATTTGTACCTAGTCTACTCTCTTCAGCCCTTCTCTGTCACGCTCTTGAGATGCCACACCATCTTCAGCCCCTTTATTAAAGTTTGGTAACTCTCCTTCATCTCTTTCTGTCTGCATCACCCTCACCCGTACTCTCTTCTTTTTCAGACCATTTTTCTTCTCCAACCACCACTGCAACTCTCTTCAAGATCAACAATAACTAAATTCTCTTCCACGGTCTGGGTTTGGATCAGCAGGTTCCTAGCTCTCTCCTTATTAGTGGAATCACAAGACAACTCCTTCCCAATCCATTTCTTGAAAAGATCCCTTTTCTTCCCCTCCCTCTACCTTTTTGATCTCCTCCCTTCCTTCCTCTCTTTCTCTTTCCTCCCCACTTCCTTTTCTTTCCTTCATCTTCCTTCTTTTCCAACATAGCCAACACCAATCACAAACCCCAACTGAGCATTTCTTATTTCTCTTCTGTCAAAGATCATATGTACCTTAGTTGAGTGTTAACTGGTGCATATAAACTTTCCAGCCATTTCTGGTCCCTCTTGAATGTTAAGTGGTGCTTGCCGAGTTCTTTGCTCAGTTTCTTTTTGCCTGGAAGTTGGTGGGCTTAAATAGTAGGGGTTTGGTGCTATGGAATGTCATTTCTCATGTTGTGTGTTGGGTTCTGTGGAAAGAAAGGAATGGGTGAATTTTTGAAGGAAAGTTCATGCCCTTAGATGATGTGGTGGCTTGGGCTGTGGCTACTTTAAACTCTTGGTTATCTGCCAAGGAATCTTTCAAAAACATCCCATATCATCAATTTTTTTATTATAGCACCCTTTTTAATTAATTTCACAGTCTGAGTGTTGTTTGTATTTAGTTTGAGAGCCTAGTTTTTTGGGTGGCTTTTCTCAGTTCTCTGTATAGTTGCTGCTGTACATAGAGCATGCTTGACAAATACTTGCACTTTTGTCCTTCTTGGCAAAATTAATACAATACTTTACCTCTTTCTCAAAAAAGATTATATGTACCTCTGTAGAATTGTCTTCCATGCTGACCAATTGTGAGCTCCTAACATAACTTTGATTAGTTCTCTCTGCACATCCAGATCTTGAACAGTTGAACCCTATTCTTGACTGTCACCTCTCAAACACTCCCATCTTCTACCACTGCAGTTTTGTCGCCCTTTTCTTCATCGATTAAGATTTCCATCGCTTTCTTGTGCTCGACTTCCTTGTCTTTATTAACTTAAATGCTTCACCAGTGGAATAAAGACCAAGGTGTGAAGGCAACATTTGCACATTATCTGTTCTCAACAAGTATTCTTGCGCACTGTAAGTCTTCTCAGATCCTGTTCCTGATATCATACCTCTTAAAAAATGCTACAGTACTTCCCGGTTACTATGAAAATCTGTTCTTGATATCTCCGCTCTGGCACAAGATTTCTGCTACTAACTTCATCCTTCAGAATTTCCTCCGCGTCTTCTTTTCTCTTGAACAAGAACAGGAAGAGTCTTGTGCTTAATCTCCTTACCATGACAAAGCCTTTTGTTTTGCTTTGTTGTTTTTTTTTTTTGATAAATGATCAGTTCATTAATATTATCAAAAGATTAAAACTAGTACAAGCAACCCTTGGAGAGGTGTGAGTTAGAACCTCACCCATAATAAAGGTAAGAACAAACTAAATAAGGAAGCAGATTACAACTAGGCCCAGTAAAACATATCCCTATTTGTCCCTTGTTTGGCTAATAAATTAGCCATAGTATTTGCTGATCGCCTAACTCACTGTATTCTTGTATACCACTTGAATTTCTTGATTTCATCCTTATAGCACCGTATGACAGAGTCCGGATCTTGCAGCCACCCTAGAGTCTGGTCATCTTTAGTTGGAGTCAATGGGCTGGTTTGTTGTTTTTTGATGTAATGCTTGGTGATATCTCATCAGTCCATAGATGTACTCTTTTTTATTTATCTATAAATTTTCTTTTTTTATTTATTGCCACAAACATTTTTTTTTCTGATCATTGGACTGGGAGCTTTGTATGATGTGCCTTCCATGCTATGGATCTTTTATCTCTATGAAGTTTAAGTTTCCTATATGTTTAAACTTAGAGTGTAAGTTCGGGCGTATAGTAAAAAGGTTTAATTTTGTATGAACTAGCTTTAAATTTCTTAGATCCACTCCCTTATCATTGGAGTAAGCATCACCATTAATATAATTTGTAAAGCTTGGCTTTTGTTTTTTTTTTTTTTTTTAAATTTGTGTTGTGATAATTTATGGGTTACTTACAAGGGGTGACAATGTTGGTCTGTATTTAATGTTTTTTTACTCCTTGCATAGGTATTAGTATATCTTTCAGTTCTTACTGAATGCTTGGTTGTATAAGAACATTAAACTAGTTGGCTGAAAGAGATGTTAGGGTTGGCAAGGGCTTAGGTTTGTTTTTTTTGGGGAGGAGAGGAGTTTGCCAGAAGGGCTTTCAAATCATTTGAAAGGAGTAAGAAGGAAGAGAGCTTGAAAAAGAGCTTAACAGGGAGGGATGAAAAGGAATAGGATGAGGCAGGGGACGGGAAAGATGATGTGTATGACAGAGATGATT